>NC_141599.1:692500-1385000 GCF_047967505.1 Dipteris shenzhenensis
CATCCTGAAAAATGACATGTAGTCGCTTGTTAGCTTCAACATCCCTATCCCCATCATCAAGCTTCCTTTCCTTCAGCTGCACATCTGAGTTCCTCATCTTCTAGAAGCGAGGATCCTATGTGAACTGCGTGAAAGCACTCATGAAACTCTGCATCTGTGCCTTAAACAGTTCCACATCCTCCTCATCCATCCGATCATCCTAATGCTCTACAACATGCCGGGTCTCCCCTCCTGCACCCTGATCACCTCCAAGAGGTTGAGACATCTGCTCTTCCTCCTCAGAAAGGCTCACAGATCTCTCCATGTGTGACATATTTACTGAATAGTATGTTGTCTTCTTCACCTAGTCTACTAGACTTGCACCAAGCCAACCACAGGCTCCCCTCTTGAAGAAGTTAGGTGGATCCCAACAATGGAACCACTGAAACCAGCCTCAACACCATAAAGGGTGGCACGATCCACTTAAATACAGGATACACAGTAAATAGACAAGTAAATATGCACCATAGAACAAATCACAAGGGAGCTAGAGTGCTCCTACTCAGAAACAAAACACCGATTGGCCCCAAACCTTGGCGCCCCTTGCGGCATTTATTTAACATTCATTTCGCATTCAGATGCCCCATGTACTATGAGATACCATTGTCTTTTTAGGGACGGTTTTGGGCCATTATCCAAACTTCTCTCATACCCAGACCAGGGATACCTCACTGCCTTCATCCATGAGGCGGTCCACCACCGAAAGCACTTACTCAGGACGCAGATGAGATCATCCTTTTTAATGTACTTTGTACCTTGTCCCATAGGCTCGTGAGGTCTTCCATGGACGTTAATATACATCTCTCTCTCTCTCTCTCTCTCTCTCTCTCTCTCTCTCTCTCTGTGATTTGTATGAGATCATCTTTTTTCGTGTTGGGTGTTGGAAGCAATGGAAGCTAAAAAATAGAAGCACAATGGAGAAAAACGAGAAACACATGAAGTACCAAGCATAAAACAGTTGCCACTATGTAACACACGAGTGTCAGAACAACCAACCCAATCACTATCAGTGAATCCATGCATGACAAGTGAAGTATCAGCCCCATAAAGAAGGCCTAAATACTGAGTGACTTTAAGATATCTGAAAACACGCTTCACAGCATGCCAATGGTCCATAGATGGGCTGTGCATATATCTGCTCAATTGTGAGACAGCATACTGTAGATCAGGTCTCGTATGGCATAGGTAAATCAAACAACCAACTGCCTACTGATAGAGAGTGACATCACATGTACTACTACCATCCTCAGAAGAGAAGTGAAAATCGGTCTCTAATGGTGTGGATACTGGCTTGCAATCCTCAAACTGAAAACGCTGCAAAAGCTGTCCAATGTACTTGGATTGTGACATCAAAATGCCCCCCTCACTGCTCGCAAATAGAATGCCTAGATAGTAGTGCAGAAGACCAAGATCAGATGCAAATCAATTTTAAAATCTGCAATTTGCTGAGCATGTGTCCCAATTACAAGCATGTCATCCACATAAAGGACTAAAATCAGCAAATCAATTTTAAAATCTGCAATTTGCTGAGCATGTGTCCCAGTTACAAGCATGTCATCCACAAAGGACTAAAATCAGCAAATATGTCCCCCACTTGCGGATGTAAAGGGTAGCCTCTGTAGGGTTGTTCTGAAAGCCAAGTGTGAGCAAATGAGAATGAATTCTCAAATACCAAGCCGGAGGTACCTGCTTCAATCCATAGAGAGCTTTAACCTCAAAGCCATGAGGTTGGGAAACATAGACCTCTTCTTGCAAATGCCCATGAAGGAAAGCTGTCTTAAGCTGATGTATCTACCAATGAAAGTGGGAACCAAAGGCAATAACAATGTGAATGGTAGTGATCCTGGACGTGGGAGCAAAAGTCTCCTCAAAGTCAATGCCATGCTGCTGAGCATAGCCCTTAGCAACAAGACAGACTTTGTAATGGTTCACTGAACCAACAGCTTTCCGTTTCATCTTGTAAACCCACTTCTTACCATAAGGCAAATTACATAACTCCCAAGTGTCATTCTGATGGATAGAATCCAATTCAGCTTGCATAGCCTTCATCCAACAATCATTCTGAAAGGCATCTTGATGACATAAGGGCTCTTCATTGCATGCTGTAGCAACCAAACCATAAGCAACAAAACTAGCATGCTCTTTCCGGACAGCTGATCTCATACGGGCTGGCAGAGGAGTGTCTTGTTTGCTGTCTTTAAAACGGGGTACCTTTTTAGGCTCCTGAATTTCTGCTCTTTCCTGGTCAAGAGCCCTGTGCAAATGATCCTGATCAATGATAGGCATATCAGGCTCAATTTCTGCATGCGCATGTGGCTGTAAATGACCAACAGATGGAGGAGGGACAACCTCAAATGGAACATCATCCCGAGCATAGGATGGAAACAAAGGCATCAAGCTGTCAAATATGTCTGGGGCATCGACAACGGGCTGTTTTTGACAGTCCAGCAAAGGCATAGTGGAAGATTCATCAAACACAACATCCCAACTAACAAAACACTTGCCCGTGCGGGGCTGATATAACTTATAGCCCCTGCTCTCTGAACTATACCCAAGAAAAATGCATTTAACAGGTTTATCATCCAACCTAGTGCGTCTCTGTGAAGGCACATGAGCATAAGCTAAGCATCCAAAAGTCCTCATGTGGGAAATGTGAGGCTTACGACCCGTCCAAGCCTCATAAGGTGTGATACTCTACAATGCCTTTGTAGGACATCTATTCAAGATGTAATCTGCACACATGACCGCATCCAACCACTTTTTCCCTTTTTCTTCCGGACCAGCTCTTGTTTATGCTTTTATTGGTTCCCTTCTGAAATTTGCGCAGCTCTCTTGGTTTACTTTTGGTTTTATGAGTATATGTTAGAAGCAGCTCGCAACTTAGCTCTATATACCCCCAACTCCCCCTACTTCCTCAATCCCAAGAATGATCGCAAAGGGGTCAAACTCTGAGGGATAGGCCAAGTCAGTCATGGAAAATTTATGTACATGAGCGTGTGAGGGACACATGCACAACAAGTAGAAAATCCCAATAGGAGAGTGTGCAGCCCACTCTCATTCTCAACCAAGGCAATAAAGTGCTTGAAGCATGAAGAAACATCAGACTTGGATTTCAATGCGAAAATCAAGTGTACCTGGTGAAATCGTCAATAAGAGTAACAAAATAGTAGAACCCCCCAAGAGCTGCAACCCTCATGGGTCCACAAACATCACTATGGACCAGATAAAGCTTACATGAAGCATCAACTCTCCCATCCTTGGGAAACGCAGCACGATGCATCTTACCAAGTAAGCATGGTTCACAAACACGTCTGATAGGCATATGCATTTTGGGAAGATCCACAGCCATATCTTCCTTATATAACTTCACCAGGGCTCCAAAATTGAGGTGTCCAAACCTCTCATGCCACAAATGAGTATCTACCATGGCATATGCATTTTGGGAAGATCCACAACCATATCTTCCTTACATAACTTCACCAAGGCTCCAAAATTGAGATGTCCAAACCTCTCATGCCACAAATGAGTATCTGCCATGGTAAAATCAATAGCATCGGCAAGTGCATCGGCAAGTGCATCATCATCTGAACATCTGTCATAAGCATCAAGTCTATAAAGACTGCTAGACAATGTGCCAGTCAAAACCAGGGTAGAGACATGTGTAACATCATACACTGCACACCTCACACCATCAAAAATAACTTGAAAGCCACATGTAGCAATGGCTGAAATAGAAATGAGGTTCTTACGAACGCCTGGAACATAAAGCACATGCTCTAGAATGACAATATCACCAGAGACAGAAGTAAGAGCAACTTGCCCAATACCTTTCACGGTATATGATGCATTAATGGCACATGTGACACTGCCCCCCTTAGATGTGAGATCCAATGAGTTGAATAACTTCCTGCAGAAAGTGATGTGCTTGCTAGCACCACTATCAAAGAACCAGGCATCACAAACATCTGAAACTGCCATACAATCATCATAAACATCAAGATTATAAAGACATGAAAGCCCAATGATGGTCTTGTGCGAAATTAGCGGACTCATGTCGATCTTCTGCACTAGAAGAACTAGATACTGCAAGACCAAACTCTTTCTTTTTCTTTTCAGATACTATGCGCTTCCTGCATTCAGAAATATCATGCCCAGGTTTCCTGTAATAGTTACATCTCTTCTTCTTTTTGTTATCCCCTGAAGAAGAGGCACCATGTGAATGATCAGCTGAAACCTTGCCTTTACCATTGTGTTTATGATGGGCAGCAAATGCTTGATCGCTAGCCATAGTAGCATTGCGCGATTCACACGACTTTGCTCCTCTTGAAGAAGAAGAGCAACAAGCTGGTCAAATGAGAAATGATTGGCATCACCCCCTACAACCAACCGCAATGTAGTAGCAAAGCCTTGATATGAATCAGGCAACCCATCAAGGGTATTAGAAACCAGCTAAGAATCAGGCATAATCTCATCAATGTTGGCCAACTGCTCTTTCAAATCCTTCACATTAGTGAGATAGGCATCCGTGTTACCACCCTCATCAAGCTTTAAATCTCTCAACTGCCTACGGAGATAGGCAACCCTCGCCTCATTTCGCACTTGATACAAAGGTGCAAGCTGATCCCATGCTTGCTTAGCTGTCTTGCAAGACCGAATACGAGGGATAATAACTCGTTTCACTAAAAGAGCAATCAAGGCATGTGCTTTGGCATCACGACCATCCCACTGAATTTGCTCCTGTGAAGAAGGCAAAGCACCTGGAGCAGGAGGTGCAGGAGTCCTGGCTGTAGCAGTAGAACCATCTCCTGAAGACCCACCACCTGCACAAGCAGAGGCTGCAGGTGTAGCACCGGCAACGGTGCATGAAGGCTTGGCCTCAGAACCTGAAACAATATGCCATAAATTCTTGGCAACCAAAACATGTCCCATCATGTATGACCACATGGGGTAATTGGTGCCATCAAGCTTGTCATCGGCCCCAATCAGCCCAAACAAATCATCTTTGCCATCAGACATGGTGCTGAAATACAAGGCAAATGTACCAACTGGCAAAGCAAATGAGAGAAAGGCAACCTCTCAGAATCAAGTGCCAAAAACCTGCCCAAGCTTCAAAGCTTATGTCTGCAAAAGACTCTGATGTCCCAAGGTGTACCTATTGCAAGAAAAATCCCCAAAGCCAACACGAGGCCTTCCAAGGCAACACGAGGCCTTTCCAAAATGCAAACGAAGCATAAATTGGAAAAGTCAATGCAACAACGGCTTACCAAGAATGTGGCCCAAAAGGACAGCAAGAAAAGGCTCTGAATGCGAGCAAAGGAGGATTGGAAATGAGAATTACAGTAAAAGAAGTGCTCCCACGAGAAAGAAAGCACGTAGAAATGGAGAGAAAGAGATCCAATGGAGAGAAGCTCGCAGCCTGAGGCAAAGGGATGCCAAATGAGGAGGGAAGGGCTCAAAGAGACGTCTCCAGATCAATTCAGCAGCTCCAAATGGCTCCAAACACTCGCACGCAGCTCGAGGCAGCTCCGAAATGCTGAGAAACCTGAAAATGATTGACATGCACCCCGAGGCAGCTCCCGTACGAATTTCTGACAGGCATATGGATTCCACACCTGTGAATTTTTTGACAGTCTATACAGTGTACGAATTTTCGTACGGATTCTAATAGATGTACGGATTTCCATACGGATTCTGACAGGTGTACGGATTTCAGTATGGATTTTGTCAAATGTACAAATTTCTGTACGGATTTTTTCTAACAGGTACGAAATTCCGAACAGAAGTTATAAATGCTCGCGTGCGGTCGTTTTTTGCTGCAACAGGCTGGAAAATGCACCGAAAAGAAAGGCCTCAAACACTCGTGGGAGTATGAAAACCAGCAAGACCAGCAGGAATGAGAGCTCCAGAGGCTGCCAAACAGCTTGGGAAAGTTGTCAATGGCTGAGGGAATGGATTCCCAACCTGCTCTGATACCACTATTGGGTGTTGGAAGCAATGGAAGCACAATGGAGAAAAACGAGATGCTGTAATAGATTGCTGCAAAACTGAAGTGTGGAGGCTCAAGGGAGAGCCAACGTAACAAAACCCTAAGGCTAACTACCCTAACTGGACTAAGTGTCCTAACTGACCTAGATGGTACATAAACTAACTGTACCAATAGTCCTAACTGACTAGAACTAGGCCTACAAGGCTCATACCAAGGTATAAGTGGCATCTAAAGATAGCCCATGAGATAGCCTACATTTGGTGTACTTTTGTACTTCTTGGATTCGCACTTTGTCTCATAGGCCCGCGAGGCCTCTTGCAGACATTAATATATCTTTCTTTCTTTCTTTTCTCTCTCTCCGCTGTCACCCGATCACCAACACTATTTGGTCTTTTTATCGATGAATTGGAAGCATGGATGAGAATACATAGCAAAGAAGGTGTGCAAATTGCAGGATACGCTTAGTTAATGCTTATATATGCAAATGACGTGGTATTCTTCGCAAAGAACAAGGAGAGCCTACAAGCACATCTGGATGCACTGAGAGAGTTTTGCAAACACTCAGAAATGCACATTAATATAGACAAGTCAAAGGTGATGGTCATCGGGACACGTAACAAACAGGTGGATGTCACATTTGGAGGGGAGCCCCTGGAAATAGTCAACCGATATAAATATTTAAGGCTGGATTTCACCAACAACTACAAACGGAATGCATAAGTGGAAAGGAGGATTTTGGGAGGTTTAAAAGCTCTATATAGCTTCCAAAATAAATGCAAGAAGGTGCATCTGTGGAATTGGGAAATGAGAAAGTCTCTTTACGGATGCCATGCTTGGGCACCTGGGCTATCTAAGATTCACTAGGAAAGAATAGAAACTTTGCATAAACGTTTCCTAATAGGGGAGTTAGGGGTTAAGGCACAGACACCCTACCCATCATGCTGGCTGAGACAGGTATGATACCTCTAGAAGGGGAGGCATTGTGTCAATTCATGGCATACCTCAACAAAATTGAGAAGATGAATGACAACAGGATACCACACAAAGTGATGGAAGCTACACAACTCACGGGTTGGCACAGAGAGTGGAATCATGGGGTATAACTAACGCTGATATACCAGAAGACGCATGTGAAATAAAAGAGATAGTGACGTAGAAAATGGTACAAAAACTATGGCAAAACCCAGGACAAAAATGCACTTTTATAAACAAGAAGTTAACTCAATGGACAGCTATGGAATGCAGATATACCTTGGGGAAGACATATCAACATTTAAAAGACATCTGATCTGCAAAATCAGAACTAGTTCACATGATCTCGAGGTAGAGAGGGGTGGATGGGCAAGACCCAGGATCCCCAGAGAGGAAAGAATCTGCAAAGTAGAAAATGAGCAGCATGTACTCCTCAGATGTAGAGCATACGCACACATCAGAGAAGGCTATGGGGAAAGCAGAGACCTAAATAATGTGCTGGAAGCAGCCAGCCAAAAAGCTAGGAAGCTACTTAAAGAGATTTTAAAACATCGCAACAAGGTACTCGGTCTAGCTCACAAGCTAGCCCAACAAGTACTCACTACATGACAAAACTGTAATATTTTTCTCCACTGGATGTGAGGGATCACTATTAGTTAATAGTGATCGCCAATCCCATAGATCCTGAAGGGTCTCAGAAGGACTTTAATACAATCATATCATATCATAGCATCTCTCTCTCTCTCTCTCTCTCTCTCTCTCTCTTTTTGGGCTGAAGCAAAGGGCGCGCTAGGGTTCTTACTGAGTGCTATGCTAAGCTCAAGATCTCAAGAGCTCAAACTCAAAACTGAGATCAAAATCCAAACCTCGGCACCGTGGTGGCTTTCGGGTGGGCTGCAAAGATGTCCTGGATCTGCGTTCGCTGAGATGTCTCTTGTTGTGGTCGAGGATGCGGTCTCCTCGCCATCTGTGTCTGATGGGCTATGTCAAGAGTGACGCCTTGTCTCTAGCAGTCTCCTTTGAGGAGAGCTGAGATAGACAAGACTTTGATCATACGTGCTCTAGCCACTCTCTATGTCATGTGTGGTCTCCACGTCTTTGGCTCGGCAACATTGCGTCGTCTCTCCCTGCTGATCCATACTACCCTCATGTTAGCTAGGTTCTCCTCCACCCCACTGTGTCTTGGAGCTGACTCAAATGCATAGAGGTCCGCGACATGTCGCTATGCTCGGTCTACTCAGCCTCCTGCCACGCAGTCACCTCCTGCTGTTGTCTGATCTATCACAATAGTGTCTCTGTGCCGCCACATCTGAATTAGATAGAGCCCAATGCAGACCTGGTGACGGAAGTGTTTCAAACCGTGAGAATGGGCCAAATCTGTGCCTCTCCTGGAAGAGGCAGTGGTATCGTCATAGTAGGCTGGACAGGCACACAAGAATTGCTCCTCAGTCTTGACCTCTTATCCATTGCTCTCTAAGTGTACCTGCAACTCTCCTTGCCTCAGTCCTCAACTGATGGGACAAGACTCGCATATGTCCAATGGCAATCCTTAGTGCATGTGAGACTCCTCTGTCCTCTAGGTACTAGGGTTTGATGATGAGTCCATCCTTTGAAACAAGAAGTGGTCATGATAGAACTGAATCTTAGTGAGGAAATCTTGCCCCCCCCTTCCCAAAAGAAAAAAAAATTCCAAGATGTATGGAGCTGGAGGAGATCTAACGAGACTTCATGTACTTTGTTCCATAGGCCTATGAGGCCCCCCGAGGACAAGCAGGCTTTTGCAAGGAGCACAGGACAGTCGACCACCTTATTACCTTGAGAGTCCTCATGGATGAATGCAGACTGAGAGGACGCACTCTATTTTGTTGTTTTGTGGATTTCAAGAAAGCATTTGACACAGTTTCCAGAGGAGGATTATGGAAGAGAATGCAAGAAATGGGAGTCCCTTTGGCCTTAAGAGTAGGCATCTCTCGCATCTATGAAAAGGTATTATGCTGACTCAAACAAACACAGGGTATGTCCGATGCGTTTGAGAGTAATATGGGAGTGAAGCAAGGTTGCCCTCTATTGCCTACCTTGTTTGGAATATGCATTGACCAACTGGAGGAACTCATCAATGAATCTGCAGCAGATGAAGGGTTGCAAGGACCACAGTTGGGGCTTTGGACAATGCTATTGTTGCTATACGCAGATGATGTCGTTCTTTTTGCATACGATCCAGAATCTATGCACAAACTTTTACAAGTGCTTAAGACTTTTTGTAGGGGAAGTGGGCTGCAAGTAATGTCAGGAAAACAAAGATGATGGCAGTCTATACCAATCAGCTAGAACATCCCCCTGAGATCACCTTTGATGGACAGATTATTGAGTATGTTAGTGTTAAAAATGACCCAACAGAGGGTACACACAGAATGACCCAACAGAGGGTACACACAGCGGAAGACTTATAGTAATGCCCAGGAGCTCACACAGTGTGGTGTGGGTGTGGAATCACAAACTTCTTTACTTAATGTGCATACAATAGGTGTGCAGACTCATCAATAGACAATGAACCAGCCAGATAGAGAAACCACCAAAATATATATTTCCGTCCAAAACTATGGACACAATACAAAAGAGATAGATCCAAAGTCCCACCAAAGGTGTGGTCCTCTGATCTTACCACAAGGTCCTTCTCCTATCTGCTGGCTATCTCTAGACTCGAGCCCGCGTGCTCCACCTCGAGCGTAAGTAGACTTTCTGTCCAAAGATCTCAGCACCTTGCTGTCCTAGTAGGCAGCCTAGGCTTCAGCCCCAAGTGAGCTCAGTCTGCAGTAACTCTGGCCCTGCTTTGCCTCCTGAATGTAGGCCCAAAGATCAGGCTTCTGCTGCTCCTATGTTTGCTGACTTGCTGGATGTGAAATGAGGCCTGTGGCCTCTGCTTTTATAGGCCCCCAAGGGCCCCTTGAAGTAACCGACCAGCCAGCCCTAAATGGGCCGACTGGCTGGTCTGTTTGGGCCGACCAGTCTGCCCCAAAACCAGCCCTTTAAGAGCTCCAAAACTAGGGCCCTTTGGCCCACACTTCTAGGACTTTTGGCCCTCCAATCTAGGCAAGGGCCCAGCCTATATAAGGCATGCCACTGCCCACTGTCAGCCCAATTTGCTGCTCCACCAGGCCTGCTGGTTCTGCCCTTTGCCAGGCTCTTTCCAGCCACATGTCCTGCACCGTACTGCCCCGTACATCCTGCTGAGTCATCCCGCCTGTCATGGGGATCTGTTGCAGGCCGTATGCCTGCCATGAAGCTCTGTCTTGCCAGGCCAGGGCTACATGCCCCCGCCATCTTTCCTGCACAAGGTTTTCTTTTCTTGTGAGGTGCTGCCCATGTGGCAGCCCCCTCTCTCTCTCCTCTCTGGGCATCTTCTGCCCTAGGTCTCCCTCCCCCACGCTCTCCTCATTTGGGGGCTTACAGATGGGGAGGTGACCTTTCCAACACCCCCTCTCACCGACACATCTCGGCCCAATGCCAACACGTCGATGACGATGCTCCAGTAACTCCCTGGTCGTAGTCCTCTGGAACCTTTCGGTGTCGAAATCTTTTCCTGGCTTTTCATCCAATGGCTCTTGCTCCACCAAGTCCGGTTCCGCTTCCGCACACCATCCTGGTACACAGGTCCATCCTTGGTAGCACCTCTTGGCACCACCTCCTTCAGTCACGTTCCCGCCTCTGAACTCAAGCTATCTAGCCGTCACAATCTTCCAGTTGTCCCCCTCGGGCCTCATAATGAGTGAACAACCTGGAGTCTTCCAGGTACCCTGCTCTGAGGGTCTCTTTCAACCCGTCCTTCCTCTAGCAAGGTCTGTAAGCAATGAATATTTTCAGATAACCTGGACCATGAACTCTCGCTGAGTTCTCAAGCAGATACTCTTCTAGCTTCAGTACTCTTTATCCATCACCTTCAAGCAATCTGCGTCTGAGATTTGAAGAAGCACCAATACTTCCCCTTCTGCCTTCGAAGAAGGCCAATTCCTTCCAATCTCCTATCACCTGAGACAAATTAAGAGCAAAGTCTCTCCACAGATGCTATAAAGGCTCAAATGGAAGATATCAAATACATACCAGACTGTACTGCATGAATGTTTGCCCTGAAAGCAAACTCTCATTCAGGCACCCACCAAGTGCCTGTGTAATCCTGTCTGAACTCCACCATCCATCTGACCATGAGACCCTAGGGCCTTCCATGGAATCCACTCTCGTGTTAGTGTCGACAGCCATGCACCTGGAAGGTACCAAGCGCTCCATGCTGTCCTTCACCTTCACAAAAGCATCTGACTCCTCGTCGACCCACATCTCTATGTCAGACATCCTCGCTGTGATTTCTGGATCAACATATCTGACTTCGGTAACACTCGGTGATGTCACCAGGAACAACTCTTTGATTACCACATTTGCTTTAGCCTCTCCCTCTGAATCTGTGTCACACTTCTTTTTTATTTTCTGATCCGCCTTTTTCTTTCTGCAATCCTTTGCAAAATGTCCTGGTGTATCACAATAGAAGCACTTCTTCTGCTGCTTCCTCTTAGAAGTCCCCTCGTCGTCAGAGTCGTCTTTCTTGGACTTGCCACCGTTAGGCTTGCCCTTTCTTTTGCCAGTGGAATCTGGGAGGTGTTTCCCGTCTCGTACAGATCCTTCAGGGTGGCCCACGCCTCTATTGACGTCTCGGCCAGCTAGATATGTGGAAGAACGGAGTCTGCCGTAGTCCCTATGATTAATGCCAGGGCATGGGCATCTCTGTCTTCCTAAGCTTTGAGCTCCTCTTTGTCTACTGCCATGACTATCTCCCCTTTCCTGTCCACCATGTCCTCCCGCTTTGACTCCACTCCCGTGGTTAGCTTCCACAACTTCCAAGCCACTAAATGACTTCGGATCTTCACTTTCCAAATCGGGTAGTTGGTCTCGTTCAGTTTCCCAAACTCTCCAAAGTTAGGGATAGTAAATGAGAGAAAATTGGGGGAGGAGGAAGGGAAAGCAAGGGCTGAAGAGGTTGTAGAGGTCGACATCTATGCTGATTATACCACACAGCAAAGTCAACCAAACTCAATTTCCGTACACCAAAACTCTGAACGCACCTGACTGAACCTGAGCCACCCTCCTCCTCGCAAGCGCACAATCCTCCAGTCGTGGAAGTCGATTCCCAGGAGCTTTTGAATCAGGGTTGTCCTTCAGCAAGGTCCCTGCCTTCAGGCTCCCACACTTGTGAGGCTCCTACTTGGGCTCTAATACCATGTTAGAAATGACCCAACAGAGGGTACACACAGCAAAAGACTTTTAGTAATGCCCAGGAGCTTACACAGTGTGGTGTGGGTGTGGAATCACAAACTTCTTTACTTAATGTGCATACAATAGGTGTGCAGACTCGTCAATAGACAATGAACCAGCCAGATAGAGAAACCACCAAAATATATATTTCCGTCCAGAACTATAGACACAATACAAAAGAGATAGATCCAAAGTCCCACCAGTGTGGTCCTCTGATCTTACCACAAGGTCCTTCTCCTATCTGCTGGCTATCTCTAGACTCGAGCCCACGTGCTCCACCTCAAGCGTAAGTCCAAAGATCTCAGCACCTTGCTGTCCTAGTAGGCAGCCTAGGCTTCAGCCCCAAGTGAGCTCAGTCTGCAGCAACTCTGGCCCTGCTTTGCCTCCTGAATGTAGGCCCAAAGATCAGGCTTCTGCTGCTCCTGCTGCTCCTATGTTTGCTGACTTGCTAGATGTGAAATGAGGCCTGGCCTCTGCTTTTATAGGCCCCCAAGGGCCCCTTGAAGTAACCGACCAGCCAGCCCTAAATGGGCCGACTGGCTGGTCTGTTTGGGCCGACCAGTCTGCCCCAAAACCAGCCCTTTAAGGGCTCCAAAACTAGGGCCCTTTGGCCCACAATTCTAGGGCTTTTGGCCCTCCAATCTAGGCAAGGGCCCAGCCTATATAAGGCATGCCACTGCCCACTGTCAGCCCAATTTGCTGCTCCACAAGGCCTGCTGATTCTGCCCTCTGCCAGGCTCTTTCCAGCCACGTGTCCTGCACCGTACTGCCCCGTACATCCTGCTGAGTCATCGCGCCTTTCATGGGGATCTGTTGCAGGCTGTACGTCTGCCATGAAGCTGTCTTGCCAAGCCAGATCCAGGGCTACATGCCCCCGCCATCTTTCCTGCATTTTCCTGCACAAGGTTTTCTTTTCTTGTGAGGTGCTGCCCATGTGGCAGCCCCCTCTCTCTCTCTTCTCTGGGCATCTTCTGCCCTAGGTCTCCCTCCCCCACACTCTCCTCATTTGGGGGCTTACACATGGGGAGGTGACCTTTCCAACAGTCAGCACCTTCAGATACTTAGGGGTTGATATCCCGGAAAATCACAAATGGTGGCAATGTATACACAGAAGGATGGACATTGGCTGGGGGAAGTACTACCAGTTTGACAATGATTGCAGGCCACCGACACCAGGAACTGGAAAATTTGAAATAAAGCTGGAATATTATCAAGACAACATAAATCCCACATGTTGGTCTACATACATGTCCATAGAGACACATGCTCAGCCTTACATTAGCACACCTATCCCCCTTCTATATCGCAGGAACATAGCCAGGTTCCGTACCAGATCTCATGAGACTCATAACCACTCATTAATGGCTGGATGTAATCCTTTGTCCTCTAGGGATCTCAGCGACTTTTGCCTTGTTGGATGTAATCTTTTGGCCTCTAAGGCTCTCAGCAATTGCTGAGATTTTACAAATGTAATCTCTTTTATTAAATTTTTGCTTCATGAAGCTCTCAGAATAAACTATTGTTAAGTTTTATATAAAGCACTCAACAATGGATGAGTGGTTATCCTTGCTAGATGTAATCTTTTGGCCTCTAAGGCTCTTAGCAAATTCATGAGTTTTTACAAATGTAAGATCTTTTGTTCAAAATTTTCTCCATGAGGCTCTCAATAAAAATTGTTGTTAATTTTTATATAATATGTTATTGGATGTAGATGTAATCTCTTTTGCTTAATTTTTGCTCAATGAATTGTAGTTGATTATGTGGATGGCACCACCCGGCCTCCAGTCACTATGATGGCTTGATGTTTGGCTTGAATGATTATCTAGATGGCACCACCGGGCCTCCAGCCACAGCAGAATTTGCCATTGAGCAGGGAGCTTGGATACACCAGCCCAGACATGCTAGAGTCTGTACCCTTTGTGACATGCAGACAGTTGAGACGGAGGCACATGTAGCTCTACAGTGCCCCTGTTATGCACATATTAGGGAGGACTACCAGCAGATCCTGGAGGACTCTGCTCAGTTGACATCAGTTCTCTCCACTGCCACTCCGGCAACTTTGGGATCTTTTGTCACTCATCTTTTTACTTGTCGTCAGGAACTCACAGACTCCTGACCCCTCTCCTTGAGAAGACTCTTTTTACATTGTATTGAGATGGGTCCCATGGGTCATTTTTGGCCCCCCGAGGACGCTAATAAATTCTACTTCTACCTCTCTCTCTCTCTCTCTCTCTCTCAAAGACAGTAAAGTGTATCTCAAAGGCACACCTTTCTATGTCAGTGAAGACCGTACCCCCAAACAGCAGGAAGTGCGAAGAAAACAATACACAAAAAGACTAATGAGACAAGGAAAGTTGCATCAAACACAAGATGGGGATCAAAATGCAAAATAGGGATTCGCGACCCATGGGAAACGCAAATGCCTACAAGTCATGTTTTAGAATTGCAGAGGTTTTCCTTGGCATAAAGGGGTAAGCATAAATGCCTTCATTCACGATGCAGACATCATCCTTTTAGGAGACACTTGGGAAAGTGAAACATGCAAGATCCTAGAGATACCTCGATATGTGGTGCACTCACTATACCAAAGGCAAGTGGGGAAAAGAGGACAAGGAGGTGTTGCATGCATGGTACAGGAACATATGGCAAAAAAAGTCAGCCTCATAAAGTGGACAAATACAAAAGATACATGTGGCTGAAAATAGAGCTTGGTAAATGCCATGTCTTTCTTACAGGCTGCTACATACCTCACCATGAGTCACCCTTTTACAGCAGACACGGAGTGGACCCTAGTGATGCGTTTGAAGCACTATGTCTTGATGTGGCTGAACTCAGAGAAAAGGGTCAAGTCATAGTGATGGGAGACCTTAATGTAGGAATTGGTCACCTACAGTTTCAGCCCATCACACATGATGAAATGAATAAAGAATCAGTCATAGAAGTGGACACCATGTGGCAGAGAACATCCGGGGATGACACCATCAACACACATGGCAGAGCACTCAGATGCATGATTAATGGGCTGCACATGCTAGTCTTGTATGGAATGCAATTATTCCCCAACACCCACATGCCAATGAAATCCATAAGTGAGTTAGGGGCACTTTTCCCTCACTAGAGGTTTTTTTCCCTAACCACAGTTAGTGGGTTAGTGTGGTTTTGTCACTTGGACAAAACCACCTTCTCACTTGTACTCATCCTATCTTATCTTTTCTAGTTCAACGTTTTGCTCTGTGCTCACTCTTGCTTCTTGCTCCCACATTTCAACAAGTAGATAGGATTAGATGTCACATCAAAAAGTGTCCTTGTACATGAGAGGATGGTACTTATATAGTACCTCCTTAGCCCTTTAGACCCCTCTATCTTTCAAACACCCCAAATACTAGTTATCCTAACCCCCACTAACTTGACCCACTTTTGTTGATGTGATGTGTTGGTGTGTAGTAATAGGAGAGCAAGTACTATTGATTGTGTGAGTCATGTGTGAGTGCCATGAGTCAATATGGGACTTATCCCATATGCACTTGGTGCATGTGTGAGTGTGTAGCGGCTAGCCTATTAGGCTTGTTCTTCAATTTGTCTGATTTAGTGATCATGAATGAATGAAATCCTTCATGGTTTCTACATTTGTGTACCACTTCTTCACTCCCTAGTCTATCTCTCTCTCACTCACACCATGTTTCCTACATGGTATTAGAGTAGGTCATTCCTGCCATAGCTGCCCTGCCACATCATCTGAGAGGGGGAGATCAGTGGAAGAGAGCAAGAGAGTGAGAGTGAGAGAGAGTGACACTCTAGTGCGGGTGTGAAGAATAATGAGCCACACCACAAACTCACTTATGTTTTATTAGGATTAGGTTTACCCTATGACTGTCTTAAGACAGTCATAGGTGTCCTATCTTTTAATGAAGGGTTGGCAATGTGCCTTTACCCCAACAACCTCCCACCTAAAGGCCAATGTGCTTAAAGGGGAGAAAAGAATAAAAATTACAGCAATATACAGTTACTGTATACAAGACCATGAAATAAGAATGGTCTCATCCTAATCCCATGATGTGGCGGCAATGTGCAAACCGCTCTGTAGGCAAGCTCTTAGTGAGCAAATCTGCAGGATTATCATCAATATGTACTTTCACAAGCTCAAGTCGCTTGTCTTCCAATACCTCCCTGATGAAATGATATTTCACTTCTATGTGCTTGGTCTTCTGATGAAAGACCGGATTCTTTTAGCACTCTGACTATCACAATGCAAAACTGGCATGTCTCCTGTAATGCCCAAATCTCCCACCAGCCGGGTAAGCCATATTGCTTCCTTGCAAGCCTCAGTGGCTGCAACATATTCAGCTTCTGTGGTTGACAGTGCAACGCATTTCTGCAACCGAGACACCCATGATATAGCACCTCCTGCAAATGTGAAAATATAACCGGTAGTAGACTTTCGGTTATCCGCATTCCCTGCATAGTCTGAATCTGTAAAACCATGCACCAATGCATCCTGCCTACCATAGCATATGCACAAGTCTTTGGTACCCTTGAGATACCTCAAGACACCTTTCACTGCTTCCCAATGCCGCTTGCCTGGATTTGCCATATACCTGCTGATGACTCCCACCGCAAAAGCAATATCCGGACGAGTGGCAACCATGGCATACATCAAAGATCCAACTGCAGATGCATACGGAACCTTGGCCATTTCAGCCTTATCATCATCTGATCTGGGGCTGTCCTTACTGCTGAGTTTTAAATGTGGAGGCAACGGGGTACTAATGGACTTCCCCCCCTCCATTTTAAACCTCTGCAGTACTTTGTCAATATACTCTTTCTGTGACAGAAACAAAAGTCCCTTGGACCTGTCACGAGTAATACGCATGCCAAGAATATGATTTGCATCACCCAAGTCTTTCATGTCAAAAGACTTATGCAGTTGTTTCTTCAAAGCACTAATCTCAGGCTGAGATTTACTGGCAATAAGCATGTCATCCACATATAGAATGAGTAGCATCAAACTGCCATCCTTTGCCCGTTTGGTGTACAAGCAATGATCGGTCTCACACCGATGATACCCTTGGGACTGCATGAAGGCATCAAACTTCTTGTACCATTCCCTTGGCGCCTGCTTGAGTCCATACAAGCTCCTCTTGAGCTTACACACAAGCTGTTCTTTCCCTTTAACAGCATATCCCTCTGGCTGACTCATATAGATCTCATCATGAAGATCTCCGTGAAGAAAGGCTGTCTTCACATCCATCTGACATAAATCCATGTCGTCATGAGCAACAAGAGCTAACACTGCTCTCAAAGTAGTCATCTTGACTACCGGGGAAAAAATCTCATCAAAGTCAATGCCCTTCTCCTGCTTAAATCCCTTGGCAACCAATCTGGCCTTATACCGAGGTAAAGCATTTGAATCCACTTTGACTTTGTAAACCCACTTGCATGGCAAAACCTTTCTGCCTGTAGGTAGCTGCACCAAGTCCCATGTATCATTCTGAAGTAGGGAGTCCATTTCTGACTGCATGGCTTTCTCCCACTTCTTTTTCTCTGCTCTTCCCATAGCTTCCTTGAAGCTGGAAGGCTCACCACAATCTGTCAGCATGATAAAATCAGCCACATTATTGGCTCCTGGAACAAACCTGGCAGGAGGCCGTTATGCACGGGTGCTCCTCCTAACAAAATGTTCCGGATTAGGCTGCTGTCCAGCCTGTTCTTCATGCATGACGGGTGGCTGTACCACCATATCTGGCTGTACTACAGCCCCATCTGTTGGCACATCCAGTGGTGCATCACTGGCAAAATTATCTGGCTGATTTTCAGCCTGTATACCCTCTTGAACAGGGTGATCTGCAGCAGGCTGCTGCTGCATATAAATGGGCATTCTTTGCTGTCCAACATCATCATAAATAACCCTCCTGTATTCCATAGGTTGCACGGGTTCCTTGTGTACACAATCTTCTTTAAAGATGACATCATTGCTGCGTATAATCTTCCGTTTAACGGGATCCCATAACCTGTACCCCATTTCACCTTCGTCACCATAACCCATAAAGATGCATCTGATAGACTTTGGATCCAGTTTGGTGCGTAGATCTTTGCGTACATGAGCAAAGCACTCGCAGCCAAATACACGTAAGTGCTTATATGAGGGTGGCTTGCCAGACCATACCTCCTCTGGCACTTTCAACTCCAAAGCCTTATTTGGTGACCTGTTAATAATGTGAACTGCTGTTTGCACGGCTTCTGCCCAAAAGCGATGGGGTAATGCAGCATAAGACAACATACATCGAACCTTCTCCTAAATAGTTCGATTCATCCGCTCACTTGCACCATTTTGAGATGCATTATGAGGAGCTGTGAGTTCCTGTTTGATGCCCTTAGCTTGGCAAAACTGCACAAAAGCATGTGACACATACTCACCCCCATTATCAGCGGATCTGAGGCATTTCAGCCTACGACCTGTCCGATTCTCAACCTGAGCGACAAACTTCTTGAAAGCATCTAAGGCATCTCCCTTATGCTTCAAGAAATAGACCCACACCTTACGTGTGGCATCATCAATGAAAATAATAAAATATTTTGCACCCCCTAGTGATAACTGTGGCATCTCACACAGATCAGTGTGCACTAGATCAAGTGGTGCTCTATTCTGAGGAGTTCTCCTCTTATGAGGAGTGACAGAGTGCTTGCCAAAAATACAATGATCACAAGTAGGCAAATCTGAGAAAGAGAGAGGCGGCAGATAACCCAAACGTGACAGTTCTTGCATTCCTTTAACAGACATGTGTCCCAACCGGCTATGCCACAATGAAACCTTTGGCAGCTCGGTTATGGCAACAACATGATTACCCACACTGGAAACATAAAGAGGGTATAAGGTATCACTTTTAAAACCCTCAGCCACTACAGTCTGGCCATCAGTAATCACCCATTTGGAATCCCCAAATGTGGTGTGGTAACCACTGTCATCCAATAAGCCAGTGCTAATCAGATTTTTCTTGATTTGCGGCACATGGCGAACACCATCAAGCATAAATGACTGTCCATCAGGAAATACTATCTGTATACTGCCAATCCCTGCAATCTGACATGCATAGTTGTTCCCAAGATGAACAACTCCATGAGTACCTGTGTAGAAAGTAAACCACTCCCTATGAGGAGTAACATGAAAAGAGGCACCTGAATCCAAGAGCCAGGTGTGCATGTCATGGCCATCAATAACCAAAGCATGTGCTATTACAGCAGAAGAGCATAAAACATCATGTATGTCACTGTCACTGTCCTCTGCTGCAACATTCACTGCATCCAAGTCATCTGCCTTGGCCTTGCCTTTGCCTTTGCTTGCATTTCCTGCATCCTTTATTTCAGCCTTCTTGGCTTTCTGATCCCGTATGAACTTGAAGCACTTCGACTTCACATGTCCCTTCTTGCCACAATAAAAGCATTCAATGTCCTTTTTGCCACGGGACTGACTGCGGGATTTGGACTTACTAGCAGATCTCCCCTTCTGCTGAGTCCTGCCTCTGTCCTGGACCTGCAAAGCATTTGAAGACTTGCTGCCCGCATTATTCTTCCTGCTCATCTCCTCCATAAGGAGAGAGCTCTCTACATCAGCATAAATAAGAGTGGCATTCGAGTTTGACAGGGTGGTCTTGAAAGTGTCCCAACTCTCAGGGAGGGTACACAGCAAGAAAGTAGCCTTGAACTCCTCATCAAGGTTCAACCCCTGTGCAATCAGCTGTGTAAAGATAGCATTGAACTCACTCAAGTGTGAGGTCATGGCTGTACCTTCCTTCATGCGAAGATCGACTAGCTTCTTCAGCCAATAAACCTTACTGGCTGAGCTCTTTTGGGCATACAATTCTTCTAGTCTTTGCCATAGACCATAAGAGGTCTTTTCAGCCTGTACATTGAACACAAGAGTGTCTGAAATAGTGAGCATGATAGCTGCCCTCGCGGACAAATCAAGCTCTTCCCAGTCATCAGCTGCCATATCAGATGGCTTGACACCCTTCACCCTTATGGGCTTAGCAATCTTCTTTAACAGAAGTACATTCAAGCACTGTTCTGCCCATAATGCATAGTTGTGTGCTCCTTCCAGTTTCTTTATGTTCAGAATTGAAGAATCACCTCCCCCTGATGCCATATCAGATGAGGAAAGTACCTGATTCCTTGGAAGTAAAAAAGGCTGAATAAAAGTTCTGATTTCTCAGAAAAAACCTGCTCTATTCTAGAGCCAGAAGCACTTTCAATGGTGCTGTTTTTTACTGTCAGTAAAATCTGCAGCAAAACAGTAAATGTCCCTGCAACTACTGTACCTTCTGACAAACTGTTTTGAGCTCAGAGAGGCATGAAAAACAGTAATTTCAGACTGCTGCTGCTGCTCAACAAGTGCTTAACAGTGCACAATCATCTAACAAAACCACCAACACTGCTGTAAACACTGCTATACTGACTGTACTGATCACTTTTCCCACCTCAGATGAGGTATTGCACTGAGTTAAATTGCAGAAACCACTTGACTAACACCCAAAAAAAAAAGGTAAATGATCCTTCAGCCTGTCACAAAACCTGCAACAGTAAATGGGATAAATCCCAAGCAATCACCCTTATACCAAGGGGAGAAAATGCATCTGAAGATCTCTGTCGGTAACCCAAGTGCTATCAAACAAAGTCTGGGCAAAAGCCCCTTGATCTGACACCTGAATCAAGTGGAGAACACCTCAACACTGAGGTAGCATGCAATATGAGATCTCTCTGACACTTGTACCTGACAATGTGCAATGCATAGACTGCCCCTGTGTACTCAGTAACAACACAAATCACAAAGTACAGACACCAAGAAGAAAATCTTTTGAGCACTGTCAACGATGGGCAATTAGGGACCGAGTAAACTCGATGCGCCCTGACCAAGCGTGGCTCAACTGAGATTTTCAAAGTGCGTACAAAGAATGTGACCTGCAACAAATGTCACCAAATGCACTGCGGAAACAAAGCAAATGTGTGCTCCCTGGCTACACACTGCCTCAAGGCATATACTGCAAACACATCCAGGCAAAAGCCCTTTGAAATGGTCACCCAAAACTGAGAATTGCACTCAGTAAATGCATAGAAGCTTCTGCAAAACAAGCATCTGACCTTCCTGAAAGACAAGTAACTGCGCAAACACCACCACTGTGGCACAAGTCACCTCAAGCGTGAGTGACACGAGAGTACCTGATGTACCTCAACAAATGCACAGTATACTGCTAGAATGCTTCAGGAATGTATCAGAAATACTTCATGTACTGCGCGCACATGCACAAAACAGAGTGCTTCAGCACTATTCCTCTTCCAATCAGAAAATCTGCTGTACTTTTCAGTACCTGCAAAGTACCTGCTGTACTTCTATCCCTGCAGAGTACCTGTGTACTATTGGTGCCTGTAGCAGGCACGCTTCCCCCCAAAAACGAGTCTTGCAGCAGAAAGTGTACCTGCGGGTGAACAAGACTGCCGTACAAAATGCCAAGACTCCCGTACAAAGTTGTACGGCAGTCCGTACGGCTGTACGAACAGTCCGTACAACTGATGTATAAATGGCTACACACAGCAGCTATGCTGCTGTACTGCTGCAGCTTGACGACGCCCGCGCCCGCAACAAAGGCCTGCAGCCCTACGAAATGCGCCGCCTTAGATCTGCCGTACGAAATGCGCTGCCCTTGTAGCTGACCTGTGAAATGAGCTGCCCTTGGAGGTGACCTGCGAAATGCGCCGCCCTAGGGGCTGACCTGCGAACTGCGCCGCCCTAGGAGCTGAGAAAAAACGCCCAGCTGCAGTACGAAATGCGCCGCGCAGGCCGCCTTCACTCCTTGACGCCGCCTTTTCGTCGCGCACGCCGCGCAGCCTTGATCTGCTGCGCCAGATCCGTCCGTACAACCGTACGGACGACGTACAGCCGTACGGCTCTATCCGTACGTCCGTACGGTAGACTAGGGTGAGGAAACTAGGGAGGCAAGGGAAGCTCAGGTAGGCTCTGATACCAGTTGAGAGGGGGAGATCAGTGGAAGAGAGCAAGAGAGTGAGAGTGAGAGAGAGTGACACTGTAGTGCGGGTGTGAAGAATAATGAGCCACACCACAAACTCACTTATGTTTTATTAGGATTAGGTTTACCCTATGACTGTCTTAAGACAGTCATAGGTGTCCTATCTTTTAATGAAGGGTTGGCAATGTGCCTTTACCCCAATATCATCATCTCCCTGCCCTAACCTAACCCTAATTTGCTCAGCTTCCTCCTCAGTTTTCCCTCCTTCTACCTCCTCCTTTCAGCTTTCCCTACCCGATTAGGTCTTTAGCTCAGCCGCCTCATTTCGCCTCTCCTTCTTGCAGCCATTTGCATCAGTTTTGCATCCCCACAACCAGCCGCCACCATTGGGGATCTCTTGGAGCTGTGCCTAGCCTCTTGGATAGCTGGTCAGCGCATTCTCTTCCTTCTTGGATTGCTGGTCGATACCTTGCAGCCACAAGCGCATGCACATGTGCTGTTTTCAAGATCTTTATCACCGATTTTAGGGGTTTCCAGGCCACTGCAGCAGAGCCAATCATCTACGCTCTTTGTTGGCAGCAGTTCGTGATCTTTGAAGGCTTTTTCGATTTGTTTTGAGGCTGCTACTGCCATTTCGAGCCATTCTGAGAGTGCTGTTGCAGAACCTCCTACAGCAGAGGAACTTTCGAGGTGTTTCTGGCCTTTCAGCACATTAAAGTCAATCGATTTTCTGCAAGAAGACTTGCTGAGCACCTCGGTTTACTTTGAATAGCCGCCTTCGCATTTTGGAGCTGTTTTGAGGTCCCTACCACACCTACAATAGACGTTTTTCATTGTGGTGGCCTGCTACATAATTTCAAATCGTTCTAGGGAGCCGCCTCCCACGTGGACAGCCTGTTTTTGCATGCTCTGGTGAGCTCTTCTGAGAAGGTCAGACCTGCTCCAGCGCTCAGTTCTCCACTTTGGGGCATCTACTTGCTGCTCTTTGATTCAGGCTCACTCAGTTCAACATTTCAAGGCGTATTCTTGCTGCTTTTCCATTAGGGTTTGCATTTAGGTGTCTCCGAGGTCATCCACCAGCTCCGAGGCTCACTCAATTCAACATTTCAAGGCGTATTCTTGCTGCTTCTCCATTAGGGTTTGCATTTAGGTGTCTCCGAGGTCATCCACCAGCTCCGAGGTCATTCACGCATTTCTCAAGCTGTTGATCCATTTCAGAGCCCTAGACCAGCTTCTTCATTTGCTGGTTATCTATTTCAGCTTGCTGGTTTTGCTACCTCAGATTGATACTATGGAGCCTCGTCCTCATGGTGAAGACTCATCACCACCACTCTCAGCTAGGGATGCACAGAATGACAAAGCAATGGCGCTTATTGGTGTGAGGTCAGCCAACAAATTGCTTCATCAACTTGATCTCACTACTTTGGCCAAGGAGACCCTAGACCGAGCTCAAGAATATTTACGACACTTCTACTGGACCTGAGGAGCAAGCTTTATCTACTATATTGCATGATCTATCCCTCTTTGAGGTGGTAGATGCTCTATGTGTGTTAATATTGAGTCAATAAAGGTTCTCAGCCTTGAGTTGTCCCTCTAAACTAAATGTATTTGGAGTCAACAAGAAGGAGTGTGTTGATGTGATGTGTTGGTGTGTAGAACTAGGAGATCTAGTACTAGTGATTGTGTGAGTCGTGTGAGTGCCACATGTCACTATGGGACTTATCTCTTATGCACTTGGTGCATGTGTGTGAGTGTGTAGCCTGTAAGACTTGTATATACCTAGATGAATCCAAGAACATTCCCAAACTCATCCTCTAAAAACACAGCATAGTGCAGTTTCAATCTCACGATAGTCACTCATAAGATTGAAAACCATTAACTCCATCATGCATAGCAGGGACTAGCTACTATGACATCCCCACTAACATCATTAGCGCCCAGCAGTGATAAAAGCATGCTCCCACACATACAAATCCACACACCCACACATACTTGAGCATCCATTTATACAAAGTCTTCATACTGAGTTTCTGTCGGCACTCCGGAGGTGAAGGGCAAACTCAGCCATGACGAAGGCTAGCACTAAAGGAGAAGGCTCATCAAAAAGAAGTCCAAATCTCTTCATTCAAGCTACAACTACTTGTGAAGTCTAAACGATTTCATTTTAGTCTCTCCCAAACGAGCAAATATTTACTTCACTTGCCTCATTTCGTGATGATGAATGAATGAAAGCCTTCATGGTTTCTAGATTTTTTTGCAGAAAACTAAGATCAGTCCATGACAGAATTTGATCTCAGAGGTGATTGAAGGGTCGCTTCCACTGGCAGTCGAAAGCACTTCAGAGCAACCAGTAAAAAATCAGAATATTCAGGCTACTCGTGCTGATGCACAGCAGCCTGTAGATGCTTCAGATCATGTCCCCAGGATCAGCCTATCACACATGAGGTGTGCAGCGGATTGTCAAAGAACAGAGGGCTGCTTCACTGAAAGCTAGAAGAGTCCCTAGATGGCTGTTACAATCTCTGCAGGCCAGCAGACTTTCAGACCCTCTCTCTAATGGGACAGGGGCTGGTGAGGATGTGGACAAGGTTGTCAAAGAAGAGAGGGCTGCTTCACAGGAAGCTAGAACAGTCCCTAGATGGCAGTAAGAAAAGGGCTGTTTCAAGAGGGACAGGTGCAGCAAACTTTGTTTGATTCAGCTTGTCTGAGTTAACTGTTTGATACAGAAGAACCAAGCAGTTTTAAGGATTCTTAAGTTGCTAAGCATTGGATGAGGGCCATGATGTGCAGACTCATCAATAGACAATGAACCAGCCAGATAGAGAAACCACCAAAATAATATATTTCCAGACAAAACTATGGACACAATACAAAAGATATAGATCCAGAGTCCCACCAATGGTGTGGTCCTCTGATCTTACCACAAGGTCCTTCTCCTATCTGCCACTTATCTCTCGACTCGAGCCCACGTGCTCCACCTGGAGCTTCTTAGACTATCCATCCAGATCCCTTCCACCTTGCTGTCTTTGCACCAGCCTAGGTGGGCAGCACCTTTGCTGAACTAAGTCTGCAACTCTCCAACCTCTATACGCTCCTGGATGTAGGCTCATAGGCTGCTGGTCTGCTGCTCCTGCTGCTCCCTGAAGTGCTGCTGCAAGTGATGATAAATGAGGCCACAAGGACCTCCTTTTATAGGGCCCCAAGGGCTGCCAAAAATACCGACCAGCCTGCAGCAAACTGGCCGACCAGTCCAGCCCTATAAGGGCTCACAACCCGGGGCTTTTGGCCCCACACTTCTAGGGCCTTTGGCCCTCCAATCTAGGCAAGGGCCCAGCCCTATATAAGCCTGCCTGGCCAAACTGTGTGGGCTATAAATATGCCCCCCAGGGTCAGTCCCTTGCAGCCCTCCTTGCTGCTGCTTCTGGACACGTAGATGCCCACTCTCCAGCCCTAAGCCAGGGCCTCCAAACAGTCCCAAAAACTGCTCCACATCTGCGCTTATCCATCCTGCACATCCTGCCATCATTGCGCCTCTGCCAGGCTCTTCTCCAGCAGTGTACAGAGCCGTACACCCTGCAGATGTCAGCACCATGTAATCGCCTCCTATTCTAGGTCCCTTGTGCTGGCTACTGCTTCGCCTTTTGCGGCTGCAGATCCATCCTAGCTCTAGGTACTTTCCATGGTCTTTGATGTGAGGTGCTGCCCATGTGGCAGCCCCTTCTCTTTCTTCTCTCTCGGGCAAATCCTGCCCTAGGTCTCCCTCCCCCACGCTCTCCTCATTTGGGGGCTTACAGATGGGGAGGTGACCTTTCCAACACCCCCTCTCACCGACACATCTCGGCCCAATGCCAACACGTCGATGACGATGCTCTAGCAACTCCCTGGTCGTAGTCCTCTGGAACACTTCGATCTCGAAATCTTTTCCTGCCTTTTCATCCAGTGGCTCCTGCTCCACCAGGTCTAGTTCCGCTTCCGCACACCATCCTGGTACACAGATCCATCTCTGGTAGCACCTCCTGGCACCACCTCCTTCAGTCATGTTCCGCCTTCGAGCTCGAGCAATCCAGTTGTCACGATCTTCCAGGTGTCCCCCTCATAATGAGTGAACAACATGGAGTCTTCCACGCACCATGCTCTGAGGGTCTGTTTCAACCCGTCCTTCCTTTGGCAAGGTCTCTAAACAATGAATATTTCCAGTTTACCTGGACCATGAACTCTCAAAGAGTTCTCAAGCAGGTACTCTTCTGGCTTCATACTCTTTGTCCATCACCTTCAAGCAATCTGCGTCCGAGATTTGAAGAAGCACCAATACTTCCCCTTCTATCTTCGAAGAAGGCCAATTCCTTCCAATCTCGTATCACCTGAGACAAATGAAGAGCAGAGTCTCTCCAAAGCATGCTATAAAGGCTCAAATGCAAAATATCAAGTACATACCAAACTGTTGTAATGCATGTATGTTTGCTCTGGAAGCAAACCCTGTACCTCAATGAGGCACCCGCCAAGAGCCTTTGTAATCCTATACTGTCCCCTTCTGAACTACAGCATCCATCTGACCATGAGACCCCAGGGCTTTCCATGAAATCCACCCTCGTGTCAGTGTCAACAACCACACACCTGAAAGGTACCAAGCGCTCCATGCTGTCCTTCACCTGCACAAAGGCATCTTTCCTCACTGTGATTTTTGGATCAACATATCTGACCTCCGTAACACTCAGTGATGTCACCAGGAATAACTCTTTAATTACCACATTTGCTTTGGCCTCTCCCTCTGAATCTGAGTCGGACTCCTTTTTGTTTTTCTAATCTGCCCTTTTCTTTCTGCAGTCCTGTGCAAAATGTCATGGCGTATCACAATAGAAGCACTTCTTCTTCTGCTTCCTTTTAGAAGTCCCCTCGTCGTCAGAGTCGTCCTTTTTTTTTTTTGACTTGCCACTATTAAGCTTGCCCTTTTCTTTGCCAGTGGAATCCTTCGCCAACATCGCCTTGTCGTCTTTGTCCTTGTTGTAGAGCATCTCTCGAGCTTCCTCCTGTAGCAGTAATGGACCCAACTCCCCAAACATCAGAGGTTTGGTCCTCTGTCCTGCTATCATAGTCGTAACAAAGCTCTTGAAACTCCGAGGTAGTCTCCTCAATACCATCAAGGCCAAATGGCATGAGTCTGTCTTCTCACCAACTGCAGCCACTGATCCCTCACCACCTTGACCTTCATCAAGTGGCTATGTACCGTATGTCCTTCCATATCAAGATTGTAGAGTTGATGCTAAAGAAGCAAAATTCGGGAGGTGTTATCCATCTCGTACAAATCCTTCAGAGTGACCCACGCCTCTATTGACGTCTCGGCCAACTGGATATGTGGAAGAACAGAGTCCGCCGTAGTCCCTATGATTAATGCCAAGGCATGGACATCTCTGTCTTCCCAAGCTTCGAGCTCCTCTCTGTCTACTGCCATGACTATCTCCCCTTTTCTGTCCACCATGTCCTCCGGCTTTGACTCCACTCCCGTGGTCAACTTCCACAACTTTCGAGCCACTAAATGACTCCGGATCTTCACTTTCTAGATCAGGTAGTTGCTCCCGTCCAGTTTCCCAAGCTCTCCAAAGTTAGGGATAGTGAATGAGAGAAAACCGGGGAGAAGGAAGGGAAAGCAGGGGCTGAAGAGGTTGTTGAGGTCGACATCTCTGCTGTTTATACCACACAACAAAGTCAACCAAACTTAATTTCAGTAAACCAGAACTCTAAACGCACCTGACTGAACCTGAGTCACCCTCCTCCTCGCAAGGGCACAATCCTCTAGTCATGGAAGTCGATTCCCAAGAGCTTCTGAATCAGGGTCATCCTTCAGCAAAGTCCCTGCCTTCAGGCTCCCACACCTGTGAGCCTCCTACTTGGGCTCTGATACCATGTTAGAAATTACCCAATAGAGGGTACACACAGCGGAAGACTTTTAGTAATGCCCAGGAGCTCACACAGTGTGGTGTGGGTGTGGAATCACAAACTTCTTTACTTGATGTGCATCACATGGCTATGCACACTAATCAATAGACAATGAACCAACCAGATAGAGAAACCACCAAAATAATATATTTCCGTCAAAAACTATGGACACAATACAAAAGATATAGATCCAAAGTCCCACCAATGGTGTGGTCCTCTGATCTTACCACAAGGTCCTTCTCCTATCTGCCACTTATCTCTAGACTCGAGCCCGCGTGCTCCACCTAGAGCTTCTATAGACTATCCGTCCAGATCCCTTCCACCTGTCTTTGCACCAGCCTAGGTGCGCAGCACCTTTGCTGATCTAAGTCTGCAACTCTTCTGCCTCTATATGCTCCTGGATGTAGGCTCATAGGCTGCTGGTCTGCTGCTGCTCCTGCTCCCTGAAGTGCTGCTGCAAGTGATGATAAATGAGGCCTCAAGGACCTCCTTTTATAGGGCCCCAAGGGCTGGCAAAAATACCAACCAGCCTGCAGCAAACTGGCCGACCAGTCTGTGGCTGGTCCAGCCCTATAAGGGCTCACAACCCGGGGCTTTTGGCCCCACACTTCTAGGGCCTTTGTGTTGGGATATCTCAAGGTGTATGCCTCAGGCACACCTTATGTTTCTATGTGTGAGTGCTAGAGGCACAGTTAGGTGCCCACAAGCACAGTTAGGTGGTGGAAAAGCCACATAGGATGATTGAGTGAATCTAGGAGCAGATTGAGGAGATGATTGTGGAGCTTTGAGGTCATCAGTGATGTCAGTGACCTTGTATGAGGTGCCTACTTAAGGACCTCTTTCTTCTTCATTCTATAAGCAAGTATTCTGATTTTGTGTCAACTCTACTCTTTCCTTTCAGTATTCCAACATGGTATCAGAGCCATTTGATCCCCCTTGAGCCCATTTCTGCCACATCATCATCTTCTTCTTCATCTTCTTCTTCTCCATTTTCCTCTTTCTTCCCAAAATCTTTGAGAGCTTGGTTCTCCATCTACAAACGGCCATTGCCCAAACCCTCTGAGCTGGAAACTCCTCTAGTATGGGCGAACTTCCACCTGCAAGCAATTGAAAAAAAAACGTCTGTGGTGGCTGCCATTCTCCAAACAGCGAATTTCTTCTGTTGCTCAATACTCCCTGCATACTCCGCCATTGCCTAAGCCCTCTTAGGAGTAGATGGGCGACCTCAAGACGAAGATTTTGAGCCATTTTTCAGGTCATTTGGTTCAGTAACGAGGGAGAAATCGTCAAAACTCAGTTTCAGCCTGTAGCAACTCTCCCGGGCAAAAGTGCGCACCATTTCGTCCAACCTCTGTGCTGGACCTTCTCTGGTATATGAGCTTTCTTTTGCTTCAGAAAGCCCTCTTTTCCTTGCTTTGAAGAGTGAGCTACAAGCCCTCCAAGTTCAGCTTTTCAGTTTTGACAGTTTTGGACAAGTTTTTGAAGATGATGCTACATAAAATGCTACTCTAGCATTTCTGGTTTTTTGAAGCTTTCAATAACTTCAGCACAAGTGTGGATTCAGTTTGTTTTTGACTTGCTAGACCTGGTTTTGATTGGAAAGTGCTTATTTCACTCACTTCTATGAAGCATGTAAAAGGAAGCATCATTGTTTGAAATCTAGTCAATACTATTTGCTACATTAAATGCTTATATTTTGAAGCATTTCAGTTGTTATTCTAAGCCCTGTAAGAGAGAAGACACTACCCAATACTTGGGTTAGAGCCTCTCATGGCTTGCTTATGCAAAATATGTGAAAAGCCAAAACATAAAGCAATGTCTTGTTATGCTACAAAGGATGAAAATGCCAACCTGACTTCCTTATTGAAGATTGCCAAAACAATGGTTGCCAAAAAGGAAGCAAATACAGAGATCTACACTCTCATGGCACTTTTATTTGACTCCAAGTACAAGAAAAAGATGAAGGTCAGATATGCTTCTCTACACAACTATGGAGATGACAAGATAATTGTTCTCTTGAAGGATATGACTTTCAAATCCACTTGTTCTATCATAGCACCATCTTATAAGGCATTAGACACTGCCCATGTGGTAAGACCTTGCCTTGACATGGATATTTTGCCTCCACAAGATGAGGCATCCCATGAAGATTATGCATTTTAAATCATCTCTATGTATGCTCCAGATCACTCTTTTTATGTCAAGGTACTCAGCCTGGATAGTCCTCCAAAATGAATGAAAATAAACTATTGTGTTTTGTGTGTTTTGTAAACACCTCTGGTCACCTTATGATGTAGGCCATGTGTATGTTTTGTTCCATGGTACCTCCTGCAGACATTGTGTGCATGTACATGCAGGGGAGATAACCATTGGAAGGTCTTTTTGTATCCCTTTTTGTTTACCTTACACCCTACCTTACACCCAAGGAAACCCTTGCTAGCATGAGAACCTAGCCATAGATTTATCCTTGACCACCATGAGATGGCATGAGAAACTATGAGACTAGATGTATCCTTGACATAGCTTGAGGCATTCCCTTGAGGGGGGGTTTGTTGGGATATCTCAAGGTGTATGCCTCAGGCACACCTTATGTTTCTATGTGTGAGTGCTAGAGGCACAGTTAGGTGCCCACAAGCACAGTTAGGTGGTGGAAAAGCCACATAGGATGATTGAGTGAATCTAGGAGCAGATTGAGGAGATGATTGTGGAGCTTTGAGGTCATCAGTGATGTCAGTGACCTTGTATGAGGTGCCTACTTAAGGACCTCTTTCTTCTTCATTCTATAAGCAAGTATTCTGATTTTGTGTCAACTCTACTCTTTCCTTTCAGTATTCCAACACTTTGGCCCTCCAATCTAGGCAAGGACCCAGCCCTATATAAGCCTGCCTGGCCAAACTGTGTGGGCTATAAATATGCCCCCCAGGGTCAGTCCCTTGCAGCCCTCCTTGCTGCTGCTTCTGGACACCTGGGGTGCCCACTCTCCAGCCCTAAACCAGGGCCTCCAAACAGTCCCAAAACCTGCTCCACATCTGCGCTTATCCATCCTGCGCCTCCTGCCACCATTGCACCTCTGTCAGGCTCTTCTCCAGCAGCGTACAGAGCCGTACACCCTGCAGATGTCAGCGCCATGTGATCGCCTCCTGTTCTGGGTCCCTTGTGCTGGCTACTGCTTCGCCTTTTGCTGCTGCAGATCCATCCTAGCTCTCGGTACTTTCCATGGTCTTTGATGTGAGGTGCTGCCCATGTGGCAGCCCCCTCTCTTTCTTCTCTCTTGGGCACATCCTGCCCTAGGTCTCCCTCCCCCATGCTCTCCTCATTTGGGGGCTTACAGATGGGGAGGTGACCTTTCCAACACCATGCAGTTCTATCATGAAGGAAAATACATCAAAATGATGGATTTGCCCATAGGTAAGACAAAGTAATTACAAGAAGATCTGATGGTACCATTAATAGGTACAAGGCAATGTTGGTGGCCACGGGCTGTTCTCAGCAGCAGGAGGTAGATTATGAAACCTTTGCCGCCGCCCCCCCCCCCGCCCGCAAAATTCTGTTGGAAAGTATTTTTAAAAAATCCTTTCTCAATGGGGACTTGCAGGAAGAAGTGCATGTGAGTCATCTCCATGGAGACGTGCAGGGAAAAAAATATGTGAGTCAGCCTGTTGGTTTTCAGATGCCTGATAAGGAACATGAAGTATGCAAACTTGGTACGGCACTTTATGGCCCCACGGGCTCGATATGAGAAAATTCATACATTTTTTACCAATCGAGGTCTTTAGATAGTCCAACTGAGAGTGCCCTTTATGTCAAGAAAGACAAAAAAAAAGTTTTAAGTACAAGCCTGTATGTGGATGATATGCTGCTCACAGGCACAATTAAGAGAAAAATTGCAGAATACAAGGATCTTGAAGCTGCTTGATCCGGGTGTGTTACTCTATTACTTGGGCTCACTTTACGCAAACACATGAAGGCATTGTGCTCAAACAGTCAAAATAAATTTAGGGACTGTTGCAAATGTCCAATTTTCAGGACTGCAAGCCTATTTCAACTCTCATGGATCCAGGGTTCAGGCTGTCCATGCATGATGCAGGTGAACCTTTTGGATGGCTTTCTTGTCTATGCAATACCCATCCAGATGTTCAGTTCAGTGTATCCCAGTTGAGCAGGTATATGCACAGCCCAAAGACATAGCATTCGTGTGCTGTAAAGCATATTTGCAAGGTACTCAGTCTGCTGGTGTGTCCTATGCCGGGAAGTCTGACTTTGACTTGCATGCTTTCAGTGATTCACATTGGGCTGGTGATAATGACACTATTCCACCAATGGAAATTATTTCTTTATTGGCAGTTCCTTCCTTGGTGGAAGTAATTCTTTCTTATGGGGACCCGTTTCTGTACTAGGAGTTCATGCATGAGCAAGAAACTGGCAACTTCATCTTGTGAATCTGAGTACAGGGCAGCTTTCATAACTACAGTTAAATGTGTATGCCTCAGGTTGTTGCAAACCACCATATGCCATCAATTGCACTCCTATACTCACTAACACTCAAGTGCTATTGCTGTGGCACAGAATCCTGTGTTTCATGCAGGTACAATACACAATAAGAGCCAATATCATTATGTCAAAGAGAGTTACATGTAAGAGAGTGATCTACTATCCTACACACCAACATTGATAGATCTTATCACCAAGACTCTCTCTACAGAAAACTTTGAAGCTTTCCACACAGTTACTTTTGGTAGGGGAGGGGGGGTGGGGGGGGGATTTTGGGGATAGATTGTAATATTTAAGGCAGTGCCCAATGTATTAGTTAATTAGGAGGGTTAGGGATTCTAAGGGTTCCCCCCATCCATAGTTAGTGGTAAAGTTAATCATAGTCAGTTTTGAATCACTCTAGGTTCACCCTAGGGTTTAGGGTTTTATCATCTTGTATCTCATTCTTGCAATCTCATATCAGTTCAGCTCCACGTTTTTTAGCTTTCTACATCTCCAAACTCTCATACCTCATCTTCATCTACCATCACATCATTGACTAAACAAATCTGGCCGTCTATTACTGCCCCAAGTGAATCTGGATCTGAATGCTGCTCAGTCCATTTCTCAATAAATGACATCAACATAGTGATTCTACTGTTTACATATCTGGCCTTAGCAGTGCATGATGCAACAACTAGCACAGTAAATTCATTAACACGTGTGTATTCTTCTGACTTTCTCCTCTTTATCCGACTTGTCCTCCCCCTTTTTCTAATCTGCCTGCTCCTCCTTACAGTCTTCTGTAAAATGTCCAGACGTGATATCAGTTGACACAATTCCTTCTCCACTGTCTGAAGAGCCCCCCGATCTCAATTTTTTATTCCTTTTCCTTTGGCTTTACCCTTACCGTTGGCCTTGCCTTTGCTCCTGGCAACAAAGGCCTTCTAATCACCAGCTCCATCATACTAGAGCAACAAAGGATCTAGCTCCTCAAAATTGAGTGGCTTCAATCGTCCTTTAGCTGTGATGGTTGTAATTAACCCCTGAAACCTCCCTGCAAGCTTACTGATGACGACCATGCTAGCTTATGATCAACTATTGCCAAGTGATCCCAAACCCTCTTAACCTTGGCTGGGTAATCATACACCTCCTTGATTTTTTATTTTCCTGCGTGTGTGCTTGGGGATCTTACTTTTGCCTTTGGGGGCGAAGGAAACAGTCACGTTCTCAAAAAACTGATCAAATTACTTGGCCCTTAACGACACAGCACAGGCCTTGTCTTAAGAGAGCAAGTGCAAACAATTGAATCAGCCTGATTAGGATCTCGGTTTTCATTTTTGGGGTTCAATCCTATTTTGAAAACACTGAAGTTTCTGTCCACAAAAACTGATCAAATTACTTGGCCCTTAACGACAAGAACACAGCACAGGCCTTGTCTTAAGAGAGCAAGTGCAAACAATTGAATCAGCCTGATTAGGAAGCAGGAGATTATTCAAGCAGCCGTACAAACATGTAAAGCTGAGCCACCAACATCACAGCTGATTTCCACGGTTAGAGAGCTCATCCAGGTGAAAGTGACAGCTGAACCCAAGGTTGACATCCAAACAGAGATCCAAGAACATCACCTTCGGAAAGAGAATGCTATGAAGATTCGAATAGGGGGGATACCAGATTGGCAGCATGAGAATGACACTTTCGATGAGGCAATCGAAAGAATCAAGGCAGCAGTCCCGGCCATTGACTGGTCAGCAAGCCCAACTGATGACAAGAATGATGATGAAGAGGATTCTTCCCCAGTTTATTTATCACCCAGGAATGGACACGCTGTCATCACCTTCAACTCGAAGACACTCAGAAAGAGGATTCTACGACAATCCTATAAGCTGAAGGGGACAAAGATATGGATTGCTGAGGAGCTTACAAGAACCCAACTGAAGGACAAAGCTACCGAGCTTGCTAAGGTTCGTGCAGCCAGGGAAGCAGGAAAATGGGCAGTCTATCGTGACGGTCTTGCAGTGATTAGAGAATTTAAGACAACCTAAAGACCCTCAGTCTTAAACTGATGTAATGGCCACCCCATAGTCTAGTACCTAGTTTTATGTTCTATGTTTTTAGGTTCTATGTGTTTTTGTCTTTTGGAGGAACCTAATGATACTCCCAGGGAGGTTGCCTATGGCCTTCTCTGTACTGATGTATAAGCAGGTCTCTTTTGTCCCATAGACCTTTTAGGTCTCCAGTGGACATTAATAAACTTTCTTTCTTTCTTTCTTTATCCTATTTCGAAACCACTGAAGTTTCTGTCCACCTTCGCCCTGATGAAAGTCAGCATGTAATCTGATGTGGAACAGAGGTCAATAATGGGAAGACTCCTTATCGCAGACGCACACCGTTCCATATTGAGGGGCAAAAATTGTGGCTCCTTTGAATGCACAACTCTGTACACAAAAACTTGCTAAAGAAGTATAAAACTGACAAACACGAAAGCTTTGCAAGTTCCACTTGTTATCGTGGCCTGTTACCTACACACCGCCACTTCAATGAGCACAAAGAATAAGAACACCACGCACATCTTTGTTATGCCTAAAATTAACCAGACGATGCTAAAGCTTATAGACGACAAAGTATAATTACCAAAAAAGTATATTTATGCCTAAAGCTATATTTCACCTATAGACGACAAAGTATAATTACCTCAAAAAAGATCTTACACCCCTTTACTGCAATCATGGGCTTTAAGCAATCCGTATTTTCACAAGCACTGACCACCGATGCCCCTCTTTACCCATTCATGACGTGAAATATAGCTTCAGTTAAAGATCTTACCACTCTCTCTTGCAACTCGCTTTGCCTCTCGATCGGCTTCCTGCTTCGCACGTCTTTCCGCCTTAGAGGTCCTCTCCTTCAGTGGCTTCGTAGATTCTTGCACTCCTGCCAAAGTATTTGGAGACTTGGCAAATCGCATAAATTTGTAGAATTCATCAGGCGAAGGGCGAAGTAAAAATTTCAAACAATAGCAGGCATACCTGCAGGTGGCAATGCCTGCGACCCTCGTGGCACGCTTCCTGAAGGAAGGATGGGCGGGGGCGGCTGCTGCTTGGTTGAAGGAGGGTCTGGTGCTGCAATCCGGCTAACAGACCTATCGACGTATTCGTCCTTTAGGCTCAACCCCTCCAGCCCAGAAGTCACTTTGCTGACATAGGACGGAGAAAGGTCCAGGCTATCTGAAGGAACGCTGGTATATCGTCCATTGCTGTCATTCTTGCTAAAAGGCGAAGAGATTTCGGGCGAGTTCCCGAGGACAGAATCTGCGGGGTTATAGCTTCCAGCGGAGGGAACTTCAATGGAAGGCTGTTTGCGAGGAGGAGGGGAAGGGACGGGCACTGGTGAAGCTTTGGAGGGGAGATCAGGGAGGCGAGGAGGGATGATAACAGGGGAAGGAGAGCTAGGTCCGGGGACAGGGAGAGCAGTAGAGGTAGAATTGGGGTTTGGGGGCTCGGAACCTGGAGTGACAAAGCCAACCTGGCGCACTTTGGGATCGATAACGTACCTAGGGCCTCTTCTCTCCATGGTGCTGCTGCTGCTATTGCAACTTCTTGGCCCCGCCCTCGCCCCCCTCCTCTTCCTCTGCCTCTTCCTCTTGCTCAATCCTCGCACACAAGCCTTGCATTCAAAACCTGCTTCCAACACCACTCCGCGGGGTTAAGCCTGAGGGTTTCTCCAGGAGCGAATGAATGATTCTAGCAAGAATCCGGAGAAGCGCAGAATGCAGACTGAATCGCAAATTGCGAGAGGACGGCGTAGAGGATGGGGAGGAGGAAGAAGAGGGTGGTGGTGTGATCACAAGAGTGAGTGATGGTGGACAAGGAAGAAAAGCAAAAAACAAAGACTTCCCCCTAAACATGGTGAAGAGAGCCTCCTCTTTCCTCAACACCTGGAACCACTACTAATACTCATAGAGTTTGTTTTGAGTTCTCTTATTCCAAACTCAAAGCCATCTAGTTTGTTTTGAGTTTTCTTATTATGGGAATTGTCCACCGCCGTATATGAATGCTAGGACCCAAGGATAACCTTAGGGGTTGTCATAATCCGAGGGTGACGTTGTCACATCTCCTTTGGCACACCTAGTGAAATTTTTACCTTGTTTTGCACGGAGGCATATTTCCAGAGTAGCTCCCTACTTCCACAACTAAACTAACATCGGTGATTTTGGTGAGTTTAGCCGTCAAAATAGGGGGAGAGAGCATTTCAAGACATGGGAGACAATCTCTTGCAAATTTCCATGTTTATTAGGAAAGCACCTCGCATATCTTTAGCCTATGTACTCTCCTACTACTACTAGCACTATTATCTAGATTATAGGATGAAATAACACCAAACAAGCCCTCTTCTAATATCCTTTCCTCTTTATGCAATCTTTCAAATCCCCCATTAGTCCCTTACGATATATTTCATCCCCCTTTCTTCTCTACCCCCCCAAACAAAGATGCATCATCTTATGTATTCTTAGAACCACTATACTATTGGAACATGTACTTTCTTTAATTCTTTGCATCCTTTATAAGAATGCCATTAAGTAAGTTTCTTACTAGTTTGTGAAATGAGCTTGAGTTCATTGCCTATATTAAACATTTTTTTTTAAGCTCATATTTGGCAATCCACTACACATAGGTTGACTCAAAATTATGGGTGATTTATTACAGATAGAATTTCTACCCATTCTTTAGCACATGAATGGAAAAGTATACAATTAAACAAATGAACACTTGACATTTTGCCATTGAACTAAAATGAAAGCTTTATTATTGACAACTTTGTTGCTTTGATAAGGAGCTTCTAAATCATCAAGAGTAAGCACAACTCAAAAGCACTACAAAAAGAGCTTCTTGTCATTCCCACTCTATCTTTATGTTGCATATTATCTCCAGTAAATTATTACCTTCATTTAGTTTATTATATGCCTTCTCAAGCCTTCCATGCCTTTCATTTTCCTTTCCTTCATCTTTTAACAATTCCCACTAGTCTACAATAGCTATGCATTTACCAATGTTGAAAGTTTCAAAGATAACTTTGCAATGATGTCATGTTAGATGTTGAGACACTTTCCCATTTACAAATCTTAAGCACCCATCAATACTTTCCACGTCAATGGCTTGTCCTTAGCAACATATTGTAGTGCACTAGCTAATGAGCATGACTACCATCATAAGAAGATGCCAAAAACAAATTAAAATACTCCTAAAGATGGTGTAAGTTCCTAAGTACATAAATTGGCTTCCCCATTTCTAGACTTCAATTCCCAATTTGTGTTAAAGCTCCTGAAGATGGTTGTGTAGTCTTGGGTGTGACTTACGTGTCGTGGGGAAGTTCACCAATACACCGAGAGCACTCCCTCCTCGACTCCGATGATGAAGAGCAATGCAAGGCTTAGCATCCACTTATGACATGCAAGCATCTTCCGGATTATTGCAATGCGACTCCATGAGAGGAAGATGGGAAGGCAAGAGGGGAGTGAAGAAGGGAAGAAGGGGGAGAGGGAGTGGAAATCACAAGGGCACTATGAGAAAACAACTCATGAAAGAGAGAAAGGGAGCTTGTATTCCAAATATGTGCATACAACAATGAAGACCAAAGTTAAAACTTTGGCTATTTATACATTCTACCTTTTGAAGGGAGGGTTAATCCTTTTCATCCTACCACTCCCTTTATTCTCTCTAATTTTGGGCCCATCTGGCTCTAAGTCATGGTGTTGCTCTCTTTCTTTGTCTTGGCCTCTTGGGACTCCGTTGTTAACCGTCGTGACTCTGTTAACCCATGTGGTTAACATGCCTCCTTTCCTATTGGTGATCCGTCCTTGGATCATAGTTTGTGGAGGACTTGGGAGCTTATAGCTACTTGCATTAGGGAGTAACAATCCAATTGGTGAGGGAATATTTTGCAAAATTATGGGTGGAACTTCCAGAAGTGAGTGTCATGTATGTCCTCGTATGTGCGGATATGGTAATCATGTAAATTACAAACCCAGAGGCACATGCACACCCTTCATTCGTATCAAAAACAATTTCAGATTTGAGGCGGAGGTGCTATTCTTCAGTTATTTTTTCCCATTCAGGAATATCCTGTAATAGAATAATGATAAATGAGAAAAAGTGGATAGTGGCTACTATAGCTTGGTTTGATACCAAGCCATAAGTGTCAATGAATTGCTAGAGTTGGTAGACAAGACCAACAGTTGTGGTGATTGGGGGAATGTAAAAGTGACAAAATTTGAAGCAGATGTTAGGGTCACTTGCTTGAAGAGAGCAAAAATTTGACCAAGTCCATCGATGATGCATGGGCATATAAGTTGGATGAACTTGCCAGTCTCGACTAGCACCATAATAAATTATCCAAAATTGGTGTTGCTTGAGAAATGGAATGCACTAGGCTAGTTTTATTCTTGCATCTTCATCGCTTATCGAAGTGTGGGATGGATCTGGATCTTGGTATGTGCATCTTTGCTCCTAAGGGTGCCCTTTCTACCATTGCCGATAACTCTTTTCAATGAAGATTGCGAGTGGATTTACCTCCATAGCATTCACCAATCAGAGGCAAGACCCTTCTAGTTGTGCCTTCCAGTGTTGGAGCGTCTCCAGATCGATCGAGGGTTGGAAGGGTCAAGTATATGATGCCAGTCCGAAGTGGAGGGAATCGGCCCTGGTGTGGTCCTCTTCAATGGTGACTGGAAATTGTTCCTCCTCCTCGATAGATGTTTCCGATGCAAAAGGACCTAGAGGGACTTCAGTAGGGAGGAGAGCTGGGCCAAGAATCTATTGTAGTAGGATATTGTCAACCGAAATATCCTTAGACTTTGGCGGCTCAAACAATGTTTCCTGTGTCTTGATGTGCATATCAGTGGTGTTTTGTGAATTGGAGGGGAGCGTGGTGTTGGATGCATGAGAGGATGTGCTAGGTGGTAGTGGATGTGCATGTGTGTGAGCGGCATGAGAGGATTAAGGTGGGTTGCTAATATAGGTGCCGGGGGGGATGGGGCTTTTATTTGAGGCTTGGGAGCTGATGTGGATGAGCTTGGTTGCTCATTACTTGGTGGAGGTAGAGGCACTTGTGCACTCTTTTTAAGAAGTTGTCTTGGTTAGATTGGAATATCAGGGTCCTTGATGGCCTCTTTCTACTAGCATGTAATTACATTCACAGGTTGTGATATTACGCTTGTCGGCCCCAGACTTTGATGGTCCACCCTAATGATGCTGATTGGGATGTCATGCTTAACCTCTATTTGTTGTGGGACCTTATTTTTCATGGGACAATCCATATAGGCATGTCTTATGCTACAATCTCTACAGAGTGGTTGGAAAGTAGCAGGGCTACCACGATGAGGACACTCTGCAATCCGGTGATTTTCTCCACAACCGTAGCACTTGATTGGCGCTCAATATGTGTTGGGACGTACTTGATTTGCATAGACTGATATTAGACCCTCTGCGCCTTCTACATAGTACATTGGGTACTCTAGTTCATACTCGAATGGTGAGTCTACTTCCTCGGCTTGCAGTTGTTGTATTGGAACTACCTAAGGAGCTAAATTTGGCGCTCTTGGATATGGTCGTGGATTTGGATTCCTGAGTAATTATGGGACTTGTGTCCAAATAGGAATAGTATTTAGCCTCAGAGCTCGGGGCGCTTGTGCTAGTGTACATTGGCATGGGTGCTGGTTGGTATTGTTAAGGTCGAAACAGGTTGTTGCTCATATTGAAGATGCAACTGTTTTCACCATGGCCATTGGCGGTGCAGATATGGCACCACAATCTTGGCAGTGGATTTGCTTGTGCAATGATCTTGGCTCTTAGCACCGTGTACTCATTTGTTGTATGATTGGCCATGCAGTGTGGGCACTAGACACTTTCTCATCGTGGATAAGTCTGAGGTGGCAGTTGAGACAAGTGAAGCTTTTGTTCCATGGCCTGCATTATTTCGTCTTTTAGCTTCATGGTCATGGCCCCTAGGCGATCTTCATTTGATGTTTCAGTAGTGGACTTGGATTTACCCTTTTTAGAGTGCTTATCTCGTGCACTGGATCTTCCATCATCATTGCTAGTGTCAGAGTCGATCATGCCATCCTTGATGTTAATGGCTGCCGCGCATGAGCAGCACTGAACATTTCATAACTGCTAATCTTTTTCATGTCCTTGCGGATTTTCTTCCTTAGTACTATAATGAACCAGGCCATGAGGTACTTTGCATCAAGACGTGAGTCACATTTGGCAATTAATCTTTTCATCTTGCCTAGGTACGTGCGTACATCTTCTCGACGGCCTTGTTTGATCTTGTTGAGTTGGAGGGCAGGATCATCTTGTAGTCTCTCAGTTTGAAAGCGTCTCTTGAATTCTGTTTGAAGTAGGTCCCACATGGCTCTCTCTTCCAATAGGAGGTCTAGGTACCATTCTGACGCTTCATCAGTTAAGGCCATGGGAAACCAGGCCACCTTGGTTTCATTGGATTGATCTCCACCTCCTTGGCATGCGGCATCAAAATGCTAGAGGAATCAGGTTGGATCTCCCCTACCATTATATTTGGGAAGTTCAAGTTTACCCAAGGGGCGCCTACCTTGATTGTTATTATTTTTGTGATTAAAGAAACTGTTACCCTCTGCATGGAGGTCAATATCTCCATCATCGTCGCGACGGCATCCAGCCATGTTGTGGCGTGGAGGAGTCAAAGGGATTTCTTGAATTTTAGGGGGGAAATCAGGATAGAGGATTGTCGGAGGCATTGGCCACAATGGAGGTGTATGCGGATTTGGTGAGGATTGGTGTTGGAGGCATTGGCCGAGAAGCATAGCTGCTTATAGATTTGGCGAGGTGTCTCTATCGCAAGTGTGGGTGTTGATGTAGTTGTGTTAGGGAGGTTAGAGATGTGTTAGTGTTGTAGGGACCATCGTGTTAATAATGTGCCTAGGATTGTCCCACGTGTGTAGGGAAATGTGCTAGTGTAGATAGATCGTCAATCGGAGGTCACGATCAAAATACACAAGCGAATTGGTGTGAAACGAGGCCCACATGAGGGCACAAATTAACGAGTGCTAGGGATGCCAAAATTGTGTGCAATGAGCTGGAAAAATGCCTCGTAGTGTGATGTTTGTATGTGTGAAATCTTGGTTCAAACCGTGTCCATTTTGGGTCCCAAACGGGCGAGATATGAAGGGTTGAAGAAGGGGTAAAATGGGGTCTTTTTGGTGGGGGAGTGGGTGGAATGGAGGGGGTTGGGGGGAAATGGAGGGGGTGGAATAGAGGGGGGGGTGGAATGGAAGGGGGGTGGGGGGGGGGGGGGGTGGAATGGAGGGGGGTTGGGGGGAAATGGAAGGGGGATGGAGGGGGGGTGGAGGAGATGGAAGGGGGGGGGGGAGGGGGAGGGGGGGGGCGTGGAGGAGATGGAAAGGGGGGTGGAGGAGATGGGGTGGGGGGGTGGGAAGGGGGAGGGGTGGAGGGGGGGGTTTGGGGGTGGAGGGGGGGTGGGGGTGGGGGTGGAGGGGATAGAGGGGCGAGGGGGGTGGAGGAGGGGGGCGGTGGAGGGGGTGGAGGAAACTTGACGGACAAAAAGGTTTGATGGAAATCCAAAGGGAGGACGAGATGGTCTCTTGAACGCTCTCCAAGTCTTTCTCGATGTAACAGGATTGTTGAGGGTGAATGGACAGTGGATGGATGGTTAGGTTATCCCTATGAGAAGGGTTCGAAATAACTCACCATGTAAGGATGGGAGTAGGGTTGTGGTCGATGGAGAGGGAGGAGTGTCTTGTGTAGGGCTCGGAACGGAATAAGGAAGAGGATGGAGGCTAGATGTGAAAGAAGAAGAATGAGGAGGTGGAGTGGGTTTTTATAGGAAATGAATGTAGGTTTAGGGCTAAACCCTAAAATCCAAAGGGAGGAAGAGATGGTCACCTGAACGCTCTCCAAGTCTTTCTCAATGTAACGAGATTGTTGCGAATGGATGGTGGGTGGATGGTTAGGTTATCCCTGCAAGAAGGGCTCGAAATAACTCACCGTGTGAGGATGGGAGTAGGGTGGTGGTCGATGGAGAGGGAGGAGTGTCTTGGTAGGGCTCAGAATGGGGAAGAGGATGGAGGCTAGATGTGAAAGAAGAAGAATGAGGGGGTTGAGTGGGTTTTTATAGGAAATGGGTGTAGGTTTAGGACTAAATCCTAAACTCTTCCTAAGCCATAACTTTTCATGGTTAGCTCGGATCGCTCTTTTGTGAAAAGGTGAAATGATCAAAATTGCAAGCTCTACACATTTGTGTCCACTACCTAGTCTTATTGTTTATCAAGTGGCTTCTTTTTAAGAAATACATAAAATTTCTTAAGGTAGTAACCCAAGGTTGATGCTTGGGGTTGATATGTTTGGCTAGAGTTGGAAAAAATTATACCTTGCCCTTGAGTGTTATGTTCGTGAAAATTTGTAGTAGTTTGTGTTTTATACATACTTGCATATGTTTACTCGTTACTTAAGATGCTAGCCTTTTGACAGCGGTGCCAAATGTTGGCTCTTTCCCACGGTTTCCGCAGGAAGAGTAGGGTATTCTCAGTATGCAGGGTTCCGAGGCTTTTTGTTACCTATAGATATATCGGTGTTGTCATTTGTAATATAAGTGTAGCTTAGGACCTCAAGTCGTATTCCGATGAGAGACGTAGGCTTAAGTGTGGTAAGAAAACATAGTGCATGCATGTCTAAAAGGAACGTGCATCATCATGGTTGAGGTAATGAAGGCTTTCGCCTTCATTGGGGTTGAAGGGTTTAGGAGGACTTTTAAGGGTGAGAGGGAGGTTCAAGGTTTAGAAGGAGGTTCCAAGGTTTAGAGAGAAGTTCCCGAGTTTAGAAGAGGTTCAAGGGTTAGAAGGAGGATCCAAGGTTTAGGGTAGAGTACATACATGGTGGAGAACTCGTCTCCCTCATAGTTCATGGAGTTTAAGAGTTGAGGAACTAAGGGTTTAGGGGGAGCATAGAAGTGGGAGAGGAAGAAGATGTAAGAGCATGGGGGGAAAGGAGAGAGAGAAGAGGGAGGAAGAGGAGGAGGAGGGGGAGGAGGGGGGAGGAGGAGAGGGAGAGGATGGGTTGCAAGGTTGGAGGAGAGGGGAGGAGGAGTTGCAAGGTTAGGACATGCTTTTGGACATGGAGTGCAAGAAAGCATGGACACTTGAGACAATTGCTTGGAATACCAAAGTAGAACTCAACACAATGCCCCAAATAGTATGGGCTTCATTCCATTATGGGGTATTTATACAAGTTGGAGAGCTTCTCTCTCTACATGTAGGAATTGTAAGACATTCTCTCTCTACATGTAGAACTTACATATAGAAGTTGCATGTAGAAGTTGCAAGTTGCATGTAGGAGTTGCATGTTGCATGTAGGAGTTGCATGTAGAACTCACATGTAGGAATCGCATGTAGGACTTGCATGTAGAACATGCATGTAGGAGTTGCAAGTAGAACTTGCATGTTAAGGATTTCTAAGAGAGATTATTCCTAGCCTTATGCAAGTATAAGCGGAGCTTTGCCGCTACTCTACACACACATTTTGTACTACCTAAGTCCATGTTGGCATAGAGACAACAAGAGTTTTGGGTCTTAGGTGAAAATAGCTCCCTCTCGTAGGCCAACTTGAGCACTACACGCCCATATTAAGTGAGTCAGCACCTTATGATCAACTCAAGTGACTAGAATCCAAGATTATGCACAGTTCAAGTTGCAAAGCTTAGCTGTCTTATAGACTTCATCACGCTGCAATAGCTCTAATGCACCGCCACGATGCAATAGCTTTAATGCACCACCGACCACCATCACCACATCGATGCTACAAACGCATTGCTAGGTAACACCGCGCCACAGTGCTATAAACCCATCTCATTGCGCCACTACTATGTGCATAACGCTTTGTCTATTACGCAATGCCATGCTATGATAGGCCTGATGCACTGTGATGAATTATCAAAATCTATAAAAGCAACCCCTTGGGGCCCTTCACGCTGCATTAGTATTTTTAATAGGATTATGCCAAATTTCCTTCAAATTTCCTATCAGCCCTACCTAACTTCCAGTAGCTGTCTAAACTCCATGAATGTCATTTGATTCCTCCTCATTTATTGATTCCCTCGTCGCTAGCCTCAAGGCTCACTTCCCAATGAATCAAAAGCTCAAGGCTCACTTCCCAATGAATCAAAAGTTCGAGTCAAATATCCCCCTCTCGCCGTTGACTACTCTCATGGCAACAACCCAATCGTCTAAAACCACCACCTCCCATCTTTCTTTGATTCTAACGCCATCCCAACTTCATGGGGAAGAGTTTCAATAGGATCCAAGTCCCGAAGTCCTACAACAGGGTCAGACGAGCCAAAAATTGATACTGAATATGCAGTGTCCCGCACAACGCATTCCCCTCTAGGCATTCAGTGTCTCAATGAGCTCAATGGAAGAGCCATCCATTCGAAATACAAGTTCAGCACCACCAATGAGTACTCATCTATAATATCGTACCATGCCATGCTATGCCACCCTACAAGACCCTGAAGTCTAGCCTCACTTGTAGCACTGGGCCTACAGGTTTTTGTCCTCATAAGGGACTATGGATTCTTACTAGCTTTTTCACTAATCAGCTCGTTTTCATGAGCATAGCTTATCTATTTCCATGCTGCATCGATATATCCCTCATCACGGAGTTTTTGTAAAATTATAATGTGGTCACAAACATCACTTTCATTTGAAACAAGGAGGAGAAGCTCACACAGCACCACCTCGACCTCAATGTGGTGTCCGCTACATACAAGCTGTTGATGATAAGTGCATAATATAAAAGCATATGCAATATGCCCGCAAAGCTACAAGGTGTGGTGGATTAGACCACAAGGAAGCATCAAGGTGGAATCCCCTTTGATGCCATCAAAAGCCCCACTCTGATCAAGCCAGCATGCGCTCTACACTTCCTAACTAGGGTGGAGATAACACATCACTCGAGCAATATTACACCCAATTTGTTGGCCCACCTGCATCAACCCCACTCCACAAATTGGGATATGTTGTTCATGAAGCCTATCCAAAACTTTTGCATGCACCATGACTTTAAAATCTGCAACCCAATGATACTCGTGCCAATCATATATCACATGAGGGGGGAATGGGACTTCCCTTGCGAAGCCTTGGGATTTGCAACTAAAGAATTCATTTAAGGATCCCTCAACGTCGCGACCAGACAAAGTGCCAGCTTCACGCCAACAAAGCATAGCAAAAGTAAGGCAGAAATAACAAATGATGCAGCCAACTGAGAGTGCTCACAACGGAAGTAAGAATGGAAGAAGGAGAGAGAGAGATAGAGAGGGAGACAGAGAGCCACACAAGTTTTGGTGGGTGCAGAACCACCCTAATCTTCTTTTTCATTCATTTATATATGTGTTTGAGTATTGTACATAACTGGGGTTAAGGCACAGTGACCTTTAACCCCACAACCTCCCACTTAAAGGACAATGTGCCTTTAAGGGAGAACAACCAGTGAGCATACTATCCAATGCCCATCAATACACGACAATACTCAAACCGCTGACTAGGTAGACTCTTCGTCAGCATATCTGCAGGGTTATCATCTGTATGAACCTTGACAAGCTCTATGCGCTTGTCCTCAAGTACCTCCCTGATGAAATGGTACCTGACCTCAATGTGTTTGGTCTTTGCATGAAAGACCGGATTCCGTGCTAGCTGAATAGCACTCATGGAATCACTATGCAATGTCGGTACACCTGTATGAATCCCCAAATCTCCACTAGCCGATCAAGCCATATAGCCTCCTTGCAACCCTCTGTGGCTGCAACATACTCAGCCTCTGTGGTAGACAAAGCAACGCACTTTTGTGCGTGAGACATCCACGACACTGCACCACCTGCAAAGGTGAACACATAACCAGAAGTGGATCTCCTACTATCCACATGCCCTGCATAGTCTGAATCTGTGTATCCAAGTACACGCATGTCTCCTTTACCAAAGCAAATGCACATCTCCTTGGTACCCTTCATGTACCTCATGATGCACTTAACTGCCTCCCAATGCCTCTTTCCTGGATTAGCCATATACCGGCTAACAACTCCCACTGCAAATGCAATGTCTGGTCTAGTAGCTATCATAGCATACATAAGACTCCCAACTGCTGATGCATAAGGAACCTTGGCCATCATGGCCCTTTCCTCATCTGATTTGGGACTATCTGTATGACTCAGTTTCACATATGGAGGCAATGGAGTACTCACTGCCTTCCCCCCCTCCATATTGAAACGTTGCAATACTTTTGTAACATACTCTTTTTGTGAAAGCCAAAGGAGTTTCCTACTCCGATCACGCGTGATGCGCATACCAAGAATATGACCTGCAAGTCCCAAATCCTTCATATCAAAGGCCTCATGCAACTTGGCCTTTAATGCATCTAGCTCATAAGTATTCTTGCTAGCCAATAGCATATCATCCACGTATAGTGCCAAGATTATCAGGCTATTATCCTTAGCCCTTTTAGTGTAGAGGCAGTGATCAATTTCACTCCTTCTAAAACCCTGGGACCGAATGAAAGCATCAAACTTTTGATACCATTCTCTAGGTGCTTGACCATAGAGACTCTTCTTCAGCTTGCAAACTAAATGCTCTTTGCCCTTTTCTTCAAAGCCTTCCGGCTGCACCATGTAAATTTCCTCATGCAAATCCCCATGCAAGAAAGCTGTCTTGACATCCATTTGCATAAGCTCCATATCCTCTACTGCCACTAGTCCAAGCATGCATCTAAGTGTGGTCATCTTCACAACTGGAGAGAATATCTCATCAAAGTCCACACCCTTCTCTTGCTTGAACCCTTTAGCAACCAAACGGGCCTTGTACCTAGGCACATCATCACTTGTGACCTTCATTTTGTAGACCCATTTACATGGCAATGCTTTCTTTCCATGTGGCAAAGAAACCAAGTCCCAAGTCTTATTCTTCATAAGTGAACTCATCTCTGATTGCATAGCATACTCCCACTTGCGTTGATCCTCACGCATCATAGCCTCTTTGTAGCAAGAAGGCTCCCCGCAATCAGTAAGCATCACATAGTCTACCCCTGGAACAAACCTATCAGGCGGTCTAGACACTCTAGATGATCTTCTCAAGGGCATTTCAGCTTGCTGTCCCACTTGCATATCAGCCACATTTGGCTCATCATTTCCACCAATAGATGATCCATCATCTACCCTGTGGGAGTACTTGGTGGCACCATTTCTTGCACATTTGGTGCATGGACAGCCTGCTGTCTATTAACATATGCAGGTGGATTCACATCCTGGAAAGTGATTCTCCTCATTTCCACATCCCTCATGGGTGCCTTATGCATCTTCTTCTCATTGAAGACCACATCATGGCTGCGTATGATATTCTTTGCTTCCGGATCCCAGAGACGATAGCCCATCTCTCCACTTTCACCATAACCCAGAAAGATGCATTTCCTAGACTTAGGATCTAGCTTCTTTCGAAGCTCTTTTGGCACATGTGCATATGCCTCACACCCAAATATACGCAAATGAGAGTAAGAGGGCTTCTTGCCACTCCATGCCTCTTCAAGAATACCACCATCCAAACTCTTACTAGGTGATCTATTGATCACATGCACTGCAGTCTTCATTGCCTCAGCCCAAAAACCACCAGAAAGACTTGCATTGGAAAGCATGCATTGCAACCTTTCTTGAATGGTATGGTTCATCTTTTCTGCAACTGGATTTTGCTCTGGAGTACGAGGGGATGTGAGCTCCCTCTTAATCCCACGTGTATCACAGAAATGCTAAAAGTCATGAGAGAGATACTCTCCACCATTGTCAGTCCGTAGGCATTTAAGCGTTCTACCTGACTGATTCTCAACCAAGGCCAGCCATTTCTGAAATACTTGGAACACATCACTCTTCCGAGCTATAGCATAAGCCCACACTTTCCTAGTTGCATCATCAATGAATGTCACATAGTATTCAGCCCCACCTAATGACCGTGTAGGCATGGGACCACATACGTTTGAATGCACCAAATCAAGCATTTCAAACTCTTTCTTTCCCCTTCTTTTATGGGCTGATTTCGTCTGCTTCCCATAGAGACAATGCTCACAAAATTCAAAATCAGAGAAACTCAAATGCGGTACATAACCCAAACGGCATAAGAGTTTCATTCCATTCTGGCTCATGTGCCCCAACCTGCAATGCCACAAAGAAGTGCTTGGCTGCTCGGTTATTGCAACAACATGATCAAATACCCCTGATACATGTAAGGGATACAAAGTCCCACACTTGGCACCCCTGGCCAAAAGCATAGAGCCCTTTTGAATTTTCCAACTCTGAAAGCCAAAAGTGGTATGAAAACTAGCATCATCTAGCTGACCCACTGAAATAAGACTCTTGGTCAACTTAGGCACATGTCTCACATGTTTCAAAACAAATGCAGATCCATTTGCAAAAGAAAACTTTATGTCACCTGCTCCCACACCTGCTCCCACTATGTCACATGCATAGTCATTTCCAAGATGCACACAACCCGTCTTTCCACTATCATAAGTGGAGAACCATTCCCTATGGGGAGTAACATGGAATGAAGCACCAGAATCCAAAATCCAATCCTGGGAATATGCATCATCTGAAGTGGTAAGCAACTCTGCAGATAAACTAAACATGAAGAGAACATCATTGTTACTATCATGTGTGACTGCATTGATCTCCTCGATCTTCACTTTTTCTTTGTCCTCCCTTGGACTCTCTTCCTTTTGATTTGCACCCCAATTTGCATTCTTTTTCTTATCCTTTTGCTCTCTTTTCAGCTTGTAGCAATCCTTTTTCATATGGCCCTTCTTGCCACAATGGTAACACTCAATGTTCCGTGCCCTGGATTTGCTACGAGACTTCCCTCTTTCTTGGGACTTCCCCCTGAACTGTGATCTTCCCCTTTGCACATTTAAGGCTGCATCTTGCTTGTTGCCATCCATAGACTTCCGTCTAATCTCCTCGGCCAACAGGCTACCCACAACATCATCAAATTTTAGTACTCCACCAGGTGCAGAGTTACTAACAGCTGTACGGAAGGTATCCCATGAGGATGGCAATGAACATAAGAGAAATATTGCCTTAGTCTCCACATCAAAATTCATTTTCTGAGCCTAAAGCTGGCTGAAAATAATATTGAATTCATTCAAGTGAGAAGCAATGGAGACCCCTTCCTTCATCTGCAGCTCAAACAACCTCTTCATGAGGTAAACTTTATTAGAGGCAGTTTCCTTCTCATAAGTGGCACACAGTTTCTTCCACAAATCTTCAGTAGTCTGCTCATTTACTACTGTGAAATAAACTGACTCTACAAGATGAAGTCTAATAGTAGACTTTGCTAATGCATCTAACTCATTCCAATCATCCTCAGACATATTTGTAGGCTTAGCTTCAATACCAGCCAAGGGTTTAATCTGCTTCTTTTGAATAAGCACATCCCTTATTTGTTCTTTCCACAAAGAAAAGTTTGTCCCATCAAACTTTTTAATGCTAAAAAACTCCTTTTCAGACATGGAAGAGGATGCCATGATGCAAATAAAGCAAAATCCCAAATGCTAGTGCCTGCAAGAGAGAATCACACCAAATACCAGGTGCACCCAAATGTGTATGCCACAATAGAGTGAAATATCACCAAAACTCAAAACTCAAAGCATCTGACTCATGTGCATATACTATGCATCCATATGAGCAAATCTGGCCCAAAAGAAAATGCCAATAAGTGCCAAATGACTCAATCATAAACACTGTCCACTGGCATATGCATCAATAATGTCTCATCCAAGAGAGCATAGCACTATCAGTACGTCACCTGCAATGTGTCAAAGCTGTCCCTCAGCATAAAATAGCATCCATGTGCAAAGCGTCCTAAAAATAGCATCCCACAAGGCAATTTGGGCCTATCAGCGCATCCAACAAGGACCGCAATGCATCCAAATGGCCTATAAATCATCCACTGCAACCCAATGCATACCACGAATGAGTGCACACTGCTCAAACTGCAACCAGAGTGATCTGCATAAGGTATGCTCAAGAAATCATAGTCCTACGGTAATGAGCGCTACTGAAAATAGAACTTGAGATGCTTCAAAACATGGGCGCCATTGCATAATCGGACTCAGCAAGAAAATCTGCAAATATCTCTCTTCTGCCAGAACTCCAAAATCCCAACCGATGAGTGAGAAATGGGAGTCAACACTTATCCACTGCCATGTGGCATAAATCTAAGGTTTCAAAACCTTAGAATGAAAAATGCATAACAGAGAGACGAAATCGAATACACAGAGATCTATAACTCTGAAAATCCTCCACCAAATCACGCAAGAACTGATAGGTAGGGGTTTTTGGGCGTCTGGAACGCAATGGGACAGACGGTTTTGGAAACCGTGGCCTCAATCACTGGGTCCAACACACGGACTGAAAAACGTTTTTGGAAACAGAGCTATCTGTAAACTCCACCGGAGTGCGAATGATGAGCAACACAGAAGTTTTAGGACCTCCTGAGTCCACTGGAACTGACAGATCTGCAAATGGTTGCTCCAAACTTGAGTTCCAACACCCGGGCAAAAAACGCAGGAACTGACACAATGAGTCAGAAATCCAATGGAATGATCCCAGATTCAAGAATGAAGGTGTTTCCAAGCTCCTAAAGTGAAGTGGACACCAAAAGCAAGCAATAGTTGCCTCTACAAGTCAATACGGAGTCTCTGTCATCGAACGGAACAGGGAAAAGCTCAAAAAACGACTTTTTCTTTGAAAGCTCTTAACAGGCTCTCAAAACCACTTCGCAAAGCCAAAGTGACTTTTCCAAAGGTTCCTCCAAGGTCTCTGCACACTCGGATGCAAGTAAAGTCACCCACAAAGCTTCCCACAGAGCTTCTCCTTCCTCCCACAGAGCTGCTGAGCTTCAAAGCATTCACGCACGCTCAGCTAGATCACTCGGGCTCTGATACCAGTTGAGAGTGCTCACAACGGAAGCAAGAATGGAAGAAGGAGAGAGAGAGATAGAGAGGGAGACAGAGAGCCACACAAGTTTTGGTGGGTGCAGAACCACCCTAATCTTCTTTTTCATTCATTTATATATGTGTTTGAGTATTGTACATAACTAGGGTTAAGGCACAGTGACCTTTAACCCCACACCAACAAGGCTAGGGTTGCATAGGAAGCCAAAGCAGAGAAGGCCTACGAAGCCCATTTGGAGAAACATCTAAAGGACAAAGCAGACAAAGAGGCTGCAAGAATACACATGGCACAAGCAAAGCGGCAATAGAAGAAGCAAGTGCATGCAAAGGAAAAGGGCTAGGCAGTAGAGAATTTGGATGACAATGGGCTACATGAAGAGCAGCAAAATGTCTTAGAGGTAGATAAGGCAGTCTGCAACGCCTAACAACAAGCAGGATTGAGCCAGCAACACATGTCCACACTCATGGGTCCCTCCAAAATATCTTACAGCAACAACCCTCTAACCACCACCCATAAGTGGCACATCCCTTAGCACAATCCATCCCCTCCTATGGAATAAACTAAATCAAAGTGTAGGAAGCGTTTGCGTCGTGTTCATCTGCCGCCTACAACAACAAAGAAACTTCCACAACAATGAGAAGCCGAGAGTTTCATCAGATAGATCACATGGAGGAAAGGGCCATGATGGCCATGATCCAGTACTAGCAAATGACATTCAACATCTTCCAATGGCGACACAAAAAGCAAGCTGCCACAACCACCTAGCTCATTATGGCTAATCTTATTTGCAACAAGAGACAGTCAACAAGCCAGAAAGTTTGGTCGCAACACAACCAATTGGAGAAGCCAATGTACAAGCAATGAAAATTTATAAAGAACAAGCAGAGGAGATAACGAACCACCTTCAACAGTTCGAGGGTCAACTGGTAGAAGAGCAGAGCTATTAATGAAAAACTATGCGAGCAGAGACACTCACCATCCAAGACAACTATACAAAGCTGGAGAAGGAATTTGAAGACTACAGGGTGGCAATTACACAAGTGGTAGTGTCCCCATAGCAATGCCAAGACATTAGTAGAATCTGATGTTCAAGAAATCTATAGCATTGGAGAAACTCCAATCTATGAGGGACTGGCAAGAACTCGCACAATAAACCTCGCCCTTGAAGGGGAGAAAGAAAAACTGGTTTTCATTGGGAAATAGCTTCGATAGGAAGATGAAACCAAACTCAAAGCACTCCTAATAGAATATCGTGACTGCCTAGCATGGCCATACAAAGAGATGAAAGGAATTTCATTGAGCATGGTAGTACACACGATACCTATAAGTGAAGGTGCCCACCCTAAGGTATGTGGACCTTATTGCACAAATATTAAGTATGGCACCATGGTTTAGGATGAGTTGGAAAAACTCTTAGATGCCAGATTCATCTACAAGATAGAGCATACTGATTGGGTTTCACCCATCGTCATTGTGCCTAAAGGCAACAAGAAGCTCCGAATATGCATAAACTTAAAGAATGTGAATGTTGCCACAATTAGGGATCACTATTTCCTACCCTTAACAGGAACAATGTTGGAAAAGGAGGCAGGTTCCGAAACATATAGCTTCTTGGATGGCTTCAGTGGCTATAACCAAGTGCAAATTGATCCCAAAGACCAATCAAAAATAGCATTTGCTATAGAATGGGGTATTTTAGCATATAGATTCATGCCATTTGGCCTTTGTAATGCCCCGGCCACATTCCAACAAGTCATGTTCACAGCTTTCAAGTCATTTTTGAATAAGTTTTTACAGGTGTTTATGGATGATTTGTGCATACATAGAACAAAAAAGGCCACTTCCAATGTCTTGAAGCAGTACTAATCAAATGCATGGAGTATGGTATCTCCCTAAATCCAACAAAATGCTAGTTCATGGCCACCCACGGAGTTGTTTTGGGACACATTGTTTCTCAACATGGGATTGCAACTCACATGGACAAAATCAAAATCATCATGGAATTGCCTCCTCCTACAAATTCCAAAGGTGTACAAGTCTTTATGGGACATGCCGGCTATTATCAAAGATTTATCTTGTGGTATGCCATGATAGCTAGACCACTTTACAAATTATTAGTAGAATTCTTATGGATAGAAGAGTGCGACCAAGCCTTTGAGCTTTTAAAGTGGCACCTAATCACATCACCCATCCTTATATCTTGCAATTGGCATATTGATTTTCATGTTCATACTGATGGATTCAAGTATGCAATTGGGAGTGTGTTTTGTTAGCTTTGTCAACCTAGTGAACATAAGAAAGACTACCCATTCTACTTCTCCATTCGACAAATCAATGATGCAGAGATCAACTATACCACCATAGAAAGAGAAGCCCTAGCAATGGTGTATAGTGTTAAGAAATTTTGGCACTATCTAATCGCAAATGATATTGTCTTCTATACCGACCATAAAGCATTGCTTTATCTTGTGAATTGTCCATGTACAATAGGAAGAATAACCAGATGGCTCCTCTTGCTTCAAGAATTCAACTTCAAAATAGTGGTTCACAAAGGTGCCCAACACTACATTGCCGATCACATGTCTTGTGTCAAGTCAAGAGAAGCAGCCATGGGAGTAGAAGATGACTTGCCAGATGCCGCACTATTTCAAATAGATGGTGTTCCAGATTGGTGTGGAGATATCATTGGGTACTTAATGGCAGGATGACCACCCCCGAAAATGAAAGCAATGAATGCCAGAAGACTAATTTTAAAAGCTGCACCCTATCAACTCATTGCAAGACAACTATACAAGACAGGCAAGGACCATGTATTAAGAAGATGTGTAATGCCTCATGAGATCATGCCAATCCTAAGTGAAGTCCATGAAGGCATTGTAGGAGGACACTTCCAAGGGGAAGCCACAACAAGAAAAGTCCTCCTCATAGGCTACTGGTGGCCAAAACTTTGGGCAGATGCCTATGATGATGTTAAAGGCTGTGATGTATACCAACAAACTACTAAACCACAACACAAAGACTTCAATCCCCTAACAATAGTTGTTGCACAAAAATCATTTGAAAAATGGAAAATTGACTATGTGGGTCCCATCCATCCAGCAGCAAAGGGAACACAGGCACACTACATCATTGTGGCCATTGATTACTTTACCAAATGGGTTGAAGCTAAAGCAGTCAGAAAGGCAGATGCCAGAAGCACAACAAGATTCTTATACGAGAATGTGATCACTTGGTTCGAATGCCCCATTGAAATTGTGTCGAATAGAGGCACACGTTTTGTCACAATGAGGAGGTAATCCAAGAACTCTTGTCTGGCTTTATGGTAATCCATAGAAAAATCACACCCTACTACCCCCAAGGGAATGGACAGGGCGAATCCACCAACAAAATATTATGCATTATCCTCACCAAGGTAGTAGAACCACAATGTTCTGATTGGGCAAAGAAACTGAATGTAGCCTTATGGGCATATCGAACCACACTCAAGGTCAGTATAGGGAACACACCTTTTCAATTGGTATATGGCCTTGAAGCTGTGGTCCCACTAGAATTTGTAATACCAAGCCTAGACTAGTTGCTTGCCACTAGAATTTGTAATACCAAGCCTAGACTAGTTGCTTGCCATGACAACAGAAAAACGTAGAAGAAAGGCATGGTTTGATAGAAATCTTAAAGCTAAAGACATCAAGGAAGGTGACTTGGTCTTGTTAAACAATGCCAAAGTACACAAGGGAAAACTCAAGTATCTAGGTCAAGGACCCTATCGAGTCAAAAAGATGAATCCCATCGGAGCTGTGCTACTAAAAACATTGGATAGAGTCCAATTTAAGACAACAATAAACGGGAGTCGACTGAAATGCTACTACTTCAACACGCAAGCCATCCCCAACAAAAATGAAGATTTAGGAAACCCAAGTCTTCCTTAGTTAGGATTAGATTGTATCACGAGCACTCACTTCATATGTATGTCTTCGCACATATAGGTAGCATCAATCGATTTCAATCTAGGGCTCTGAAGTGATGCCTGAGTTCTAGCTGCCCTATGAAATCCTAGTAAAAAAAAAAAAGAAGGAAGAAGCATATAGTTCGTCCTTACCTAGCTAATAGGTCACGTGCACTCACACGCTTTCGCTTAGACACATAGCTGATTGCATGAATACTTGTGCCATGCACTTTCATTTCACACTCTCAAAGCATGTATAAAAATAAGATCTCTCACAACACACAAAAATGTCATACCTACATGCTAGCTAATCTAATGATCAATGGTACACCATATGCACATGGATGCAGGTTCAAAAATAATGCCGCCACTAAAGAGGATGCACAAAAAGAGCCCACCGCCTCAACCACGAGACCCCTCTAGAGTTCAAAGCCATCTATCTCCTCTCAACCACGGCGACCACATGCATTTGTGGTCTAGAGCGATAGTTCTGAGGAGGATTCTATGCATGACATGGAGACCCAAATGCCACCCTAATCACCACCGGCCTACATAGCCATCGACGAGGCTCAGTCATTGGAACTTGTGTGGCCACCTACATTGACTTATGCTCTTTCCAATGCAACAACATCTTTCTTAGAGCAAAGGGGTCTGGGCAGTTTGTATGAGAGCCTAAAATCCTTGGAGGATAGTCCTACAATGACCACATACATAAGAGAATTTCTCCATTCTTACCACTCCAGCAATGCATAGGTTAGCAAGTACATCACCATCACTATACATCAGAGCACACTCAACAGTATCCTTGATAGTACAATCATTCAAAGGGACTTCTCACTCCCAACACAAGGTGCCAAATACCCTACACAGCCTATCGATGCTAAATTTCTCAAAGTACAACCTCTCCTCAGCAAGGGCACAATGTTCCATAGGGACGGCATATTACTTTGCACCATCCTTAACCTTCACCTCAAGGAAGCAACACAATTCCTATCTACAATTATGGGGATTAAGTGTGGCAAGAATCAATCCCTTCCACTCTGCACATTTGTTTTGCTGAGTAGGAAATTAAAGCAAGATTGGATCCATCACTTAGTCATCTTCTTCACAAAAAAACTAGATGGTTCATCAGGGCAAAAATGTAAAATTCCACACTTATTGGCTGTAATCATCAATAAAGAGCTACAGGAATAAGAATGACTCTGCCCTAGTCACTGAAACCTATTGAGGAGTTGGAAATTTCCTTCTCACCAGTATGGGAGCCGTCACCAAGTTCTCCTACTATCACATTGGCAAATGTAGATACCTTAGAAGAAATGCCTATTCTGGAGGTCAGAATTGAGGAATTGCCCCATGAGATCCTATAGCTCGGTGCACAACTACAACCAATATATCTCCAAAAAGAATAGCAACCACGACCGGCACTAGAGCCTGAGGCAAGATCAGCACCAAAGCCTGAGGCTACATCAGCACCAGCACCAACCATCAACGCCATGCCAGTCCATGAGCCACATGGGGAGCTAGTGCTAGATCAATAGTATGACTATTTTACCCGTGACTAAAATACCATTGGGACAACCCCCTACAAGTACTATAGAATCATCAGGATGGCTACATGGGCACCAATTGTATCAGCAGTATCGCCAATCCTCATCACCATCTGTCATTCTCAATCATCAAGCTAGTCAAATGATCCAATGTTCGAACTATTCACTAGCTTGGCCATGGAGGAATATGCAAGAGAATTGGATAGAGAGACTGCAATAGAAATTGAAGACCAATTCTAGGCAATTGCCATAGAGGTCAAGGTGATTCGGGCACAAATAGATGAGGAGGAGGTTGAAGAAGTGTGCATGAACCAACCTCTCCAAGCTCAAGAGAAGGCATTGAGGGATGTGACCTACACCCTCCACCAAAACCAAACATAGTTGATAGTAGCAGTACAAGCAACGGCAATCCTATAGACCTACTATAACTCCTTGACCTCCGCACATGCTCAGCAAATGGAGGCACTGGCACAAGCTCGACTCACTCTAATTCCCAAAGAAGAAGAGCTCTAGGATTGCTAAGACAAGTTTGAAGACATGCAACAGTCTTTGGCATATACACATGTTCATCATTGGAGAGCTTACAAGGGAATGCAGAATCTTAATGGATCAACTTGCTACCACTCAAGATGTCAGCACTTCACTAGCACAAGTCTTGGACCAATGGTCTGATAACAAGTACACGACAATACTCAAACCACTAACTAGGTAGACTCTTTGTCAACATATCTGCAGGGTTATCATTTTTATGAACCTTGACAAGGTCTATGCGCTTGTCCTCAAGTACCTTCTCGATAAAATGGTACCTGACCTCAATGTGTTTGGTCTTTGCATGAAAGACCGGATTCCGTTCTAGTTGAATAGCACTCCTGGAATCACTATGCAATGTCAGTACACCTGTATGAATCCCCCAATCTCTCACTAGCCGATCAAGCTATATAGCCTCCTTGCAACCCTCTATGGTTGCAACATACTCGGCCTCTGTGGTAGACAAAGTAATGCACTCCTGTGCACGAGACATCCATGACACTACACCACCTACAAAGGTGAACACATAACTAGAAGTTGATCTTTTGCTATCCACATGCCCTGTAGTCGAAATTTGTGTACCCAAATACATGCATCTCTCCTCTGCTAAAGTAGATACACACCTCGTTGGTACCCTTCATGTACCTCATGATGCACTTAACTGCCTCCCAATGCCTCTTTCTTGGATTAGCCATATACCGGCTAAGAACTCCCACTGCAAATGTAATGTCTGGCCTAGTAGCTATCATAGCATACATAAATTTCCTCATGCAAATCCCCAATGAAATCTGTCTTGACATCCATCTACATAAGCTCCATATCCTCTATTGCCACAAGTCCAAGTACACATTTAAGTGTGATCATATTCACAACCAAAGAGAATATCTCATCAAAGTCCACACCCTTCTCTTGCTTGAACCCTTTAGCAACCAAACGGGCCTTGTACTTAGGCACATTATCACCTGTGACCTTCATCTTGTAGACCCATTTACATGGCAATGCTTTCTTTTCGTGTGGCAAAGAAACCAAGTCCCAAGTCTTATTCTTTATGAGTGAACTCATCTCTGGTTGCATAGCATACTCCCACTTGTGCTGATCCTCATGCATCATAGCCTCTCTATAGCAAGAAGGCTCCCCGCAATCATAGTCTACCCCTGGAACAAATCTCTCAGATGTTCTTCTCAAGGGCATTTTAGCTTGCTATCCTGCCTGCATATCAGCCACATTTGGCTCATCATTGCCATCAATAGATGATCCATCCTCTGTCCTTGATTGTGTACTTGTGGCAGTACCTGGTGGCACCATTTCCTACACATTCGGTGCATGGATAGCTTGCTGTTTATCAACATATGCAAGTGGATTTACATTTTGGAAAGTGATTCTCCTTATTTCCACATCCCTCATGGGTGTCTTATGCATCTTCTTCTCATTGACGACCACATCATGGCTTCGTATGATTTTATTTACTTCTAGATCCCAAAAACAATAGCCCATCTCTCCACTTTCACCATAACCCAGAAAGATGCATTTCCTAGACTTAGGATCTAGCTTCTTTCGAAGCTCTTTTGGCACATGTGCATATGCCTCACACCCAAATATATGCAAATGAGAGTAAGAGGGCTTCTTGCCACTCCATGCCTCTTTAGGAATACTACCATCCAAACTCTTGCTAGGTGATCTATTGATCACATGCATTGTAGTCTTCATTGCCTCGGCCCAAAAACCACCAGAAAGACTTGCATTGGAAAGCATACATTGCAAACTTTCCTGAATGGTGTGGTTCATCTGTTTTGCAACTGGATTCTACTCTAGAGTATGAGGGGACATGAGATCCCTCTTAATCCCACGTGTATCACAGAAATGCTGAAAGTCATGAGAGATATACTCTCTACCATTATCAGTCGATAGGCATTTAAGCGTTCTACCTGACTGATTCAAGCCAAAATTTTCAGCCAAAGCCAACCATTTTGAAATACCTAGAACACATCGCTCTTCCGAGCTATAGCATAAGCCCACACTTTCGTAGTTGCATCATCACTGAATGTCACATAGTATTCAGCCCCGCCTAATGACCATGTAGGCATGAGACCACACACGTCTGAATGCACCAAATCAAGACTTTCAAGCTCTTTCTTTCCCCTCTTTTATGGGCGTATTTAGTTTGCTTCCTATAGGGGCAGTGCTCACAAAATTCAAAATAAAAAAAGCTCAAATGCGGTACATAACCCAAACGGCATAAGAGTTTCATTCCATTCTGGCTCATGTGCCCTAACCTGCAATGCCACAAAGAAGTACTTGGCTGATCAGTTATTGCAACAACATGATCAGACACCCATGATACATGTAAGGGATACAAAGTCCCACACTTGGCACCCCTGGCCAAAACCATAGAGCCCTTTTGAATTTTCCAACTTTGAAAGCCAAAAGTGGTCTGAAAACCAGCATCATCTAGCTGACCCACTGAAATAAGACTCTTGGTCAACTTAGGCACATGTCTCACATTTTTCAAAACAAATGTAAACCCATTGGCAAAAGAAACCTTTATGTCACCTACTCCCACTATGTCACATGCATAGTTATTTCCAACATGCACACAACCTGTCTTTCCATTGTCATAAGTGGAGAACCATTCCCTATGGGGAGTAACATGGAATGAAGCACCAGAATCCAAAATCCAATCCTGGGAATATGCATCATCTGAAGTGGTGAGCAAGTCTGCAGGTAGACTAGACATGAAGAGAATGTCATTGTCACTATCATCAGTGACTGCATTAATCTCCTCGATCTTCAGTTTTCCTTTGTCCTCCCTTGGACTCTCTTCCTTCTTATTTGCACCCCAATTGCATTCTTTTTATACTTTGCTCTCTTTTCAGCTTGTAGCAATCCTTTTTCATATGGCCCTTCTTGCCACAGTGGTAACACTCAATGTTCCATGCCTTGGATTTGCTATGAGACTTCCCTCTTTCTTGGGACTTCCCCCTGAATTGTGATTTGCCCCTTTGCACATTTAAGACTGCATCCTACTTGATGCCATCCATAAACTTCCTTCTAATATCCTCGGGCAACAAGCTACCCACAACATCATCAAACTTCAGTACTCCACCAGGTGCAGAGTTACTAATAGTTGTACGGAAGGTATCCCATGAGGATGGCAATGAACATAAGAGAAATATTGCCTTAGTCTCTGCATCAAAATGCATCTTCTGAGCTTGAAGCTGGCTGAAAATAATATTGAATTCAATCAAGTGAGAAGCAATGGAGACCCCTTCCTTCATCTGCAGCTCAAACAACCTCTTCATGAGGTAAACTTTATTAGAGGCAGTTTCCTTCTCATAAGTGGCACACAATTTCTTCCATAAATCTTCTATAGTCTGCTCATTTATTACTACTGTGAAATAAACTAACTGTGCAAGATGAAGTCTAATAGTAGACTTGCTAATGCATCTAACTCATCCTCAGACATATCTGTAGGCTTAGCTTTAATCCTTGCCAAGGGTTTAGTCTACTTCTTTTGAATAAGCACATCCCTTATTTGTTCTTTCCACAAAGAAAAGTTTGTCCCATCAAACTTTTTAATGCTAAAAAACTCCTTTTCAGACATGGAAGAGGATGCCATGATGCAAATGAAATAGAATCCCAAATGCTAGTACTTGCAAAAGAGAAATCACACCAATTACCAAGTGCACCCAATATGTCTACTTTAATGAAAGATAGTGTCACCAAAACTCAAGGCTCAAAGCATCAAAATGCGTCTAACTCATGTGCATATACTATGCATCCATATGAGCAAATTTGGCCCAAAAGAAAATATCAAACCACAATGACAAAACAATGGCAAATATAATGCCAATAAGAGCCAAATGCCTCAAGCATAAACACTGTCCATGATCATAAGCATTAATAATGTCTCATCCAAACGATCATACCACAACCTGTGCATCCACTACAATATGTCAAAGCTGTCCCTCAGCATAAAATAGCATCTATGTGCTAAGCGTCCATCAATAAAGCATCCCACAAGGTAATCTGGGCCTATCAACACATCCAACAAGGATCGCAATGCATCCAAATGGCCTGTAAAGCATCTACTACAACCCAATGCAAACTGCAAATGAGCACACATGGCTCAGACTACAACTAGAATGATTTGCATAAGGTATATACAAGAAATCATGGCCTTACGATAATGACTGCTAGTGAAAGTAGAACTTGGGATGTCTCAAAACATGGGCATCACTACATAATCGAGCTCAGCAAGACAATCTGCAAATATCTCTCTTCTACCACAACTTCAAAATCTCATCCAAGGTTAGAGTAAGAGCCAGTCAACCCTTGCATTTACTTGTAAAAATGAACCTTAGGAAACTTAACCTTAGCCAAAATGCCACATGGCAATCAATGAGAAGGTCTTGGAAACTTCGAGAAATTTCCTTCAAAGAGACAATAGAAAAACATAGAGAATCACAACTCCCTCGATTCTTCATGGAATGGCAAGCAGCTTTGTAGACATATGTCTCAGGCAGTCCCGAATCCAATGAGATAGACAGCTCTGTGGAGGCCTGGATGTTGAAATCCCACTCACATAGAAAATGGCAAAATGAAGACGTTGAAGTAGACAGAGATTCACCACAGCTTCAAAAGTTCATGGAATCGAAAGCAACTTCTCAAGTAGAAGTTTTGGACCACTCTGGATCCACTGGGATTGTCAGAATTGCAAATGGTGGCCTAGATATGGAGATCCAACACACAAAATCCTCGCAAGAAATGAATTTCGTCACTTTTTGCAAGAGCTGTAACTTTTCATTAAAAACTCGGATAGCATAGATGTTAAAGTGAAAATGTAGCTCTCCATTTGATCTACAACTTCCTTGAAGACTTCAAGTCGAAATTTTGTCTCTAACTCTGGATATTTGCACCACTACATATGTGTGCGAAGATTTGCTTATATCTTGCACCTTCAACTTTGCAACCCAGTAAAATAAATGCCCGAGGATTTTTCCCCTTTCTCTCCAACTGCTATAGTAGCTCCAAAATCTACAGCTCCTCCTGCTGAACAAGGATCTTTGGGATGCACCACTCTCTCTCCGATCTAGAGGCTGCACCGAGCTCCTTCAAGCTCTACTGCCAAGATCTGATACCAATTGTGAGGACAAAACGGAAGCTGAGAGGGTCAAAGGAAGCTTGAGAGACACAAGTTTTGGTGGGTGCAAAATACCGTAATCTTCTATTTCATCCATATATATATGTGTGTGTGTGTGTTTGAGTATTGTACATAACCGAGGTTAAGGTACACTAGCCTAGCCTTTAACCCCCACACCACGATGTCACAGATGGGAAGCCAACATACACACTTTGGGTGAAGATCGCACCATTAATTGGCCAATGATCGAACCATACTCTGGTGTATAATGGAATATCCAAGTCACAATGTTCCGAGCACTTCAACAGCATGAGCAAATAATGCACGACAACATTGATCGCTTCCTTCGCCTAAGTGCTATGTTCTGCAAAACATTGGAATACATTCTAGATGTCCCATGTTACCTCGATAGCCATTTGCCTCCACTCAGTTTCAATCCCAATGAACGGATCGATGCTCAAATTACAAGCTGACTCTATCAAAGAGTCATCTTCTTAGAAGCACACCATGTATCTCTGTTCGAACAAATGGTGGATACAAGCTACCTGGAAACTGAGCAAAAATTGTATGGTGCCAAGGCTTTACAGCAAGATCGACTGGCACGACACAAGTTTCACAGCCACTGGATTACATGCATGGCAACCTAGCTATGTGCTCACAATAAGCCATAACCCGAGGATGGGTAATAAAATGGATCCAGCAATATGTTGTCTCTGTGCCAACATGGACTTAGGTAGTACAGATTGTGTGTGTAGAGTATTACGAATAAATGGTGCTATTAACTTGTCTGTGATGACTTGCATGGTGCTGGCATGAGCATCCACTGGAAGCAGTGTGGCCTTGAGGTCTAGGTAGCCTTATGAATGAATAGTGTTGTCAGCTTGTTGGTGATGACTTGCATGGTCCCAGCATGAGCATCCACTAGAAGTAGTGTGGCCTTGAGGTCATGGTAGCCTAGCGGCTGAGCTTGATCATGTGACCCATTGTCATCTTCAAAGCTAATACGTTCAGAGTAGGAGCAATGGTAGGTTCTTGTGGCACTATTCCCTTTTTAAGAGCAGGTTCTTGTGGTACTACAAAGCTAGATGTTGAGGTAGAATCCGAAGTGGAGGAGAAACTCAAGGGTTTGCACTTCACCATTTGCTTTCGCTTCTAACTTGCCTCGTGGATGTAGCAAGTTCTTGTGTCTCTATTCCCTTTTTAGAAGCAGGATCTTATGGGATTGCTGTGGCCGATCTCCCTTGTAAAATAAGGATTCAAGGACATAGTGATGTCATATGTGACTTTGTTGGCATGGTTCTTCTAAGTCAGGAAATAGGTTCTTGTGGTGCTACCTCCTTTTTAGAGGTAGGTTCTTGTGGGTCTATTGCTTTGGTGCTGCTTTATGAGGCTCAAGATTGCTTTGTGCCTATTGTGCTTCCATTCGAGTTGCTACAAAGGGAAAAATTCTTTGGGTGGCTAATGGGAGGCAAGGTAGCCACATTGCGGGTCCTTGGTACCAAATATAAGCATTATCCTCATAGTAGCCATGAGCTTTTAATAATTACTCCGGGACCCAAATTGGATGACTTCTTTGCTTCCTAGGCCCCATTGCTCGCCTTCTTCTTTAGGGTTTCTTTTGTCTGAGGTCTTGAACTAGGCTCACATGGAACGTAAGGGCGGGAGCAAAGTTACATGTTGAAGCCCCTTCTTTGGATTCCAAATAGCATTGGGTTGGAAAATACCCTTGGGAACCCACCACTGTCCTTCTTCTTGTTGGTTACATCGGTGACTCGATGAAGCAGAGGATTCATCTATAGATTCTGTGGCTACAGTGGTCGGTGGTGACTTTGTATTTCCTACTAGAGCCCTAGTAGTTATGGTGGTGTTGTGCTTAATGGATGGAAGCATTGTCATGATGAGGCTTTCCTATTTGGAGTAAGGGCTATGGCATGGACCAAAGAAATGGGAGCGGATGGTGAAGCCTCAACCTTGCTGGGTAGGTTTCCAATCTTTTTGCAGATCCGGGTGGATGCTTTTTTAGACTCGTATGTTGGGGAGATGTTCGACTCTACGACTCCCAAACAAAGCAGAGTCACAAATCTCCAATTGCCACTTGTCAGTGCTACTATTCGTTCTTGCTAGTCAATTTGGCACAACTGATAGCCCAACACCATGTCCTGCCAAGTATTACTGGTTCATCAATAGCACCTATTGGCATCACATAGAAGTGGCTTGCCACACTATGTTTATTCATCAAGACACCACTATGTTTATTCATTGAGACTTACACATTTATAACCAATTGTCGGCATACCCCAACCATTTACAATTCTTAAAAGTACAAGAGCAAGCTCGAGGATTACCTCTGATATTAATTGGTTGCATACTTCCTGTGGGATTAGCTTATGGCTTGCTTCGGGGTCCATGTAGGACATGAGATGTAGTCATTGATGGATAGGACTAGTGGCTACAATTAGATATCAATTGCACCTAAAGATCAATCCAAGATAGCATTTATTAAAAAATGGAATGCTTATTCCATGAAAGTTATGCCTTTTGGATTATAGAATGCACCTTCTATTTTTCAAAGATTCATGGTTGACACATTCCGGGACTACCTCATTGAGTTCATTGCTACATATTTAGATGATTTTTGTGTGTATTTTGAAGCTAATCCACACCTCATATACCTAGGCAGAGTCTTTTCTAGATGTGAACAAATGGACATATCTCTTAGCCTGGCCAAAAGTGTATTTTGTGTGCATGTTGGCATACTGCTTGGACATGTCATTTTGAAAGATGTATTTGCACCCAAGCCAAGTAAGATCAAGGCTATTGAGAGAAGATTTATTAAGGATTTTGCAAATATTATCACTCAAATTAGATCATCTATGGGTTTTATTAGCTTTTATAGAAGATTTATTAAGGATTTTGCAAATATTATTGGACCAGTATATGAAATGACCAAGAAGAATACCAATTCTAGTGGACCAATGAGTTAGCTTTAGCTTTTTATGAATTAAAGAAATAGGCCACTGAGACACCTATCCTCCTACAGGGGCCACCATGGTGGGATGTCATTTTCCATGTTCATGTGGATGCATTTGGCTATGCCATTGGGATTATATTTGCCCAACCAGAGTCTAGACTATAAAAGTATATAAATTTTGGCAATATTTTCTTCTTCTATGTCAACCACCAAGATTTATTACATTTGATCAATGAAATAGTGCTTCAAAGTTTCTTGGTTCAATGGATGCTATTAGATTATTCTTAAACTAGGGAAAACCCATGACAGAGTAGATTGCTTGCCTTGGTTACCTGCCTTGGAAGAAACTCAATTTGTTTCAATAGTTTGCTATTAGCTTTATGGATATTGAGTATGATGAGTTAATGCAATACCTCTCTCAAGGAACCTTTTCCAAGAACATGACCAACAACAAGTGTAGATAGATAGTGCTCATAATAATATTGGATAGGAATGTTGCTCCATAGTAATCACTATAAAGCTAATTGTATAATAGATGCCACCCACAGAAATGACCACATCTGGCAACATACCTTTGGTGTCAACTAGTCATTGATCTACCATGTGCACTCGAAAAGATGATTGCTTATATGACTTGAACTTCAATCTTTTAGCAATCTCTTTAGAAATAATGTTCACTCTTGAACCACCACCCACTATTACTCCCGGTATAGTTTGTTTCCTAACCTTGATGGTGATTACTAGCACTTCCTCATAAGCTAGTGGTGTATTGATAACAGGTATAGTAGCCAAGGATTGCACCTCGTTTGGTTGTTGGGATCCTTGATCTGCTAAGCAAAGAAATCACAATAGTACGGAGCTATTCGCATTAATTCAATGAATGTAAGACTAATTTGCATGTTTTTAAATATTTTCCATGCTCGAGCTAGCTCTGCAATAGATTCTTGTGAAGCCCTTAGTTCTGTTTCATTTATCTTAGATTTAGAGGATTCCCATCACTTGGCAATAGGCAGCTAGGTCTGCTAGGGCATATCCACTACTGGAGCTTTTTCTTTCAACTCCCTTGCAATTTTGGCTGCCAACTCCTTGTGTGCCTTCTAATTGATGTCTTTAATTGAAGCACTTGTGCCTTCAATGGTTGCTACCGATCCTTTTGACTAGTGGTCACCTAGGTAGCAACTGCATCAGGAATCTCGGCTACAAATGCTCGGCATTCTGGATCCACTTCCTTCCTTTCCAGACTATAGTCTTGAGAAATTTTAAATGTTTAGTCCATAAACAGCGAGTCATAATGATGACGAGTCATGAGTTATCGTTTGCAATAGGCTATTATGATTTTTCACCAGTAGAAGCTTCCCTTTTTGCTTTCATTAACATGGAGATGCGAAAGTCGATCGAATTAGGACTGCATTTTTGACATGCTCTGATAGCAACTTGCTACGTTTAAGATCCAATGGAAATACTAATGGCGACAAATGAGTATTCATGTGTTTTGTTGGGTGATCAAGATCATATTGTGCCTTTCCTGCAACTCACATAGGGATATTTCTATTCAATTCTTACACTGTGTAGATTTGCAACCTGCAAGACCTACTGCTGTTTAGGTGCCCTTGAGCTACAGAATTAAATGTGAGGATGAGTGTACATTAAGATGAATGCTCCATTTTGTAGGTTCTCTTGCATAGCCTCCCAATAGTGAAGATCTCTCCCCTAGGAGTCTTGAATAATCTATAGCATTTGAAAGTGAATTGTCTACATGTTTCCATCAACAACTTACAACTCTTCTTCACAAAATGGATTTTACTCGTCATTCATCTACAAAGAAAGAGCAAAGAAGAGAAGAGGAAGAGCATGAAGAGGATGCAGAGGGTCTTGAAATGGAGTCAGATTCAGAAGTAGAATCATGGAGTACTTTTGAACTCTTCAACCACACTAGTCGCAATAATATTGGATAGGAATGCTGCTCCATGGAAATCACTATTAAGCTAACTCTTCAGCGCAACAACCCACCTTGACCTCAACAATGCCAACAGTAATAGTGTACAAGCAAAATCCTAGCATTACACTCTTATTGGTGGTCACTTATATAACTAAGGAGTAGATGGTGTACTACATAGATGGGTTTTGCCACATGAACAGGAAGTGGCTCTCACCGAGGCTCTCACTAGCCTACTGGTGGAAAATTTGGTGGAGATTTAATAGCTTGGAAGGTGCTCCAAGCTGCGATATGGTATTTAATAATGTTTATACTAGATGTGCTAGGTGTGACATATACTAGTGAATAGGCTAAACAGTTCCTAAAGATCACATGCCCCTTCAACCAAGTCAGACTTGGGAAGCTTTCTAAAGATGGGGATTAGATTTCATGGGTCCATTCAAGACTACCCAATATATATAGAACAAATATGTCTTAGCAGCCATGCATTACGCCACCAAGTGTGTCAAGGCCAAAGCAATGAGAGATAACTCGACCCGCAGCATGGATAAATCCTTATTTGAAAATATCATATGTAGATTTGGACGTCCAATTGATTTGATAGTGTGACTAAGAAAGTCACTTCATGAATGAAGTGTTTGAATCCCTAACCAAGGAGTTTTAGGTAATGCACTGAGTTGCTACCAATTATTACCCGCATTGTAATGGCCAAGCCTAGTCTTCCAAAAAAACTTATTAAGCTCATCATCACTAAGACAGAATGCACTCATTGTTCGGATTGGCATTGGGGCCTCAGCCCCGCTAGGGGAAGAATACACTGGTGACTCTCATCTATTACAAAATCCATGATGAATTCATGAATGGATACAAGATTTTAGAGACTACTATATGTTTCCTGCATCGCTTGGTATCCCCACCTAAACCCCCACAATTGTTAATGCCTTAACACATGGCACTCAGAGTGGACTGTGAGAATCCACAATGCTCAATCGACTCCTAATAGAAGTCAATGCATGAAAAGTGCATACAATAATTTTTCTCCAAGCCAAGGCAAAGAACCTGTGCAAGAGGAACTAATCTATAAGAATTCCTCAATACAACAAGACTCCCGAGTCCCAAAATGATTGCTTAGTAGGAATCATTTTGTTTATTTCTTTGGGATCATCATTGTCCACAACAGTGAGGTCACATAACCTCCATCGCCTAGTTGGAACTAGGGCCACCTACCTCGGTGGTCCTGGCTCCCTCTGCTCCACACAAAAAACATCATTATTGGCACTCCTCAGCTTGTTATTTATGTTTGCAAATTCTTTTCTTCTGGCACCGGGTCATTTTAATGTCTATCAACACTGCATTGGTTCTGGCTAGTTGTCATCCACATATCCCAGTTTCATCCACCAATCCCTCTCCATCTACTCCTAGATCATCACACCTCAAGGAAGATTGAGCTTGATGCACTCCTCATGATGAGTGGGCAGACACCAATATACCTAGGAAGACAGACGGGGGATCTACCAATGGCATAAAAGGAGTGTGGTTCTTGGCATAGTGTTAGCTAAAAAATTGGTCTGCACTCAAGAGGAGTGGGCAGACATCGATATACCCGAGAAGATAGATGGGGGATCTGCCAATGGTACAAAAGGAGTGTGGTTCTTGGCATAATGTTAGCTCAAAAATTGGTTTGCCTCATTAGACCAAGGTGGACAAGGTGAAAGATGTAGTGACAAGGACTGTGCACTAAGATCTAGCCAAAAACACTCTTGTCATAGACCACACCGCAATTGCAAAATTTGAGCAGTGTGCATAGTGACTGTGTTTTCAAAAGTGTGGGTGACAGCATGATATTTCACCTTCCATTTCTTCAAATCAACTACCGCATTGCCTTTGCCTTTGTTTGTTGCACCCCCATTGTTGCCACCTATTTCCATAGTCTAGGTCACAATTTTACTTATTGTTGGAAGGGAAAAGATGATAAGTCCAACTTACCCAAATAAATGATGGAGAGTACCAAATGAAAGTGTGTGCTAGAAGTAGATATATTGTACTATGTAATTGGGTCTTAGCATGGGAAGGTGATAAGAAAAGCACAATCTAGGACAATGTGCTTGTAGCACATATTATAAGTGCAAGACAAATGAAAACTTAACATGTTTAAATATTGAGGATAGTTTGAAAGGCAATTGCAAGATTGTACCAAGCCGTTACACTTTGTGGATAGTGGGGGTATTTCTCCTTTATTTTCCACCATCCCAAGCAAGATGCTCTAGTCTATTACCATTCCAATTTTCTTCACCACATCTTTGTCATATTTGCTTAACGACTACTCCCCCCTCAGCTCAACATGCTATACTATAGAGAAGTGATGGTACCTCTCTCAGATCCTATTTCTCTTCTACTCAAAGCCAAGCAAGGATGGAATGCAACCAGTGTAGGAGCATAAGCTAGCCCAAAAGAACAAGCAATAGCTGTAGCAAGGGGTTCCATGTCACTAAGCCAGGAAAGAAACAGAGATGCAAGTAGGTGAGTGTTTAGGAGCTATGAACTAGCTTCTAAAATTCCATAGAGTGTGGGATGGCAAGAAAACTTTTGGTCTCCCCCTTGTATAGTTTTTACAAGGCTACTCATAGCTCTCAAGTTGTTGCACGAGCCTCATTGCTAACATTATCGATCATGTTGTTGCCTCCTTTGTCCTTAGTTCTAGTTATTCTTGCCTTCATGTAGTTCGGTGGTTCACTTGTATTGCCACTAGTTTAGGCACCATTTCCTCTTTCTATTATGGAATCAACCATGTTTGTGCATGAGTTTTGACCTACGGTTCATGCCAAAAGTAGTTGATAAAGGTATAGAGGGTCTTGGGCAAGATGTGGCTAGAGCTTTGGATCTACAAATTGATGGGATTTTTAGTTTGACCACATTGGGCTAGGAGTTCGAGCTTGCATTCATGCAAGATGCTACTAATGAAGGTATGGAAGATCCTAGGCAAGCCATGGACCTAAACTTTCTCAAAGCAGTGGATTTACAGACTGATGGGATTTAATCTTAGATTATTTCTCTTCAAAATCATGCAAGCCAAGAAGAGGGAGGTACATATGCCATGAAAATGACATCTTCCAACTCCCAATAAAGGAATAGTGTAAGGACTTGGGAAGTAGCAAGGAAGAGGGATCAGAGAAAAAGAATGAAGTGCAAGTTAGATGAAGAAGATGAGTGTAATGAAGCAGCTAAGAGTACAATGACAAAAAATATTATGCTATTTATACAAAGAAAATTAGCATCCTCTTCAAAGAAGATGGGTTCTAAGTTAATAGAGCAAGTGCTACGTGACCCACACATCACAAAGTAAATAGCAATGCAAAATCAATGCAAATCCTAAAGAATCCCAAATCTAGTGATGAACTTTTTGTCAAACTTTCTTGTTGAATGCATTGTTAAGAGACAAGGAAATATCCATTGGCCAGGTCTCTAGAATTTTAGATATACATCCAAGAAATTTTCATCATGCCCAAGATACCCTATAATGCAATGAAGTTGGAGATAAGCATCCATTGGATTTATGCAAACTTCAAGCTCCAAGGAGAAATTTTGATGAGGAAGTAAAGGAACTTATTATTGAGTTTTGGACAGAGAACACTCATGTGTCTCCAAACATAAAGGATATACATCAGCAACGTGTTGGATGAAAGCAATACATCAAACATCCGACTCATTATCTTGAGGATTCGCATGCACATAATTCATCTCTATACTATGCTAATATTTGCAAAGTATTGTGCTTTTAGAAGTCCTCACATGCTTGTATGTGCATTTGATTCTACTTTCAAGTAGTCCTCATGGACTTACATGTGCTTTCTACTATGCTTTCAAATAGTATTATGTGTTATCACTCCTCATGTGCTGATATGTGCTTTATGTTCTACTTTCAAACAATATTCTATGCTTATATGTGCTTTCCATGGTGCTTTCAAAAAATTATCATGTGCTTTTGTGTGCTTCCTATTGTGCTTTTATGAGCATTCTATTATGCTTTAATTTATGTGATTTCTATAGTTCTTTTATGTGCTCCCTTTAGTGCTTTTAAGCAATCCCCATGTGCTTTTATCTCCTTCTATTGTGCTTTTATTGCTCATGTGTTCCTTTATGTCCTTTGATGTGCTTTCTATTGTGCTTTTGTGTGCTTGTATGTGCTTTTATGTGCTTTCTATTGTGCTTTTGTGTGCATTCTATTTGCTATAATGTGCTTTCTTTTGTGCTTCTATGTGCATTCTACTTGCTATAATGTGATTTGTGTTGTGCCTCTATGTGCATGCTATTTGCTATAATGTGCTTTACTGTGTTTTCTATTGTGCTATAATGTGCTTTCTATTGTGCTTTACCGTGTTTTCTATTGTGCTTCACGTGCTTTATATTATGCTTTTAAGTGCTTCAAGTTGCTTTTGATTGTGCTTTTATGTGATCTCTTTAGTCCTTTGAAGCAATTCTAATGTGCTTTTGGAATTCCTCATGCATAGTTTGAATTACAAACAAAGTTCTTCTTGAAGTTCAAATCAATGTATCCTGATGTCATTATAAGGCAACATAGAGAGAAAGGTAAGTGTGCATCTTTTGATCATGTTTTCAATGGTGTCACAGGTTTTGGGAGTTGTGTCCTTGTAGCAAACTAGCAAATGCACCATTCCATCACTTGAAATGCCTCATATGATGATGTGAAGAATGCAATGCCATTAGAGAAAGTATAATATACACACTTGAAGTGGAAAACGTGGGTCTTCTCAAAGTAACAGGTGGAAGTTGGTAAGTCCACAATTTTATTTACAAATGGTAGGTAGCCCAATTCAAATCAATGTGTCATTATAGGGAAATGTAGTTTTGGAAATTTCGAACCATATTTTGTGCAGAAGCTAAAGGAAATGAATACTTGTTGTTGCTACATTCAATAAATGCAATGACATACTTCAAAGATGCCATAAGCTAGCTTCAATCTTCATCATTTGTGTGCATGGAGCCACCTGTTTTTGTTCTTACATAGTGTTGACTTCTCTAATAGAGAGAAAGGTAAGTGTGTAGCTTCTCATCACGTTTTTAGTGGTGTTACAAATTTTTGGGAGTCATGCCTTTGTAGCAAACCAACAAATGCATCCATCAGTTGAAATGCCTCATGTGATGATGTAAAGAATGCAATGCCATTAGAGAAAGTCTAATATACACACTTGAAGTGGCAAAACATGTACTTCTCAATGTGAAATTCTTTGAGGACCTTGTGGTGGGCAGGAAGAGTAGGAAAAGAACAGAAGAGTTTTATTTCATGAAACGGGTGGAAGTTGATAAGTTGTGGACTATGACATAGGAATACACAACAAATTTCATCACCCAAAATTTTATTTACAAATGGCAGATAATCCAATTCAAGTGAGTGTTTGAAAAATTTCTCAAAAGACATCATAGTGATGTTGTTTCTTTTTTTAGGGATACCCTCACTAATGCTTCAAGCACTACCTTCAACAAGAATAATGAAAACATAATCCAATGATTCTATAGGGAGATAAACATTGTGATCTACTATAGGGAGACAAACATCGTGATCTAAACAGGTCCAAATAGTATAGTTGTGCATGATTGCATGGCTCTAATTACTTCATAGTGTATGTGGCTATAGTAAGAATGATCCATCATCCAACCCAAATCAAAACAAGATTACTAAGTTGCTTTTGTAATGCTTGTATGTGCAATGCATGCTGAAGCTATATCAATAAGGCCTCTGTGATAAAATGGAAGTAGGTACTGCTGAATCCAATGGAGGATGATGCACCCAATGCTGAAGTTGTAGAAGATGATCCCATTTTGGAGGGCCATCAAGACTTCCTTAGTCATTTATTATATGAAGGTGGCAACTTTGCTATTACTATAGTTTTGAATTGCCATGTATACTATGAAAGACAAAAGAGGAGGAGATTGCAAGCAAGGCTTTTGCTATGTTGATGGTGTGTACTACAAAGCCTAGACTCACATCATTATCATCTCATGGTTGAAGGTCCAACAACAATCATCCTTTCACATCTAGTAGGGGCCATTAAGTTTTCAATGGAGGCTATGAATAATGACTTTAACATGTACTACCTAACTTTTTGAGACACATGAGGCCATATACAATGCATTGCTAGGTGACATTTGTAACGAGAGTTAATCTTAGATATCAAAGACACATTCATATTTTTAGCAAAACTATTTGTCTATGACGTTGAGAAAATTGTCGTTTCAGATGCAATGTCCAAATGGTTGATTGAATCACTTGCAATTCTCTATTTAATTTTCTCACTTTTAAACCTTTTTGTTAGACTTCCTTTGATGAAAGAAGCAAGATGGGATTGTCAAGGGGGATGTTTTTTGGTGAGTATCTTTTGGTGAGTGTGGCACAAAAATGGCGAGTGCTCTCTCTCTCTCTCTCTCTCACGCACATGCACATGCACACGCACATGCATGCACTTGCACATGCACACACACACATGCACGCATGCACACCTCTTCAATATGTATCATCATTAAGTGAAAGAATATAAATTTACAAGCAACATCCATGAAAATAAATTCAATGGTGAGAGCACTACCAAGTCATATTGTTGTAATGATGATGTTGCTAATAAATGGTCACAAGTGAGTGAGGCATACGTCAACCTTGGGTGGTTGAAAGACATTTTATTACTTCAAATTTTGATATACACTTGGTAAAAGTTTGTACTACTAAACATATGGAATTAGGGGGATCAACACTGCATCTTTCACAAGTTGACCTAGTTCAACACAAAATCTTTAGAAATCCACACATCTAGTAATGTGAAAAAGCCTATTATCTTTGTAGCACATATAGAATATGATGGTGGGGTCCGGCATTCAGGTGACTCCTTTTCGGTGTTGAAGAGAAAGGACTCATGGAACTAGAAGTGGTTGTTGCTTAGTTAATGGGCATTCCCAGATAGGGGAATTATCATGTTGAAATCTGCAAAGAGGCAAGGAATAGAAATGGTCCATGAAATTTGCCTACAAGATCGACTTTCCTATTTTCAAACCTATCATTGAGGATTTGGGCGATGCTAGGCATGAAAGTAGGGAGGGAGAGAGTTTTGACTAATGTCATTTCGACCTGTCTTTTTACAATGAGGCTAAAAAATTTGATGTTTATGGCCTCTTACACGAGATGTTCCCATGACTCCCTTGTGTAAAAATTTGCTCCTTGGTCATTGAATCATGAGAATGCCCTCTTATGGAGCTATCTCATAGCTATAAGGTAAAGCTCTTAATTTTATGCACCAATTGCATCATTGCTCATCCTAGCCCCCTTGCCCTTCCCCCCCCCCCCCCCTCTCTCTCTCTCTCTCTCTCTCTCTCTCTCTCTCTCTCTCTCTCATGCACCAATTGCATCATCGCTCATCCTTGCCCCCTTGACCTCCCCCCCCCCTCTCTCTCTTCCCCCCCCTCCCCCCCCTGATGTAGATGAAATGAAAGGCTTGGATGCCTTTATTAAACATTTTCAAAGTATGAGGCAAAAATATCCTGAGCATTCAATGAAGAATGGGGAGGTAATCATGTTAGTTGAGGCACTTGTCAAATCTTTACAAATACAAGAAAATTTAATGAGCATTGAATACTTTGAATCTTTAATTGCAATCCTTTTGTTTGTTCTTGCAAAGAACAAAGCACTTGACATAGATGAAATGAAAGGCTTGGATGCCTTTATTAAACATCTTCAAAGTATGGTGCAAAAATATCTTGACATTCAATAAAGAATGGGGAGATAATCATGTTAGTTGAGACACTTGTCAAATCTTTACAAAAACAAGAAAATTTAATGAGCATTGAATACTTTGAATCTTTAATTGTAATCCTTTTGTCTCTTTCATTAAGCAAGGATTCATATGAGTGAGCCTCTGCTCCTTGCTCCATGAGCAATCAACCTTTTACAATATCCTAACAAACCAATAATCTCTAAAGTATACATATAATCTCTAAGTCAATGTTCACTTTGGAATAGCCTTTCATACAATTACCAACTAGCAAAGTTATAGAAGTTGTATGGAGAAAGTGTGCCCAATTCGCCCTTGACCCCAATTTTCATTATGCAAGGAATCCTATAGAAGATTTTTCTCAATCCTGATGAAGCCACTTGGTAGCCTTTTAGTTTTCCAACATGACCATTCATAGAGAGTACTTGGTTTTCCTCTCGTCGCTTACACTGTCCGTCATCATTGCCCTACTTGTGTTAGGAGCAATGTAATAATGGAGAAATAATGCGAGAAAAGGAATGCATAAAATATGCAATACAGAAAGCACACACAATGGAAGATAAAGAGAGACACCAATACACATGGTTCACCCAATGTGGGCTACGTCCATTGAGAAATAGCCAATCCTCTATTTTTTTCTTATCCAGCCCATGAGAAGATATATTGCTCTCATGCTATGTGAGCTATATGCCTTTTTATAAAATTTGACCACACAATTCATGCTTTTTTGGCTTTGGGTGTGCTGCTCCCAAATCCCCATCAAGGGGGCCTAAATAGCTATTGTCGGCCCCCTTTGGAATCCCCAGGTGACAATAGTAGGAGGGGCATTGCCCCTCGTACAAGCCCCTTCATAGGGTGGATATAAACATGCTTGGCTCCAAAGAATGGCTAAAAACAACCTCTAATAAAGGATCAAGCTCCACATACAACCTATGTGCGATGCCCAATACTTTATAGAATCTTAGCTATTCTCACATAACAAAGAGACTTGGAGTTCCAGATCTGATTTGGGATGATGAAGTGGAGGCCTTCATTTTCTGGTGGGCAAACCAACAACAAACTTTGATGACTACAGGATTCATCACTCAAGGGGACCACTATTCCACTTCTAAATTGTATTACATGCTCCACCAATAGCAATGAGGTGGATACATTGTGAAAACCAAGGACTCATGAGATGTTGGTACATGTTTGGTGGTGAGATGCCTATCGTATATACTCACCTAGACCTAGACATGTTGATGATGGTGCACCTCAAGGGAGGGTCGATTATGTGGAATGCAGCAGAGCTGAATGCTGAATAGCCACATAACTATTCATCAGCTAGGTAGAGCATGTGTTGAGTTTGTGCATCATCCTGGATGTTAGGTGTGTGTTGGCACTTTGGCATTCACTTTGATGGACCTCTCTCAAAACAAGGCACGTGGGTTCTTGTGTGGCTATACTCGTAGCAAGGGCAGGTTCTTGTGGTGCTGCGACTTTTGATTTGACAAGCGAAGTAGGTCTAGGTGACATCGGGGGTGCTCCCCTGAGTATGGTGACTTTTGATGGTGTGCACACGGTCTTGGAGAAAGGTTCTTATGTAACAACCTTGCTTTTAGGGGTTGGTTCTTGTGTTGCTTCCTCAATGCCCTTGGCGACTTTCTCATTGAGTTGCACTATACGTGGAATCTTGACATTCCTTGGGCCCGCAGAATTGTTCATCATGTTGGGCTCGAGGGTAGGTTTTTGTGGGATTGCATCAGGAGTTGACGCAGGTTCTTGTGTTACTACCTTATGAATCCCAGCAAGTTGAGGTTGTGTACTCGGTGTTATTGGAAGCTTTGGAACCCAAATGTATCACTCACCTTGATAGTGGCATTGGGCTTCCAAGAGCCTTGTCACAACCCAACGCTTGTGAAACTTTCACCTGTGGAGTGTTGGAATTTGTCGTTGCAGGCGGGGCGATTGGAGACATCAAGCCCTGATCCTTGATGGAATTGCCCATGTTGGCACGGAGTGAGGAAGGGTCTAGAAGCCTTCCACGGTTACTGTCTTTCCATGTTGTTGTCCTCTATTAAAGTGGTGTTGTGCACAAAGGATGGGCTTGTGCACCCGTTGTTCACAAAATTTTTGGGTGGGCCCCTGGCATTGGGCATGGGGAGTAAAGGCAAGAGAGTAGTTTGTAGCAAGGGTTTGCCCTTATTGAGATTAGGGTTAGGACTTCGAGCAGCAGCGGGATGGATTTCTTTCTGATGATCAGACCAGGGGGCGCCAAAGGTCTGTAGAGCTTTGTAATTGCTTTTTTTTTAAATGTTCTTACCTCTTATGGGTGGTCTTACTGTGGGAGAAGTGGAATGAACTTTACAAAGCATAATTACTATGGTTCTCCCCCCATATGCGAGAGTTGTGTTTCTAGGTTTGGCAGTTTATGACATAGTGCCAGGTCCTTCCCAATATCATTTGTTCGTCGATAATCTCTATGAGAAGAACATAAAAATGAATCTCTACCACCTGGCGGACAACAATTAGTTTCAAGTCTACATACCCCAATGTACTTAAGAGTTGACCATTAATAGCCCAAATTGAAGCAACACTATGGGTTAGGAATACCTGTAGCGCTTCCCATACTTTGTAGGAGATGAAGTTATACTCCCGGATCCACGAGTGCCTCGATGCTTGTACTTGGGCCCAAACACTGAGTGAGAGCTAGGAATTGAGTTCCTTGTTAGAGTCGACTCTAAATTGGGGCAAAAGGTGGGTTGCACGTAGTTCAAAATGCTGTCCTTGGGCTCGGGTTCCTTGGACAAAATTCTTTTGAACCTCAAGTGCATGTATGAGATCTCTGAGGAGGTACACCCCACCTCAAATTCAATTCTGTATTTTTGATAGAGAATATGTTCTTAGAGCTATCCCAATGGTTGGAGGGTTAGTTGTATGCCAACGGGTCATAGGGATAGTATTAAGGCAACAGATACCAAGATGGCAATGATCGGAGGGTTAGCTATAAGCCGACGGGTCATAGGGATAGTCTTAAGGCAACGGTCTATAATAGATGAGAACGTACCTTTTGAGCAATGTATTGGAAGTGTGACTTCTTACAAGGTAAAATAAATGTGTTATAAGAGAACCCCTGAACTTCAAACTTGTGACCCATGGCAGTATTATCAATCTTAAGCTCTTTTTTTGGGGGTTCCTATATGCTCTTAAAGGTTTTCATGGGGTTCTTGTATGCCTATTTACGCCTCTAATTTACACAACCGATAGATGCCTATCTAAATAGCTAAAATATTGCTAACAAGCGTACTTTTTCTAAAATGGAATTAGACTAACTAAAACGTGTAAGAACACACATGTTTGACCAAATACAACTCAAAACTTACTGAGCATGGAAAATGCTAATTGTTTATTCTTAATAAGAGCTTCCCAAGATCAAGCCCTATATTAGACTTTGTTATAGGGATGGAATATAAATTTGAAGGGTGCGGAATGGAAGACAATACAATGCCATGGTGCACGTTAGGGTGGTCTGGTTGTCATCTAAGAGATCGGAGTTCACAAGATCAATTCTTCTGATGAGATATTGAAACCAAGCATAATACCGTCTAGAGAGATAGTAAGAGGGTTCATGGTAAAGACCTTGTGCATATCAATTTTGTTAAACGATTTGTTAGCCATTTGAGGATCAATCATCTACCTTCTAATTATCTCCTATAAATCCCAAAAGCAAGACAAGGATTTAAAAAAAGAGGTCCTGCTCAAAACATGGAATGAGACTTAGCACATGACCTTGCAAGTTCATCAACAATTCCTTGACTCGAATAGCCACTGGGTCCATCATGACCTCCCTTCTAGAGGCCTCTGGTATCTGCTGTATTGACTAGACTTGAAATTGGATTTGATGTGATATGATGATGACGATGTTGATGATATGACTATGCAGTACTGATGATTTTATGATTATGTAGCATTTAGCATCTAGCATGGATGGCGATGCTCCACCCTTTCAGCTTGTATCAAGTTTCTCACAGTCTCATAGATCCATTAGTCTTTCGAAGACTTCAATAAACCTCTCACAAGCGGACTGAAAGATTGTGCTTTGAATATAGAAGGCCTTACAACAAGGACTAGCTTGTGCATGTGGACTTTATTACCATCTATTTTGAACTCAACATCATGGCCCATACCATTGTCTAAGAATTTTCCAAGCTGAAGTCCTAGATTAGACTTTGTTTATAGGGATGGAATACAAATTTGGAGGGTATGGAATGGAAGACGATACAATGCCCATGGTGCAAGTTAGGGAGATTCAATCATCATGTAAGAAATAGAATTTCCCAATATTAATTCTACTAATGAGATATCAAAACCAAGCATGATACTGTCTAGAGAGACAGTAAGAGAGTCCATGGTAAAAACCTTGTGTATATCATTTTTGTTAGGTGGTTTGCCTTGGGAGGTTTTACATGAAAGGAAATAGCTATAAGATCAATAGAAGGGAGACAACTATAAGATCGATCACTACAACAAAGTTCCACATGCAAGCTTCATGTACATACGAATCGTTAAATGCAGGAGACTTTGGTCATTCTAGACAAAAATTAGTGCAAAGCGAAATTGAAAAAGAAAGTTGAATTGCGTGCAAAGAAAAATTTGAAAAGGAGCTGAAATGTGTCTTTACTTACAAGAGGTTGGATGTGAGGAGAAAGCTAACCATGGAGGTATAGGATCAGTTTATAGAAAGGGGAGAGATTTATTCTAGGCAAACAGGTAGGAACAACTACTTTTTGACAATGATTATCGACCAATCCATTGGCAAGAAAAGTGGACAATGATGCTTAGCCGGAGACTTTTTTCTTTTAGTCTCCATCAAGATGCTACAATGCCACAATGTGGTCTAGTAAACACAAGGGCAGCTGGCAAGGATAGTGGATGCATAGGCAAAAAATGGCATTCCTACTCAACTGGGAACAGCCTTGAAGGAACTATACATAGCAAGGAGGATTGCCCACCCATTGTTAGTGTGACAAGCCAATGGGGATGCTTAACTGCGGTGGATGGGTGCACCCTCTACTCCAAAACCTGTCATCTCACCACCTAGTGTTCACATTTTGCCTTTACTTGTGTAGCAGATCTTTGCTGCCCAATGATGGGCACCCATTTTTGCAACCTATGAAGTATGAGGGGTGGGATATTCTACCCTTTTTTATAAATGATGTTGCACAAGGAAACCTTTGAGGTAGGACAAGGCTCTTAATCTCAAGCTGGGTGATATTAAGAAAATTGCAACCAACCCCTTAAAGGCGATTAGGAGCTTCATGCACATGAAATTTGTGCACCTTGAAAATGCCTAGAGAGTAAACAAAGATGATATAAGGGAAAGACCGCTCATTGTCAAGTACAAAGATGCACAAATAATACAAAAATATCGACCACGAGACCTGTCCTAAAGGGGTTAAACTTTTGTATCAATTGAGACCTTACTCAAATGCAGATGAAGCATAAGAGAGGTGGCCTCAAATATGCCATGGATGCTTGAGCAACAGGCAAATGGACTGTCTATCAAGATGGGAGAGTCATCACCCAGGACCAAAGACTCTCAACACCTCCCAAAAAGGGGGATAACGGCTATGAGACCACTAGTACTCTAGCAGTTACTCTTTGGAATGCAAACATGGGGACATGCCGTTGTAGAATCCTGTAGGATAGAATAGATGCATCTTGAAAGAGGTGTGAGAGCACAATGAAATCTCTATTATGATTGTGAGAGAGAAGACTCTCTTTTATAGAAAGGGGGAGAAAGTCATACCCTCCTTATATAGTGGCAATCAGCCCCTACATCACTGGGAATCAATCCCTACATCAGTGGGATTGCCTTTGTCTTACATCATCACTTAGGTCACACACTAAGTGCCTTTGTCTTATCATAGCACTTGATGTGCCTTTACAACACACACAAACACACATGTGACTCCCCTAGATGCACACATGCACCATAGAGCAAGCCCTTGATCATACGTATCCCAACATACCCTCCCTCAAGGGTTTGTCTCTTGCAGTGTCAAGGATACATCAAGTCTCATAGTTTCTCATGCCATCTCATGGTGGTCAAGGATAAATCTATGGTTAGGATCTCATGCTAGCAAGGGTTCCCAAGGGTGTCAGGTTCACAGAAATGGGATAGACAAAACACATATCATATGGTCTACATCATATGGTGACTAGAGGTGATTTACATAACATATTCTTTTTGGAGTACTACTCCAGGCAGAGAACCTCAAAATTTGACCAAGTGATGATAAACAAAAAAGACAAAGTGCCTAAAAAGCATACTCTTCATTTTCTTCATTTGTTGATGGAGTTCTTCCTTCAGGCATAATTGCTTTGTTGTTGAAGTAGTCCTTCTTGTCTTTAGCTTTTTCTTTTGTAGACTTCTTTCCATTCACAACATTCCATATCTTCTTTTTCATAAGCATAAACTTGGCTTTTGTTTGCCAAGTATGGAAACTAGTTCCAACCAACTTCTCAAAAAAGGTCTTAGCTTCCATGGCAAGGTCTTACCCGAGGGCAGTGTCTAGTGCCTTACAAGGTTAGAAAGAGTTCAAGAGCTTCAAAATACAAGCATTTACAGTAGCAAAGACTTGTAACCAAATTCCATACTACAAAACATAATGGAAATGATGCTTCCACTTGCATGCTTCATAGAGGTGGCTAAATGAAAGTATTCCAAGCAAATCCAGGTATAGCAACTTAAAGGAAAGTTGTAGCCACAGTTGTACTAATGCTATTCAACATTTTAAAACATCAGAAATGCTAAAGTAGCATCTAATGTAGCATCAAACTCACAACATTGTCAAAACTGTCCAAAATAGAGACCAGAACTTGGAGGGTGCAATTCTCACAGCTCATAACTCTATTCAAGGGGATTTTTATGCGGGAAGAAGGGCCTTATACCAGAGAAGGGCTACCAGCAAAGAGAGGCGCAATGTTGCGTCAAGTCGCCATAGCCAAGCTTAAGAAGATCGACTGGTTTTTCGTCGTTTTCTCCTCCATTTGTTGTCCAAATGAGCTCAGATTTCAGCAGCAGCTTGCCCTCAGTGTCGTCCAGCACGGGCTCAAAGGAATTTGCAGATAGGTAGGTACAAAGGCGAAATTGCGCGAATGTTCGTCGAGGAGTGTGAGTGTTGGCATTCTGCATACAAACGAAATTTCACCAAATGCTTGCAGCTAGAATTTCGCCCATACGAGAGGAGTTTGCAGCTCAAAGAGTTTAGGCAATGGTCGTTTATAAGCAGAGAATAGAGCTCTCAAAGATTTTGGGAAGGAGGAGGAAAATGGAGAAGATGAAGAAACTTGTAGTTTATGCTTGAGATAGCATCTAATGCTAGGCTAGGCTAGATCTAGAACCTAAAGCTTTGATACCAAGTGTAGAATCCCGTAGGATAGAATAGATGCATCTTGAAAGAGGTGTGAGAGCACAATGAAATCTCTATCATGATTGTGAGAGAGAGGACTCTCTTTTATAGAAAGGGGGAGAAGGTAATACCTTCCCTACATAGTGGCAATCAGCCCCTACATCAGTGGAAATCAATCCCTACATCAGTGGGATTGCCTTTGTCTTACATCATCACTTAGGTCACACACTAGACACATCATAGCACTTGATGTGCCTTTACAACACACACAAACGCACATGTGACTCCCCTAGATGCACACATGCACCATAGAGCAAGCCCTTGATCATACTTATCCCAACAACCGTGCACCAAGAAACATCCAGAAGTTGTTCCAAGGAATGGATCATGTAGTCTAGTAGAGACAAACCAGAGCCCTAGATACTATTTCTCACATTGTGGCTCCATGTTACAATCCTGTGCACCAATGAACATGTCTGATACATGTGGATCTGTCCCTGGAGCCCTTGTGACAATGCCAAGTAAAAGTATAAGATGTGAGCGATTGGCTTTCTGCATAAGGGATTATATTGTGAGCTCAGAGATCTGTGCCAAGGGGGAAGGAGAAAAGGGAAAGGAATAGATCCACTTTCAGTATAAGGGGGTGTATGGCAAGAGCTAGGTGATCCTTAGTTGCCTTGAGAGATCTTTGATGACCTTCCATGGTCCATTGATCTTCAGTCATCGTCAATGGCCTTTAATGATCTTCAGCATCCCTCAGTGATCTGTATTGCAACCAAATGAACTCGTGTTTTTTTTCTCTTTTTTCAACTTAAGCTTCTACACTCAACCTTTGCTGCATGAAGTCTTCTTCAAAGTGTGAAAAAAATTAGTCAGGAGGCCGTACGATTGCCTGTAATATTTCTTTTAGCCCCTAGATGTTGAGATTCAATTTATACAATTTAAAATTGCAAAAAAAAAATATAGAAACGTTCAATGAAAGTCTTAGTTGCAGCTGTTATGTACACAAGAACTATTCTTTTGAATGTCCACAAACCGCACCTCTAGCCATTATTTAGCAAAAAAATTGTTTGCATTTCAAAACTCAGGCCCACATATGATTGATCCAATCAAAGCATGATCAGGCCCAAACTTTAACCATGAGAGTAAACAAAAAGTGGAACTACATCTCCTGTGTCTTCATTTTTTAAACTCCAACCATTCCTTGGAGAGGAGGAATTTTGAAAGTCACGCAGTAATTTTCAAAATCTCTAGTAAGATCAGCTAGTTTAAGTTTTGAAAAAAGACCTTTGTACTTTTCCAAAAACGCCACCAGGTGAGTTCTCTTGTACTGTGGCCCTCACGTACAAATGAGGTGACATACATTTTAATGTATCAGCAAAGATTCCAAAGTACAAGGTCTTTTGAACAGAAAAGAAGAATTAAAAACCCAATTTGAGTAAAACAACCATAAGAAAATCACCTTTTCTGAACTGGTCACAATGAACAAGAAACAAAGGCATATTGTTAAATGCATACACTCAAGCAATTTAGGGGACAAAATATACACTGCAAAAATCAACAACATAGTGGAGAAGAAAAAGAACCCAATAAATACACATTAAGCTTGCATCTAGGGCTATTTACAATTTGCCCAACACACACACACACACACACACATGTGTGTGTGCGTGCGCACACACATACAGATTCTCTGATCATCCGTTGCATGGTCTATGGGACCTGCTCACAATAACAAAAGGATAATCACCCTGTTCAGGATCACTATGCAGGAACATGTGGCCATTACTCTAAAGAAAATCAGCCCGGTTGAAGTGGTCTAGCATGAATAGAAAATCTACATATCATCGAACCCATACCTGGCTAAGTCATTACCTCATTGATGGCCAGCACACATTTCATAGTGCTAACCAGACCTCGCATGTCATGTACATCTCTTAGCCTAGGGACATGCTACTAGGCAGGTTAGCACAGCAGGCCTGCATGGGCAGGCAAAGGGATGGAAGGCAAAGACAGCCACAGAATCGTCATAGCATACATAGGCAGTACAGCAGCAATATCAGTCAGGTCAGGGTCAGTGCACCTCACCAAGCAAGGACGGTCGGCCCTCTGTAAAAGTTGGCTTGGCTAGCTCCAAGCATGGCGAGCTTAGTAGCCTGCAACTCAGGTCTGTCCAGGGGGGGTTCAGCCTATAAATATAGGCATTTGGAGCCTCTATTCACCACAGCAAGTGCCTTCAGCCCGTCGGTCCAAGATCTTTGCTTGGTCTCACAATTATTCTAGCCTCCAGTAATAGCTCAGCTTTTCAGCCAGCCTCTTGGTTCACCCCAAGGAAGACCTGTCACTTGTAAATTTTGCTCTAGCCATAGTGGCCATCACTCTACTCAGACGCTTTAACCAAGGCACTAAGCAAAAAAGCAGTATATTGTTAAAATAAATGCATGTCTTCTGCTCTAATTACATGTTTCCATACACTTTAAAGGCATGTCGTGCCTGTCCGAGGGCCTCCTTAGTCTCTGGCCTGAGCTTGCATCTAGGGCTAGTCACAATTTGCCCAACACACTTTTTTGAAGTGAAAGCCAAGATTGTTTATTTTACAAGAAAAGCCACCTCAAAGTGAGAAGCTATAAATTACATCAGCTGGAAATCACTGTATATGCTAAATATACATCATGATCGATGTAGCAAGTCTGCAAGCAATCAAAAAAAGATTGCTGCAGAGAACGCTTGAAGAAAGCAAACAAAGAAAAAGTTGGATAACCAAAGACTTCACAATTCCTGTCTATCCATAAAGTCCAAAGTGCCCAATAATGAACCCAAACAAAGAAAAGATCAAACTCCTAAGTGCACGGATGAAAACCAAAGAGCCAGAAGAATTTCCCAAAAGTAGGAGTCAGGAATCTCATTCTCAACAATTTGCCCAACACACACGCGCACGCACACACAGATTCACTGATCATCCGTTGCATGGTCTATGGGACCTGCTCACGATAACAAATGGATAATCACCCTGTTCAGGATCAATATGCAGGAAAATGTGGCCATTACTCTAAAGAAAATCAACCCGGTTGAAGTGGTCTAGCATGAATAGAAAATCTCCATATCATCGAACCCATATCTGGCTAAGTCATTACCTCATTAATGGCCAGCACACATTTCATAGTGCTACTAGTTTGTAGTTAAGACCAGACCTCGCATGTCATGTGCATCCCTTACCCTAGGGACATGCTACTAGGCAGGTTAGCACAGCAGGCCTGCATGGGCAGGCAAAGGGATGGAAGGCAAAGACAGCCACAGAATCGTTATAGCATACATAGGCAGTACAGCAGCAATATCAGTCAGGTCAGGGTCAGTGCACCTCAGGAAGCATGAACAGTTGGCCCTTTGTAAACGTTGGCTTGGCTAGCTCCAAGCAGGGTGAGCTTAGTAGCCTGCAACTCAGGTCTGTCCAGGGGGGGGTTCAGCCTATAAATTTAGGCATTTGGAGCCTCCATTCACCGCAGCAAGTGCCTTCAGCCTGTCAGTCCAAGATCTTTGCTTGGCCTGTAGCCTCCAGTAATAGCTCAGCTTTTCAGCCAGCCTCTTGGTTCACCCCAAGGAAGACCTGTCAGTTGTATATTTTGCTCTAGCCATAGTGGCCATCACTCTACTCAGACGACCAAGGCACTAAGCAAAAAAGCAGTATATTGTTAAAATAAATGCATGTCTTCTGCTCTAATTACATGTTTCCATACACTTACAAGGCATGTCGTGCCTGGACCACCTATCAAATATTCAAGATAGGCATGTATGAAGCCTTTTTGAATCGGAAGGTTTAAAAAACACATAAGAATATTATTCATCTGTGTATACTTGCCATGCTCAACAGTCTATTGCTCATCCCTTCTCTAGGAATGTGTCTTTCTCCTATTAAACAGCAGAAACATAATATCTTTAGATACTCCATCTAGGAAATGAAAAACCTTATCCCAATTTACATATCCATGGCCACAATGCAAGAAGGGCAAGTTTGTAATTTAAAAATTCTTGGTAAGATAAGGAAGCATTGCAAACTAGATATCCACATAACGTTAAGTTTTCACAAGTGAAATATTTAAGGATAGATTAGAGATGATCATAGCAGAGTATTTGTTTATCTTACAGGATACTCATATGTGCGTGAGCATGCGTACATGTGGAAAAATAATAGATGCATATCTCCATCACAGAAGAATTATGCCAACTCATCCTATAAAATAAAACGAAGAATATGGCTTCAACGTCACCATAGTCATAGTTGGAGGTCTAAAGCGTCAAAGGTGATGTCATAGTAGCTAGTCCTGACCATGAATGATGAAGCTTCAGCCGAAGGGCAAACCAAGTAATGATTAAGACCAGCACTCTAAGAGAAGGCTTAGCCCACATTCTCTTGATCCAAGCTGTGTGAAGATCACATGATTTCATTCGAGTAACTTTATAACAAACAGTTTTTACCAAAAGAGCTTTCCTGAAAACTCTGGACAGTACATTGGGATACAAAGAGCAGAACGACATCTAGAGATAATATATCGTGTAAAGGAACGGAAATCCACCCATGTGGTTGAAGAATTCCTTTAGGTCATCTCAAATGATCGCTTGCCAAAATTTTCATGTAAAAAGAAGACTCTCTCATGACTACGATTCAACATGTTCTTTTGTTTCTACAATTACAAAAACAGAAGCAAGCTTGCACGCACTGATCAAGTACTTGAAAAGCACGAGCATTTATCCTAAATTGTGGCATTTACTATCGAGCTGTTCGTTCCAAGTCCACTGGGCTCTTATAATACATCATGGAAAGGGAAGGGAATCCACCCATGTGGTTGAAGCTTGTGTCCCATCACTCGTCTTCCTTCGCTTGGTTCTACAATAGCTGCACTGATCAACTATTAAAAAACCACGAGCACTTACTCAAACCTGTGGCATTTACAATCGAGCATTTCTTCCAAGACCACTGGGTTCTAAATGGTTCAAGAAGCAAAGCCTTCAAATACAACGAGAAACAGAAATTCTAGAATTCTAAGATTTATATACTACGTTTGTGCCAGTCGGACAAACCTTCGAGGTGATTGCATCTATTGGTCCTTCCTGGGGGTTCTTCAAAGTCAAAGCTGTACAAAGATCATTGTAGCACCAGAAGTGTGGGTGTGCATGGGCTCCAAAGCCGTCCAGCAAGAGGTGAGGGGGTCATAGACCCAGACACGGGTGAGCTCAGAAGGGTCGTCAGGCTCAACGATGACAAACAGTTTGCCAAGGCCGGCTATGAGGCCAGCCATATTATATTTGTTCGTAGGGGCAAGGTCGATCAGCTCCCAGGGTAATTCACAGCAGAGATTCCACTTGTCGGTGGCCATGTGATACACCACCAGGTTGCCATCCTCCATCACATCTGGTTCTTCATCTCCCTCCTCCGAGTCTAACCATTTGATATGCGCCAAGTAAATGTCTGGTCCAATGGCGGCGCACCCGAAATCGACTTGCCACTCCGATATGTTCCAGTTTGAAGGCATCGGCTCGTTTACCCTCCTCCACATTCCCTTTTTCGGATCATACACTACCTCTTTTGGATCATACACTAGTATCGTCGCACCGTCGCTGGGATCCTGAAACTCCCCAACTACATGCATCTTGCCCCCCACTGTACACGAGAAAAATGGACTCTCGATCCGTTGAATTGGAGGCATGATGTACCACCGATTGTCTCCTGGATCATACACAGTTGCTTCGCCAAACCTGTTCACTACATGAATGCGGCCTTCGATAGCTTGACAAACGAAATTCCAGGCTTCATGTGAAACATCGTCTTCGTCGGGCGAAAGTTCATCTATCCAGCAGTACATTGAGGCCGCTTTTTGCCATCGGTTGGTGCGCAAGTCGTAAACGTGCAGGTCTGAGACCGTGGATCCTAACCCGCAGTGTCTATGGAATCCCAGAAATATGTATAGCTTGCCATCAATAAAAGCACACAAGGAGCGCACAAATTGCTCTGGTGGACGTGGGGCGGGCATCGGTCTCCACCTGCGTCTTTGGAAGTCCCACATTTCGCCCAAGCAACGTCTACCGGCATAGCCGCGCTGCACAGAAATGAACGCATATGAGCTTTACGGGCAGGTTCCCGAGCACACGAGCATCCAGAAAATGAAGGTTTGCAGAGGCCTTCTTACTGTGGATCCTCCGATAACGCACAACCAAGGCTCTGAGAGGCCGTGGCGTTTGCGACAGTCGAAGGCAGCTGCTGATGAGAGGAGACGACGCCATTGACGACAAACGCATTGAGCGATAGCTCGATCGGGCCAAGAAAGGCGGCAGAGGCAACAGAGCAGAAGATCATCATCGCCTAGCAATTGGAAGATGCCCAAAGACTTCGACATGGAGTCCATGGAGTACTCAATCACAGAGCAAAGATTTGCTCACTTCCTCCCTAGTGTGGATGAGGAACTGAAGACTCCATTATATAGCAAAGATTTAAAGGTCATTGTTTGTTCACAGAAAAGAAAAGAGCTTTTCAGTGTACAAGCTAACATTTGCTTAACACAAATGGAACTGCTCACATAAACCCCCTTGTAGTGTCCTTTTCCTTGTTGAAATTGAGGAATCCACAGGTTGCCTTTAATTTTAAGGGACGGATTTTACATGTTTTATTTGAAAATCCCAACATTTATATGATTTTTGGGAGCTTTTAAGATCCTATCCCATTAAGCTTTTTGAATTGCCCTTAGGCTAGAGAAGATGCTTTGTTCTAGAGCACTCCTTTACCCCTTCTCTCACTTTTGGTGAGCTCCTTTAGCATTATGTCCCTTTTGGCATACCATCCACTACAAGAAAAGCCAAAAAAGGGATGTGCATCTCATTACACACTACAAGAATAAAAGGGAACTACGTAATGCATGCGCATGAAGATGAGTGTGTGGTTTAGGCTTAGTGCCTTCTCTTATTGTCACCAAGGGGGTAGAGGATGCCCATCCCATGGGCACTCCAACCACACATTTGTGAACATGTGGTAGAAATGGAAGCTCGCTTCCCTACCTACCCATACTCTCCTACCTACCCACATTTGTGAACATGTGGTCGGGACGGAAGCCCATTCCCCTACCACTCATGCTCCTTTACCATAAGATACACTCACAATGCTCATCTACTAAGGATTAATCTCCATCCTTGATCTTCACAAAATTCGTTTAATCGTTGAAGCTATGGGAATGATCGTGATTGTTTGATTTGAGCAAAAGAACTTTGGATCATTATAAAAGTCTTCACACATAATAATAATAAATCACAAAAGCATTGTCATATCTCTTTGAGACTCCTACTAAGAAAAAAGCAAAATTAGCTCATCAGTATCAAGCATAAGGGTGAGGAACGTGATTGGGACCACAGTTTCCAAAACCGTTTGTTCCATTATATTCCAGAGGCCCCAAAACCCCACCTGTCAGCTCTTGCATGATTCCATGGAGATTTGGAGAAGTTCCTTCTCTCTGAGACCTCTTTGAGACGTTAAATCGTATGTTTCTTTATAAAAAATCCATTCAAAGGTTCAAACCTTTGATTTTTTTAAATACAAGTCAATTGCAAGGGTTGACTCCCCAGTGCAAAAATGTCTTGCTAAGTCCAACTATGCAATGACGCCCATGTTTTGAGGCATCTCAAGTCCTATTTTTAGTAGCGGTCATTGCTGTGGGCTGTGATTTTTGGGACATACCTTATGCAGATCACTCTGGTTGCAGTTTGAGTCGTGTGCCCTCATTCGTAATTTGCATTGAGTTGTAGTGGGTGCTTTATTGGCCATTTGGATACATTGCGATCCTTGGTGGATGCACTGATAAGCCTAGATTGCCTTGTGGGATGCTATTTTGATGGATGTTTTGCACATGGATGCTATTTTATGCTAAGGGACAGCTTTGACACATTGCAGTTGATGCACTAATTATGCTATGCTTTCTTGGATGAGACATTGATGATGCTTATGCCCATGGACAATGTTTATGCTTGAGGAATTTGGCTCTTATTGGCATTGGGTTTGCCATTGTTTTATCATTTGCAGGTTGACATTTTCTTTTGGGCCAGATTTGCTCATATGGATGCATAGTATATGCACATCAGTTAGATGCATTTTAACGCTTTGAGCTTTGAGTTTTTTTGTGATACTACCTTCCATTGTGGCATACACATTTGTGTGCACCTGGTATTTGGTGTGATTCTTTCTTGCAGGCACTAGCATTTGGGATTTTGCTTTATTTGCATCATGGCATCCTCTTCCATGTCTGAAAAGGAGTTTTTCAACATTAAAAAGTTTGATGGGACAAACTTTTCTCTATAGAAAGAACAGATAAGGGATGTGCTTATTCAAAAGAGGCAGATTAAACCCTTGGAAGGGATTGCAGCTAGGACTGCAGCTATGTTTGAGGATGATTGGAATGAGTTGGCTGCATTAGCAAAGTAAATTGTTAGACTTCATCTTGGAGAGTCTATTTATTTCACAGTAGTAAATGAGCAGACTACAAAAGATTTGTGGAAGAAATAATGTGCCACTTATGTGAAGGAAACTACTTTAAATAAAGTTTACCTCATGTAGAGGTTGTTTGAGCTACAGATGAAGGAAGGGGTCTCCATTGCTTCTTACTTAAATGAATTCAATATTATTTTCAGCTAGCTTCAGGCTCGAAAGCTGAATTTTAATGCAAAGACTAAGGCAATATTCCTCTTGTGTTCATTGCCATCCTCATGGGTTACCTTCCATATGGCTATCAATAACTCTGCACCTAGTGGAGTATTGAAGTTTGATGATGTTGTGGGCAACTTGTTGGCCGAGGAGATTAAATGAAATTCTATGGATGGCAACAAGTAGGGTGCAGCATTAAATGTGCAAAGGGGCAAATCATAGTTCCGGGGAAGTCCCAAGAAAGAAGGAAGTCTTGTAGTAAATCCAAGGCATGGAACATTGAGTGTTACCACTGTGGCAAGAAAGGCCACATGAAAAAGGATTGCGACAAGTTGAAAAGGGTGAAAAAGGATAAGCAAAAGAATGCAAATTGGGGTGCAAATAAGAAGTGTGAGAGTCCAGGGGAGGACAAAGGAAAAGTGAAGATCAAGGAGATCAATGCAGTCACTGATGATAGTGATAATGACATTCTCTTCATGTCTAGTCTACCTGCAGAGTTGCTTACCACTTCAGATGATGCATGTTCCCAAGATTGGATTTTAGATTCTTGTGCTTCATTTCATGTCATAGGGAATGGCTCTTCACTTATTATAATGGAAAGACAGGTTGTGCAACTTGGAAATAACTATGCATGTGACATAGTGGGAGCAAGTGACATAAAGTTTTCTTTTGTAAATGGGTATGCTTTTGTTTTGAAAAATGTGAGACATGTGTCTAAGCTGACCAAGAGTCTCATTTCAGTAGGTCAGCTAGATGATGCTGATTTTCAAACCACCTTTGGCTTTCAGAGCTGAAAATTTTAGAAGGGCTCTATGGTTTTGGCAAGGGGTACCAAGCATGGGACATTGCATCCTTTACATGTATCAGGGGTATCTAATCATGTTGTTGTAATAACCGAGCAACCAAGTACTTCTTTGTGGCATCGCCAGTTGGGGCACATGAGCTAGAATGGAATGAAACTCTTATGTAGTTTGGGTTATGTACCGCATTTGAGTTTTTTTTATTTTGAATTTTGTGAGCACTATCTCTATGGGAAGCAGACTAAATCAGCCCATAAAAGAAGGGGAAATAAAGAGCTTGAAAAGCTTTGATTTGGTGCATTCAAACATATGTGGTCCCATGCCATACACGGTCATTATGCAAGGTTGAATACCATGTGACATTCATTGATGATGTAACTAGGAAAGTGTGGGCTTATGCTATTGATGTGTTTCAAATATTTGAGAAATGGCTAGCTTTGGTTAAAAATCACTCAGGTAGAACGCCTAAATGCGTACGGACTGACAATGGTCGAGAGTATCTCTCTCATGACTTTCAGTATTTTTGTTACACATGGAATCAAGCGGGAGCTCACGTCCCCTCGTATTACAAAGAAAAATCCAATTGCAGAAAAGATGAACCGCACCATTCAAGAAAGATTGCAATGTATGCTTTCCAATGCAAGTCTTTCAGGTGGTTTTTGCGCTAAGGCAATGAAGACTGTAGTGCATGTGATCAATAGATCACATAATAAGAGTTTGGATGGTGGTATTCCTGAAGAGGCATGGAGTGGTAAGAAGCCCTCTTAGTCTCATTTGCATATATTTGGGTGTGAGGCATATGCACATGTGCCAAAAGAGCTTTGGAAGAAGCTAGGTCCTAAGTCTAGGAAATGCATCTTTCTGGGTTATGGTGAAAGTGAAGAGATAGGCTATCATCTTTGGGATCCAAAAGCAAAGAAATCATATGAAGCCATGATGTGGTCTTCAATGAGAAGAAGATGCATAAGACACCCATGAGGGATGTGGAAATGAGGAGAATCACCTTTAGGGATGTGAATCCACCTGCATATGTTGATAGACAGCAAGATTTCCATGCACTGAATGTGCAAGAAATGGTGCTACCAGGTACTCCCATAGGTACACAATCAAGGGCAGATGATGAATCATCTATTGGTGGAAATGATGAGCCAAATGTTGCTGATATGCAAGCTGAAATGCCCTTGAGAAGATCAACTAGAATGTTTAGACTGCCTGATAGATTTATTCCAGGGGTAGACTATGTGATGCTTTTCTGATTGCGGAGCCTTCTTGCTACAGAGAGGCTATGATCAGTGCAAGTGGGAGTATGCTATATGCAATCAGAGATGAGTTCACTCATGAAGAGTAAGACTTGGGACTTGGTTTCTTTACCACATGGAAAGAAAGCATTGCCATGTAAATGGGTCTATAAGATGAAGGTCCCAGGTGATGATGTGCCTAAATACAAGGCCCATTTGATGATGTAAATGGGTCTACAAGATGAAGGTCACAGGTGATGATGTGCCTCAATACAACGCCCATTTGATTGCTAAAGGGTTCAAGCAAGAGAAGCGTGTGGACTTTGATGAGATCTTCTATCCAGTTGTGAAGATGACCACACTTAGATGTGTACTTTGGACTTGTAGCAGCAGAGGATATGGAGCTTATGCAGATGGATGTCAAGACAGCTTTCTTGCATGGAGATCTACATGAGTAGATTTCCATGATACAACCGGAAGGATTTGAAGAAAAGGGCAAAGAACATTTGGTTTGCAAGCTGAAAAAGAGTCTATATGGCCTTAAGCAAGCGCCTAGAGAATGGTATCAAAAGTTTGATGCATTCATTCAATCCCACGGTTTCAAGAGAAGTGAGATTGATCAATGCCTCTACACTAAAAGGGCTAAGGATAATAGCTTGATACTCTTGGCACTTTATGTGAATATTATGCTATTGGCTAGCAAGAACAATTATGAGCTAGATGCATTGAAGGCCAAGTTGCATGAGGCCTTTGACATGAAGGATTTGGTACCTGCAAGTCATATTCTTGGTATGTGCATCATGTGTGACCGGAGTAGGAAACTCTTTTGGCTTTCACAGAAGGAGTATGGTACAAAAGTATTGCAGTGTTCCAATATGGAGGGGGGGAAGGCAGTAAGTACCCCATTGCCTCCATATGTGAAACTGAGTCAGGCAGATAGTCCCAAATCAGATGAGGAGAGGGCCGTGATGGCCAAGGTTCCTTATGTATCAGCAGTTGGGAGTCTTATGTATGATATGATAGCTACTAGACCAGACATTGCATTTGCAGTGGGAGTTGTTAGCCGGTATATGGCAAATCCAGCAAGGAGGCATTGGGAGGCAGTTAAGTGCATCATGAGATACATGAAGGGTACCAAGGAGATGTGCATCTGCTTTGGCAGAGGAGAGATGCATGTACTTGGTACACCGATTTAGACTATGCAAGGCATGTGGACAATAGGAGATCCACTTCTGGTTATGTGTTCACCTTTGCAGGCGGTGCAGTGTCGTGGATGTCTCACTCATAGAAGTGTGTTGCTTTGTTTACCACAGAGGCCAAGTATGTTGCAACCACAGAGGGTTGCAAGGAGCTATATGGCTTGATTGGCTAGCGGGAGATTTGGGGACTTGTACAGGTGTACTGACATTGCATAGTGATTCCATGAGTGCTATTCAACTAGCACGGAATCTGATCTTTCATGCAAAGACCAAACACCTTGAGGTCTGGTACCATTTCATCAGGCAAGTACTTGAGGATAAGCGCATAGAGATTGTCAAGGTTCATATAAATGATAACCCTACAGATATGCTGACGAAGAGTCTTTCTAGTTAGCGGTTTGAGTATTGTCATGTATTGATGGGCATTGGATAGTATGTCCACTGGTTGTTCTCCCTTAAAGGCACATTGGCCTTTAAGTGGGAGGTTTTGGGGGTTAAAGGCCACTGTGCCTTAACCCCAGTTATGTACAATACTCAAACAAATATATATATGGATGACATAGAAGATTAGAGTACTCTGCACCGACCTAAACTTATGTGGCTCTCTTCTGGCTCTCCCTCTCTATCACCCTCTTCCGTCCCATTTTCATTGAGGAAAATCTCACTTCCATAGTATAGCTAACCCCATTTCAAACAAAGCCACCTTCCAACCTTTCATTCGATGAGCTTTCACCATGTCTTCTATCAAGGAAGGATGCTTTGCACATCGATAACAAGAGGAGGGTTGGGAGTTTTAATGTTTCTTTCTCTTGGAAAAAGAATCCAAGAGTCTTTGAATGGTGGACCATCACATCTATACCCAAATTCAATCATCATGGGTTGCAAGATATGGTTGCTATTGCCACCTACATAATTATGCTCATGCCTTTCCAATAGCTTCTATAGATGCAAAATAACATACAATGCATCCCATTGTGCATCTATGATAAAAAGGATCAATGTTTCTTAAATAGGACCTTATATCACAACTCATACAAGCTTCATAATCCTTGATACTGAAAGATCCTTTAGTTCGTCAAACAAGATAACAGACAAATTGTCCAAAGGCTTATTGCCCCTTGTCTCAAATTTTTCTACAACCCTCGACATTGACAAAGTTTGAATTTTCCAATGTCCTATGAGAACTTGAAACTGGAATGTGTGAAGGCTTGAAGTTGCATTGCAATTTTCAAGGCATTTGCCTTATCTCTACATACATCAACTCCACGTAAATAGGCTTCTTTGCTTGCACACCCATTGCTAGTGCCTCATCACTCTTTCAAATTTCATCCATTTTGAGGCCCAACTCTTGTCAACCACTTGTCTAGCCCACATGCCTTTTTCTTGTCCATGATATTCTCGATCCACCAATTCTTCATCTATACGCAGTAAAAACTTCAATGCCCAGTATGCCGCATAAATCTTCACTACTTGGTTGATCGTTTCTTTGAGGCTTCCCTGCTTGTTACTCTTTCCAAAGAAGCATTCACCGCATTTAACATATGATAGACCATCTTCACTATCTTATTAGTACAATATCTTAATGATCGCCATCAATTTATTGGCATAGTCCCTATGATCTTTTGCCTCTTACCCACCTCATGCTTAGGTGACTCAAATGATATCATACTAGACTCAAATGCAATGCATACATCCACAATAGATCAGAAGATTTTTTTATCATGAAACACAATGTATGTTTAATGCTTGTACCTCATACTGAACTTCTTATATCTTGGGTCTTGACTAAACACAATTACCACACCTATTAAGCAGCTAAAAAATCTTGTTTGCCTTTTTAACAACTCTCCAGCGGGTGTCTTACCCTTCATAAGTTGTGGCTTCCCCCACCTGCACCATATCTCCCTTGCTTTGATCAGAACCTCTGAAAGAATTGACCTCTTCTTTTGAAACTTCGAGTCATTTTCAAATAGACAATAGAACTATGACTCTTGGAAACTATGTGCTTTCAAATAGACAAGAAAATCTATGACTCCTTAAAACTAATTCATGTTATTGATGCTCAATTCTGCTCACCCCCCAGATGTCCAGTAACCTAATGCCCAAATTGGGGACTTGTGCATGCTTGGTGATTGGCAAGAAGATGCCCTCTCTTGCAGTCCGATGGATGACTAGAACTTGTTCATACTCATTGCAGAGTTGCATCAAAGAACTAACAAAGTTGGTGTTACATAGGCAAAAGGCACTTGTGTTAATGGAGAAAGCCCTCAACCAGCACAAATAGCTAGGGCTTGGACAGACACACTCACACCTTGGAGCACTCCCTCTAGCAACAAGACCACTTACTCTACTTGCCACTCACACACGAACAATGGAGCAACAAAAGGTCCTGGCTCTATTACAAAACCCATTACTTATAGCTCACCAATTACCTTCTACAAGGCGATTCTAACAACTACCTTCCTATTCCTAATTGAGAACCTCTCAAAACCATTGACTCCTAGTGAACCATCACCTCAATTACCTCGTGACTACCCTTGCCATTTAGAAGCCCATTGCTTGCAAAAGCCTATCACTTGGTTGCTCATAGGGCCAACCAGGGTGCCTAGTTACTTGGTGCCTAAGTTGGGTCCTAGTTGAATAGGGGTCAACACTTTTCCTCTAACCTTCTTCATCCATGTCCACACATATGTTGAATCCTTAAGAACTGGCATAGACAAGCCATTCTTCAAAATTAGATGATCCGCAAGATTGAGGTGTCATCATAAGTATCTCTTCCATTTGCATGTAGACGGGGCTTGCTGAGGCACTGTGGGTGGCGAATGAGGTGGAGGAAAGTTTGGAGTATCCTCAATCAAAAGATAGGCCTAAAGAGGATCTTCATGACTAGGTGCCAGTGCCAAAGGCCAAGGATACAATGCGTTGATACTTAGGGGCACCTCATCAAGATGGATGCACCATTCTTCCTTCCATTTCTCAATCACTTAGACTGTCTCCAAGTCTGTGATGCCCAAGTGCGCAAACTTATGTGTATGTTACCTCGGTTGCACTTGTGGCTTTGTCCACTTTGTGATTGATGACTGGAAAACCTGCATTAACTAATCACCAAGCATGGCATCAATCATAGTTGGAGTCCACTTCTCTACCCCTGTGGAAGCAAACTAGAACCTCTAAGCTGGATGTGTGTGGGAGCCCACTGTACTGATTGAACCCCCTCTCCGGCTGCAAAACACCAGAAGTGTCACTATTGGTGGCATAGGGTAGGAGTTTGGAATCTGAAGGTAGTTCCAAGGACCCAACCTTTGGTACTCCCTCGGAAGAGGTCACCCAAGCTGAAGTAGTGGAGCTGAGGAAGGCTGGGGGGATGAGCCACTTCCCCCACAGGCCCTGCTGGAAACTGAGGGGTGAGAGGGGGGGTTAGCATGAGATGAGGCGGAGCCATACTCTAGAGAACTACTAGCCTCAATTTCTAAGAGGACGAAGAAGACCCAATTTGCAAGGTTCCACCCTTGCCTGAGGGCTGAGGGTCAAGCATAGACTGAGGAGGCACTCTAGAAGCTACGGGGGTGGGAGGGGGACTGCCGAGTCGAGGGAGGGGAGGGGGAGGAGGGAGGGTGGGGTGGGTGGTGAGGGTGATGACAGCTGAGTAAGTGGGCAAGGGGGGGGGAGAGAGGACCAGGGCAGATGGAGAGGCGACTGGTGATGACGGAGGGGTCAAGAGGGGGAGGAGGGGAAGGAAGCCTTCCCCGATGCGGAAGAAGAGGCTAGGGATGTAGTCAAAGTCAGTCTCTGGGATCTGGCCTGTGGGCTCGGAGTCTCCTCCTCTACCACCATAACGAGTCTACCGGCCTATTGAGTGCGGCTTCGTGCACCTCCTCTGCCATGTTGCTATTGAGTGACTGTTTGATTGCCTTGGGTCTCTTCCCAGTAGGATCGGCCAGGGGGTCCGGTTCCTCCTCCATGGTCTGATCTCCCTAAGACTGAGAGGCTGTCTCGCACTCAGATTTTGCCTTCACTTTGAGGTGGGCTTTCCTTTGTTGGTTCTGTAGAGTCTTTTTGGAGGGTTTCAGAAAAACAGGTCTAACACTAGACTCGACTAATGGTTCTAAACATTTCATTTTCTTTCCCCCAAAAATGCAGTGCTCTCCTTATCTCCTAAAAAATAACCATTTCCAACACCACCCGACTATGAGGCCTTTGGAAGACCACATTATTCCGGGACTTCCAAATTTGCACTATCATGATCCCTCTGACCACCTGCCATGCATCATATATCATATCCGGCAATGAGCCTCTTATCTCCCAAGAGCGCATTTTCCACTTGACTTTAACCTAAATTTGGGACCTGTTCAATCTTCTTATTAGATTACTTCAAACTTGGCTACTTCAAACTTGGCATGCAAAAGAACAGTCCCATAATAGATGTAGATGTGTCTCTTGGCAGAGATTGCAAAGGGGACACGTTGCTAGAACTCTTGAATGCGACTTTGCTATCCTTGCTCTCACCGGGAGTCTACCAATCAGCAGTCTCCATAACATAAAGTTTAATTTGAATGAGGGAGTAGCTTTCCACACCCTCTTGACTCTATAAGTCCAAATCACCACCAGTCTGTCCCGCGGAGCGTGAAATTTCCAACACTTCAGGCGGTTTCCATGCCTACTGCAGCATTAACTTGTTTAACGTCTCTCAAACCTACTCTTGAGAGCAGCAGTCCTCCATACAAATCCTCTGTATCCCTTCTCCTCTAGAAACAAGCAGCTTGTAGGCCAGTCACCCTTTATTCGATTTAACACAGTGGACATAAAAGCTGCCTCTGCATTACTCAGATCATATATCCACATTAAGAGTGCCAATTGTGTACCAATTGTCCCCACCCGGATCCCAAACATGTGAAAAGGATCTTATACCTCTCCTAAAAAGTCTCTAAGCCATGCATGGGTGGAAAACCAACAGCACTGGTCCATTTGAAAGCCCCCATTCAGATAGCCAAATTGATCTGCCTAGTGAGGCATCTCCGTGCGGAGCTCTTCTTCCTTCCCAACTGCATCCATGCGCTTTAGCTTTCCAGATTTTTAAAAATCTCGAGAGGAGTTCTGACTGTGAGATTCTAACCAAGAATTCTAAAAGCACAACATCCTGCCAAGGGCTATTGATCCCTCTAGGAGCATTCAAGCATATCAAATGTCTTGCAGTTACAGCCCATGGTCGCTCACATCCCAGATGTAGCATCCATTTGGGACAAAGACTCTCATTTTTGTCCTTCATAGAAACAAGTCCCATCCCTCCACCTTCTTTAGAAGACATGATAATATCCCACGAAATAGAATGCCATCTTTTCTCCCACACAAAATCTGCAATGGCCTTATCTACTTTTCTTAGATTCATTTGGAAAAGGGCATTATAGATAACACATAAACCATAAGGGACTCAAGCATATGCTTTGCAACTATAAACCTACCAGCTAGAGAGATGGTTTTCCCCCACTTCCTCAACTTGTCCTTGATCTTTTGAAAATCCCATTCAAACTTCTCCTTAAAGAACATTGCTACTCCGATGGGGCATCCTAGATATCTTAGGATTCAAACTTTAGGCAACCAAGAGAACTGAAAATTGTGTGCCGACTCAGGCATCTCTTACCATCCTAACTAGATTGCAGTTGCTTTGGCATTGTTAATCCTCGAATCCAATAAAGCAACAAACTCATTAAAGACTTCTAAGGAATTGCAAACATTTCTCTCTGTTCCAACAAGAAAATTAGTGTTAGCATCAGCAAAGAATTGTTAATAGAATAAAGCACCATCTAGTAGCTTCAGAGCTTTGATGCTCCCCCTATTCATATGAATATCTATCTGAGCCAGTAAAGGTTCTGTTACAATAGCAAATATTAGAAGCGCAATTGGGCAACCTTGCCTTATAGACCTCTGCAGTGCAAACTTCTGGAAGTGGTATCCATTTACTAAAATTCTCGCCCATGCATTAGTGAAGAGCATCTTAATCAGCTGCAAAAAACTTTACCAAACCCAAGTGCTTCCATCATGTGAAGAACAAAGTCCCAACTTACTCAATCATCTGGCTTTTCTAAGTCCAAATTTAGCATAACCAGTTTTTCATTCGATAGAGCATAGTCTACTGCAATTAAGGCATTTAGCACAACCTCATGAATATTTCTACCCGCAACAAACCTGAACTGATTCGGGTGAATCAGTCTTCCAAGCAAGAACTTGATTTTTTATGCCAATGACTTGGCTATAATTTTGTAAATTGTATTCAGCATGGACAGAGGCCTCCACTAAGAAGGTCTTATTCTGTTTCGCCCTTTCGGCACTAGCTTGATTATCTCAATATTAATCTCCCCAGGCATCTGACCCTTGTCACAACACCAATTAACCAGTTGAGTCACTTGACTCTCGCACGTGCACCAGTAATGTTGAAAGAACTCAGCAGGCATTCCATCCGGCCACGGTGTCTTTTCTTTAGGCATCTACATGACAGTAAACTTTATCTCCTCTTCTGAAAATGGTCTCTGTAGTAAACATGCCTCATGAGCTTGTACTCTTCTTGGCATTCCAAAAAGAAAAACTGAGATTCTCTCTTCAAACTTCTCAGGTAGTACTGGCTTCTCACCTGCAATGCTTGCCAGGTGCTTTGTGAACACTCTAGCAATCTCCTCCTCATCTGTGATTGTTCTCCCACAATTATCTACTAGCATAGAGTTTGTTACATCCAGATGTATTTGATTATGTATGATCAGACTTAGGGTTCAGCACGGGTGATGATGCTCGTTTCAGTAGCTCCACCCTTACTGTGATTCGTATCAGGTTTTCTTTCAGTCTCATAGACCCATCGGTCTTCCGAAGACTCTAATAAAATTTCTTTCTTTCTTTCTTTCTCACTTCTCTGAATAAGAAGGAGGAGGGTCTGTCACCTTCCTCTAACCAATTCATCCTTGCTTGAATGCAAGCAGCTGCTAAATGAGAATGCTACTGCGCTCTAATAAACAGATCAACCTCGTTTAGAAAAGTTGAAACATAGGCATTTGCTGGGTTTTCCTGCAGGGCCAATAGCAAAGAGACTCTTAATCGTATTGCATTTTTCTCATCAAATCTGTTCCTCCGAGCCCTTGATTTACCATAGGCTTTAGCAACCTTCACAACTACACTCATACATATATTCCACCATTTCACCGGATGTCTGTCAGCAACATCATTCTTAATCCACTCTTCTATATTTATGTCATCAAAATCATTCCACCCCACCAAAGAAATGTTCCCATTTAAAGGGAATGGGACCTCTACAAGTCGATCTCAACGTTAGTAGATCAAAATATACCAAAATCAAAAAATGATCAGAATCAAAGACCTCTAAAGTCCCCTTTCCATGGGGATAAGGCTTGATCCACCATCCTCCTTGAGAAAAATAAAGTCTGTCCACCTGAGCTACTCTCCAGCAGCTACCTGCTTGCTTATTATGCCAGGTGAAGATACGCATGTTATTTACACTTTCAAAACTGACAACATCAACAACTAGTCCGCTCGAAGCTCAGCAAATTCCATGTATCCTTCTCACTTACCATGATTTCTGCCGTCCGATGAGACCTGTCTTGCATATCATTCACACTACTCTAGTCGTCATTACTACTGCTACTTTGTTAACCAAAGCCAGTCAAAGTCTTTCCCACAAGCATCCTCTCCGAATAGAGGTGTTGGGTGCATAAACTGAGCAGACAGAGAAGTCTATTCCCTCATACTTGACATCTACCAAAAGAAACTCTCCCTTTAGGTCCCTTAGTATTGCAAGAATCAAAAGAGAGTTGTTAATCAACAGCGTAGTTCCTCTTCTTTCCAAAAAAGGACTGTTGTTGATGCAAAGAGTAACCAGCTAGTTGGAGCCCTTTAACATTTTGTGTGACTGTTTTTAGTTCTTGTATTGCAAAAACTTTTGGCTTATACTGTCGAACCAATCTCCTAATGGCATGTTGCTTCCAGATTGAACAAACACCTCAGATGTTCTACGAAAGGAAAGCCAGCTGAGGCCTATTCACTGTAGGTTCAGGCATCGTCGAGAGCATCTTTGTGCTCCATTTCATCGGCCAGCAAGGCATAGATGTTAACAAAGGATGCACCCTTCCTTGCTCTGCTTTTGATCGCCCTGAGCGATTCCAGCTTCTTTGAGCTCTCACCTTTAACATGCAGTTCCTGCATGTTCGCCTTTTAGTCTTGTTTCTTCCGCAGTGCATCTTTGACCTTGAAAAAACCTCTCCTCTCGTTTTCGATGTCGTTCCCACTTTTTTAGCCTAAGTATCAAAGGATGTAAAACCTTCTTGAGCCTTTTCGCCCTGCCTTCTTCACCCCAAGGCAATGCATGAATCTTTTCGGTCACCGTGTTTGCTTTCGCCTCTAGTCTGGCCTTAGGCCATTCAGTGACCTGTCCTCCAAGCGAACCTCAACCGCCATGTCTTTTCCCGGTTCAATTTTGTCACCTCCTTCCTTTTCGGGGCATTGCCTGGCAAAATGGCTGCTCCTTTTACAGTAGTAGCACGCAGCTGGGAAGATGCCAAAACGGACCTCCACAAAAATGTTCCAACCGTTTGGGAGTTCAAGCTCCATCACTTCTGGAGGCTCTTGTCTCCTATCCTAGAGGATGCATACTTTAGGAGAAGCTCGCTTAGGCTGCACCGGAGGCAAATATAGAACCTTATTGAGATCTGAAGCAACCATAATGAGTTCTGGAACCAAGAGCTCATTATGCCCTGGAAAATGTACCCATAGTGGGAACTCATGCTGCAGTACTTCGTCCAAGGTGAAGGAGGCACTCTAGGAAATAGCGTAAATGATATTTTTTTGATACCCCATACAGCTAGACACCAGCCACTCTCTCTCATCAGGTTGCCTGAAAGAAACCTCTTCCAATGTATCTGCAGTCCGCAAGGGAGGTGTTGACCGGATAAGCTGACAAAAACCACTTGGGAAAGTCCTCCTCTGACAGAATCTGACCAAGGAAGAGTGGAAATACTTCACAGTCAAGCAATCTCCTGTATTCCTTACACAAGCGTTCAGGCCGTATGTCGACCTGCACTCGCACCACCTTTCGAACTGTCACGTCACTAGCTTGGAAGCTCTCTTTCTTCCCGAGGTTCATTTGTTGGAGGTCGTGCTCCAAGCAAGCCACTTTGATAGAGTCAACATCTTCATTACCCATCTTTACTGCTGAGCTTGGACTCTCGCAGACAAGTTCCTCTCCTTCGCCTACCTTCTGAAACTTCCTGGCTGCCACTTCACTTTGAGTCATAGAAGACTGAGCCTCAACTAAACGTCGTTCACCTGCAAGCATCTCGCCATGAAGATGAGCTCTCTCGAGCTCAGCTCAGCTCATGGCTAAGTAAAAACCTGGTCAGGGTCAAAGTTGCTTGTTAGCTTTGAGTATAAAAAGTCTCCTACGAATTATCCGTCATAAAGTTTGCGATAGGATTTCTCTCAAATAGAGTAGATCAGCACTGCTCTCTATCTCAATAGATAGAAAAAGAACTCTCTCTCTACCTAAGGACTCTAGATGTCTTTCACAATAACAAAAATGGATGGTACAAAATGCATAGAAATCTCTTTCTCAAATGAAAGGAAATGGACTCACAAAGACAACACTCAACACAATCTAAAATTAATCTAGGAGAGCTACACCTAAGCTCTCATACCATATGGAGGAAGTGGGAAATGAGGCCTAAGCCTCTCCTTTTATAGGCCCTGAGGCCTGGCAAAAATACCGACTGGTCAGCCCTATTTTGGCCGACTCAGTCTGGCTGAAAACCGACCTGGTTGGCTGTCCCTACCAGCCCAACCAGGGCCCTATATAAGGGACTTTACTAGGCCCTTTTCAGCCTTTGTTCCATGCAGGGACCTAGCCCTCTTGACCAGCCTAACCAAAGCCTGGTTGGCTGGCTCAACCAGCCAGCTCTACTGTTGGCCGACCTGTTTGCTGATCTGTCCCGCCATATTCCTGCGCCATCTTTAGGGTATGCTACAGGCCATGTGCCTACCCACACACCTTGCGAGATAGCTTGCCATGTAGGTGCCTGTACACCGGGATACCCCGTCATCTCATGTTGCTCTAGATATGTCTCTTCCAGGCCATATCTATTCCATGTATGCATCACCATCTGCCATGGTCTCGACGCCATGTGTTGCAGCCACTTTGATGCGTCCAGGTACTTTCCTTTTTCTCTCTTGGGCACATCATGCCCTAGGTCTCCCTCCCCCACGCACTCCTCATTTGGGGACTTACAGATGGGGAGGTGACCTTTCCAACACCCCCTCTCACCGACACATCTCGGCCCGATGCCAACAGGTCGATGACGATGCTCCAGTAACTCCCTGGTTGTAGTCCTCTGGATCCTTTCGGTGTCGATATCTTTTCCTAGCTTTTTATCCAGTGGCTCCTGCTCCACCAGGTCCGGTTCCGCTTCCGCACACCATCCTAGTACACAGGTCCATCTCTAGTAGCACCTCCTGGCACCACCATCTTCTGTCACATTCCTGCCTTTGAACTCGAGCAATCCAGTCGTCACGATCTTCCGGTTGTCCCCCTCATAATGAATGAACAACTTGGAGTCTTCCAGGCACCATGCTCTGAGGGTCTGTTTCAACCCGTCCTTCCTTTGGCAAGGTCTGCAACCAATGAATATTTCCAGATAACCTGGACCATGAACTCTCACTCAGTTCTCAAGCAGGTACTCTTCTGGCTTCAGTACTCTTTGTCCATCACCTTCTAGCAATCTGCGTCCAAGATTTGAAGAAGCACCAATACTTCCCCTTCTGCCTTCGAAGAAGGCCAATTCCTTCCAATCTCTTATCACCTGAGACAAATGAAGAGCAGAGTCTCTCCACAGCATGCTATAAAGGCTCAAATGCAGAATATCAAATACATACCAGACTCGTGTACTGCTTGAATGTTCGCTCTGAAAGTAAACCCTCATTGAGGCACCCACCAAGCGCTTGTGTAATCCTGTACTATCCCCTTCTGAACTCCAGCATCCATCTGACCATGAGACCCCAGGGCCTTCCATGAAATCCACCCTCGTGTCAGTGTCAACAGCCACACACTGGGAGGGTACCAAGCGCTCCATGCTATCCTTCACCTTCACAAAGGCATCTGACTCCTCGTCGACCCACATCTCTATGTTAGACATCCTCACTGTGATTTCTGGATCAACATATCTGACCTCGATAACACTCGGTGATGTCACCAAGAACAACTCCTCGATTACCACATTTGCTTTGGCCTCTCCCTCTGAATCTGAGTCAGGAGACTCCTTTTTGTTTTTCAGATCTGCCTTTTTCTTTCTGCAGTCCTTTGCAAAATGTCCTGGCGTATCACAGTAGAAACACTTCTTCTTATGCTTCCTCTTCGAAGTCCCCTCGTCGGCAGAGTCCTCTTTCTTGGACTTGCCACTGTTAGGCTTGCCCTTTTCTTTGCCAGCAGAATCCTTCGCCAGCATCGCCTTGTCCTCGTTGTAGAGCTTCTCCCGAGCTTCCTCCTGTAGCAGTAATGGACACAACTCCTCAAACGTCAGAGGTTAGTAGGTCCTCTATCCTGCTGTCACAGCTGTAACAAAGCTCTTGAAACTCCGAGGCAGTCTCCTTAGTACCATCAAGGCCAAATGGCATGAGTTTGTCTTCTGACCAATTGCTGCCAGCTGATCCCTCACCACCTTGACCTTCGTCAAATGGCTATGTATCGTATCTCCTTCTTCCATATCAAGATTGTAGAGTTGATGCTGAAGAAGCACAATCCGAGAGGTGTTGTCCGTCTCGTACAGGTCCTTCAGGGTGGCCCATGCCTATACTGACGTCTCCAGCTGGATATGTGGGAGAACGGAGTTCGCCGTAGTCCCTATGATTATTGCCAGGGCATGGGCATCCCTGTCTTCCCAAGCTTCAAGCTCCTCTCTGTCTACTACCATGAGTATCTCCCCTTTCCTGTCCACCATGTCCTCCAGCTTCAACTCCACTCTCGTGGTCAGCTTCCACAACTTCCGAGCCACTAAATGACTCCGGATCTTCACTTTCTAGATCGGGTAATTAGTCCCGTCCAGGTTCCCAGACTCTCCAAAGTTAGGGATAGTGAAAGAGAGAACACTGGGGGAGGAGGAAGGGAAAGCAGGGGCTGAAGAGGCTGTAGAGGTTGACATCTTTGCTGTTTATACGACACAGCAAAGTCAACCAAACTCAATTTTAGTAAACGAGAACCCTGAATGCACCTGACTGATGAACCTAAGTCACCCTCCTTCTCGCAAGGGCACAATCCTCTAGTCGTGGAAGTCGATTCCCTAGAGCTTCTGAATGAGGGTCGTCCTTCAGCAAGATCCCTGCCTTCAGGCTCTCACACCTGTGAGCCTCCTACTTGGGCTCTGATACCATGTTAGAAAATAACCCAATAGAGGGTACACGTAGCAGAAGACTTATAGTAATGCCCAGGAGCTCACATAGTGTGCGGTGTGGGTGTGGAATCACAAACTTCTTTACTTATGTGCATTCAATAGATGTGCAGACTCATCAATAGACGATGAACCAACCAAATAGAGAAACCACCAAAATATATATTTCTGTCCAAAACTATGGACACAATACAAGAGAGATAGATCCAGAGTCCCACCAATGGTGTGGTCCTCTAAACTTACCACAAGGTCCTTCTCCTATCAGCTAGCTATCTCTAGACTCGAGCCCGCATGCTCCACCTGGAGCTTCTGTAGACTTTCCATCCTTTGGCCTCAGCTCCTTGCTGCCCTAGAAGATAGCCAAGGTCTCAGCCTCACACTGAGCTAAGTCTGCAGCAACACTGGTACTCCTTCAGCTTCTGGACGTAGGCCCCAAGGGTTGTGCTATGCTGGAAGCTGCACTACTGGATAAGAAATGAGGCCTGAGCCTCTCCTTTTATAGGCCCTGAGGCCTGACAAAAATACCGACTGGTCAGCCCTATTTTGGCCGACTCAATCTAGCTGAAAACCGACTTGGTTGGCTGTCCCTACCAGCCCCAACCAGGGCCCTATATAAGGGACTTCACTGGGCCCTTTTCAGCCTTTGTTCCATGCAAGGACCCAGCCCTCTTGACTAGCCTAACCAAAGTCTGGTTGACTGGCTCAACCAGCCCCAACCAGCTCTACTATTGGCCGACTTGTTTGCTGATCTGTCCCACCATATTCCTGCACCATCTTTAGGGTAGCTGCAGGCCATGTGCCTACCCACACACCTTGCCAGATAGCTTGCCATGTAGGCGCCTGTACACCGGGATACTCCATCATCTCGTGTTGCTCCAGACATGTCTCTTCCAGGCCAAATCTATGCCATGTATGCATCGCCATTTGCCATGGTCTCGACGCCATGTGTTGCAGCCACTTTGATGCGTCCAGGTACTTTCCTTTTTCTCTTTTGGGCACATCCTGCCCTAGGTCTCCCTCCCCCACACACTCCTCATTTGGGGGCTTACAGATGGGGAGGTGACCTTTCCAACACCTCAACCCTCTAATACTTTCCTGATTTACATGATGATCCAATTGACACAACAAGGGCTCCATTATAATTGCGAATAGCAATGGAGCAAGTCGGCATCCTTGCCGTATGGATCTTTTCAATTGAAATTTTTGATATTAATATCCATTTTAAGATACAGTTGCTCGGCTTACTCTATCATAAGCCTTTTCCAAATCGATATTCAACATCACAAACCTCTCATTTTATGTCACGGCATAGTCAATAGCCAATAATGCGTTTAGCATTGCTTCATGTATGTTTTTGCCATATATGAACCCAAACTGCTTAGAATGAATAATCCTACTAAGGATGTATTTCACCCTTATTTCACCCTACTGGCCACCAATATTTTGTACACACTGTTTAGCATAATTAAAGGCCTCCATTGATTAACACTCAATCTGTTCTAGCTCTTAGGTACTAATTTGATGACCCCCATGTTACTTTTCTTAGGCATCTTGCATGTTGCACAAATCCAGTCCTAGCATCTAATCTTTAGCCATGCTCATAACAGTGAACTTCACCTCATCCTCCCTCTATAGAAGTAGAGCTTTGTGGGGAAGAACCCTTCTTTGCATCTTGGAAAGGAACCCACTTATTCCACAATTGTAGGCCCCAGGGACATTAGGTTTGTTTCTTGCACGACTAGCCAGGTGCCTTACAAAAACTTGAGCTATATTCAAATCTCCAGTCACGACCAACTTACCTTCCACATCCCGAATCTCCGTTATCTGCTCCCTCAATCTCTTCTCTCTTATAGCAAGCTAAAGGGCAATCACCTTCATCAAGCCATTTTAGCCTTGATTGTACTTGGGCTATTGCCAACCTTCCATGCTCTTGTCTCCTCAGAAAAGCTTCTATCTCATACAGAGAGATGCTAAGGAAGGGTCCTTAGGGGCCTCTTAGAGTGCTTGAATAAGGCAAACACGCATTGCAAAAGCCACATTCTCTAATTTTCTACTCCTGCACGCTCTCTCCCTGCCTAACTCCTTTGCTACATTTACAACTTTTGTTGTACAAGCATACCATTTTCTTAACGGATGGGCTTGGCCCCTAGTAGTGTCTCTGTATCTCTGAGCCACTAGAGCATTAAAATCTTTAGACTCCAACAAAGCAACACTTAGTTTGAAGGGGATTGGCCCTTTCTTTGTTAAGTTCCCAGGAACAAACCTCATGTTTACAAGTAGTGGAAAATGATCAGAATCGAAGCATTCTGTTAACACCTTTCCTTGCAGTCAAGGCATTATCACCACTTTCCCTATGGTCGAGCTCGAGCTAAGAGTAAGTTTAGTCGACACTCTTAGGTGGATACTTTAATTTAAACAACACTACACCTTAGCTAATACCTTTGCCTCTAATTGTGTGCACATGGCACCATATCTCTCACTAGCATCCAACAAAAGAGACTAAGGTCAACCCTATTGTATGTTAGGAAATTTAAAAACCCCAATACATTGCCATATCAATAAACTCTTAGCTTGCAACCTTCAAGAGTCTCCAGAGCACCTCTGCTTCAACGCCAATAGTCTTAAGGCTTGGTATTTAGACTAAATATCCAACTATCCAAACCTAGAAGAGTTTTAATATTAGAAGAAAATTGCACCAAATGAAGCAGTCCTTGCCTTCATATCATGTTGGACCATCCCTTTTTCCAAGGGTTTTAGATATTTAAAACCTCAAGATAACCCAAGTAGAGGTTCATGTTAATGTTTGCAAGAGAGTAGAATGCAAGTAGAATATAGGATCCATAGTGAGTCACATTGACAATTTGCTTCTTAGTAAGAGTATTGGTGCACAATGTCTACCATAGGAGTCTAAAATTGCACAATGCCTACTCAACATTATAAATTATAACATCAAACCTCTTTGACCAAGACCATTCACCCTCCTATGACTTTAAGCTCATCCATCTTCAGAACTAAATACACTTTTCAAGCATCTCATCGAAAACCAAAGCACTAAGCTAGTGATTTGATTTCAAAAAATGCATCATGTTTGAGAAGGTATGCCTAGTAAAACAAAATGGTTCCCCCTAATTGAAAAGAATTACAAAATGTACTAATTACACAACATCAAGTGTTCCTTTGATGCAAACAAGGATTCATACCCAAATAGGCCACCCTAATTGAAAAGAATCCAGAGATGTATTAATTGGGGTGGGTTCAAATGAGGCGGCAACCATAAGATGGATGGCCGTCAGGTCTGTTGTTCACACAAGGTGGAGGTCATGCTATGTATCACATGTTGATTAGACGACTGATTGGTCTACAATGTGTGGGACAATAGGGACAATCAGTCATAATACTTGCGATATTTAAAAGTTGATGCCCATCTCATATCCGACAGCTATAGCCTACGCAAGTTCTTTTGTCTAAGTTGTCCGCAACATGTAAAGTGCATGCTATCCATTGGTCCACCTAGAGCTGGAGCTATCCATTGGGCCACCTAGAGGTGGACCCTTCACATATCATGTTCACTTTGTGCAAACAAGGATTGATAACCAAATAGACAAATGAAGGCTTGGACTCCATCAGGCAAGAATTGATAAGAGGCCAAGTGTGCCATGCATTTGGGAAGATCACACGCACAGAATGCAGACTTCCATTGGCACTTCCACCCTCAAACCATTTCTGCTCTCCCACCCGTCCTCCTCCTCTTTAGCATTCTCCACATCTCACCTCTTTTCCTCCTGCCTCGCTTGGAATCATCGCCACTTTTCCCACTACTCTACCTCTTCTCTTACATCGCCGTATCAGTCACCGTTGTCGTTTTTTAATGCTAGCTTTGATTCGTCCAAGAGAAACGCTTCATTTGTTGGGAATCGGCTTATTCATAGAAGGGGCGTCCTTTCTCCGCCAAGGAAGCAGTCTAGGAGAGATGAGCTTGTCGCACATGCACGCCGAGGATTGTTTGCAGAACTTCAGAGCATAAGGGAAGAAAATGATCTTGGTGAGTCACTCCTTCCGACATTCCTCTTTATCTTCTGGCCATTCTTAGGCGCTATCATCCTCTCATTTTGCTCTTTCGTACTCTTTTTTGCTGCCTTATGAGAAGTACTCAACTTCTCATGCTGTTTTACATGCCCGACAAAAGGATTGACAAACTACTATTCCGTTTGCTTTAAGATCTTGCGCTTGGGCTAGCTCATATTCATATTCATATCTACACACGTTTCCCTCGCCGCTGCTAGTTAATGAGTCCAATCTTTTACGTGTTTCACCAAGATATTACGAATAAGTCTTGAACTTTTAAGAATATCTTTCATCGCAGCTGTACGCTTCAACGACAGCTCTCGTGTTTTCCATCTTGTACCCAGCAAATTAAAGGCTGCGCAAACAGACGTCAAAACCAACAACATGGCCTTTTACACCACTTTGGATGGTCTAAAATAAGAATCTGGGATTAGATTTAGAGAAAATTAGCCCTTTGTTCATATACCTTTTCCTAGATCTCACAACAGCTATTTATCAATTATGGTGGATCTCTTTAGATATACGTGAATGGCATTGGAGTACAGCCATGGTGCCTTTTTGAGCTATTCTGATGTAGCATAAGAGTGCCCACAAGAGGGCAATAGAAGAACTGACCGGTATGCAGTACATTAGAAGAAAGACCGGTATGATGTACATTATGGGCGAAGTCCTCTGAAAACAAACCGCAATACGAATGATTGCAACATGTCTAGGGGGTAGTCGGAATATCAGACCTGCCACCAAGGTACATGAGTGAAACCCTAGACCTAAAGACTCGGGGTTATGGCACAATTACACGTTACATGGCCATAGAGTAAAGGCTTACACCCTCCTATATCATGCTACATTAGGGTACCTCTTAAATATTGATCCTCCATCCCGAGGTGCTACCAACCAAGAGGGGTCAAACACTCTTTTGGCCAAGGGCTTTACAGCAAAGGAGAGGTTTGTTTACAGCCCATGTTAGGTGAGCTTCAATAGGCTCTTGGGCTCCTTTGCCCTAATCTACCCCCATGCTAAAATTAGGCGAATATATTCAAACCCTTAAGTGCTCGGGCCAAGTATAATAGAAAAAAATTGTAAGATCCCTTGGAAGCAAGTCTTCCTTTCTAACGCATGCCCACAACTACGTGTTCCTCTTGCATTGGAATTTGGAAGATTGGTTTATGTACTAAAGAAAGCATGCATGACAAAGATGGCACATCATTGGGTTGGAACTGCCTCCCCTTTGAAAATTGTATTCATCTTATGGTTTTTGAACGTGAAAGACTGCGTGAGCGTGATTCCAAACACTCCCATTATTCTTGTCTCTTGGTCTTCCTCAAGGGCTGCCCCATATGGGCTGCTATGACTGCTCACTTATGGGCTGGTCCTATACTAATGCAAGATGCACCCATGATCCTTGTTCTCTCCTTGTTGCTATGGCTCACAAATTATATCCTTCAAATACAAGATGCATAAAAGTACAGGAAAGTAGGAGCATTGTTATCGCTTCTTGGAGGAATGCTTGGATATATGTTCATGAATTATATAACTGTGCTCTTTTGATCTGACATTCCAAGGATGGGTATAGACACATCCAATATATTTGACATGAGACAGGTGGGATTTGTTAGAGAATGACCAGCAACCCTAATGCTAGTCCACAGTGGAATATGGAACTTTCAAACTCTCCAACCTCACAGCACACAAGTGGTTGATGATAGACCAAATCATGTACAACGAATTGTCACGAGTATCAACCAAAGTGCTAACAAAATAAACAAAAATGCTGCACCTCTTCGCTCTACCCTTTGTGCCCTTTGGAGGCTTCCGTGAAAGGGTCGCAAAGGCCCCTCTTGGGGGTGGGGAGGAAGTTTACAACGCCCTCTGCCGACTAAGAGCATGCCCAAATTGCTCCCTTAGCAAATCCTGGCAGGTGGCCAGATCATTTGGCCAATATGGTTAGCCCAGATCTAGGCCGCGATGCCCGAGATCAGATGACCAATCATTATGCGCTGAGTCGGCTGACCCAGAGCTAGGCCAAGTCAGCTTGAGATCAGCCCCAAACCAGGCCCCCTTGTGAGCCTATAGATATTGGCATTGGCACTCCAAAACCTGCTGTTGTCCTGAGATCATGTGTGAAACTAGGCCCCTTTGTGGGCTAGAGATATTGGCATTGCTAGTCCAATACCTACCAACCAATGGGACTTGTTTGCCCCCTCGTAACTTAAATCTGCAGCCAGTATTCCTCGTTGCTTACATGTAGGTATTGCTTGCATATTTTAATGCCCCCTCTTAATGTCTTGGATTTAGCCAACGTCTATACATCTTTGTTCTCGCAGAAGAGCCTTTATGAACACTCCTAAGTCATAGTAGCTAGTCCCTGCTATGCGTGATGGAGTTTATGGTTTTCAATCTTACGAGTGACTATCGTGAGATTGAAACTGCACTATGTTGTGTTTTTAGAGGATGAGTTTGGGAATGTTCCTGGATTCATCTAGGTATATGCTTCAGCCGTATTAGCGGACATGCAAATTTCACCTTGTGAAGTTTTCGTCTAAGTTGCGGCCTGTTGGTATTGCGATAATTCTTTCTATCTTAAATGGTGCGTTGCCCTATTAGCTAGATTTAGATTTAGATGCTCGTTTGGGAGAGACTAAAATGAAATCGTTTAGACTTCACAAGCAGTTGTAGCTTGAATGAAGAGATTTGGACTACTTTTTGATTAGTCTTCTCCTTTAGTGCTAGCCTTCGTCATGGCTGAGTTTGCCCTTCACCTCCGGAGTGCCGACAGAAACTTAGTACGAAGACTTTGTATAAATGGATGCTCAAGTATGTGTGGGTGTGTGGACAAGTATGTGTGGGTGTGTGGATTTGTATGTGTGAGAGCATACTTTTATACTATGGTCTACCCCCACTGTTGGGTGCTGATGACGTCAATGGGGATGTCATAGTAGCTAGTCCCTGCTATGCGTGATGGAGTTTATGGTTTTCAATCTTATGAGTGACTATCGTGAGATTGAAACTGCACTATGTTGTGTTTTTAGAGGATGAGTTTGGGAATGTTCCTGGATTCATCTAGGTATATGCTTCTGTCGTATTAGCGGACATGCAAATTTCACCTTGTGAAGTTTTCGTCTAAGTTGCGGCCTGCTGGTATTGCGATAATTCTTTCTATCTTAAATGGTGCGTTGCCCTATCAGCTAGATTTAGATTTAGATGCTTGTTTGGGAGAGACAACGAAGAGATTTGGACTACTTTTTGATTAGCGTTCTCCTGTAGTGCTAGCCTTCGTCATGGCTGAGTTTGCCCTTCACCTCCGGAGTGCTGACAGAAACTCAATACGAAGACTTTGTATAAATGGATGCTCAAGTATGTGCGGGTGTGTGGATTTGTATGTGTGAGAGCATACTTTTATACTATGGTCTACCCCCACTGTTGGGCGTGGATGATGTCAGTGGGGATGTCATAGTAGCTAGTCCCTGCTATCTGTGATGGAGTTTATGATTTTCAATCTTATGAGTGACTATTGTGAGATTGAAACTACACTATGTTGTGTTTTTAGAGGATGAGTTTGGGAATGTTTCTGGACTCATCTAGGTATATGCTTCTGCCGTATTAGCGGACATGCAAATTTCACCTTGTTAAGTTTTCATCCAAGTTGCGGCCTGCTGGTATTGTGATAATTCTTTCTATCTTAAATGGTGCATTGCCCTATCAGCTAGATTTAGATTTAGATGCTCGTTTGGGAGAGACTAAAATGAAATCGTTTAGACTTCACAAGCAGTTGTAGCTTGAATGAAGAGATTTGGATTACTTTTTGATTAGCCTTCTCCTTTAGTGCTATGGCTGAGTTTGCCCTTCACCTCCGGAGTGCCGACAGAAACTCAGTGTGAAGACTTTGTATAAATGGATGCTCAAGTATGTGTGGGTGTGTGGATTTGTATGTGTGAGAACGTACTTTTATACTATGGTCTACCCCCACTGTTGGGCGCTGATGACGTTAGTGGGGATGTCATAGCCCCTGCTATGCGTGATGGAGTTTATGGTTTTAAATCTTATGAGTGACTATCGTGAGATTGAAACTGCACTATGTTGTGTTTTTAGAGGATGAGTTTGGGAACGTTCTTGGATGAGAGGGAATGAGAGAGGGAGTGGAACGAAGGAGACAGAGAGAGAGAGAGGGGGAGACACAAAAGTGTGGGTGTGAAGTGTTGAGCCACACCACAAACTCATAGGTTTTATTAGGATTAGGCTTTCACCCTATGACTGTCTTAAGATAGTCATAGGTGTCATAACTTTAACAAAAGGGTGGCAATGTGCCTTTACCCCAACAACCTCCCACCTAAAGGCCAATGTGCCTAAAGGGGAGAAAAGAATAAAAATTACAGCAATATACAGTTACTGTATACAAGACCATAAAATAAGAATGGTCTCATCCTAATCCCATGATGTGGCGGCAATGTGCAAACCGCTCTGTAGGCAAGCTCTTAGTGAGCAAATCTGCAGGATTATCATCAGTATGCACCTTCACAAGCTCAAGCCGCTTGTCTTCCAGTACCTCCCTGATGAAATGGTATTTCACATCTATGTGCTTGGTCTTCTGATGAAAGACCGGATTCTTTGCCAACATGATAGCACTCTGACTATCACAATGCAAAACTGGCATATCTCCTGTAATGCCCAAATCTCCCACCAGCCGAGTAAGCCATATTGCTTCCTTGCAAGCCTCAGTGGCTGCAACATATTCAGCTTCAGTGGTTGACAGTGCAACGCATTTCTGCAACCGAGACACCCATGATATAGCACCTCCTGCAAATGTGAAAATATAACCGGTAGTAGACTTCCGGTTATCTGCATTCCCTGCATAGTCTGAATCTGTAAAACCATGCACCAATGCATCCTGCCTACCATAGCATATGCACAAGTCTTTGGTACCCTTGAGATACCTCAAGACACCTTTCACTGCTTCCCAGTGCCGCTTGCCTGGATTTGCCATATACCTGCTGATGACTCCCACCGCAAAAGCAATATCCGGACGAGTGGCAACCATGGCATACATCAAAGAACCAACTGCAGATGCATACGGAACCTTGGCCATTTCAGCCTTATCATCATCTGATCTGGGGCTGTCCTTACTGCTGAGTTTTAAATGTGGAGGCAACGGGGTACTAATAGACTTCCCCCCCTCCATTTTAAACCTCTGCAGTACTTTAATCCGCATGCCAAGAATATGGTTTGCATCATCCAAGTCTTTCATGTCAAAAGACTTATGCAGTTGTTTCTTCAAAGCACTAATCTCCTGTTGAGATTTACTGGCAATCAGCATGTCATCCACATATAGAATGAGTAGCATCAAACTGCCATCCTTTGCCCGTTTGGTGTACAAGCAATGATCGGTCTCACACCTATGATACCCTTGGGACTGCATGAAGGCATCAAACTTCTTGTACCATTCTCTTGGCGCCTGCTTGAGTCCATACAAGCTCCTCTTGAGCTTACACACAAGCTGCTCTTTCCCTTTAACAGCATATCCCTCTGGCTGACTCATATAGATCTCATCATGGAGATCTCCGTGAAGAAAAGCAGTCTTCACATCCATCTGACATAAATCCATGTCCTCATGAGCAACAAGAGCTAACACTGCTCTCAAAGTAGTCATCTTGACTACAGGGGAAAAGATCTCATCAAAGTCAATGCCCTTCTCCTGCTTAAATCCCTTGGCAACCAATCTGGCCTTATACCTCGGTAAAGCATTTGAATCCACTTTGACATTGTAAACCCACTTGCATGGCAAAACCTTTCTGCCTGCAGGTAGCTGCACCAAGTCCCATGTATCATTTTGAAGTAGGGAGTCCATTTCTGACTGCATGGCTTTCTCCCACTTCCTTTTCTCTGTTCTTCCCATAGCTTCCTTGAAGCTGGAAGGCTCACCACAATCTGTCAGCATGATAAAATCAGCCACATTATTGGCTCCTGGAACAAACCTGTCAGGAGGCCGTTGTACACGGGTGCTCCTCCTAACAAAATGTTCCGGATTAGGCTGCTGTCTACCCTGTTCGTCATGCATGACGGGTGGCTGTACCACCATATTTGGCTGTTCTACAGCCCCATTTGCTGGCATATCCAGTGGTGCATCATTGGCAAAATTGTCTGGCTGATTTTCAGCCTGTATACCCTCTTGAACAGGGTTATCTACAGCAGCCTGCTGTTGCATATTAATGGGCATTCTTTGCTGTCCGACATCATCATAAACAACCCTCCTGTATTCCACAGGTTGCACGGGTTCTTTGTGTACACTATCCTCTTTAAAGATGACATCATTGCTGCGTATAATCTTCCGTTTGACGGTATCCCATTGACACTTGGTTGCACAAGTGGCAAGTACACTTCCAATTCCACCCCTATCCAGATGAGAAAAAGATTCAGCTAGCAGCAGGGTTTATGTCAGGTAAAGCCTTGCTTTGGTGGAAAGAACTTCAGCCTAAGCCTGATACTTGGACAGAATTTGAGGGTATCTTCAGGAAGGAGTTCCTGAAGAAGGAAGATGACTACGATATCGTCGGCAAGCTCAAGGCCCTCGATATGTCAAAATTAAATTTAACTTTTGAAGTTTATCTTAAAAGATTTAGGGATCTGCAAACCAGGGCCACTAAAATGGATCCTGTAACCTTGTTAGGTTTTTTCGTGGATGGTTTGCCAGACTCCTATAAGTTACAGATTAAGAATAACAAGTGCACAACATTGTAGGAGGCCATGACATATGCGCGCATATATGATGATACCATGGCCGGTACCAAGGCAACCACAGTTACCCAGACCAGCGGAAAGAACAAACGCAAGTTCTTTCAGCATGCGACTGGTATTGGGGAGACGAAGTCTACGGACAACGCCTCCAGGAAAAGCTTAACTCCTACGAAGAATGGTAAGGCCCGTTTCCTTCGCACTCTCAGGCTCAAGAAAGAGGGCCGGTGTTTTTATTGCGAGGAGCGGGGCCACACGAAGAATGAGTGTCCTAAGCGGAAGAACCAGAAATTGGTGCTAGGACCCAAGCTCCAGGCAGGTCCACGAACCGCAGCCAAGGGAGCCAACCAGGTTACGATGACAGGTATTTCAGTAAATGTCATTACCTGCCCCCTTTCTTGTAATTGTACCTTTAATACTTCGTTGTTTGGTTCCCATGATCTTTTCCGAGTTTATGGAGAAGTTAGGGACCAACAGGTTCACATTCTCTTTGATCCGGGCAGCTCTCACAATTTTGTTAATTACAAATTTGTGCAGAAGATGGGGCTGTCCACAGTACCTAGCGACCACACCTACGAGGTGCAGCTTCCAGCCGGGAAGCAGTTTTGGGATCGCAAGGTTGAAGCGCTTCCCATCCGGATTCAAGCCTACACGGGAGCTCTCACATGTTATGTTATGCATTTAGAGCATGTAGACTTGCTGATCGGGATAGAGTGGTTTAAAACCCACAATATCCAGGTTGGATGGACGGAGCATACACTTTCTTTTGTAGACAAAGGCACCCAATTTTGTATTCAGTGTGATAAGATTATCCCTTCTCAGGGGCCTATTGTATCTGCGATGCAGCTTCGGAATATATTGAACACTTCTCATTATGATGTCTATCAGTGTGTTTTGATTCCACTATCTTCATTTATTGTTTCGGTAATTAACAAAAATGAATTAAGTGTGTTTGAACACCGAGAATTGAGAACGTTGTTAGATAATTTTAAGGACGTATTCCCAGCTCAACTGCCGGAAGGTTTACCTCCAGAAAGGGCAGTAGATCATCGCATAGACTTAGTCCCAGGGGCTCAACCTATCAGTGTACCACCGTATAGGATGAGCCAGGTAGAGGAGGATGAGTTAGCTATCCAGCTTCAGGATTACCTGAATATGGGCTATATCCGCCCAAGTAAATCTCCTTGGGGTGCACCTGTCCTATTAAGAAAGAAGAAAGATTCTTCTTGAAGAATGTGTATAGATTATAAACGATTAAATAAAGTTACGATTAAGAACCGCTATCCTTTACCTCGTTCTGATGATTTGATAGACCGTTTGGCCGGAGCGAAGTATTTCACTAAGATTGATTTGCGTACGGGTTATCATCAAATCCGTATCTATGCTAAACACATAGATAGGACCGCATTTCGGACTAGGTATGGTCATTACGAGTTCCTCGTATTACCTTTTGGTTTGACCAATGCTCTTGCTACTTTTCAGCAGATGATGAACGATTTGTTCAGAGATTATCTGGGCAAATTTGTTATAGTGTTCTTAGATGATATCTTGGTATATAGTAAAACGCTTGAGGATCATATAGGACACCTTCGGGTTGTCTTACTTGTTCTAAGACAGCATAAGCTTTATGCCAAGATGAGTAAATGTGACTTCTTTATGAAGGAGATCATTTACTTAGGACACAAGATTTCTTCTGAAGGTATTAGCATTGATCTGGATCGTATCCAGAAGGTTTTAGAATGGCCTATCCCTCAGACTGTGAAACAACTTCGCTCTTTCCTAGGATTTATGGTATTTCTTTGGAAGTCAGTTCGTGATTATTCACAAATCACGGTACCCTTGACCAACATATTGAAAGGTCGTGGACGCAGGTCTACTCAACCGATCCCTTGGAATGATGCAATGAACAAGGCTTTTGAAACCTTGAAGTTATCTATCAAGGAAGCACCCGTTCTTGCATTACCCGATCCTACCCGGCCTTATGTTTTAGAGGCCGATGCGAGTGATTATGCGATTGGGGCAGCTCTATTCCAAGAGGGTAGACCTGTAGCTTTTGAGAGTAAGAAGCTAGACGACACTCAATATCGTTGGCCCACACTTGAGAAGGAACTTTATGCAGTAGTGTATGCTCTCAAGGTTTGGAGACACTACTTGTATGGTTCAAAGTTCCTCGTATTGACTGATCACCAGTCAATTAAGTATGTGTGTGATGGATCAGACTTGAGAGGAAGGAAAGCCAGATGGGCAGAGTTAATGCAGGATTTTGATTTCGAAATACGTTATCGTAAGGGTTCGTTGAATAGTGTGGCGGATGCCTTAAGTCGAGTTAAGTTTGTAAATGCTTTGTCATTTACGGAAATATCCTCAGACCTATTTCAATCCTTGAGAGGGCTATACGCAACTGATAGTCATTTCAGTTCATATTGGCAGAGAGTCCAGGATGGGAATTCCATGGTTGACCAGGACTCAGGGATTGTGCCACCTAGGATACAGGCGGCGGGAGGTCAGTGGATGATTAGGAACGGCTTGCTGTTCCGGAATGAAAAGATTTGTGTGCCTGATGTTCTGGACCTAAAATCCAAGATTCTCTGGGAGTGTCATGATGCTCCTAGTGCGGGACATCCAGGTATACATAGGACTCTGTCTCTTGTGAAGCATACCTTTTATTGGCCTAAGATGCGTGCATTTGTAGAGAACTATGTGGTAGGTTGCCGAGTTTGTCAAGTTACTAAGGCTGAACGCCTTAGGAGCGCGGGCTTATTACAGCCATTACAGATTCCAGGTAATAAATGGGAAAGTATTTCCATGGATTTTATTACTGGTTTACCTCGAACGCGCAAGGGTCATGACTCTATTTGGGTCATAGTCGACCGTTTGACAAAAATGGCTAGATTCTTACCTACAAGAACAACTATTTCAGCTGTTCAGTTGGCTCACGAGTTTGTGGACCACTTGTTCAAGCTGTATGGTTTGCCATCTGACATAGTCAGTGACAGGGACTCAAAGTTTACAAGTAACTTCTGGACACTTGTATTTGAGAAGTTGGAAACTACTCTAAGTATGAGTTCCTCAGATCATGCACAATCTGATGGCAGTACAGAAAAGGTCAACCAGTTGGTTGAAGACATGCTTCGGGCATATGTATCTAAGAGACAGTCTTCATGGGAAGATTATCTACCCATGATTGAATTTGCTTACAACAGTGCAAAGCATTCTAGTACCGGTTATAGTCCTTTTATGCTTATGTACGGGTTTCAACCTAAGTCACCAGTTATGGTTGGATTAAAAGGGATTCAAAATGATGCTGCTAAGAACTTCTTGCAAGACATGCAGGAAATGTTGCAGTTTGCCAAGGAGTCTATTAGAAGTGCCCAAGATCGGGACAGATTTTATGCTAATAGACATCGTTCACCTAGAGAATTCTCTGAAGGAACGATGGTATATTTGAGAATTCCTAAGGAATCCAAGAGCCTAAGTACTGGTTTGGTTCCGAAATTATCCCCCAGATACTGTGGCCCATTCAAGGTCATTAAAAGAATTGGACCAATTGCATATCGACTAGAATTGCCTCCTGATGTTAAAGTACATCCAGTTTTTCATGTCAGTAGACTGAAAGAAGTATTGGGTGCAGATGATCAAATTGTTTCTCCTCATGAGATTATAGAAGTTACAGATTTGACTTTTATTCCTCACGAACCTGAATCAATTCTTGAATTTCGTGAAAGACAGATTCGAAATCGTACTATCACGGAATACAAGATTAAGTGGAAGGATCGTGTTGAGGAGGATGCAACATGGGAGACATTACAAAACCTCCAAAGAACATTTCCCGATTACTTAGCGAACTCAGGAGTGAGTTCTTAGAGGAGGGGGAGTATGTCATGTGCACGGAGTGGTATCTGACGTGTACTAGTTACACAGAACTAGCTCAGGTTAGCCTGGGGAGGCTTAGAGCTAGGCAGGCTTGATTCTCGGGTTGAGTGGCAAGGGTACGAACTATTTATAGGTCTTCGCTATTTTTGGCGCCGGGGCCCGAGTCTATAAAAGAGGCCCAGGGGGTTCAGTTCTCAGTGTGCAGTTGGGAGCAAGTCTCGTTACCAGGTGCTAGGTCTGATCCTGGATTGTGTCGCGGACGCGCGCCTGCATCTTAGCGTAGCCCAAGGCCCAGTGGCAGATCCAGGGCTTCACAGCGCCACCTGGTGGTATGGGACACCAGGCTGGTTTGGATCTGATTGGGAGTTCGTGCCGGTAGCTCAGCTCGTGGCTCGGGGGACATCTTCTGATTCGGGATCACATCCCGTAGATGTCACGGTTGGGTGGTGAGCAGCCTGCTCAGTTCTGATGTTGTGTGTGGTTATTTTGCAGATCAGGGGTTTCAGGAGTGCTGGGATGTGTCACCTATTCTCCCTCTCCACTCCCTACCCTAGCCTACCCACCCCCTCGACCTCTACCTAGCCTCTGCAAGGGCAGGCAGCGCAGCAAGGGCCAGCGGGACAGCAAGGGCCAGCGGGACAGCAAGGGCAGCGCACCGTACTGCCCACGCGGGTGAGCAGCTGGTTTGCGAGCAGAGTAAGGCGGCGCGGGACGGCGCGGGACAGTGGCAGCGCGCAGGTGCACTGCGCAAGCAGTGTGGGCAACGAGGTGGCGCGCAGGCGCGCCCGCAGGCAGCGCGGGGCAGCCGGCCTTCGTTGCAGCAGCAGCTAGCTGCGTGTGCGCAACATTTTGCGCACTGTACAGCTACTGTACGGCCGTCCGTACCGCCGTACGGTAGCCGTACAGGCGTCCGTATAGTACGGACGACGCCGTACTGTTTCCTTGGAAACTGCGACAAGGAGGCGTTCTTTTTTTTAGGGAGCAGCGTCAGGCATCTAGGCACGCAGGCCTAGGTGGCATTCGAGGAGGAAGAAGAAGAAAATCTCGATTTTCTTCAAGAGTACAGCAGGTACAGCGAGGAGATTTGGTTTTTTACCGGAGGTGCATTGCATTGCATGAAGTACAGCAAGTACTTTCTCAGTTATCTCCCTTCTGCGTGGAGAACTTGTGCACAGATATCGGGATTTATGCATCTGACAGAGGATATATGCCTTTACTGGGTTTGAATCTCAGTTTACGGGTGAGCAAATCATAGGGCTTCTGCCCGGCAGTTGATGCTTTGTATGCCTTGAGGTAGTGTGGTGCAAGAGTGCACACATTTGTCTCGATTTCCGCAGTGTGGAGGTGACATTTTCTTGCAGGTCACATTTCTTGTGCAACACTCAGAGAACCTCAGTTGAGCCACGCTTGGCCAGGGCGCATCGAGTTTACTCGGTCCCTAACTGTCCATCGTTGACAATGCTCAAAAGGTTCCTCATTGAGTGTTTGTACGTTGGGATCTGTGTATGTCATTTCTACACAGGGCAGTATTTGCATTACACTGTTAGTTGATTTTGTCAGAGAGATTTGCACATTGTATGCCTTATCCCTCATTGTTGAGGTTGTTCTTCACTTGGTTCAGGTGTAGATCAAGGGGCTTTTGCCCAGATTTTGCTTGAGAGCACTTGGGTTACTGTCAGAGATCTTCAGATGCATTTTATTCCCTTGGCAGAAGGGTAATTGCTTGGGATTTATCCCATTTTCTGTTGCAGGTTTTGTGACAGGCTGAAGTGTCTGGAGCTCTTTTTTTTTTCGGTAAACAAAACAGTATATGCCAAGTGGTTTATGCATATTAAATCAGTGCAATACCTCATCTGAGGTGGGAGAAGTGATCAGGACAGCAGTGTTTTGTGCCTTGTCAGCTGATGATGCACTGTTAAAGCACTTGTGGAGCAGCTGCAGCATTCTAAAATTACTGTTTTTTATGCCTATTTGAGCACGGTACAGTGTGTCAGAAGGTACAGTAATTGGAGAGAAATTTTCTGTTTTGCTGCAGATTTTCTGACAGTAAAAAACAGCACTATTGTGAGTGCTCCTGGCTCTTGATAGAGCAGGCTTTTTCTGAGAAATCAGAATTTTATTCAGTCTTTTTTGACTTACAGGGAGTCAGGTACTTTCCTTATCTGATATGGCATCAAGGGGAAGTGAATCATCAATTCTGAACATAAAGAAGTTGGAAGGGGCACACAATTATGCATTATGGGTAGAACAGTGTTTGAATGTACTTCTGCTTAAGAAGATTTCTAAGCCCATAAGGGTAAAGGGTGTCAAGCCATCTGACATGGCAGATGATGACTGGGAAGAGCTTGATTTGTCCGCAAGGGCAGCTATCATGCTTACTATTTCTGATACTCTTGTGTTCAATGTTCAGGCTGAAAAGACCTCTTATGGCCTATGGCAGAGGCTAGCAGAGTTATATGCCCAAAAGAGTTCAGCCAGTAAGGTTTATTGGTTGAAGAAGCTGGTTGATCTTCGCATGAAGAAAGGTACAGCTATGACCTCACACTTGAGTGAGTTCAATGCCATCTTTACACAGCTTATTGCACAGGGATTGAACCTTGATGAGGAGTTCAAGGCTACTTTCTTGTTGTGTACCCTCCCTGAGAGTTGGGACACTTTCAAGACCACCCTGTCTAATTCGAATGTCACTCTGATGTATGCTGATGTAGAGAGCTCTCTCCTTATGGAGGAGATGAGCAGGAAGAATAATGCGAGCAGCAAGTCTTCAAATGCCTTGCAGGTACAGGATAGAGGCAGGACTCAGCAGAAGGGGAGATCTGCTAGTAAGTCCAAATCCTGCAGTCAGTCCCGTGGCAAAAAGGATATTGAATGCTTTTATTGTGGCAAGAAGGGACATGTGAAGTCTAAGTGCTTCAAGTTCATACGGGATCAGAAAGCCAAGAAGGCTGAAACAAAGGATGCAGGCAGTGGAAGCAAAGGCAAAGGCAAGGCCAAGGTAGATGACTTGGATGCAGTGAATGTTGCAGCAGAGGACAATGACAGTGACAGTGACAGACATGAGGTATTATGTTCTTCTGCTGTAATTGCACATACTTTGGTTATTGATGGCCATGACATGCACACCTGGCTCTTGGATTCAGGTGCTTCTTTTCATGTTACTCCTCATAGGGAGTGGTTTACTTCCTATATAGGTACTCATGGAGTTGTTCATCTTGGGAACAACTATGCATGTCAGATTGTAGGGATTGGCAGTATACAGATAGTATTCCCTGATGGACGGTCATTTATGCTTGATGGTGTTCGCCATGTGCCGCAAATCAAGAAAAATCTGATTAGCACTGGCTTGTTGGATGACAGTGGTTACCACACCACATTTGGGGATTCCAAATGGGTGATTACTGATGGCCAGGGTGTAGTGGCTGAGGGTTTTAAGAGTGATACCTTGTACCCTCTTTATGTTTCCAGTGCGGGTAATCATGTTGTTGCCATAACCGAGCTGCCAAAGGTTTCATTGTGGCATAGCCGGTTGGGACACATGTCTGTTAAAGGAATGCAAGAACTGTCACGTTTGGGTTATCTGCCGTCTCTTTCATTTTCAGATTTGCCTACTTGTGATCATTGCATATTTGGCAAGCATTCTGCGACTCCTCATAAGAGGAGAACTCCCCAGAATAGAGCACCGCTTGATCTAGTGCACACTGATTTGTGTGAGATGCCACAGTTATCACTAGGGGGTGCAAAGTATTTCATTACTTTTATTGATGATGCCACACGCAGAGTGTGGGTCTATTTCTTGAAGCATAAAAGCGATGCCTTAGATGCTTTCAAGAAGTTTGTCGCTCAGGTTGAGAATCGGACAGGTCGTAGGCTGAAATGCCTCAGATCCGATAATGGGGGTGAGTATGTGTCACATGCTTTTGTACAGTTTTGTGAAGCTAAGGGCATTAAACAGGAACTCACAGCCCCTCATAATGCATCTCAAAATGGTGTAAGTGAGCGGATGAATTGAACTATTCAGGAGAAGGTTCGATGTATGTTGTCTTATGCTGCATTACCCCATGGCTTTTGGGCAGAAGCCGTGCAAACAGCAGTTCACATTATTAACAGGTCGCCAAACAAGGCTTTGGAGTTGAAAGTGCCAGAGGAGGTGTGGTCTGGCAAGCCACCCTCATATAAGCACTTACGTGTGTTTGGCTGCGAGTGCTTTGCTCATGTACGCAAAGAACTGCGCACCAAACTGGAGCCAAAGTCTCTCAGATGCATCTTTATGGGTTATGGTGACGAAGGTGAAATGGGGTACAGGTTATGGGATCCCGTTAAACGGAAGATTATACGCAGCAATGTGTCATCTTTAAAGAGGATAGTGTACACAAGGAACCCGTGCAACCTGTGGAATACAGGAGGGTTATTTATGATGATGTTGGACAGCAAAGAATGCCCATTTATATGCAGCAGCAGGCTGCTGCAGATAACCCTGTTCAAGAGGGTATACAGGCTGAAAATCAGCCAGACAATTTTGCCAATGATGCACCACTGAATATGCCAGCAAATGGGGCTGTAGAACAGCCAGATATGGTGGTACAGCCACCCGTCATGCATGACGAACAGGCTGGACAGCAGCCTAATCCGGAACATTTTGTTAGGAGGAGCACCCGTGTACAACGGCCTCCTGCCAGGTTTGTTCCAGGAGCCAATAATGTGGCTGATTTTATTATGCTGACAGATTGTGGTGAGCCTTCCAGCTTCAAGGAAGCTATGGGAAGAACAGAGAAAAGGAAGTGGGAGAAAGCCATGCAATCTGAAATGGACTCCCTACTTCAAAATGATACATGGGACTTGGTGCAGCTACCTGCAGGCAGAAAGGTTTTGCCATGCAAGTGGGTTTACAAAGTCAAAGTGGATTCAAATGCTTTACCGAGGTATAAGGCCAGATTGGTTGCCAAGGGATTTAAGCAGGAGAAGGGCATTGATTTTGATGAGATTTTTTTCCCTGTAGTCAAGATGACTACTTTGAGAGCAGTGTTGGCTCTTGTTGCTCATGAGGACATGGACTTATGTCAGATGGATGTGAAGACTGCTTTTCTTCACGGAGATCTCCATGATGAGATCTATATGAGTCAGCCAGAGGGATATGCTGTTAAAGGGAAAGAGCAGCTTGTGTGTAAGCTCAAGAGGAGCTTGTATGGACTCAAGCAGGCACCAAGAGAATGGTACAAGAAGTTTGATGCCTTCATGCAGTCCCAAGGGTATCATAGGTGTGAGACCGATCATTGCTTGTACACCAAACGGGCAAAGGATGGCAGTTTGATGCTACTCATTCTATATGTGGATGACATGCTGATTGCCAGTAAATCTCAGCAGGAGATTAGTGCTTTGAAGAAACAACTGCATAAGTCTTTTGACATGAAAGACTTGGGTGATGCAAATCATATTCTTGGCATGCGGATTACTCGTGACAGGTCCAAGGGACTTTTGTTTCTGTCACAGAAGGAGTACATTGACAAAGTACTGCAGAGATTTAAAATGGAGGGGGGGAAGTCTATTAGTACCCCGATGCCTCCACATTTAAAACTCAGCAGTAAGGACAGCCCCAGATCAGATGATGATAAGGCTGAAATGGCCAAAGTTCCGTATGCATCTGCAGTTGGTTCTTTGATGTATGCCATGGTTGCCACTCGTCCGGATATTGCTTTTGCGGTGGGAGTCATCAGCAGGTATATGGCAAATCCAGGCAAGCGGCACTGGGAAGCAGTGAAAGGTGTCTTGAGGTATCTCAAGGGTACCAAAGACTTGTGCATATGCTATGGTAGACACGATGCATTGGTGCATGGTTTTACAGATTCAGACTATGCAGGGAATGCAGATAACCGGAAATCCACTACCGGTTATATTTTCACATTTGCAGGAGGTGCTATATCATGGGTGTCTCGGTTGCAGAAATGCGTTGCACTGTCAACTACTGAAGCTGAATATGTTGCAGCCACTGAGGCTTGCAAGGAAGCAATATGGCTTACTCGGCTGGTGGGAGATTTGGGCGTTACAGGAGATATGCCTGTTTTGCATTGTGATAGTCAGAGTGCTATCATGTTGGCAAAGAATCCGGTCTTTCATCAGAAGACCAAGCACATAGAAGTGAAATATCATTTCATCAGGGAGGTACTGGAAGACAAGCGACTTGAGCTTGTGAAAGTGCATACTGATGATAATCTTGCAGATTTGCTCACTAAGAGCTTGCCTACAGAGCGGTTTGCACATTGCCGTCGCATCATGGGATTAGGATGAGACCACTCTTATTTTATGGTCTTGTATACAGTAACTGTATATTGCTGTAATTTTTTTAAAAAAAAATTCTTTTCTCCCCTTTAGGCACATTGGCCTTTAGGTGGGAGGTTGTTGGGGTAAAGGCACATTGCCACCCCTTTATTAAAGATATGACACCTATGACTGTCTTAAGACAGTCATAGGGGGAAAACCTAATCCTAATAAAACCTATGAGTTTGTGGTGTGGCTCATCACTTCACACCCGCATGTTTTGAGTCTCACTCTCTCCCTCTTGTACTTCTCCCACTTTCCTTCTCCCTTCATAGACTTCACATGTCCCTTCTTGCCACAGTAAAAGCATTCAATATCCTTTTTGCCACGGGACTGACTGCGGGATTTGGACTTTCCAGCAGATCTCCCCTTCTGCTGAGTCCTGCCTCTTTCCTGTACCTGCAAAGCATTTGAAGACTTGCTGCCCGCATTATTCTTCCTGCTCATCTCCTCCATAAGGAGAGAGCTCTCCACATCAGCATACATAAGAGTGACATTTGAAATAGACAGGGTGGTCTTGAAAGTGTCCCAACTCTCAGGGAGGGTACACAACAAGAAAGTAGCCTTGAACTCCTCATCAAGGTTCAATCCCTGTGCAATAAGCTGTGTAAAGATGGCATTGAACTCACTCAAGTGTGAGGTCATAGCTGTACCTTCCTTCATGCGAAGATCAACAAGCTTCTTCAACCAATAAACCTTACTGGCTGAACTCTTTTGGGCATACAACTCTTCTAGCCTCTGCCATAGGCCATAAGAGGTCTTTTCAGCCTGAACATTGAACACAAGAGAATCACTGAGAGTAAGCATGATAGCAGCCCTAGCGGACAAATCAAGCTCCTCCCACTCATCATCTGACATCCCAGATGGCTTGACACCCTTCACCATTATGGGCTTAGAAATCTTCTTTAGCAGAAGTACATTCAAACACTGTTCTGCCCATAATGCATAATTGTGTGCCCCTTCCAATTTCTTTATGTTCAGAATTGAAGATTCACTTCCCCCTGATGCCATATCAGATAAGGAAAGTACTTGACTCCCTGTAAGTCAAAAAATGACTAAATAAAATTCTGATTTCTCAGAAAACCTGCTCTATCAAGAGCCAGGAGCACTCACAATAGTGCTGTTTTTACTGTCAAAAAATCTGCAGCAAAACAGAAAATTTTCCCTCCAGTCAGTGTACCTTCTGACACACTGTACTGTGCTCAAATAGGCATAAAACAGTAACTTCAGAATGCTGCAGCTGTTCCACAAGTGCTTTATTAGTGCATCATCAGCTGACGAAGCACAAAACACTGCTGTCCTGGACACTTCTCCCACCTCAGATGAGGTATTGCACTGATTTTATATGCATAAACCACTTGTCATACACTGTTTTGTTCACTGAAAAGAGGCTCCAAACACCTCAGCCTGTCACAAACCTGCAACAAAGAATGGGACAAATCCCAAGCAATCACCCTTTTGCCAAGGGGATAAAAGGCATCTGAAGGTCTCAAACAGTAACTCAAGTGCTCACAAGCAAAATCTGGGCAAAAGCCCTTTGATTTGACACCTGTACCAAGTGAAAAACACCTCAACACTGAGGTAGCATACAAAATACAGCGCTCTCCTGGCACTTTCACCTGACAATGTAATGCATAAACGGCCGTGTGTACACAGTAACAACACAGATCCCAGCGTACAAACACTGAAGAGAAAATCTTTTGAGCACTGTCAACGATGGACAGTTAGGGACCGAGTAAACTCGATGCGCCCTGGCCAAGCGTGGCTCAACTGAGATTTTTCAAGGTGTCGTACACAGAATGTGACCTGCAAGAAATGTCACTGAATACACTGCAGAAACAAGACCAATGTGGGCACCCTGGCTCCACACTGCCTCAAGGCATACACTGCATAAACTTCCAGGCAAAAGCCCTTTGAAATTGTCACCCAAAAGCTGAGATTTGCACTCAGCAAAAGCATAAAAGCCCTCTGCAAAATCAAGGCATTTGACCTTCCCGAAACAAGATAACTGTGCAACCACCACACACTGTGGCACTAGTCACCTCAAGCATGAGGGACACGAGGGTACTTGCTGTACCTTCAACACACAGTTTTGAGAACTGAAGAACCGGGAATGAAGAGCAGAGTGCTCTCTCTTTTTCTTCTTCCCCAAAAAAAAATGCCTGCTGTACCTGCTGTACCTGCGCAGGGTACAAATCCCAAAACAAAAAATCCGAACTGTACCTCCCTGACGCCAGTTGAGAGGGAATGAGAGAGGGAGTGGAACGAAGGAGACAGAGAGAGAGAGAGGGGGAGACACAAAAGTGTGGGTGTGAAGTGTTGAGCCACACCACAAACTCATAGGTTTTATTAGGATTAGGCTTTCACCCTATGACTGTCTTAAGATAGTCATAGGTGTCATAACTTTAACAAAAGGGTGGCAATGTGCCTTTACCCCAACATTGGATTCATCTAGGTATATACACTCCTAAGTTGTTCTTCTACCATAGGACAACAGACTATCTCACCTTGCTCTTCATGGATCAGATCTCTTATGAAATGGGATTGAACCGCTGTACTTTATCTGAGCATGAAATACTAGGTCCTTGATAATTGCGACACCATTAGGATAACTGTTGTGTCCTTTGAATGGCATTTATGTCCTCCAAAATCCATAGGAGCTTGATATACTTATAGGTTGTTGTGAATGCCGCTTTTTACTCAGCTTGTAAGGGGGACTATTGGTTGCTTCTTACTTAGGCATGAGATGGCCCGTGACGCAGCAAGAAATAACTTGTAGTAACCATTAAAAAAGTGTGTGCTAGAAGGGGGACGAGGTTACTTGGTGTCAGCTCCCCTAGCAGTCTGAGGCTTGCTCACTTGAGGGGAGCTAGTAGTAGGATATAGGAGATTGACGAGGCTATCCCAGAGGCATTGAAGGAGGGGCTAGGTCGGGTGGCAGACCCTAGATGGAGTCGGAGAGAGGGGACAAGGACCTGGGGGGGCGATGGAGTCTTTGACTCAGTGGGCCAATTGGGGCGAAGTTGGACCATTGACCCCCAACCACTCTCATATGGGCAAATCACTCTTGGTGACGCTTTTGGTTATGGGAGGGAGACCGTTTGTGAAAATTGTAGTTCGGAAGCTTACTCAATAGAAGCATGGCTAATTGGTTATTGTGCACTTGGTGACTCTTTTGGTTATGGGAGGGAGACCGTTTGTGAGAGGTGTAGTTCGGAAGCTTACTCAACAGAAGCATGGCTAATTGGTTACTGTCCACCCTGTAACCCAATGCTCCAAGTTGATTTGTGAGAATCTTTACTCACTAGGAAGTCATGGGCTCCTCTTTTTCATTCTATCTTTAGGTTGAACAGTTGGTTCTGAAGCATGATCATCCTCCTTGTATGCTTTGATCTTGCAAGGTCTTCCATGCCTCGTGTGCTGTGTTCGTCAGCTGGATGTAAGGTATAGCCTGATCTGCAGTCGTCCTGACGGTCATGGAAAGAGCGACTGCATTCTTAAGTCCCACTCTTTCACTTTTTCGGGGTCTTTTGGCATTATGATCTTCCCTGAAGCATTCAGCACATCAACTGGTTTCGGCTTTGTGCCTTCCGTCCTCCAAATCTCCTTGGCCATCCGATGGCTCCGAGGCTTCGCAATTTGGGTTCCGTTTGGCTTCCCAACTCTCCAAAGTTTGAAATGAGTGGGTTGGATCCAACAAGTTCAGAAGACGGGAATGTCACATGCACCAGTGCTAGGCACAGGTGGCAGTGACAACTAGCTGCACAGCCATCAAATCGCAGCAAAGATTCAGGCCATTTTGGGACATTTCGGCAGCCCATTGGCAGGCCCACTAGGTCGCCAATGGGCAGTTGTCAGCATGGACCGAGTCAGGTCAAGGGACCCAACTAAGCAAGTCAGTCAATTGACCAGCAGATCGGTCAACTCCTGGACAGATCGGTCAAAACTTCCTTCTGCCAGGTCGGCCTGCTTGCAGCCCTACATAAGGAGGGCCTTGCCCCTCATTTCAGTATTCAGTTCCCAGCCTCCAGCAGCACATTTGAGCCCGGAGTTTGGTGTTCTGTTTCAGCAGTGTAGCTCCCTCTCCCACAGTGGTTATTAGGGGAGAATTTCCGCTCAGTTTTGTATGCCGATTTGGCACTCATGTATAGATAGTAGTTAGGGCATTTATGCTAGCATCATGAATAAAGCAGTGTACAATAGTTAGGAAGATCTCGTCTGTTTTCCATGCTTGAGCTCTCCTTTGTGGTTAGGGCTGCTAAATACTTCTTCCTCATACCTCACTTTCGGGGTTAGGGCTGCTAAATGCTTCTTCCTTCTATCATCCTCGCTCTTCTTAGGTAACTCTAAAGAGAGTTTCTAGAACCTAGCTATAAATTCAGCGTTACTCTTGTTATCGAACTGCCTAAACCTTTCCCAATGGAAGGTCAATTCTTCTTCATGCCTCGGAGGCATGAAAGTGACCTTAAGCTGCTCTACAAATTTGGACCATTGAAGAAGAGGCTCTTTTCCCGTTTGTGATAAGGACCACCACATCAAAGCATCCTTCTGTAGATGCAGGTCCACATCAAAGCATCCTTTTGTAGATGCAGTGTGGCAAGAGCAAGCTTCTCGTGGTCGGTTATCTTGATGGGCAAAATATAGCTCAAAATGGCGAATCCAATTGAGGATTTTATCCGCCTCTCTTGCTCCATCATACTTTGGGAATTCTATTCTCTCTAAGGGTTGGAATTTAGCTCTCTTTGAGGGGTTACTTAAATTGTCATCCCCAAAATTCAGCAATGTCTTAGTCCCACATTTTGTCATAATGGATTGTTCAATCATATGGCTAAGCTGAGAAACCAGCTTATCAACGAGGGACTCCTCTCTCCCTCTCGCACTTGGATTATAATTCATATGTATGGGATTTTGAGTTGAAGGCGTAAACTCAATGCCTTGCTCTGGGATGGACTCGTTTCTACCTTCATTTCTAAACGAAAACTCCCTATCAAGAGATTCTTGAAGAAGAGATGAATGTAATTCTATACGTGGGTTATCATACTCAATATGTGGGTAACTCTCATCTACATTATCCTCTTTAGGAGGATGTGATGGTGTTGTCTCCCTATCTCCTTCTGGTAGTGGATGAGAAAGGACAAGTTCATTATTAAATATCCCTTCTCCTTCCATTCTTTCCTTTTAGTAATACAAGAGAGAAAATGACTTGCTGCAATTTCAGAAAAGGGGTTTGTTTACAGCAAAAGTCCAGTGTTGTAGAGTTGGTGGTACTTATCCGACTCCTGCTTCATTTGTGTCGAAAAACCACTTCAATTGACCTCTTCTTCCTTCTCTTTTAGCTTTTCTTCCTTGTTTTTATGCTGTAAACTGGTACACTCTGTTTGGGCTACTTGTTTTGAGCGGATTGGTGCTTTAGATGCCGTTATAGGGGTAACTTGATGGGTGGATCACCTCCTTAAAATCTTGTTCCATTCCGACTTTCCCTTGGGGAGAATGGGGGGGTCTCTTTTTCCCACGGTTTAAGGGTTTTAAGGGTCTATTCGCACGAGGGGGAGTCACCCCTTTAGGATACCCCGTTCCCCGTCCAAAGACCAGAAAATTCAGAGAAACCCCTTACCTTATGGCCTCCAAAATCCAAGGTTTGCAACGACCAGAAATATCTTCCTGCAAAACTTGCACCTTTGCTTGCAGCCTTCTGTCCCGAGTCTTCCGAACTCGCCCTTTGTAGCCAATTTCCTTTTGGCCTGTTGCAGCGACCTCTACTTTGCGCACGCGCCAACCAAGGCACTGCTGCACGCAGGAAGCTGCAGACCAGCTTTCGGTATCCCACGCCTTTCTTTTCGCCTGTCCCTCTGCTCGCGCATAGCCTTTGCGCATAGCACTCCGCTCTTCTTGTGCCTCCCGTGCAGCCTTCCTTCCACGGTTCTCTTCCACGCAGTCTTCTCGTGCCCTCTCGTCCTCTGTCCCGCGCACTCTCTTGTTGTCTTGGTAGTGGATCGTCGATGCTTTACCCCCCCCAAGCTTTACTCTGCCATGGTAGCCGCAACCCCTGCTCCCTTCGACAGGACGTACTCTAGGTATAAGATTCAACCTCCCCCGAGGCCGACCAAGCCGCAAGAACAGATTTACCATCTCCAGCAAGAAGTGCGAGACCTGAGGTCCCAACTCACCCAAGCCCTAGCTCGTATTACAGCTTTGGAAGGCCCAAGGAAGCAGGAGATTATTGCAGCAGCCGTACAAACATGTAAAGCTGAGCCCCCAACATCACAGCTGATTTCCACGGTTAGAGAGCTCATCCAGGTGAAAGTGACAGCTGAACCCAAGGTTGACATCCAAACAGAGATCCAAGAACATCACCTTCGGAAAGAGAATGCTATGAAGATACGAATAGGGGGAATACCCGATTGGCAGCACGAGGATGACACTTTCGAGGAGGCAATCGACAGAATCAAGGCAGCAGTCCCGACCATTGATTGGTCAGCAAGCCCAACTGATGACAAGAATGATGATGAAGAGGAGTCTTCCCTAGTTTATTTATTGCCTAGGAATGGACACGTTGTCATCACCTTCAACTCGAAGACACTCAGGAAGAGGATTCTACGACAATCCTATAAGCTGAAGGGGACAAAGATATGGATTGCTGAGGAGCTTACAAGAACCCAACTGAAGAACAAAGCTACTGAGCTTGCTAAGGTTCGGGCAGCCAGGGAAGCAGGAAAATGGGCAGTATATTGTGATGGTCTTGCAGTGATTAGAGAATTTAAGACAAAATCTAAAGACCCTCAGTCTTAAACTGATGTAATGGCCACTCCATAGCCTAGTACTTAGTTCCTTTTATGTTTTATGTTCTATGTGTTTTGTTTTTTTGGAGGAATTTGATGATACTCCCAGGGAGGTTGCCTATGGCCCTCTCTGTACTGATGTATAAGCAGGTCTCTTTTGTCCCATAGACCTTTTTAGGTCTCCAGTGGACATTAATAAACTTTCTTTCTTTCTTTTCTTTCTGATACCAAATGTGAAAAACCAAACTTTTCGAGAATGCAAATGTGTGCAATGCATGCAGAATTTGAACGCCGATTGGCCCTCCAATGGGGAAGAGCGCCCTCCTGAGAGTACTTGTTTCTATTTCGACCTACATGCAAGGTGTGTGAGAGATGGCGAATGAATGCAATGTGGTAGAGAGAATGCTACGTGAGATTCACAATGAAAGGGTGATGCCCTTTCATTAATGTCCCTTGAGATTACTCAAGTTTCATCTTCCCATTTACACCTACCCCTTAGCCTATGACCCATGCATCTACCATTCAATGCACCCTTCCCTTCCTATTGCCCCTAGGACCTAGACACGTGTGTGCACATTTCTATTAATACAATAAGTGTCACATGTTCAAATTCGATGCCGTTTGAAGCAGTGGCTCCAGCTCGACTAGTTCTATCTACTGAGATGATTCACTGCCATAACAAATCGGTCGGTGTCCATCATAAATACAAATACATGTTACACCATTGGCGTATAATATATAATAATGTTTTAATGTCTACTAATCACGGATTAGTGATTTCTCTTGTCATGACACATTCATCTATTTCCGCACAGCTAGTCCCCACATGTTACACGCATGCAATCACTCTGCATGCCCATGGACAGCACTAGCCTCATCATTAGCCTCACACAGTGGTCTATAATGTTAGTGTGAACAGCATTAAGGCCTTAGTTGTGACTAAAGCTGTTTCTAAGGCCTTGTGGGTCAGCTGTACCTGTTCAGTGTCCTCTTCGCAGTTGCATTCCTTGCGCTTTAGAGGAGCGTCTTTTGTATTTCAAGTTCTCCAAGTTTAAAGAAAATTCTTATACTGGGGGAGGGGTCCCTAGTGTGTTAGCAATAAAATCAAACCAAAAGGTATCCCATAGCCGAAGACTGGTAGAGCATCCCCAGGAATTACACGCGGAAGTGTTTCACTATGGAATCAAACTTCTTAACTTGTGAGTTGTGTGCAAGCCAGTAAATAGATAGTGCATCCAAGACAAATATAGAAGCCATAATGATATATTTTCGTTCATCCAAAAGCGGACACAATACAAAAGAGATGTGGAGTCCCACCAAACCTTGGTCCTCCGATCTTACCAAAAATCCTCCTACTATCTGCCTGGCACCTCTAGATCTCTGAGCCCTCGCACTCCTTCGAGCTTATGTGTTGTAACCAAGCCTTGGTTGGGCTTAGGCTTTAGGGGGGCCGGTCACTTCGATGCCACGTGGACTCAATGCATGGTCACTTGCATGAAGAGAATAGGGTGGTAGCAGCTTTTGGAGGTCATTGATGGCACCATTTTCTCCTGGCCGCCGGTTCTCACCGTGATTCGTGCTCAATCTGTGGTTGTCTTCGTGCTTCGTCTCGGCTCTCTACTTCAACTCATGATCACTCGTGTTTTTGAGCTCTCTTGCTCTCCCGAGATGTAGCCATTTTTGCCTATGCTTAGTACTTGAATAGAAGAGCTTTCTATTGTATCATGTGTCGATTCGCTTGTGTGTTGTTGTTATTGTAGAGTTTTGCATGGTATTGTTGGAAAGGTCACCTCCCCATCTGTAAGCCCCCATATGAGGAGAGCATGGGGGGGGTGAACCTAGGATTTGAGTGTCTGTCACATGGGCATCTGATTGGATGCCATGTGGACAAGAGCCAGAAGGGATTGAGTGATAAGATGGGGCTGCCACATGGACAGCATCTTGGCTGTCATGTGGGCAGCACATCTAGAGCTGTTGTGGGCAAGAATCAAAGAGATTGAGGGTACCTGGAGCTAGGATGGATCTGCAGCAGCAAAAGGCGAAGCAGTAGCCAGCACAAGGAACCCGGAATAAAAGGCGATCACATGGCGCTGACATCTACAGGGTGTATGGCTCTATACGGAACTGGAAAAGGGCCTGGCAGAGGCGCAGTTATGGCAGGATGTGCAGGCGCAGATGTGGAGCAGCAAATCGGGCTGCTAGGGGGCAGTGGCATGCCTTATATAGGCTGGGCCCCTGCCTAGATTGGAGGGCCAAAAGCCCTAGAAGTGTGGGCCAAAGGGCCCTAGTTTTGTGAGCCCTTAAAGGGCTGTTTTGGGGCAGACTGGCCGGCCCAAACAGACCAGCCAGTCGGCCCATTTAGGGCTGGCTGGTCGGTTAGTTCAAGGGGCCTTTGGGGTCTATAAAAGGAGAGGCTTGTGGCCTCATTTCTCATCCAACACTCCAGCAAATCCAGGAGCAGCACAAGCCCCACCTTTGGGCCTACATTCAGGAGGCAAAGCAAGGGCCAAGAGTTGCTGCAGACTGAGCTCAAGAGGGCTGGTACCTTGGCTGTCTTCGAGGGCAGCAAGGAGCTGAGGTCAAAGGACGGAAAGTCTACAGAAGCTCCGGGTGGAGCACACGGGCTCGAGTCTAGAGAGAGCCAGCATATAGGAGAAATACTTTGTGATAAGATCAGAGGACCACACCATTGGTGGGACTCTGGATCTATCTCTCTTGTATTGTGTTCATAATTTTGGACGGAAATATATATTTTGGTGGTTTCTCTATTTGGCCGGTTCATTGTCTATTGATGAGTCTGCACATCTATTGAATGCACATAAGTAAAGAAGTTTGTGATTCCACACCCACACCACACTGTGTGAGCTCCTGGGGATTTTCCTAACAAGTATCAGAGCGTGTTGATCTGAACTTTGTGAAAATATATTGTTTGCATGCGTGTGGGTTTGCAGAGTGTGTTGTATCCCAGAAGCTGATCAATTGCATGTTCTTATATTCGACGCAGCCTTCACGTCATGGAGTCAAAGGCCGAAGTTACTAAGCTAGTCACTTTTACTGGTGCCAACTTTCCGGCATGGCAACTTACCGTGTGTCTGTATCTTATGGAAAAGGGAGTTTGGCCAATTGTGTCAGGTGCTGAGAAAGAGGATTTAGAAGGTTTGAGATCGCTGCAATGGGAGAACAAGGTTGAAGAATTCAAAGTTTTTGTTGAAGCAAGAGTTTTTCGGTCTCAAGATGGAAGAGAACACTACTCTTGGAGAACACATGAGTAGATTGAGAGCAATCTTGAGGCAGCTGCTTGACCTTCGGTCTCAAGATGGAAGAGAACACTACTCTTGGAGAACGCATGAGTAGATTGAGAGCAATCTTGAGGCAGCTGCTTGACCTTCGTGTCAAGGTAGAAGATGATGACATAAAGGCAGTCCTCTTATCTAGTCTTCCCTCTTCATTGTGAAGATCCTCCGTGTGAGTAGCGAGATAACCATGAATGAGATGGTCGCTACACTCCTAGATGATGAAAGGTGTCAGAAACGAGAGTTTGGCCTTGGTGAAAGCGCATATCTGGCTGAGAAAGGAAAGCAAGTGAAGAAGACCGATCTGAAATGCACTTACTGTGGCAAATCAGGCCACAAGGAGGACTATTGTTATCGGAAGAAGGAGGCCCTGGCTAAGCAAAACAGAGAAGTTGTGACCACTAGCAAAGACAGTGCCCATGCAATAACTAAGGAGATGGCGTATCTGTGCGTCATCAAGGGCGGCGTAGATTATGACGAGTTTGCTTTCTGAGTGCATGCTGCAGTAGCAGCATGTAGTGTAGGGTGTCAGTCCTAGTCAATAAGGTGATTTGCTTTTGTAAGCCAAAAACACCCAGTAGGGTTGAGGCGAAATGGTTTGATCAGAGTAGTAGTTGTGTCTGTCAAATGAGGGGTTGAGAGTTCTATGCATTTCGGGTCTCAGTTGTTGATGAGTTTGGTTGATGCTTGGCTTGGATCGACTGTGTGTTTGTTGAGCAGAAAACCTTTTAGTCCTTGCTTTTTGTTGGAAGAGACGTGTGTGGTATTTCAGCTCATTTTTATGCTTGTGATCAGTTTCGGTTCATGATCGTTTTTTATTGGATCCTCTGAGAATTTGCTGGCTGGGCAAGTTTCATGCAGTTGATTATTTTGCCCAACCTCAGCTTGAGGGGGGTGTTGGAACCAAGCCTTGGTTGGGGCTTAGGCTTTAGGGGAGGCCGGTCACCTTGATGCCACATGGACTCAATGCATGGCCACCTGCATGCATAGAATAGGTGGTAGCAGCTTTCGGAGGTTGTTGATGGCACCATTTTCTCCTGGCGGTTCTCACTGTGATTCATGCTCAAATATGTGGCGGCTTCGTGCTTCGTCTTGGCTCTCTACTTCAACTCATGATGGCTCATGTTTTTGAGCTCTCTCGCTCTCTTGAGATGTAGCCATTTTTGCTTTTCCTGAGTACTTGAATAGAAGAGATTTCTATTGCATCATGTGTCAATTCGCTTGTGTATTGTTGTTGTTGTAAAGTTTTACATTATGTAGATTCGCTGTCCAGTGATCCTTCCACCTTACTGACTGCAGCTTCTTTTAGGCCTCCTTCACCTCTTGGATGTAGGCCAAAGGGTAGACCTTCTGCTCGTCCTTCCTACTCTGAGTGTGCTGCTACAAGTGATGCCAAGAAGGGCTTTCATTTGCCATTCTTATATTTGTCCATGAAAGCCTTTTCATCATCGTTATCTCTTGAAATTGAGCAATTGATTCTGGAGTATGATGATTCTCCCAAAGTTTTTGTTTTGTAAAGAACTTATAAGATCTTCCATGCTCCATGTGCTGTACCTACCAGTTGGATTTGGCCCATGTGGTATCAAAGCATCCATGATCGTCCAATATATCATGGAAAGAATGATCATCATTCAAATTCCACTCCTTCACACTATCTAGATTCTCCGGAACTAAGATGTTCCTCGAGGCATCCAACACATTGACTGGCTTTGGCTCCATGCCTTTCATCACCCCCCATGTTCCCTTGGCCACTAGATGACCAAGGACCTTCGCTTTGCATATAGGATAGTTGGTTTCGTTCAGCTTCCTCAACTCACTGGAATTCGGAAAAAGTGAGCCCGAACCATCCAAGGTGTAGACTTTTGTGCGTGTACTACAAGCCTCCTTTCTCACCGCACATTTTTTGAATTGAAGTCGCCTTTCTTTCTTAGAGAAAAGGCCTTCACCTTATTGCCAAAGCAGATCTCGAGTATGCGACTTGGCTTTGCCTCTGAGGATGTTCACCACCTTGGCTCTAAGACCATGTTGGAAAACACACCTACCGTTGCCTAGAATATAGCAAAGCTAATACAGCATGTAGATGAATGTCCTTGCATTTCCCAACTGGAAATAGGACACTATAAGTGAAGATTTTTGGCATGTATAACACTCCATATTTCGCTTTAGACTGTGCACTTAGAAGAAGAGATAGATGCAAGACACTTTCAGAACTGGAGAGAGAGGATGCACAGATGTACAGCCAACAATAGATCTCATAAAAGATGTATAAATCATACAGAACAACCTCCAACGGTTTACCTACACCTGCAGCAAGCTCTGCTGATGTTAGACACCACCTTGAACTCGTTCGCTGCACTTGCTGATGCAGATCTCCTCCAAGCTGCCACCTGTCTCTCTAACAGGCTTCAATAGCTGCTTTTGGTTGAGCTCTGCTCGCTGCTCCCTCCTGACAATCTTGTGTTCTCCTTACAGTTTTGAATTACCAAATAATGCACACTTGATTACACACAGGCTTAAACAAATTGAATATCCTAGGCTGTGCAGGGCTATAAGTCAAGCTAGACAACTCAAACCAAAGCTGAAAGCAGTAGTTAGGTCTTGATGTGCACTATATAATGTGCATGTGAGTGATTATTGGTATCTGTCTATTAACTAGAATACACTCAAAGATTGTTGTTCTGTAGCAAACCCTAGCAGCGGAAATGTGAAAGGGTATCTCAACTCTCTCGCATCTCAATCTGAAAGTACTCACTTAGAAAATTAGGAGTAACATGATTCAGGAAATGAAGAGGAAAAGGACCTGTGAAAAGGCAAACCTGTCGGATTATAAGAAGTTTTTACTTGGCATTCTTCAAAACTTTGATGGCTGATTTTTGAATCTGAAGATATCTGGTATGGGACAAAATTGTGAAGGATTCCTATGCATAGGCTGTCAATGTGTAGCAGAATATACGAACAAACAGAGAGCAGGTCTGTGAGTAGAGAGAGACACCAAACTGCGACTAGAGAGAGAATATACTGCACAAGAGAATACAGGAAAAAACTCTGCATATAGTGCTGAGAAAACCTCCAATGAATGATCACAACCCCAGGGCTGAACTACGCTTCTGTGGCCTTGAAATGGAGGCAGAACAGCACCTCCAAGTTCGTGAGGAGAAGGCTGGACTGCGCCTACAAACTGGTGCAAACCCAAAGCTGGAACTGTGCCTGGGAACACTCCAAATGGACGTAAGAGGAGTACACCTCAGTTTGATCACAACTCCAGGGCTCCTCAACTGACACCAACTGTGGGCAGGAACTGTGCCTACAATGTGTACAAGACCAGGGGCAGATGGCCCTATATAGGGGAAATACCTGCTGACATGCCCAACCAGACAGGCTAATCTGACCGACTGGGCCAACTAGGTCTGGTTGGCTGACCCGACCGGGTCTGTTTGGATTTCCCTGACTTGGTCAGGTCAGCTGACCTGATTCTGGTCAGGGTTCCAGACAGCCTCAAACTGGCGTGTCTACTGGCCCATGCTGTGGGCTCATACCAGGACTAAACCAGCCTTAAATCCAGCCACAACTGGGCCAAACTGCCCAGCCTCTAACCCTGCCATTGTGCCCTGGCTAGACCCCCATCTAACCTGCAGAAAGACATTGAGAAAGGATACTCCTCTCCGTGGGCAGGCACACACTTAGAAGCCCTCTCTCCCTAAGTGATGGACAGGAGATGACTAACTGTAACATAGACACCTCCTTTCAATACTTACCCGATGAACTTACATATGGAAAGCTTGAGAGTGATGTTTGTGGTGCTTGCATGCTGTTGTGATATTCTTTTTGTGTCTACTACTGACTTCACCTCTTTTTAACATGCAGCTGGAACTTTGGAGTTTAAAACACCACTAAAGATAGTTAGGTACCCCGAATCAAGTCTCAGAGCCAAAAACAAGAGAATAAATGTATTTGATGAGAAGCTGGAAAAGCTTGCAGAAGAGATGTTTGATGTAATGTATAGGTAAGTTTATGCTTCCGTTTCATAAGTTATTTTCTTTGTTCTTAGCTTGGACTCAAGAAGCACATCATTTTCTCTTCATGTCTTTGGAACTTGTCTTGTTGATGGATTCCTCTTAGATGAAATAAAATTCTAAGATGCTTAGATTTCTGGGTCTGCAGGACTGATGGAGTAGGTCTATCTGCACCCCAGGTTGGGGTGAACGCACAGCTAATGGTTTTCAATCCTGAAGGTGAAAGGGGTAAAGGGAAAGAGATAGTTCTGGTGAATCCAAGGATTTTTAAGTATGCAAATCAGCGCTCAGTGCTGACTGAAGGCTGTTTATCATTCCCTCAAATAGAAGCAGATGTGGAGGTAGACTGCGTATCTGGAATTTTGAAATTTGCAAAGTCACAAAGTTTCAAGGGATTTTTAGTTGATGTCCCTAAGGCATATTTTGTTGATACAATCAACTTTTTATGGTGTTGCACAGAGGCCTATCTCTGTAAGAATTGAAGCTCAAGATATCAAAGGCAAGAAATTTGCTGTCCATTTGAAGGGTTTCCAAGCTAGAATATTTCAGCATGAGTATGATCATCTTCAGGTACTGAGATGTTTATATGCGGTTTTATGTTCATGTAATGAAGGGGAAAACTAAGCTAATTAGTGAGGTTGGCAATATGGCCTAAGCTAGTGGATGAGTGGGAGGACTTTATGAGCCTCACTCCCAACACTTGAACTCAGGTATTGATCGTCATGACACCTTTTCCCTCTAATTTACCTCGACCTCCTGCTTCCCCCCTTCAGCCTCATCATTAACTCTCTCTCTCATACTTGCAACACAAGAAGTTTATAGCCACTCATTTCTAGCTTCTCCACACAAGCAAAGACAACAAAGTGCCTCAATGCAAAACGGCGATTGACAGTGCTACTAGCAACTGCTTTGTTATCGCTGCTTCACCTCAGCAGATGCATTGTCTTCAAATGTGCTCCAGCCCACAAATTGGACCGGTCGATCCAGCCTAAGGCTCAACGTCAATAGGTTGGATACGGGCTGCACCTCTACCAGCCTGCCTGGTGCAGGCATACATCAATCATTAATGCTGCTCCAAGCCCACCTTGACCAGCCTTCCTGTCATTGCCATGTGTGAATCATTGATGCCCCTCAAGACTTATTTCTGTCTCGAGGTCCAGATTCTCGCCTTGTTGTAAAGCTCATACATATCCCTCAATGTCCTCCAAGCCTCGAAAGAAGAGTTCACCATTTGAATATGAGGCGCCACCATATTCGTCGTCGTACCCACAATGATAGCCAAAGCTTCCGCATCCTGGATCTGCCATGCTCTCACTAATACATGGTCCGTTGGCGTTGTCACTGCCGCCAAAGTTGATGTGGTTGGGATAGTCACGGTGGCCTGAGGCAACAGCTCTATCCCCGTCGCATATCGCCCACGACTCCCTCAAGACTAAGTAGCTCCGAACTTCCTTTTCTAGAACGGATAATTGGTCTGGTCGAGCTTGCCTGTCTCACCAAAATTTGGGATCTGATATCTATTGGCCATGATAATGAAATGAAAGAGTTAAAGTATTGTACACATGCCTGAACTTGAGCCTCCCACCTGGGTACAATTCATACGCGTGCTTGAACGTGAGCCTCCTGCTTGGCTACAATCCTTCAGACACTGAATCCTATTCCTCTGAGCAATGAATCAAGGTCGTCCTTAAGCAAGGTCCTTGCCTTCAAGCTCCACTTCTCGAGATCTTCCGTCCGGGCTCTGATACCATGTTAGAAAATGAAATCCCACCTAGAGGGTATCACCGCAGCGGAAGACTGATAGATGAGCGACACACGGAAGTGTTTCACTACAGAATCACACTTCATAACATGTGTGTACTTCATGTGTGTGCAAGCCAGCAAAATAGACTGTGCATCAAGACAATATAGAAGCAACACTTACATATTTCCGTCCGTCCACAAATGAGACATAGTACAATACCAAAATGTCCTACTATATGCCTGGCACTTCTATCTTTGAGCCTGCGTGCTCCATTGAGCTTATGTAGACTCTCTGTCCAAAGATCTCTTCCACCTTGCTGTCTGGATACTAGCCTAGGTGGGCTGCCACTCTTGAGCTAAGTCTGCAGCACTTATAGGTCTCCTTCACCTCCCGAATGTAGGCTCAAGGAAGCCCTCCTGCTGCTCCTGGATTGGCTGTTCCAAGTGATGAGGAAAGGAGGTCCAAATGCCCCCTTTTTTAGGGGCTGGTTGCCCCCCCCAAAATAGCCGACTGTTACAGACCCTCTAGCCGACTGAAACAGGCCCTCCAGGCGACTTCTTCCTTGCAGCCTATAAAGCCCCCCTTGGGGGCACACTTGCAGGTCTTTTGCTGGCCCTGCCTGGCCACGTGGCAGGCTGCCACTGGCCTAGGCAGGCCTGCCCATATCCAGCCTTATTTCTAGTCCCATAGGCCTTCCAAGTCTTGCTGAATCTGTTCCGTCTATGTTTAGCCCGCTGCCCTGTTATAGGCCCTGGAAAGCCTCCAACCAGTCTGTACTGAGGTTTCCCTGTGCAGACTTGTCATCTCCATCCATGTACAGCCCTGTGGCACTCCTGCACCACTTCTGCCCACCATGGTGGCCCTGATCTGCCAGGTATCTCCTCTCTCTCTCTCTCTCTCTCTCTCTCTGCTTCCCACATGGCAGCCCATGTGCTGCCGATGTGGCAGCCCCATGCCTACTCCTATCAATCTATGGTCCACCCCCCCGATGCACTTCTCATATGGGGGCTCACAGGTGGGGAGGTGACCAACCCTACTCCAACGACTGATTCTTGGAATGAGCTATCACTCCAGCCTTTGGACATTTGCAGATTTTGGTTCTTTGACTTCTTTTGTAGGAGAGGGGGTTGCTCTGAAGATTGATGATTGGAGTGGATTGTGGATAATGGTGCCTCTCGGCACATGTCTCCATCCTTGGCCGGGTTCCAAGACTTCAGGATCATGGCAAGATACGTATGCATCGGTGACAGTTCTACCATCAAGTTTGTGGAGAGCGGAAGCTCTCTCGGTGACCTGTGCATTTCAGGTTTGGGCACCTGAATTTGGATGTGGTACAGAGAGCTGCCCGGGAACAAATGGTTCTTGGTTTGCCGGATGTGGGTAGCAAGCAAGGGCACTGCAGCTTATGTGTTTGAGGGAAGCATCGTAGAGAAGACTTTCCGAAGCAAGCTCATTGGCGGGCTTCAAAACCCCTAGAGATGATACACATGGATCTCTGTGGTCCTATGCAGGTCCCGCCTCTTGGGGGAGCACTTTACTTCATGCTGGTGATTGATGACTTCAGCAAGCCCATGTGGGTCTATTTCTTGGCCCAGAAAGAATTGGCTTCCCTTGATTCCAAGAGTGATATGCTCTTGTGGAGAAAGAATCCGAGCTGCTCATAAAGTGTCTTTGGGTTGAAAAGGGAGGAGAGTGTTGCTCACATGCATTTGAGAGATTTTGTGCAGCGAAAGGCATCAATAGAGAACTTGCAAACATCGGTGGGGTGGTTGAAAGGAAGAATAGGATCCTGGTGGGGATGTTCCGTATGATGTTGGAGCACGGTGAGACTCCCTGCTTCCTTTGGGGGGAAGCTGTAGCAACGACTGTCCATATCATCAACCCATCTTCAATGACCGTATTTTTTAAGGTAACTCTGTTTGAGGTGTAGTTTGGTTGTAAGCCTGATGTGTCTCGTTAGCCAGATGTGTCTCGTTTCAAGGTGTTTGGCTGTGATCCATACTTCCATATTCCCAAGAAGTAGAGGGGAAGATGGATGCAAAATCCCACAAGATGGTTTTTGTTGGCTACAATACTTGGTTTATAGGATACAATATGTATGATCCAGTTCGGTGAGCCATTGTAGTCAGCCGAGATGTAATATTTGATGAGCAAGTACCAACCTCAGTTTTGGACCAGCCACCAATTCTTGGAGAGCATAGAGGAAGTTGTACCGGAATCGATCCTGAAGTTGAGGAGGGGCAACTGCAGGATGAGGGGACTTTTAGTTCTTTGAGGATACTGAGGTGGTCGATAGAAATGTTGAAATATCTGGAGTCACAGACATAACCAATGCACGGCAGGAGGACCCCCCTGCAGTTCACGCCATGGTAAGGAAAAAGTTCTGGAGGCTTTGCCCTTATAAGTTAACTATGCCTTGATGTCCTGTATCTGGGGGATAAGGAGCCAAACCTCAGTCAAGGAAGTGCTCTCTCGGGAGATGTGGAAGAGAGCCATGGAGGTTGAGTTGGAGTCTATTGAGAAGAATGTGCCTTTGTGATGGGCAGTCATCGAAGTTAAGTGGGACTACAAGACCAAGTACACGTCAAAAGGAGCTATGAACAAGCATACCATACTTGTGGCTAAAGGATGCCCCGGGATCGACTATGAAGATACCTTTGCTCCCATTGCACTGATGGCCACGATCAAGGCAGTGTTGGCGACTGGTCGCTTCTCATTAGCAGTGGCCCATCTTTTAGATGGCAGCCTTTCTCAATGGAGACCTGAAGGAGGAAGTTTATGTAGAGCAACCCCCTAGCTTTGGAGTTCCGAACACAACAGGAATGGTCTACAGGTTGTGCATGGCATTGTATGGTCTCAAACAGGCACCACGAGCATGGAACCAGAAGATCTATGTATGTTTCCTATGGAATGGTTTTCAGATTTCCATAGCAGATCTTATGTATATCTTCCATGAGAAGAATCTTGTGACCCTGATTATCCTCTACGTTGACAATCTCATCTTGACAGGGTTAGGCTGACCTAGGGTCGATCTAGGTCAGCCTGCATAAGCAGGCCGACTGTAGGGTTTGGGGGACCTATATATAGGCCCCCTCCCTGCCCTCTCTTCAGCATCGTGTTTTTTTCAGCAGTTCAGCAGAGGGTTTTCCCAGATCTCGGGTGTCGAAGTCTCTCTCCCTCCATCACATTTCTTGTTTGTGAGTTTTCTGTTTTTGCTCTTAGTTGGCTGATCACAAATCCACTGCACTTTCACAAGTACACTCCCCAATGGGGAAGTAGAGGTGTCTATCAGTGCATGTAGTACATGTGTCGAGAGTGGATCCTGTCATGTCATGCCATGTGTCTTGTATCATATGTCATGTGCTAGTCATGAGCAGCCTGAGTTCTGTGTGGGACTGACTGCAGCCTCACTGAGAGTTGTGGTGTCTGTGGGACATATCTGAGACCTGCTATTGGCATGCGACTCCTCTTTGTAGCGTGTACTGAGGGTGGCATGAGGCGGCCTGATGTTGACATTCTGCAAGGACAAATACCCTGAATGGGGCAAGTGCTGAAGGGGCCACAAGGAGCCCAAGGGCCAAGGAGACCTTGGGAACACTGAGTAAAAAGAAGGCAGAATCGACCCTAAAGATAGCCGTAGTAGGTAGAGGGGCAGCAAACCAAGGAGCCTTTGAGCAGCCCAAATGGGTCTGGTGCCAACCCTTATGCACAAGAAGAAGGCTAGGCAGGGAAGAAGGAACGAAGCAAGGGAAGGGGAGAGGAAGGCGAGGTTAACAGAGGCCAGCTGAGGAGAGCAGGTTGAACGGAGGCTAGCAGGAGGGTTGGGAGCTTAGGTGGGCGGCATGACTGCTTTTACCACTCAGTTCTCTTAGAACTTGAAATTCTTTTATGAGATCCTCTTGTGCTTCTTGTGCTGCAAGTGTTCTTATAGGAAATCTTTTAGGATATGTGCGTTTTTGTGAATCTGTACTGAACTCTTCATGCGGGATCACAGGCGACACTGTTTTTTGAACGAATGAAACCGGAGGTTCTTGAAACCATTATTCCAGCTCTGGAGGTATGTACTATGTTCTCAATGTTCAGGTGAAATTATTACTTTCTCGTGGTTGGTGCACTAAGCATTTCATTTAAAACAAATATTTTATAGATTTCAGAATCTTTTGAAACCCAGCTGGCAGCGTATGCTTGGGTACTGATGAAAACATAAGCGTAGCTTTGCTTACTAAGTTATTATTACTTTTTATTTTTCTCATTTACTCATAATTTTGTCTAAAGTCTCTTACAAACTCCCTTTCCTTTGTTCTTTTGCTTGTTATAAAAAAAATCTAATTTATAAAATAGAATTTGGATATATTCTAGTCTTATGAAGATATATATAAACATTTAGATTTGTGGAATGATATTGCGTGCTCAGAAAGGTGTTTCTTTGGACATATTGATCTGAATTTTTAAAATTGTTGTCGTGTGGCAAACCTTGCAGAAGCTTGAAAAAGACTACACGAATAACACTGGATTGCCTGCACCAGAAAAGATAAGTAGTAAGAAGCAAGGATAGATGTATTTGGGAAGAATTAAGGATTGAAGCCATTTATTTGGACTGTATGCTGTATTAAATCTTAGAGGATTTTTTTTCAGAGATGTTGGCCATCTCTAGGCTGAATATATTGGATTATTTACATGCATACTCAAATTTAGTCCCCGAGGAATAAGGAAATACTTGCCATGTAACTTACGAAGAGTCTGTTCTTCAATGATCTAGTTGTAATCATGAGGGGTTTGTTTGCACAGAGATTGTCCAAAGTCTCAATGGAGAAAGTAGTATATGTTAAGAAGATAATTTTGCACTTTGATGGTGAGTGAATCTTAAGTATCTGTTGTGCAGTTGTAATATGCAGAGCGTCCATGTATGTTACAAACCTCTAATTTAATGCAAAGATGTCCTTGGGCTCTGTTCAGGCTGTTGGACATGAACGATTGGGCAGCTGAGGGTTGTTTATCTGGATGTGAGACACTGAAACATGTTTGTTCTTCTTTCTGTTCAATGATGTGAAATTGTTTTTCCACCTTTGTACTTTTATATGTGTTCATGGAACATACTGTGAGCCATGTAGCGCCTAGGCATGATTTTCTCCCTTAAGAATCTTCGTTACACTGGTTTCAAATATGAATCACGTCAACCTCGTCATCTTGACCTCTTTGAGGGCGTCTCATGCCCCTGCCTTGTCCTGCTGAAGACCTGTCTCTGCTTTTTGATGGCTCAGTCTGCGCAGGCTTCATTAACATGGTCCTTGTATATTCTGCTCAGGCTTTATTATTATGCCCAGGCATAATAATGAGAAGCTACAAGGGTTCTGAATTTTCTGACTAGAGAATCATCTTTATATCAAATTCAAATATGAAGCGCGTCAACCTTCTCATCTTGTCCTCTTTGTGGGTTTCTCATGCCCCTTCCCCCCCAGCCTCCTTTGTTTGATTTTTGCTCCTATGTCAGCCGGTTGCCACCTCTATCCCCAAAGCCTTCTATCAGCTTGTCGCCTCTCAATTGCCTCTCAGCCAATGGTTCTCCCCAATGCCTCTCTCTGATCAACCTTAAATCCATCTTTACTTCAATGAGTTTTCTCATAGGCAGCATCACCTTTCGCATAGGCACTTCAGCTATGTTCCATTGGGCGTTGGTGAGCGTGATTTAATGTTTTTTTAAAAAATGCAAGAAAGGAAAACCAGTGTGATTGAGATGAGGCTTACTCAATAGTTAGATATTATTGAATTTTGTACATTAATTGTTTTGTTTGATATATTTCTGTGATCCATAGTTGTTAGTGCTCATTATTGCTAAGGTATCCCACTTGGAGAAAAGCACTTTCTTCATGGAGAAAATAAATAAAACCTAGCTTTTGTAGAAAGTAGGCTATTCTAGGCTAGAAAGTAGGTTTAGCTTTAGAGAAAGCACAAGGTAGGCCTAGTCTATAGAAAAAGAGCATGGTTGTAAGACACATTAAGACACGATACGTCAGACACGCTTTAGACACGAGTGTCTAAAGTGTCTTAAAGATAAGACACGTAAGACACGTCATTGTAATAATAAACATTTAATTAATATATGTATAAGTATACACGTGTACAACTTGCCAGCATAGCTAGCTACTAGATTCTACAACTACAATAAGCTACACTTCAACAATGCAAGAAGTAACAATGCACTTGTACAATGTACTTAAGACTTAAAAGTTAAAGTTAAGACTCACAACTCAAGAGCTTGCAAGTGAAGAGTCACGACTCGAGCTTGCAAGTCACGACTCACAATTTTAAAGATTTAAACTGATAATAGAATCTTGATATTCAAAAATCTAGATAAACAACTTAACAAGAGCCTAGAGGGTTACATAGATTATATACCAACATCATTAATCAATACACATAAATATCATGGCAACAGTCTGGCAATCACATGTGACATGAATGAAATATGCATCTCAAGAGTCTAATCTCTCAAGATTCATCCTAATCCAAATCTGTGAGATCACTATCATTGCTGGATTCGAAGTCACCATCAATGATAGCATGGTTAAGTCACTCGATGTTTGTTGTTACACTCAACCCACTAAAAAAAAAGAACAAGAGTATCTAAAGGTGTCTTAAGGTAAGACACGTGTCTTAAGTGTCTTATCATAAGACACGAGTGTCTTAACAACCATGAAAAAGAGCCCCTAAGCTCTAAGTTGTATTGAGAATTGTACTCAGCTTCTTGCTCCCTCTATGAGCCACTTTTACCAAGTTATTTTGTTGCAATAAAGACCTTCAGGGGAGTGGGGGGGGTTGTGTTTGGCCTTTAGGGTTGTGTTGTCTCTCTCTCTTGCCTCTACTCCCTCATTCTCTCTCTCAAATTGTTTCTCCGCTCTACTGTTGGTATTCCTACTCGCTATTCAGCTCCAGCTTCCAAACGGATTCCTTCTTCAAGTGTGATTTGTTCCTTTTGGAGGTATTTGGACCGGAGGAGAGATTTTCATTGCCAAGTGCTAGACAAGGAATCCTTGTTTGATTGCGATCCAACTTTGCCTGTTCCGCTCATGTATTACAGAGCTTTGGAGTTGTGCTTCATTATTTGTTTTCTATGTTTCGGTCCCAAGTCCTCGGTCAATTGGTTGAACCATTCAACCAAAATCCACTCCCCTCTTACTTCATCGCTCATCAGGTCTCCTCCCATCTTTACTTGTAATGCATTTACCTCCTTATGAGGAGTTGGGCTTTGTAATTGGCTATTTTGACTTAGCCAAGCTTTGAATCAATTTGGGTTTGAGTTTTTCATCATGCACACATGGTTTTGAATCATGGCATTTCATCCACTAGCTAGCCCAGTCAAAGGCATCCCATAGCCGTTGATGATCTAGATGAAGAATTTGTTAAGCTAGAATCCAAGAGTGCCAGTCATTGAAGCAAATATCCCGATTTCAGCATTTATTTGAGGAGATTATGTCCAAGCTAGCTACTGTTCACCCAAAGAGGTTAATCGAAGGCATTATCCTAATCCTCTTGCCGCAAAAGAATCCCCAAAGCACCTTTCTTCACGAAGGTGTTCCCAAAGTCCTTTACCATCCTAAAAGTACTATGCTTCAAGTGATAGAAGTATGGGCCAAGATTTCCAAGTTTTCGCTTGCCCTTGTCCAATATTTCTTCTTCTTCTTCTTCTTCCTCTTCCCACATTCCGAAAGCATTCTCCTCATGGACGAAATAGAAGAAGATCCAGATCTAGAGGTGGAGACTTCAAAGAAGGTGGGAAGTCCATTACGTTTACCACTTATGATGGAAAGTATAAGTTCTTGCCTTATGATGTCCACACAGCTTGGGAAAGCGTGAGTCTAACAACTTTAGATACTATCGAGACTTATAATTAGAAGTTTTGGCCTTTATATCACTCCCTTCAAGGATGTCTTAGAAAAGACCAAGCTTCGAAAGTATAGGGCTAGTTTACATCCTAGTATCCATGCCCAAGTAAATCCAATACAAAATTCGAGATTTGATGCATTCAGCTTCTAAAGCCAAGGGGTTCATCTAATCCCTTCAAAGGAAAATCAAAGTTCACTCCATAATAGCTCAAGATCCTCTGAAAGGAAGGAAAGTGCTTCCATTGCAGAAAAGAAGGCATATGGTTGGCCACTGCCCTAAGAAACCTCCGAGTTTGAGGGAGCAGAAAACTCCTAAAGAACTGCTAAAGACCTTGGCGGGAGTTCACAATGGTCTAGGGAGAGCGAACGATTTGAGGCCAGAGAGCTTTTCCTTTCATTGGGCAAAGACACCAAATTGTGCTCATTTTGTTTGATCAAGGTGCAACCAATAAGTTCATCTCACTTGATCTTGCCTTGTGTCTATGGATCAAGAAGGAATAACTCATATATCTCTTGAACTCGACAGATCTTTTAGGAACCATCAGACTAGTAACTATACTGTGCAAGCTTAGGGTCCATGTGCAGGATTATGTGGATCAAGAATACTTTTTTGTTTCTCCTTCAGACCAATCCGATGTAGTTTTGGGAATGCCTTGGTTCTGTAGAAAAGGGGTTCATCTTGTGATGCCAAGGAGAATGCTTGTTTTCAAGCATAGAGACAAGGAACAAAGGGAGAGAAGAGACCATTCCAATTGTATCAAGTGTATCCATTTGAAAGCAATAAAAAGTTCTATTTTTGCTTACATGATTTTTGCTAAGAAAAAGAAGATAAGATCCTCAGGATAAAGAGACATTTTAGTTTGTAGATACTTTGAAGGATTGTTATTCAGATTCTTTGCCATGGGAGCTACCTCCAGTGCGGCTTGAAGATCACACCATTAATCTCATTCCAAGAAGTGAGCCCCCTGATTGTCCACCCTATCGGGTGAGTGCACCCCAGACCAAGGAGATCATGGCAAAGGGACAAGGCTTGCTGTCCAAAGGACTCACTCGACCTAGTTCTTCTCCATTTTGCTCCTTAGTGTTGTTAGTCTAGAAAAGGATGGGTTGTATCGAATGCCTAAAGATTACAGAGCTCTCAACAAAATGACCATTAGGAACACATTCTTGATTCCTCGCACAGAGACATTCTGTATAGGTTGAAAGCGGCCACCATTTTTAGTAGGATTGAATTGAAGAGTGGGTATAATCAAATAAGGATCCATCCTCAAGACATCCATACGACAACCTCCTAAACAATGGTTCGCTTATATGAGTTTCTAGTCATGCGTTTTGGGTTGACAAACGCACTAGCCACTTTCAATCGAGTGATGGATCGGATTTTAAGGCCTACAGGCACTTTACAAGTATTTTCTTTGATGATATGCTAGTCTTCTCCAACTCTGAAGAAGAACATAAGAGGAATCTTGCGACAGTGTTCTAACAACTTTGGAATAACAAGCTCTACATTAACAACAGTAAGAGCTCTTTCTAAATGAGATTCATTATCTTGCTCTAGGGAGGGGATTCGAATGGATCCCACCAAGATTAAAGCCATATAGGAATGGCCACAAGAAGTATGGAGTTTCTTGTGACTTTTCTCCTACTATAGATGACTCATCAGACACTTTGCTAATATATGCATGATTTGACCAAGAAATATGCAGTCTTCAGGTGGGGAGAGTGGCAAAGGACAGCTTTCAAAATACTCAAAGAAAAGCTAACACTTGAGCCGATCCTTGTTGTTCCAGACCTACACAAATCTTTTGATGTGAATTGTGATGCATGTAGAGAGTGTGTGGGAGTTGTTCTTTACGAAGGTGGTCATGTTGTGGCCTACGAGAGTCGGAGACTGCATGATGCTGAGAGGTATATGGACACTTATGAGAAAGAGATGTTGGTTGTAATTTATAATGTCACTACTTGGAGGCTTTATCTTCTTGGAGCTGATTTCATAGTCAAGACAAATCATCGGGTATTTCTTGACACAAACAAAGCCTTTTGAAAAGTAGATAATGTGTGCAAACTTCTTGTCCATGTTACATTTTCAGAATGTCCATACTCCACAAGTTGAAACAGAGTAGTGGATTCTTTATCTAGAACGTCCGATGTGAACAATGTCACTATAGCTTATCACAGGGACATCGAGGAAATGAAATATCTTTATCTATAGGATTTTGACTTGGGAGAGATCATGAGGAAGACTCAGCAAGGACAATCATCCAGCCAATATTCACTTAGTGATCACAGAAAGATGATCACATTTGTGTGACCCAAGACATGTAAACAAACCTTTTGGAAGAATGTACTGTCCCCTCATATGCAGGTCAGCTAGGTATTTCTTGTATTACCCAAGCTATTGAGAGGTACTTCTTGTGGACTGAATGTCTTACATGCCAAAAGGTTAAGTACGATAGAGAAAAGACTCAAGGTGTCGTGATGCCACTTCCAATACTAGAGGCCTTGGGAGAGTATGGCTATGGATTTTATCTTTGATCTTCCATGATCAAATTATAGAAATATTCACCAAATAAGATACAACTGATGGTGTTGTCCACCCGTGCGCTCTCTAGTAGAGCTTCGATGGTGATCTAGACAGACTCTGGATGGAGAAGGACTTGAGATAGGGTAATTGGCATTGGATGTTGAGGCTTGGGAAGTGGCCTCCTTATATAGCCCTTCATAGTGGACCGATTCCACCACATTGGTGGGTTGGCGATGCCACATGCATATTGACTTAGCACATTGGGTGACTAAGTGTGAGGACGGTGGCACATGTTTGCTTGAATTTCGCAATCGGCCAAAGACCAATGACCAATGACCACGCGCGCATAAGCAAATTCACATATGCGAATGCTCACGCGTATGCAACGGAGGGCATACCATAGCGTAAGCAAATTCATGCTAGACCTCGAACCTCAAACCTCGCCATTGGGGGTGTTGTTCCTAGACCCCCATCGCGCTATCCCCAATACTCGCTGGTGGTGTTGCCTCGAGACCCCCAAGATCGGGGGTGCTGCCCCTGAACCCTCGAGGAGTACGTTGTTCCTTCTACCATCTCCTAACCATCAAACGGTCACTATGAGACCTCATCTAATATCAAAACTAGGATCCTACCAATATCCAATGCTCACACCATGGCTTCTCCTCATAATGGGGGCCTTACAAAAGGGCACTATGGAACATTGCTGGGTTACATATGAGAGGTGGGCATTGCACATATACCGACACCCCCTCTCACGAAGGTGAACTAGGTTCTTGGCCTAATGGCAAGCTCATGAAGATGCTGAATAAGATGTTCCTTCCCCAGAGGTTTGGTGAAGATGTCAGCACAGTTCTTCTTAGTGCAATAATACGATCTCATCCTAGATCAGCTCTCGTACATAGCGGTATTGAATCTCGATTTACTTTGTCAGAGTATGAAACACAGGGTTCTTAGAGATGGCCATGCAACTTTGGCTGTCGCACCTTAGTGATGTAGGCTCTCTCATTGGAACTCCTATGTCTGCTAAGATCCTTCAAAGACAAACTATCTTGCATGCAATGAAACAAGTTGCCTTGTACTCTGCTTTTGTAAAAGAAAGGGCCGTTGTGGGTTGTGACAATAGCCAATCAAGGAATCTCTCGATCTACAAGTGATGCCATAGTCAAGAGTTCCTTTGAGGTACTTAAAAACTCGCATGCTTGCATTCCAATGGTTCTCTCGGGGATGATTCGAGAATTTGCTTAAGACACCAACTGCAAAACTGATGTTAGTCTTGAGAAAAATCAGACTTCTGATCAGCCTTCTGTCCTTCTTGATGTCGACTAATGGTGAGGCATCCTCTGTAGAAAGCCTTGCATTCACGTGACCACATGCTTGCACTTAGTCATGCCGAATGCCTTCATAATCTCTTGAGCATACTTTTGTTGAGAGATGAAGATATTCCCCGGCTCTTGCTAGCAGATCTCAATGCCCAAACAATAGTGCAGGAGCCCCAAATCCGTCATTTCAAATTTAGAGCTCAATAGCTAGTGTATTTGCTGGATGATCTTCTTGAAAGAGTACCTGCGTGCAACTCCATGTCTTAGAACCCATTCCAAGTTCTATGCAGCTCCACGACATCACAGATGGGAAGCCAACATACACACTTTGGGTGAAGATTGCACCATAAATTGGCCAATGATCGAGCCATACTCTGGTGTAGAATGGAATATCCAAGGCACGCTGATCCGAGCACTTCTACAGCATGAGCAAATAATGTGCCGCAACATGACCGCTTTCTTCGCCAAAGTGCTATCTTCTGCAAAACATTGGAATACATTTTGGAGGTCCCCAACCACATCGACTGCCATTTGCCTCCACTCAGTTTCAATCCCAATGAACGGATTGATTTTTAGACATGGTCACCTGTGATGACAAGATCATCTACATACAAGACTATAGCAACTTGTTTTCCATCTTGCTTCATTACATAAAGGTTAGCTTCAGAAGCATTTCTCAGAAAACCACAGTTTAGGAAAAAATTATCTATCCTTTGATACCATGGTCGTGGGGCTTGTTTCAGCCCGTACAATGTCTTCTTTAACCTACATACTTTATTTTGTGAATGGGGCAACTCAAAGCTTGGTGGCTGAACTACATACACCTCCTCGTTGAGATGCCCATTCAAGAATGTGGACTTAACATCCATTTGAAAAACTACCCAAATTGATGTCTTTAGTTTGATATGCTCTCATTTGTGTCTCTTATAATTCTATAGATTATTTGTCTCACATCTCTGTTCATCTTGAATTGATTCTCTCCATTGTATCGTCATTTCCTATATCATTTTATGCAGTCTTAAGATCTCTCATCTTTATTTTGGGTCAAGACTGTTCTTGATTAAAACTGTGGAGTTTAATTATAAGAACCATTAGTCATTTCTATTGGACATTGCAAAATTCTATTAGACATTGTAGTTGTCTATTGAAGTGATAACTTTCTTTTGAGGTAATATCGGAGTAGAGAGAGGTCTAAATCAACTAGTTAGCCTTTTGAATTATATCAAGATGTTGTCTTCTGCAAAGATGCTTATTTATCATTGACAATTGGGCAATGATGGAGAGGCCTATTTATTTCTTCAAGTGTTTGTCAAAGTGTCTTGGTGGTAATTAGGTCAATTAGTAGAAAGACAAGGTAATTTTGATTGAAATTTTTTGTCTTAGACATTTTTGGTTATTACCTTGGACAATAGGGCTCAAGGGTAGGGTATTTGGTCTCCTACTTTGCACATGCCCTTGAAAACGATAAAACTCCTCTCCATATGGATGGTTATGGAAAGCCCCATTTTATAAGGTTTAGAGAGGTAGCTTTAACTCTATAGGCCAAGCAGATAGAAGTAGAGCAGGTGAAAAAACAAGGAAACACTAGTTCAATTGTTGAAACATAGCAAACAATGTAGAAATAGTAGCGACTTCTTACATGTATTGATTTTGCAAATAGTAGTTGTAAAGTACATGTATTGAGTTTTCAAAACTTACATCATATAATCACTACTTTACTCTAGTGACTTGTACATTATGCTATTAAATTTACTAAATTTTTAGACTCTATTTGTCCACTTGTGATTCACAAGTCTTTGACTTCCTCCATTCTACATGTTTCTATGTAGCTATTGAGTTGTCCAATATTGTCTTCTTCTTTCCTTTTGGGCCATATTGAAAGCTAGTTTAACTTGTACTATTGCCAATTGTATCTTAATTTGAGCCGTCGTTGTATACCTCGATAGATCCACTAAAAAGCTTTGAGGTTACTTGCCTTCTATGCTCCTTTGAAATGTTGTGTATGTCAAAAAAATGCACTTTGTGTAGTGTAATGAGACTTCTCCATTCCCCTAGGTGGACCAGATTGTAGGGCATCCATATGTTTTGATAAAATATGGAAGGTGGTTATAGATAATATGCTGCTTTTATGAAAACTAAGAAGCCAGTTTGCTTTTTAAGGAGGCCTACCACATATGGATACGCAAATAAGGAAAGAATGAATTTTTGTTACCATGTAGTGGCCTATATTCCAAGCTGTCCAAGCTTGTTTCATTGATTTTCAAAATTCTTCAGCTCCTCTTCTAATGCATGGTAATCATTCTTGCTCCAAGTTTGTTTGTCACAAAGTATGAATAGCTTATCTTATTATTTTTGTATTTTTGATTTTACATTTCATGTGATTTCGTCTACCTCATGATCTTTGATTGCATTACGTATGAGCTTCCAAAGGCCACACTTCACTCTTGAAACATATCTTGATTGCCTACCTAGTCTTCTTTTGCTCTGTGGTTGTGATAAAAACCTTTGAGCTTTGAATCCACCAATAGGTGGCTTTAATAGGGACTTCCTTTCCATTTGTTCACTTCCTAAGTTCTGTTGTAATATGAACATCTCCTCCATGGAGACCGATGTCAGACAATACTTTTTCCAATTCTTGAAGTGTCATCTTCTTATGCTTCTTAGGACAAAGCTTCCAAGCAATTCCAAAATATAGAAATAGCAACTTTTCAATGATCTGACAAAAAGCCTGCAATGTGCATATATGTACATTGCACAAAGGGATATCAAGAATACCTTTGAAATTTGGATCAACCTTATCTCTGTTAGGTGCTTTCCTTCATGATTTAGGATCCATGACATATGCTAGCTTCTTGCATAAAGGGATGGAGATTTTGAATTACCTCCTTTGCTTATGTTTGAAATACACTTGAGAGCCTTTAGGTACCTTCCATATACCACTCCACCTAGAAATCAACTTTGCCCTTGATATGAAGATGCTATCCTTGAACTTGATTTTTTATGATTGTTGGTATTTCTATGTGGTGGATACCCAATCAAGCTAGGAGAGTGTGGAAGGTTATTCTACTATAGTTTGGGGAGGTTGTGAATTAAAAATCCATCTTTGTTACAAGATGTTGCTAAAGTTAAGTAGGAGATTTGGAGTCAAATCACCTCACATTCTCTATGGTTCATTTGGATCACTAGGAGCCAACTACAATACAAGGATATATAACCTAATGCTGAAATTCCTTTTTGTTTGTGGGGCTGGATAGGAAGTAGAGAGATTGCATGAAGCTTACTTGAACTTTAATGAAGCACATGACCAACTAGAAAGAGAAATGTCTACACATGGGTGTACCAACTTTGATGCTCTAAGTAGGCCTGCAATTGCTCCAAAAGATGTTGCTTGGACCTTTGGTTTGGGGACTTTTACCTTCTAGGAGTATGAATATGAAGACCATGATGTTGTTGTCTTTGATTTTACTTTTGTTGATGCTACGGTTGGTCACCTTTTTAGCTCAAGACCTCTATGAGAAACTTTTGGTAATATTCAATTTTGTATCTTCTACTATGGAGATATATTTTAGGAAAGGCATTGTATAAAGTTTTTGATATAATATAAGATCTAACTTTTTCTACCCAAAAAGAAGAATACCCAATCAAGAGTTTGGTGGCCCTCTGTCTTAATGTGCCTTTGAGAAATGCAAGGCTCTTTTACTTATGTAATTGAAGAATCAGACATTAATAAATACATTATACTTGTGGAAAACCATTTGAAATCCAAGTGTGTGCTTAGATCAAATGCACCTAGCCACCAAACATGCTTTTCTGATTGCACATTGTAGTGTTTTGAGTTTGGTTTTGTAACCAATGGATCAAGAGCTCTATTCATTAGTGTTATGGTCCTTGACAATCTCACAATCATCCAACTTTATAACAAATTTGAGAACTCTTCAAATGTGTCACCCTAAGATTCAACCATTCTCCTTTGTACTTGTTGAAGATCAATAAAAACATTGTTCCAAGGATTATACACAGTTATTCCCTTGTTACTTTCATACACCCATTCAATCTGCAAGAAATATACAATACAATCATTGACTTCTCGGTTGATTAGGCCTCTTAATCTCCACACTTCTACAGGCTTCAGTAAGAGCACATGTTTTATCCTTTGGTCTTTCAAGGTTGATGACACTGCTTTGAAAATAGAGTTCTAACCTTTCTTGCTCACTCCCCTCTCGTCAAGTGTCTCTTGGAGGATTAAGTTCACATGAACCTTGTTGCTATCTACAAATGGTCGCACTTTCCATTTGACTATTTTCCAGTTGATTCAGATAGTGATTTTCACGACACTTTGAGTACATTTCTTGCACCATTTCTATGACTAGCAACCTCAATCTAGAGGTATTCTTATTTCTAGGATTTTCCTACAACAAGGACACACAAGATTTTTTCTATGCTCGATTGCTACTATCATCGAGTAATCATTGTCTTTATGTTGCATTCAAAATAGTAAAAGAGAAAGAAAACTTACCTTGCTTCCTGAACTCTATGCTTGCATCCCCCATTGCCAGATTTGACTTCTGCAATATTGCAATTCTATTTCTGAGTTCATCTCCAAATGGAGTGGCTTTTGTTCTAGCTTTCCTCAACTTCTCCTTTGTCTTTATGTGTTCTTCGGTCTCCTTCTATAGTTGCTCTTTCAATCTAGAGCTTTTTTCTATCTATGGCAATTTGATCTCCATCTCTTGTTGGTAAAGGTGCTTATACATTTTTGCAAGACAAAATTGAAGTATGAAGTATCCATGCAATCCCTTATCACCATCACCTACAAACTTTACTAGTGTTGTCGGACTATAAAATGGAGTAATAGAGTTTTTGATGGGATATTTTGAATAAATGCCTCCATCACACCATAAGTCGATATGATGTAGGCCTTTTATCCTCAGGTTTTGTCTTTGCATGGGACCTACTTGTAGACCCTTTTGCCAATTTTGCACATATTTTGTGGAGTTGATCCATCCAATTTACAAGAGACTCTTTGAGGCTTGGTTGTTTAGACAATGCAATTTGAATTCTCAAAAGAAGAAGCTGCATGGGCACCACCACTTCCTCAATGCCATAAATCATTTTAAAGGGAGTGACGCTAGTGGCAACTTTGTATGTGGTATGGAAGGCCCATAAGGCAAAATAGAGCTTTTGGTCCTAGTCATTCCAATTCTTATTGACCAAAAAATTTAGGACTTTTTGGATGATATTTTTTGATGATTTTGCTTGGCCATTAGCCTGAGTGTAGTATATAATGGAGAGCTTATGAATAATCATGTGCCTCTAAGTAAGCATCAACATAATGTCATTGGCCAAGTGGCCACCTTGGTCACTAAAAATCTCCATCAGACAATTGAAGTGGGTCATAATATGCTCATAGACAAACTTGGCCATAAGAGCCACCACTGAAGTGTCTCTCATTGAATGTGCTCAACCCACTTAGTGCAGTAGTTAGTTGCAAATATAATGAAATTGTTTTTTAGATAGATGGGTGGTCAACTTGAATAAGAAAATGAATTCTAATCCCCATTTTTGAAAGGGATCAAGGGGGAGGACAAAGGTGCATGGCATGCAATCATGAACGGTTGGCTAACCCAACTATGGCAAGCATCACGCTGCTTGGTAAAGACTAGCATCATTGAGAATTGTAGGCCATCATAGTCTATCCATGAGGATCTTTTGGCCCATAGTGTCCTTGGACAAATGTCATTTGGCCAATACTTGGTGTGCTTCTTACAAAAATATAAATGCTTGTGTGGTGGCATACAATGATGGCAAAGCACTTTGTTAGGACTGAGGTGATAAAGAAAGCCAGTGATAATTCAAAATTTTTGACTCTGGAGTGCGAGTCACTTGCACCTATCATGTGTCAGGTGTTGATTGGGAATTATAGTTTCCATGAACTCGAACATACCATTGTACCATGTGAGTATGATGCTAGAATGTTGCCTTGCTTATGCTCCATGTCTAGGGCTAAGGCCATTAGTGATGCTTCATCTAGCACTAGAGTTGGTTCATCTTCAAGTTTTTTAGCAACAATTGTAAAGATGTCTAAATCAGGAAATCATCCACAAATAGACCAGGGCATTCTCCACTCTCTAGCAAGGATAGGTAGTCGGCAATTGCATGCAAATTTCTTGGAGTATGCACAATAGAAAGTCAAATTCTTGTAACAACAACATCCAATAGGCCAAATTACCTATGAGGTTTGGCTTATTGATGAAGTACAAAGATACCAAATGGTCCATGTGGAAGGTGAATCAATTGCTGAGCAGATACCCTGCAGATAGTGCTAAAATAATAGCATGATTCATCCAGAGAGTTTCTTTCTCTTGGGGTGGTCACTTTATAGGAAATGTAAGATAGCACCATAGTTAATGGAAAGGGATTTTTTAAATTTGGGTACTTACGATCCATGTGCAAATGGGAGGGGGTTCAAAAAATACTTATAAAATGTAATTTAACTATGTGCACATATAGGCAGGACTTTTATATTCCATATTTGAACATGTATACATACAAACGAGGGGTAATCTATTATATTAAAAAATGTGAAATTTTAACTTTATGGGTTTTTAGAGAGCGACTATCTTGGGTTGCCACCAGACTTGGCCTAAGAATTGGACCAATTGCCTACCTGTTATGGAGTGTACAACCTTGTAAATCTATTTGAGCCTGGCCAAATCAAGAGTGACTCTATCTTTAGAAACCATGTGCCCAAAGGGCATGGCCCTATGTATTGCAAAGGTGTACTTTGCCTAATTGAGTGACAAGTGGACTACAAGGCATTTGGTGAGACACAACTCAAGATGATGGAGGTGCTCTACTTGGGTGCCAAAAACACTAAAGTCATCCACGAAAATTCACATGGACATAAGTATTCATAAAATACTTCATGTACAAGGAGTTGGAACAATGCAAGCACATTCTTGAGGCCAAAAGTCATAATTTTAGATGTAAACACAGTAATAATGAACATGGTTTTCTCTTGATCTTCCTCGGGCATGTAGACTTGGTTGTAACCACCACTGAGGTCATCGAGAAAAGGATCCATCTTATGAACTATAGCTTCTATCACAAAATCAAGGAAGGGTATGGGGAATGGATCGATCACCATGGTGGCAACATTGCATGGTGGCAATCCACATAGACTCATAGTTTTTATTTTTCTTGGGGATGATGACTATTAGGGAGATCCACATGGTCCAATCAATGGGGTATATGAAGCCTACTTGCAATAGCTTGTCAATTTCTTATTTTACCTTTTTGCATAGTTTGGGTTCATTCGATACCATTGTTGGTGGAAAGGCTTGGCATCATCCTCGAGCACAATCCAATGGTGGTAAGATTGGGGATCAATGCCCTTCATGTTGGTGTAACTCTAGGAGAAAATTCCTATAAAGGAATTGAGAAGTTTTTTGAGGCTGGACCAGAATTTGAGAGTAAGCCGAGAACTGACCCAGACAATACATGGGTTGGAGTCTGAACCAAGGTCCAAGTTGAATAGGTCATGTTCTTTAACATGTCGTGAGTGTTGGAGTTTGTGTTCAAAGGCTTGATCCACCTAAATAAGCATTCTGATGGATGAATCACCTTCCAAGAAATATTTGAGCAATGACCCAAGGACAAAGGGGTTGACACTATCTATCCTAATTACCAATCTACTAATAGATCCCCCAAGGCCTCTAATATACTTAAAATAGAGGAAGGCATGCAAGGTTCATCAACAAGATGCTCACTCCTAAGGCATAAGATGTCAAGGAGGACCCTCCATGGCACCAAGGAAAAGAAGAGAACACTATGTCCTTTTGAAGAGCCACAGTTGTGTTGGTGGTGATCCAATCACACAACCCTAAGGTGTGGCTAGACTAGCTACATCTCTGTCCATCGAAGTTAAAATGCTCATTATAGCTCTATTACAAGGAAACCCAGCTCTTAAAAGATACCTCTCCAATTGGATGAACGAGAATATGGTAACTTAGGGAGATGTGAATCCCAAGGTAGAGAAATCCCTCATTGAGGACCAGAACCTCCTTAAGGTACCAATTAAGCTAGACCACTTTGAGAGTGACAACACCAACATAGTACTTTCCATCTCCTACTATATAAGAATGATATGGCAACCTTGGATGGAGGACCTAGTGTAAACATAGTCACTAGGTAGTGCTAGGCTAAGTGGGCATGACCTAAAATGGAAAGCACAAACCTTGTGTTCAAATTAGCTGTGAATCTATGGCTCAGCCTATAGGACTGCTAAGAGATTTCAAAATTAAGACCTTTGGTTTGACCTATTGAGTGTGGTTTATGGTAATGGACTTCCATGACTAACCGAACGGTTATGATATCATATCAGGAATACATTTCATGCATATCATAGGATTAGTCCATGAATAGAACTCCAATAGGATATCTTTATGTAAAGATAAGCAGGTCATGAGGGTCAACCTTCAGACATGGAAAGCCCATCCTATGTCCAAAAACTTATTTGCGACCGAGTCGAAAACCACTTAGCATACCACCTCTATAGATATGTTCCAGATATGCAATGAAAAAGACACATGAGAGGACCGAGATGACCATTGGTATGCTCCTATTGCCAGATCCTGAGTTCTCACATAGTTGGATGCATATTCCTGTAACCATAGATGTGCCTGAAAGAAGGGGACCACAATTGGACACTCATAACCCCAAAGTGCCCAAGGTTGTAGTCCCCTTAAATATGATTAGTGTATTAAGGGCATCCAAGCAAAGAAAGGGACAAATGAGGGTAAATTCGACCTTGATTGGCTTAGGTATGTCAGTGCTATCACCACTCACCATGAGTTTCCCTCCAACTGGGAAGCCAAACTAAGTGGGATAAATGCTCCAGTAGATCTCTTAAAGTAGCAAAAGAGCCTCGGCAAGATGCTAAGGCCCCTAAAGCTAAAGGCAAGCAACCTATCCAAAGGGACTTGGAAGATGATGAGGATGATAAAGTTGACCTCCGCCAAGTCTCAGATCATTTAAAGTCATACACATTCCAAGACCATAAAATGCACCTAGAAAAAGACAAAAGGATGATAGAGGAAGGAAATTAGCAAGGTTTTGATGGACCAGCCAAGGTGAAAGAGGTGAACCTATTGACAACAGATGGAGATCCTAAACGGTATGCATTGCCAACAATCTTATGCCAGGATAAGAAGAGGACCTAACATCAATTTTTTGAGAATATGAGGATTGCTTTGCATGGAAGTATTTCAACATGAAAGGGATAGCATTTGAAGTGTTGAAACATTCCATACCCATGATGGATGATGTGAGACCCATCTGACAGATACCCTAAGTATGCTATGGTTGTCAAAGAGCAGATTCAAAAGCTCATTGATGTGGGAGTCATATATGAAATTGAACATATGGAATGGGTGTCTCCAATCATCATTGTAATTAAAAACAATAGCAAGGTCCAAGTGTGTGTGGACCATTAAAAGATTATTGCTGCCACACATCGAGATCATTACCCAGTTCCATTTATTGAGCATGTGCTTGAAAGAGGAGCGGGCAAGGAGGCTTATAGTTTCCTTGATGGATTCTCCCACTACAACGAAGTCTTCAATGCAGTCAAAGGATAACACAAAATGGCATTTGCCACATATATTCCCATATTCACATTTAGAGTGATGCCTTGTGGACTCACTAATGCCCCAACTACATTCCAAAGGTTGATGAGCATATCCTTTTTAAAATACCTGAGGGACTTGTTTGAAGTGTTCGTGGACAACATATGTGTTTATTCAACATGGGATGACCACCTTGGATGTTAAAGGCTATTTTTTACAAGGTGCCAACTGTATCAAATTTCCCTTAACCCCTTCAAATGCCAATTTTGGGTAAAACATGGGGTGATGTTAATTCATGTTGTGTCCAAGAATGGAATTTCCATGGACTACAACAAGATTAAGCTCATTTTGGAGGTACCCAACCAATACCAAGGTTATACAATGCTTCGCTGGGCATATAGGATATTATAGAACATTTATATCTAGATATGTCAAGATTTCTCAGCCCTTGTATAAGCTACTTGTAGTATTTATCTGGCCAAGACTCATTTAAAACTCTTAAACTTGTAGTGGATTCAGCACCTATATTGCAGCAGGCACCTATTGGAACTTAATATTCCATGTACATATAGATGCCTCAAAGTTTGCACAGCCAGATGAGTATAACTTGGACTACCCTTGTGGACATACAAAGCAGACATATCTTTTTCCATTTTCTCCATTGTTGTGTTTGGAAATAACTTGTTAGGGCTTTGCAAAACTCTTTCTAAGCTAGGCAAGGATGATGGAAGGAGGTAGGTTTGAGCCACAAGGATTAGGAATCTTAGGGATGAGGGTGGAAGAGAGCCTAGGGGAGACGTATATCTCAGGGAGATGAGGGTGAAATAGGGGCAATGTTGGAAGATGGTGGAAGGTAGGGAGTGGGTGTGGAAGATGATAAGAGAGGATAATGCAATGTCAAAATCATACATATTGAAAATCTCAATATTTATGGAAGATGGAACAAGATGGAGGGAATGGAAAGATTGAGACGGGTGGGTTCTTTAAATATGACATGTGGTAGGTATGACAAGACATGTGGCATGTACGACATTGCACGTGCACGGTCCTCCACGTAGCATGTACAAAATTACATTAGCATGTATAACTAATAATAGTAGCCTAACTCCCACACATGGAAAGGATAGAACTTTAAGTCTAAATAAATGACACAAGTGGTGCCAAGTATGGCATTTAATAACCAGGTACAAACTTTTCATGGTAGTAGCATAGTTTGTGAGGCCCATGCTATTTAGGCCATGAGTTCTTCCTTGCATGCTCTTACCTTCCATTACAAGCACCATCAGGATCATCACACTTGCATGCAACCATCCTACTCACCACTGAATTCAACCACCAGAGGACACTTTCTTTGAGCCATAATCATCTTTATTTCTGACAAAGTTTTATCTTTTTTCCTCTATGATCTTCCATGCATGGTCTTCCCAAGGCACAATTTAAAAAGATATACAAAATTATACTTTGTTCTATGCACTTAGAGATATTGTACAAAAGAAAGAGATTTGGTCTGTTGGGAAATCTTCAACTCCCCAAATCGATTTTTATTTGTACACTTTCTCGAGGTGAGAGTTTTTCTTCTTTTCTCCTTCTAAATCTCCTTATTTGCCCCATTTCGAGAGGACGCGCTTCTTTGAATTGGTAAGCATGTTTGTTTCTTATAAAGTTAAGCTTTGTTCCTCTATGATCTTCCATGCATGGTCTTCTCAAGGCATAGGTCAAGAAGATAGGTAGAAATATGCATTGATCTATGCACTTTGAGATATTGTACAATAGAAAGTGATTTGATCTATTGGGTAATCTTTCTATCATACACTTTCAAATTGAGAGTTTTGCACATTTTCTCCTTGCAGAATCTCCTATTCTGGCCTATTTTGGTAGTCCTCTGCTTTTCAAAAGTGGATTATGCTAGAATTACATACAAGAGTGAGACAAGAAAGAAGAATCATGCATTATTTTTACAAACTGTACAATAAAAATTGATTTGCTCTATTGGAAAATCTCCAAATTTCCAAATCACTTACTATTCTACAATTTCTCTGAGTTAGAGTTTTGCACATTTCTCTTTCCAAATCTCTTGCTCTACCTTGTTTTGGTGGTCTTGTGCTTGTGAAAAGTGGTACAGGTTGGAATTATATACAAGAATGAAACAAGAAATCATTTATTTATTGTCTTTACAAATTGTACAATAGGAGGCAATTTGGTTTGTTGGGCAATCTTCAGTTGCCCAAATCAATTTCTATTTTATAATTTCCTAGACTAAGGGTTTTGCACATTTTTCCCTTGGCGATTTGGCTTGGGTAGTCTCCAACTGTCCAAACCCCTTTCTATTGTACAATTTCTCAGAGTGAGCTTTTTGTGACTTTTTCCTTCTATGTCTCCTATTTCCTATTTTCATTGTCTTTTGCTTGCCAATAAGGGTGATAGGTGAGGATTTTGTCTAGGTGTGAGATAAGAATAGACGTATGGAGTGTTTTTACAAACTATACAATAGAAAGCGATTTGCTCTCTAGGCAATTTTACATGTCCCAAATCGTTTTCTATTGTACAATTTTCTCAAGTGAGAGTTTTGCACATTTTTTTCTTATAGGTTTCATATTCTACCTTGTTTTGATCATCTCTACTTTTATTACCTAATTTCTTCTTTATGCAAGCTTGGTGGTTGTGTGAAATGATGGCAAGGACCAAAAAGACTACAAGAGCACAAGGAAAAGGCCCAGATGTAGCAAAAGCTACAACAGCACCACCTCCTCCCCATAAAAAGAAAAGACAATAGAGAGACAAATAGTAAAGGGTATAAGGAAGAGCTAGACGTGCCAGAAAGGGGAAGCCCATGCACATTCTCCAACAAGCAAAGACAAGAAGGTTTAAACAAAGCATGATTGGTTTGAGAGAGACTAGGAAAGCTCCAAAAGCTATAGGTTTTGACATCCCTAAGACACCCTTATAGAGCTTGGTGAAGGAAGTCTATGACAATTAGACCCCAGGCCTAAGGTGGCAAAGAATAGGTATACTCACACTTCAAGAGGCTACAAAGAATTTTTTAGTGATTTCTTTCAGAGCACAATGCTAGTTGGTACCAATGTTCATAGGATTACACTGATGATTAAGGACATAGAGACTCTTAAAAGAGTACATTACCTTTCCAGAAGCCCAACCATGGATGACATAAAACTCCCACACACACACATGATCTATGTGAGAGTATACCTATTTTTCCATGTCACATTTCTAGAGGTAGTGGCTGCCACCTGTCTCTTGGGGTCATCTCTACCAAATTCCAATTTATGTTTGCCTTTCTTGTCCTCTCCCTCCTCCACTTCAACAATAGCCAGAGACTCATCCGGCTGTGTGTATGCCTCCTTCCCATCCACTTGTACTCTCATTTTCATGAACTCTTCATCATGCATTAAAACTTGCAGTAGCATTCAATTAATTATACAAACAAACACAACTCCAAAGCATCATTATGTAGCAAGATTTATAACACAAGCATACAACTCATCCGCCGCTAGGGGTCTCTTCCCAATGGGATAGTCAAGCCACCATGGACATTGGTCTTGGTCCCATTTAGACGTCCGCTCTCTCACATAGACTCTGGATACATGCCATTCTCATCTTGTGCATGAACCCACTCTCTTCTTCTTAGTGATATCTTAGGAATAGCACCAAAGTGTAAGACTATCATAAGCCACCTGACAATCGAGGAGGAAAGAAGATCTTGAAAATCTGAAATAGTAGAAAGTGGAAGGATAATAGTTGTCTACACATTTAAAAAATAACTTTATATCTGTACACAGGCCTACAAGATGTCTAAGGTTGTTTAGCACTTTCAAGGGAGTTCTTCATGTCCGTCTAAAGAGCAAGAAATGCATCATGGATGTGAGTATGCCTCTGCTCTCTCCATCCATCCCCTTCAAGGTGAGCTTCCGCTCTTCCAGCAAGAAGCCCCAATATGTTTCTTTCCTCGTGTATGTTCAAAATCTACCCACATTCTCATAGCTGCACTATTAGCCTTGCACTTGCAAAGCATTTGCAACATATCTTTCTTCCTAAAGGAGAAAGAAACGTGTGAGAGCCAAAATTGTTTGAAGAAAACATGAAATGGAAATGGCATAGGTAGCTACAATCTATGCGTACCATTTTTATGTCATCTTCGTTGAAGGCAAGGCATGAAGCTTGTCCTTTCTAATGGAAACCATGCCTTTTGCATCCCAATTGTAATTGAATATAACTTGGAAAAATCCATCACCATTGGTAGGATTTGCTATGCCCATATGTTGTAGGCATGGTCTTTGAAAAGATGCTCCACACTTTACAAAACCTAGACATGTTTATTAGACCTTTCAACATTTGTATCTATTTCTTTTGAAAGGTCTCCTAAATACTTCCTCACAGCTACAGTGAACTCATCCTATGACAAACAAACTAATACATATTGGAGGGTGAAGCATGAGACTTGCAATATTCAAGAAGAATTAAGACCGTCACCTTCCAAATGAGCTAGGAAGCACTACTACTAGAGCAATGTACCAAGGCTAGTGATGCTGGTTCTTCACCTCAAGAGCCATCTCTATCTCTACCCATCGCTTATCCTTGGGGTCCAAGAGTTTAAAAAATGAGGCCTCTGCCATTCCAAACTTTTGGAAAAGCTCTTGTGGCTAAAGGACAATGCTACATGAGTCCTTGCAAGGCTAACAAGGTATCACCTCAAAGAAAGCCAGAATGTGTCCAAAGCAATGCAAATATTTAATAGTATGGTTACCAATTGTTTGCATTCAATGCAAGGAGTTCTCCTTCTTTATGCCTATCAACCTCCAATAATTGACACTTGACCAACACATAGGAAGATAAAGAATGGGAATAGACTACATGAACATACAAAATAATCACTATGTCCTAATCCTCTTTTCGTGTAGCAAATGCATATAGTGAACAATACTGAAACAATAAAGCACACACCCTCGTGTATTCTTGCAAGCTAAGCTTTTGGGTATTGGTTTCTATCCCACACCAAAAAATGTTTCCCTTTCAAATATTCCCACTCATCATCGAGCTCTCTTGCAAACTCTTCATTCACATGCCTCCACATAGGACCCCACACTTGCAAGTCCATATCTATGACTGCAATAAATCCTTCCCTTGGCCTACCAATGGAAACAAGAAAAGGAGCACATATTCTTACATGTCCATTGCAGGCAAAAGAAGATATCAAATATTTCACTTCATGTATTGCTATCTTGATTGCCTCACAAATGACATAGAGAAACCAAAGGAGAAATCATGTGAAGATGCTTGTGGCTACAAGAAATTAATAGCTCCAATTTGGAGAGTGCAACGCTACCAACTTTTCTTCTTCTCTTCTATGGTGTACATTGGATATTCTTGGATTTGGCCTCCTAATCTCTCCATTTCCTTCCACTCACGATCCTAGGCCCCAATTTGTAAGTAGATTTCACTGCAAAGGTGAGGCAAGTAAATAAGAGTAAGGAAAGAAGGCAAAGGTGAGGCCGTTTGTTTTAACTTGGACTCAGGCCCCCCAATGGCTCCATCCCAAGCTGTAAGAAAGAACAATGCCTTCCAACCTCTATTGAAACAACAATAGCACAAGCTATATCAGTTGATGTGATGAGTCCATCCAAAATGATGAGACCAATCACCATTATTAGTTATAGAGTAGCTCACATTTGGAACTTCTTTTTTGTGGCCTTTGTGCCCTGAAGATATGCCCATGCTAGAGTTTCGAAGAAAAATCTTGCCAAGCTCAGCAAGCGGCTGTGCTAGCATAGCCCATGGTTGATCTTGACGAGGTTAATTTTTTTATCGCCTTGTGAGGAAGATGACCATGCACATATTTTGAAGGTATGAAAAAAATGGGCAAGAAAAAGTAGGCCTCGTAGCTCACCGAGGGGTTGTGCCAACTACACTGGTGTAGCCATTGATGAGCTTCAGCACCTCCTTTTTCTTGCCCATGTTTCTCACATTTTTACATTGTCATTCAAGCTCAAAGCTTGTGAAAAGGGAGTTTATCAAAGAAAGCATTCAAGATTGAAGACACAAGCACAAAGAAGCATTCAAGATCAAAGCAACCATTCACATTCTTTATCGAAGCCACAAGCATGATAAAGCAAGGGCTGAGCCAAAAAAGGGAGGCCCCCAAGCTCACCAAGGGCCTGCACCAACGGTCCTTGGCAAGCTCGGGGACCTCCATATTTTGGACTAGACCATGAAATTGAATGAGGGAAAAGAAACAAAAACATGTCATTGGCATTTGAGATTGAGGAGAGAAGAATCAAAGGTCGACTATGGCTTGTATTGCTTACTCAAAGTATGCATGCTTGTGGCTTTTATGGACATCAAAGAAGGGCATGGGCTAAGCCAAAAAGAGGAGGCCCCCAAGCTCATCAAGGGCCTACACTGGCACAAGACCACGATGAGCTAGGGGTTTCCTCTTTTTGGTTTAGCCCCTACACAAGAACATGAACATAGATCAATAGGGGTCTCCTCTTTTTGGTTTAGCCCACCCCTACACAGGAACATGAACATAGATCAATAGCTGCAAGCAAAAATCTAACATCAAAGGAGAACATAATGACAAAGGAGAAGGAGGACTACCTTGAAGAATACATGCACAAGGTTAGTAGAGGAGGAGCCTAACAATGGTACTCAAAGCAAGAGGCTATGAGCAAGATCCTCTGAGGAGGATCGATTGATATAGCACAGTCCAAGGTAGCAAGAGGATGATAAGCACCCACATCTTATGGCAGCTTCTCCCAAGGGAACTACATGATTGAGATGTATCCTCCTTAGTTGATTGTCTTTATAGCCTACTCTTGATGCTTAGCATCACATCAAATAGTAGCACTTGGATTGCATGAAAACAGTGTAAGGAAGGAGCCTAATGAGTAAGAGAGGAAGGAGGATGAAGGAAGGAGGCTATGAGGAAGGAGCCTGATGAGCAAGAGAGGAAGAAGGAAGGAGGCTATGAGTAGGAGAGGAAGGAGGCTATGGCAAGAATGGGCACTTGGGTAGGTGTGTAGGTAGACCACACGCACTCCTTCCATTGTCTATGGACATGGGACGACATGCACTCCTTCCATTGTCCATGTATATGGGACTAATCATTAGGCCCATGTGAAGCCACCCCAAATTCTTCACTTCTTTCACTTTTTGCCCCACATTCCTCTCCACACCTATAAGCACATCTTCAACACCTCTCTTTAGTGCATTGCATGGGAAGTTTTCTTTTGTGCTCCTTTTTGAACACCCTCATTCGTAGAATCTCTTTATTGTGAGCTTCAATCTCCTGTGCTTGAGCTAGCTTGTCCCACTTTGCCATCTTCATATTGGACAAGTACGACTTTGATAGCTTGTCCACTTTGCTTCCTCTTCATTGTGTATTGGTTTAACTTTGCTAGCTTCAAGATCTTTGCTTGATTCCTTATTTTTTGTTGGCATGTCTTTTGGTTCCCTATGTATGATTATTGAGCTTCAATGATGTCCTTTCTGCTAAGAATTATTGTGAATGAAAACTCTTCCATTGTAGTAGAATTGCCAAGTCAAGTAGATGTGGAAGGTGAATAGCATTATGTGACTGATTTAGCATTGTCCATGAACTATGTGGTTGTCCTTTGAAAGGGAATGCGTAAGATAATTGATCCCATTGTCCTCTACAAATCCCAACAAACATTTTGGAGCCTCCAATCCACTAGGTGGTGGACTTGGGTTTTGATGATGATGTCACTAGAATTGCTCAAGAAAAATTCCTTTGATAATGGAAAGCCAGAAGAATATTGCTCTTTGGACACACATTGCAAGGATAAGCAAGAGGATTTGTGTGAATGAGATTCTGTGGCAATATAATGGGAGTCTTATCATGGAGTTTCCACCAACCTTTGGTCAACTAAAGGACACAAATGGCATGGAACAAAAATATGATGGACATATATGGACCAAGACATGCAATGACAAACATATCTATCAATGCTAAAGTGAGGGTGAGGTACTGTGTTGGCTCCATTGAGTGTTGTAGGGTCATGTGTCCATAATATGATAATAATAGAAAGGTACAATTTATTTATTTTAAATGATATCTGTAAAAGAAATGTGTTGTTTGCCTACTGACAGAAGAGGAGAAAATTAAGATTGTATGTCATTATTGTAGAAAGCCTGCTTTTTGTGTTGCCACTTGTAACTATAAGTGCACTATTTCATGCCTCATGTGCTAGACATGATAATATTAATGGTTCATGTTGGTGTCCACAAGCATGAAGTGCAACCTGGCACTTCCAAGTGTCAAATACAAAGGACTAGACAAGTGGTTGCAAATGTTCACAAAGTTGATAGAGAGTTAGATAGAGAGGACCAGACAACTGGTTGCAAATGTTCACAAAGTTGATAGGAATGCTAGACCAAGAAAGGTGCAAATGTGTGTTACAAAGATCCTGTTGATTGCCTCTCTATTCAAATATGATATTCAAAAGGATACAATAGACGATGATTCTCCAATTTGGCAAATTCAACTTTCAAACTTCCTTGAGGAGCTATGCCCACTTGTTGAAAACTAAAGGTACATGAGTGTTTTATTTATGAAAACCCATTCCAACCTTTGTTGAATATAGGATGTTGTAACAAGTATTTGCTATGAAAGGTTTAGAATAAATGTTGTAGAGAAAAAAAAGGTAAGGATGCCAATGGGTAAAGGCTATGTGCTTGTTATCACTCAAAAAATGATCCATGTATGCCTTCTTTCATGGGTCTCTGGCAAGGTACACCTAAGAACCAATGTTTCATGTTCAAGATGTACACAAATGGATCTATTTTGGGTTTGGATTTGGTAAATTGAATGAGAAGGGATCATAGTTGAGACTTGAAATGATCATGGGTCCTATTCAACCACACTCATAGAGTATGGCAATGTAGCACCATGACCTGTCATGTGTATGAGTCCAAATAAGTCCTTTTTACATCCTTCAAGGTTGATAGTTTTACCTTGGTGAAGACCACTTCTCCTAGGCATGGTCTTTTCTTTTCTTGTGTCTTTTACAGTGTGCAAGATGTCATGACTATTGTGACATGTGAGATGAAAGAAGCTAGACTCTTTTCAAGGACATGTTGAGCAATATAATGCGACAATGCAAACTTGAAAATGCAAATTTTGATGGATTCATGGTAGATGAAGTGCAATCAAACTAGAGAGCTATGAGAGCTACTTACAATAGGGGACCCCAAAATAGAATGGCCGATCAAGAAAGGTCATGTCTATTTCATTGGGCTCAAAGCTTGCAGGGCACACTAGGAAACACATCAAGACGGATTTGTGTGCTTCTACATGTGAGCCATGGAGAACATGCACGACAAGGGTTGATGCTATCATTGAAAGCCATAAGATACAAAATTGGTGGCGAGTGAGCGGTGTGGCCAAAGAAGAAAAGGATATCGCAGCCTTGGATAGCTCGTTTTATTGGTGGGAGGTTTGAATAGCGCATTGGGAAAATATTATGGCCTCCCTAAGTATTGGATGTGGTTAACATCAATAAATCACTATTGGGATTGGGTACTAATCGACCTCCTTCCTCTATGTGCAGGTGGAAAAAAGTCTAGCTGAGGAAGCTTGCAATGCAAGGACAAATTTGGCTCAAAGTGTGCACAGTAGTTGGCTTGCAGGTGAAGGCTACAAGTCCAAGATCACATTATATGATGCATGTGTGATAGATATGGCAAATGCCTTATCGTAAAGTGCAAAGCAACACACATCTTTGATCAATGGTAAGCATGTGGAGATGAACCAGATTGGAAGCATTGATAAAAAGAGCCAAGGATAGGAACACACCAACACCACCACGGCCACAGGTGAGTCATGTTGTCCACAATTTGATTGTTGGGACTCCCATGTATGAAGACACTAACAAAAATTAGTGACATAGAGAGATAGTGTGGAGAAAGAGGCATTGTAGTGACAAAGTTGATGTTGAGAAGAATAGCTTTGATCGACCTAGATTTGTCATGATTTGGGGGCCAACCAATGAAGTTATGATTTGGTTTTTGCCCTATAGGCAAAGGAAGAAATATTGGAGAGAGTGCACAGCAACAAACAATGATGTAATTCAGGTGTACATACATGAGGAAAATGTGGGCTATACAAAACTCCTTTAAACTCAAGAATCAATGCCTTGGTTTGACAGAGGGGAAAATAAAGTGTAACCATCACATTCAAGTTCTTCCACAAGTGCTCTGGCCCCCTCGATCTAATTGAATAGAGATATCCAATCCCAAAGGTCAAAAGGCACGGATGATGTGGTTTTGCAATGATGATGTCACTCGAATCTGGCATCTTGATTGCAACATCACATGTCTCCCACAGCTTCCAAGGATTTTGGATTGTGGATGAGGGTACAGTGATTACCAACGAAGAGGCTAAAAAGCTTGTGGCAGGGGTTTGACCTCAAGGAGAGAGTTGACAATGTGGTGCAAAGAACTCTGACACAAGTGGCAGTGGTGGCTTATCAATCAGGCCAGACCCCTGAAGCATCCACTATGCAACGAACACAATGGAGAGATTTTACATCTAAAGAGGTGAGAAAAAAGATTGTGAAAGCACAATCTGTAGTTATCGAGGTGAAACATCCACTATGCAACAAACATGATGGAGAGATTCTATATCTAAAGAGGCAAGCAAAAGGATTGTGACTGCACAATCTATTGTTATTGAGGTAAAGCCAAGTATCCACAAGAGACCTATCGATAGTTGTCACCTACCATAGATGATGATGCTTAAGAATGCTCCTCCTAGTTTTCAATGTGGGATTTGTTTTAGTTGGTATTAAACAACCAAGAAATGTTGTTTTAAGTCTTGAGAACTATAACAATTACCTTTCTAAAATCCTTCTCTGCCTAGGAAAAGCCATATGGCTTACTCTTTTGTGTCGTTGTTTTTTGCAATGGAATAGATACATCTTCCCCACTATTTTTGTCGAAAGGCCCTTGTACATTTTAAATTTTGGGTTTCAACTACTGCAATTTCATTCAATGGTGTTGCTTACAAATGTTAGTGCAAAAAGATTTCCCCAACATATTTTTCCTGACTTTTCCACTTACATCCACAAAAACCTCGCAAAAAAGACGAGTAAGCTTGCATTTAAAGCTTGCAAATGAATATTTCCCCTTCCAAAAAATAAAGGTCATCCTGATAGTAACAGAGTTCCTTAAAATTGCACCATAGTACATAGAGTTTCCCTTGCATCAACTTCAGAATAAAGAAAAGCCCATCAAAGAACTGGGATCATTTGTCACCATTCCATTCATCAACACTCCAATGGTCTACAAAAGAAGTCCGAGGCACCAATGTAAAGATCAAAGAGCAAAATGTGTCAAGTGTAATTGTAGATGGTGGCTCTTGTTACGAGAATTGGAATTATCCCATTAATTTAATCCTTCAGTATTTAGTTTAGTGACATCCAACATCTTTATCGCGCAACTGATGCATGTGTGCTCACTGTTTCATAGTGATGCATGTGTGCTCCTACATGATTGGATATACGGCTACGGTTGTATGTGTATGTAGCATTGTGTGCACCACTTATGCGATGATAGTATGTGTAGCATGTGTGCACCATCCGTATGATTTTATTCATGTGTAGCATCAGGTGCACCATGAGATGGTATGTGTTGCATGTGTGCACCATTCATTTGTGGCTTATTGATTTCGCGTTGCTATAATAGTGAAAGGTTGATTGATTGTGGTGATTAATTCCAAGGTTATCTTATGCTTGAAATATTTCATTACTATTGATCGTGTGAATCCAGGGGAAGAGTAATTGATCGGGCAATGGCATCTGGCAAGCATGATTCGCCATATTTTGGGCACGTAGGCGCAACTCCAGTGATGTGGGGATGAATAAGGCTTATGCCTAATTTTTTATATTATAAAAGCTTATGTACATATTTGAATTTTGAAATATTATCGGCTTGGCTAAGTGTATAAACTAAAGTTAGAAAAAGCTTTATTTTTAGAAAAAGCCGGCTATTCTAGAAGGTGGATGGGTTTTTTGTAAAAGGGTGCATGGAGGAAAGCACAGAGGCTTTTGTATGATTTTTGCTCGGAAGCTTTTTGGAGAATATACATAAATACATAGGAGGTGGAAGGAGAGCACCATATCTATGGGGGGAGATTGTATCTAGCACGCTTGTTCTATCTCTTCCGTTTGTGAGTTTTGACAGTTTGTGCATATTTTCGAAGAGTGTTGCTGTGTTTTTCAAGGATTTGCAGGTTCCGTGAGCGTTTCCCATCATAGTGGTATCAGAGCCAAGGTTTCTTCGTCCATAGCATGGGAAGCACACGCACCCCGTGTCCTCGAACAAGAAATCATAGCATGCATCAGATTGTGGACATCGCATATAAGGGCACAATAAAGTTCGAAGCAGCAGAAGCGAACAGCGCAGAACGGCTCACATGTAGGAAAACGTGCAGCAAAGAAAAAAAAATCGTAGCAAAAGAAGTCGGTCGTACGTAGACAGGTCGAAGCTTGTGAATGCACACCCATGCCTTAGCTCCTCCAAGCATATGACCAAGGCGACGACTAAGTCATAGTCCTTGGCATACCTGGCACTGAAGGCACCATTGATTGCACGTGAGGAAGCCTTGGGAGATTGCTCTTAAAACTTCCCGAGAGGTCCCCCATCCTGGGTACTGTTCTAGTTCAAGTCCCCTTAACAATTGGTGACTATCCACTAAATCAAGTCACTTTGTTGCTCTATTCTTTGAAGTTCCTAGTCATAAAGATATCCTTCAAGGCAAAAGTGCAAACAAGGAAGCAACCCAATGGATTTTGAAAGAGGAGAATCTCAAAAGCAAGGGTTCACAAGAGCAAGAGGTAGTCTACAAGTGCTATCGGACACGAGCTTTGCTTTGTACCTTGCAACGCGGATTCACTTGTTGGAATCATGTGAGTTCGAGAGCCCATAGAGATACTATTCAAAAAATAGCCGCTTTCAAAGCTTAGAAACCGAATTGAGATAAGTCTTGTGTTTTTGTGTATTTCCTTTCATAGTGATTTCTTCTTTGCACCGTGCACATACTTAACTATGTTTGGAAGGCATATTCCATCAGAGATAGGTTATCTTGAAGATCTACATCATGATGAGGATGTGGAAAACGATCACCATCGGTCAAGAAGAAGTTCAACACCGATTACACTTACTGAGGAAGAATGGCAAGAATGCTATCATCATGAGAAGCAACAACGTCAAGAGATTGAAGATGCTCTATGCCAAGTGACGACAACTTGGAAGCCACCTATATCGATTGAGGACAAGGAACCTATGCATGCATCAGATTCACTGGATGCATGGAAACATCATGCACAGGACCTTGAGCAGGAACTTGAGTACATGCGCAACATGTGCAAAATGCATAAAGCCAATGAAGAACACGCAAATCGAGTGTTAAAAGAGATGACTGAAGTCACAAACAAGCGTATAAAGGACAAAGATGATGAAAAAAGTGAAAGCAGCAAATCATCAGACACCAGTGATAGTGAGCGTGGAAGAAGCAAGACGAGACATCAAAGGAAGAAGAAGCGACATGTGAAGACTTCACTACGACGACATCATGACACTACTCCACATGAGTCCAGCGATGAAGATAACGTGGGAAAGGCCATCTTGATAGCACTCAAGCTTCGTGATAAAAAGAAGTCTGGTACGATTAATCGCAAAACTTTTTCTTTTCTAAAATATGATGGTAAAAGAGATGGACAAGCTTTACTTGTGTGGATTAGTTCTTTCAATTAATACTTTTTAGGGAATGGTACGAAGAGATTGAGAAGGTAAAACTTGCTGTGAGTCACATGACAAGCAGTGCACAATTATGGTGGAGTGTGGTTGCCGAAAGCACTCATGTTCCAAAGACATGGGAAGCATTCAAAGATAAAATCAAGAAGCGCTTCCTACCTACACAGTTTGAAGAGGATACTCACAGGCAATGGCGAAGATTGAGGCAGTTGGATAATGAGAGTGTGGACGCATACATTGAGAAATATCTTTCCTCTTTACTTCAATTGCAAGCTATTGAGAAAGTGTCCCAAAAGGAGCAATGTCGTTCCTTTGTTGAGGGTTTATGCCCTACTATTCGTGCTAATGTGCGTATGCTTCGACCATCTATAGTTTCTGATGCTATGGATTTGGCATTAGAGTAAGAAAGCAGGGAAGAAGCTTTGCTACTCGCACCCCTCAAGCAAAGAAGCATACTTCATACTTCAAGTAGGAGGGTGTAAGTGGTAAAGTTGGTAGATATAATGGTAAGTCTAATTGGAAACCTGCTAAGTCACGTATTAATCGAAGAATCAAAGAACTTGTCACATGTTACGAATGCAAAGAGAAGGGACACTACTCTTATGAATGTTCGAAGAATCCATTTGCTATGCACAAGACAGGTACCCAAGCAAAGAATGCTACCCACAACAACGAAGGTAATGGAGGGAGAACCAATGGATGTACCAACGGTAATAGTCAGTGCAACAACTGTGCACAGATCAACTACATTGATGATGGATCCCATGATAAATCTTTCAAGGAAGAGGGCGAGGATGAGGACAATGACATTGAAGATGCCGACTACACCCCTTCAGGTAAGTGTTATTGAAGTAAAAGTGCATCTTATTTTTATACTTCTTTGTTACATATGACTGCACTATTGCACAATAAAGAACGTAGTGTCTTATTTGATGATGGAAGCACCCATGATTTCATTTCGCAATGTTTAGTTGAAAAGTTAGGGCTCGCAACCATCAAAACAAAATATAAAGTCAAATCAGCTTTTCAAGGATTGAATTATAATTGTTTGCAAATGGTTAAGGATCTTGAGGTGACTTTAGGGCCTTTAGTTGAGAGTCGTGATTTCTTAGTCGCTCCTTTGAGTGAGCAAGATCTCATTCTAGGGATGCCTTGGTGTGTCAATCATAATGCCAACCCTAATTATCTTGAATGCACCATTACTCTGACTCAAGGCACTAAGACTATGACTCTAGAATGCAATAGGAATCTTCTCTCTTGGCCTATATTGTCACATACCCAAGCTAAAAGAGCTTTGCGCAAACGTGAGAAGGCATATTTGGTTATGGTCAATATTGAGGCTAGTCCTGAGACTACGAAAACTAAGCAAGAGTCTTTGGATTCTTTTCTAACTACCTATGACAACTACTTTATGGAAGACTTACCCCATGGCCTACCTCAATCTAGACCTGACGATCATAAGATTGACCTTATTCCAGGTAGCGCACCACCATGTAAATCACCATATAGACACAATCCTACTAAGCAGCAAGAGATTCAATCCCAAATAGAAGATCTTTTGGCTAGAGGCCTAATTCGACCTAGTAGCTTACCATTTGGGGCACCCGTTCTTCTTGTCAAGAAGAAAATTGGAACTTTCCGAATGTGCATCGATTATCGTGCCTTAATTAAAATCACAGTGAAAAATCGATACCCTATTTCGAGAGTTGATGATCTACTCAACAAGTTGAAAGAATCCATAATCTTTAGCAAGATCCAGCTTAAGTTAGTATATCATCATGTGAGAGTGATCGAGCCCGATATTTTCAAGACCACTTTTAGAACCCAAACTGGTCACTATGAATTTCTTGTTATGCCTTTTGGATTGGCCAATGCACCTGCCACATTTAGTCGGATGATGAGTCTTATCTTTCTACCCTATCAAGACTTTGTGGTAGTTTTCTTTGATGATATCATGATTGCGTCCAAGAGTTGTAAACCAAAGGATTTGAAAGTCTGAGATCGATTTTCACATGATGTTGAAGCTAAACTCGAAATCCTGCTGGCGGGAAACATTGAACTCTTGCAAGTGGCTATTGAAATCAAACATAAAGATCCAAGGATGACGAGATAACTACATAGCATGATCTTTATCCGAGCAATTTTACCAAAGATGTAGTACTTTCAATGAGATGACTTTGCCTTTTAGTGCTAAAATATTTGAAAGAGCAATAGTCAAGGTTAGTGGGTGAGAATGTGACATTATTGGGAATAGACAACTCAATTATAAAACAATTGGTGTAGCGTGCTACACAAACTCCAATTATTGTTGAAATATATATTGGACATCTCTCTTTGACACAAACTCAAATTGTTGTTGAAATGTGTTCAACCCACTTTGCAAGGGGCCAAACTTATTATGACAAATTAAAAATAACTACCTTAAAGCTATAGCACACTACCAAAAACATTTTGAGAGTGATAACCAAGCTAGTTGATGTGAGAATGTGACTGTACTAGTGGAATATAACATAATAAACTATAACATAGCACATATGGGGAGGAATGATTTCATGCTGCAAGATTAGAATATATCCTAACCAAGAAGGAATGCATTTGTGAAAATCATGTTTATATTTGTAAAGTGGGATAGGAAACTAGCCTCATTGGATTGTCTAAAGGTGTGTTTGAGTCCATCATTGAGCATTGTGCTTGCCATGCTGATTTTTTTTTTGGGACTTAAAGACCCTAAATGTGTCAAGATCTTTGAAGTCTCCAATCCTTTGAAAAGGAGGCCCAATTGCTAGAGCCCAAAGCATGACATCCCACATCATCCACAAGTAGACAACCGAGGTAGACTACGTTGATCATCAATTTACGGGTATGTGGTAGTACCTCTACAACTCCTTGAAAATATGAAAAACGAAGAGCTCTAAACTTTGCATGGATACATGAGATTATACAAGCCAGTAGTATGGAACAAGTATCCACGCTCAAGAGTGATGATAAGGGTAGAGCATTCTGTCGGAAAAAGAGAAGCACAACATAAATCTAGGTGTAGAGCAAGGAAGGAGGGAAAAAAATGGAGTGAAGAGAAGCAAGGACGAAGGTCTCGAGAAGAAGAATAAGAAGAAGAAGAAGACAGTAGAAGTGTGAGCCTTTGATGAGTCTGTAAGACTTTTCATTCATTTCCAGGTATTGGCGACGATGTCTGCGAGGTCTACCACCCTTTGAGAGTAGCCCCATTCGTTGTCATACCACGCCACCACCTTCACCATATCGTCCCCCATCACCATTGTCAGCGATGAATCGATAGTGGACGACACATCCGAGCACCTGAAATCAACCGACACTAATGGTTCGTCGCACACTGCCAAAATCCCTTTCAGATCCTTGCCGGCTGCCTCTCTGAATGCCGCATTTACCTCCTCAGCGAACGTTTTCTTCTCCACCTGCACCACAAGGTCGACCACCGATACATTGGGCGTGGGCACCCGCAGAGCTATGCCGTTGAGCTTGCCCTTGAGATTGGGCAGCACCAGTGCAACAGCCTTGGCTGCACCTGTGGATGTTGGCACGATGTTGAGGGCGGCTGCTCTGGCCCTTCTCAAATCCCTGTGGCTAGCATCCAGGAGACGCTGATCACCGGTGTAGGAGTGGGTTGTGGTCATGGTACCCTTGATGATTCCTGTTAGCATGCATTCCATATAAGGAAGATGTCACAAAGAAATCAGAGAAATCGTACTGTCATCGAATGGAAGCACATCGAAAGGGATGATGAACAAGAATCGATGCACTCACCGAACTTCTCATCTAGGACCTTTACGAATGGAGCCAGGCAGTTTGTGGTGCAAGATGCATTGCTAATGATCGGTTCTTCAGGGCTGTACTTCTTCTCGTTCACCCCAACGACATAGGTAGGAATCGCACCCTTTCCCGGTGCAGTGATCAAGACTTTCTTAGCTCCAGCAGTGAGATGCTTACCAGCACCCTCCGCATCGACAAACACTCCCGTGCCTTCGATGACCAAATCAATTCCCAAAGCTCTGCATAAACCGAAGTTCATGAATCGGATCAGAACTAGCAATTACCTTTTCATATACGCGATGATCGATCGATTGCCTCAATGGACAATCAGAGACCTAGATACTTAGGACAAGAGAATTTGGACAACGATGAGCACTGGGGTAAGTCAGTTACCCCCATGGAAGGTTGACTGGGTTCCTGTCAGACACAACTTTTATTATCTTGCCATCAACGGAGATGGCGTCATCACCCGCGATCTTGACATCAGCCTCGAAGATGCCGAGCATTGAATCGTATTTCAGCAGGTGCGATGCCTGCTTCACACCTCCTGTATCGTTGATAACAACGACGTCCAGAGGAGAATCCTTCCTTCCATGCCAACAGCGAATGAAATTGCGCCCGATTCTACCGAACCCATTGATTGCCACTTTGATCTTTGCTTCAGCCACAGCTCCCTTTTGCCCAGAGGAAGAGGCCTGCAAGGCAACGGATCCAAAGCGCAACGGCAAATGATTATGACGAGGAAGAGCGATCATCGACACTCATGGATCCAGCTCGCATATCCGATGCGAAATCCCCGTGTAGCTAGAAACATCGCAAAAGAGGGAAATCTTACGGTAGCAGTTTGGGCAGCAACTTTCGCTGTAAAATCTTCATTCTTTTTTACGAAGGGAACACTGCTGGAACTTTTCAGACCCGCATAATCCGTGAGGCCTTTGCCGGAAGACTGAGCGCATATCAAAAACCAAGGAAATTATGTCACAGCAATATTCCAATTACGCAAGACAGGCAGCTCAATAAACCCATTATAAATGTAAGAGCGACCAGCGAATCCGTGGATTGCATCAAAGTCTCCAGAGTGTTGGACATAATGTGAATAGCAAAGCTAGTAAGGCAGATAAACCCAGAAGCGGCAGGCAACCTCGCGGGCTGATGAGAGAAAACGTACGCTTAAGTGGGAGGCACAGGCAAAGGTGGAGCAATTGGAGACAGCAGGGGAGGAGAGGGAGGCAGCAGCAGGCACCATGGCAGCGACCAAAATGACGACGGACAAATTCGGACGCAAGAGGGTGAGGAATGAGGATGGATGGATTGCATCCACACACTCTCTCGTCTTCCCACGGCCCCTTAATTCATCCTTGGATAGATAGATATATCTCATGATTTCAAGGGATTTGGGCCTCGCCCAATCCGCTGGCGGCTTGTAGATAAGCCCCCCCCCCCCCCCGCCCCTAGCAAACACCATTAGACAATGACACATCTTCCATAGCTCCAGGTGCTATGGCGAATTTGAGCACCCCAGTGGTGGAACCATTCACACCACACCCAAGCTGCGAAAATGCATCATTTAATGAGCTTTAATCTCTCGATTTGACACAAGCTAAGAATTGCGGAGGAGACGATTGGATGGAAGAGCATAGCACCTAAGGACAAGACTTGCGCACCAACAATGCAAGGGTGAAACCACTGAAAATGTGTGGATTCATCCTCACATCCAAAAATAGCAAGAGGTGCGAAGCAAGCACAAAATGGTCATCTCCAATGCAAAAAATATGCTTAATGATGTATCCACTTTGGCAAGGTAATCCAAGGGATGAATCTCACTTCTTGGCATTCCTTGTTTTTTTTATTTTTTAAAAAAGGACATTGTGTGGGAATGCTAGATATAGTGTGTGAGCGAGCGTAGGGAGCTAGTGTATACCCAGGAGGCTCCTATGGACAATTATGTGGCTATGCTACTAGTTGAAACAAAGAATGCTTTCAGACAATGGGAAAATAGTAAGACAGATAGAGTTGTGATGGCTTGATGCAGGGATACTCCGTATCATGTGTTTTTCTAGGCTGTCAAGAGGAGGCATGATAAGGAGTTGATTAACAAGGTTGAGGATGCTAATGGGAACTTGGTGGTGGGTTTTAGAGGTGTTTAGGAAAGAACTCTCTGCAATAGTAACAGAGCTAGCTGTGTGTGACGCGGCATGGCAGAAGAGTATGGATTGGATGCTAAAATCAGTAGCAGCTTGGGTATCGGATGCTTAGAGGCTTGGGTTTAGCTAGTCGTGCCTTGCACACTGATGGGCTCACAAAGGAGTTTTTTAAGGCCTTTTGGGATCTGTAGAAGCATGATTTTGTGAGTATGCCAATGCTACTCTGGAAAAAGAAATGTTGTCAAAAGATGTGAATGCCGGGTTGGTAAAGCTATTTCCGAAATGGCAAAATAGGGTGAGGGTTGCTGATTGGTGACCAATTAAGATGTTAAATACATCGTATAAAATTATCACAAAGGCTTTGACTCTTCGTATCTGGGAAATATGCATGGGCATTGTAGATGCTGAGCAAACTAGCTTTATCAGAGCGAGAGTGATTTTTGAAAACATATTGAACATGTCTACAAGCCTGGATTATGCATGTGCATCAAGACAAAAGTGTTTGCTATTGGAAATTGATTTTGATAAGGTGCATGATCACATTAGATGGGATTTTATCACTCAAGTCTTGAGGAATTTGAGCATTGGGGAGGTGTTTGTGAGAATGATGAACATGTTGTTTGGAAATGCCTCTGCAATGTTGTGCTTGAATGGAGGAGTGGTCAACCAATATGAGTTATGCAGGTCTATTAGGTAGGGGTGCCCTCTCGCTCCCCTATTGTTTGCACTCTATACATTGCGTCAATCTTGGCGGTTAAGACGGGGTTAAATGAAGACTGGCTTGCAAGATTAAGGTTGCCGTTTGGCTAGCAATTATGTTTGCATATGAATTAATGATATTCTTTGAGGAGAATGAGCAAAACGTAAATAACATGTTTAAGGTGCTGGTCGATGTGTTTACAATGGCTTCTAGGTCAGTTTGCATTAGGACGAAGACATTTGGCTTGCGGGTGGATGTTGGTCCCCAACCGGGATGGGTTGATGCCTTGCCAATCAAGTGGGTGGTGAGAGGGATTGTCATATGTTATTTAGATGTGCCTTTGGGGTGGAGGTTATCTCTCAAGAAGAGATCTGAATGGTTTTTGATAAATTAAGGGCTAAGCTTCGTGGGTGGCATGGTATACAAGTGGGGTGAAATGGGAGGATCATTGTTTTGCAACAGGTGTTGGCTGCATCGATTGTTTACATTTCCTCGGTGTGGCATTTGCCGAATCCCCATTGGCAAGAAGTGGATCGTTTGCTAGGAAGATTTTTGTGGGCGAAGAGGGTAGGAAGAGATTGCATTATGTGTCATAGGAGCATATGAAGATGCCCAAGTTGAGGGGAGGGCTTCAATTTTCAGACCTTAAGACGTAGAATGTGGCATTGATGTGCAAATGGCCGTCGAAGTTTATGAGCTAGGATAACCCATGGGGTTGCATGTCTTGGTTTATGGAGAAGACTAGTGGTGTCTCAGGGAAGTCTAAAGAAGACCGGTGGTGTCTTAGAGAAGGCTATGTGTCTTGGTTTGTGGAGATGAGTGGTGATGTCTCAAGGAAGCCTAAAGAAGACCTAGATGTGTACATGTGACAGTTCAACAAGGTGTATGCACTAAATGTTCTTGGTGTGGTGGAACTGATGTAGAAGGAGGTTGTGCTTGAGTCGACTTTGAGTGGCAAAGCGACAAAATGATTGGTGGAGTTTGTGGTATACCATTTTTGAACATATGACGCCATTAGGGTGCCATTCTTGAGGTAGTTTTGTTAAAGAAAAAACTTTGGAGGGATTGAGACTCTTGAAGTAAGGCGATCAAGATGTCGAGGGCTACACAGCTCAGTTTTGCCAATTGTTGTAGTGGGTTACCCAAGCTCAACAGCCTGCACTCGAAGTGCTCAATGAGTAGTTCATTTCAGGTTTTTCATGAGACTTGTGAAGCGCCTTGGCCACCATCGATCAAGTGATAAGGAATATATATATATATATATATATATAGAGAGAGAGAGAGAGAGAGAGATGGTGGTGAGCCCAGTTCAATTGCAGATATGGATCTTTAGAATGTCTTTGAGCAGGAGTAGGAATTTGAGGAATAGATGAACCGGGTGACCTGGGTGGAAGAGGGTGTCCTTGACACAATGTTCTTAGGGGCTGACAAGATCTCAAAGCCAGCCAAGACTAGTACCTTGTTGGATGAGGAATTTGGATGGCATTGATGGCATTGCTGACTGATTTAGAGATGTATTTGCATGGGATTATTTGGATACGTGGGGTTTGGATTGAAATTTTATCAACATTGCATCAATTTGAAGAAAGATGTGGTTGCATCCAAGCTACAGTGGTACCGAATGAATCCCCATATGGCAAAATAGGTTAGAGCAATACTGGAGCGTCTCTTCTGAGTAGGCTTAATCGCACCAAAATTGAGAATTCAGAGTGGATCTCCTCCATTGTAATTGTGCCATGCATGGATTATTACAAACTGAATGCTGCAACTATGGTGGATCCCTTCCCATTGCCACATATGAAGTGGTGGGCCATGAAGTATATTCCTTTTTCGATGGTACAATCAAATCCACATGGCATCGAAAAAAGATCACGTTCATCACTGTAGAGGCATGTGCATCTATAAACTCATGTAGTTTGGATTGCGGAATGCCCCTTCTACGTTGTTGTGAGCCATGCAAGAACTCTTTGGGTCTTATTCGACAGACTTTACGTGCATCTTCTTGGATGACCCGAGTGTCTTTGGTGCCCACCCATTACAAAAAATTTGGACTCAAAAAGTGCCTTGTAAGAGAGCCCTTGGGCTGGTGACATGGAAGGATGAGGTGAATAAATCTAAGTAAAATATTGGCTAGTGGAGGGCAAAAATGGCCTGACTTTCCTATTTCTTTATTCAATGGACCAAAGATTGATGTGGACCTACCACTTGCTGCTTCAACTCTCCCATCACGTTTTTGAAATGTAACCAAACTGGAAAAACTAGTTTCTCAACCAAACTTGCACCATTTGTCCTCGAACCAAATCCTCCCATTCAACTACCACATACCTCTCATTTCTCTTCCCTCTCCCTCATTTATGAGCTCTATTTCAAAATTTTCTTGCTCCAACCTTGGTTTCAAATCTCTACCTTTCTTTTGAGCGGGAAGCTTCTTTCTCTGTATCTCTTTATCAAGGGATGGAATCTCATGCCAAAATCTCATCATTTTCCTTCTTGACTTGCATTTCCCTCCCATTTCACCTTCATTCTTTCAAAACTTTGAAGATTTTCAAACGAGATTCACCATGCCTTCTTCTTGCTCTATCTTGGGCACTTTTCTTTCAAATCTTGCCACTTCTTCTCTCATCCAAGATTCTCTTGTGATCTCAAATCATATGCAAGACAGTGGAAATGATGAGATTTTAAATTTAATGATGCAACTTTAAAGAAACTATTACTTTCTACTTTGTTTTGTGTAGTTGTGTTGTTTTCTTTTACTACATTGTTTGAAAATGTTGAAAGGTTTGTTTGTTTTGAAAGATGGAGGTTGAGGTGAGATATCCTTTGGAACAATGCAAGACAGTGGAAATGATGAGATTTTAAATTTTGAAGAGCTTGTGAAGTTGTGGGATCTACCTAAGTAGCTTTTATGGAGGTTGACGTTGGAGTAGGGAAGGACGTGGGTTAACAGAACTACTAGTTGGATCTCTATATGAAGGGTGGTGGGATTGGTTCACAACCATCTTCACTTTGATCATTTTTCCAACATGGTATTTTGTTGATTCCAAGACCTATTGGGTTTTTCACAATCACTTTTTTGTCCATATAAAAATTAGGCCCCCTCCATCGATTCTGAACTCCCTTATCACGTTGTGATGATTCCAAGACCTGTTGGGTTTTTCTTATTATGTTTGTTTATTCAGATCATTACCATGTAATAGGACCACTCCGTCTATTATGAAACCCCCTTATTGCATTTTGATGATTCTGAGACCTTTCAAGTTTTTCTTATTTGCTTTTTTTAAAGATTGCCACAATGCAATTAGGTCCCCTCCATCAATCCTGAAGCTCACTTATCCATTGTGATGACTTCGAGACCTGTCGAGTTTTTCTTATTTACTTTTTTGTTTGGATCATCACAACGCGATTAGGGCCACTCCGTCAATCGTGAAACTCCCTTATCATGTTGTGATGAATTCTGAGGCATGATGAAACAGAGCTGTTTGTAAACTCCACCGGAGTGCGAATGATGAGCAACATAGAAGTTTTAGGACCTCCTGAGTCCACCGGAACTGACAAATCTTGAAATGGTTGCTCCAAACTTGAGTTCCAACACCCGGCAAAAAAACGTAGAAACTGACACAGTGAGTCAGAAATCCAATGAAATGATCCTAGATTCAAGAATGAAGGTGTTTCCAAGCTCCTGAAGTGAAGTGGACACCAAAAGCAAGTAATAGTTGCCTCTACAAGTTAATACAGAGTCTCTGTCATCGAACGGAACAGGAAAAAGCTCAAAAAATGACTTTTTCTTTGAAAACACTTAACAGGTTCTCCAAACCACTTCGCAAAACCAAAGTGACTTTTCCAAAGGTTCCTCCAAGGTCTCTACACACTCGGATGCAAGTAAAGTCACCCATAAAGCTTCCCACAGAGCTTCTCCTTCCTCTCACAGAGCTACTGAGCTTCCAGGTATTCACGCACGCTCAGCTAGATCACCCGGGCTCTAATACTAGTTGAGAGTGCTCTCAACGAAAGCAAGAACAGAAGAGAGAGAGAGAGAGAAACAGAGAGCCACACACAAGTTTTGGTGGGTGCAAAACACCCTAATCTTCTTTTTCATTCATTTATATATGTGTTTGAGTATTGTACATAATCGGGGTAAAGGCATAGTGACCTTTAACCCCCACACCCTGCATGTGCACCTGCCTGCCACATCAGCAAAGTGCTCCACTAGCACACCTCTTCACAGGCACGTGACCCCCTAAGTGCCACATAATCATTAAGTACTTTGCACCCTTTTTTGCCCCTCCACCTAGATCAAGCCGTATCTCTTGATCCACGATGAATTTGAGGGTGCTCCAAAAAAGAAAATCACTCGATTTTTTGTGCTCTACCCTGAGTGCCACATCATCATTAAGTACTTTGCACCCTTTTATGCCCCTTCACCTAGATCAAGCCGTACCTCGATCCAGGAAGAATTTGAGGGCGCTCCAAAAAGAAAAATCTCTCGACTTTTTGTGTTCTGTGTGCTCGTCACATCACATGCACATTTTGGTGCAATTATCACACACTTTTAAAGTCCTTCTTCGATTCCCCAGAACCATCATCTTGAGGAAAGGCCTACTTCATGATGTTGATCTTGAGAGAAGGTGTTGAGAGACCACACTCAACTTCATGTGATTACATGTGCATAGCACTAACACATATAGAGTGCTATAAAGGAAAGGGTTATATACCCTGACCCTAACCCTAAATGGGTTTGTATATATTCTACATTTTCAACTAAATCTGTGTATTGTTAGTCATTTGTGGTGTGCTCTCTAGCTGTGCCCTCTCTCTTCATCTCCAATCTTCTCCTCTCCCCTCTTCATATTCTGTCACAACATCCCAAATTCAAAAGTCTAAAATTAGAGATAACATCTAAGTCAATGAGCAAAGTTGTGGAGCAATTCAATGCAACTAATGCACAGGGAGTCTATGATACTACTAGGATAAGTACAAGGGCATATCATCTCATGTTTAAGAGCTTAAAGAAAGCATGCCTCTCTATAAGAACAAAAGTTAAAGCCCCACTTCCAAAACCAACTGATGTCAATAAGTTAAGGCATGCTCTCAATTTGGGTGTACTTGATTTAGTTGGCAAGCGTCGGCATGTATGTAGTATGCTAAATGTGAAAGGGAAGGATGGAGAGTCAAAAGAATTGGAACTCACAGTCAACAACAACTTTGTGATGGATGTTCAAAGACTTTTGTATGCAATGGTGAAGTTTTATGATATGAATATGGAAGAATGCAATGGTCAGCTAAAGATTGTACTAAAGCTTGATGAAAGTGAGATTGTCAAAGGTCAAAAATTAGAAAGAGTCAGGTTGACATTGATGGATAGAATATTGGACCTTCACGTTGAGCTTGATGATGCAAGGCAGTTCAGCATGCAATAGAAGATTTGGTGGCTGGCTACATTTCAGGTACCATGGAAATTTGAATTTTGATTTGGTATAATGGAAAATGCTTGGAATATTTTAAAATAGAATGTGACTTGGTCCAAAGGAGTCACATTCAATTTAGAATTGGTTCTTTGACTAGACCGATATTCCAAGTGTGATCAAAGGTCATAACAATGGTGAGCTTCTTAAAGTTGAGTGCTATGGATCCTACTGCGTAGAATGGCATCTAGTTGCTGACCTCAAGACTATTAAATGTATGTTTAATGTGTCACATGGAGCAAATACAAGACATTCTTGTCCATTGTGCATACAAACAAGAGTACCATTGCAGGCAGGTAAAAAGAACCAAATTGTGATGTTCGAGGAAAAGATCCCATCATGGAGCCCAATCCTTGAAAATCCTATTGAGAGAGTACACATTTGTGCCCTTCATGCTAATTGTCAGAATAATTGAAAAGCTGTTGCACTTGTATATCATTTATGTGTATAGCTTAAAGCCCCAACAAGTAAGTGAGAGGATGATTACAAGAATTGAAAAGGTGCTTTCAGATATGGAACTACACTCTGGGCAAGTCAAGATTATAAAAGATGAGAAAATATCTCGAAAAACAGGCAATGTTCCTTGTAAGCCAAGTTTTGGAGGTATCAAGGCTTTAAAATTTCTTTTTGCAAAGAAAAAGAATGATAGGCTCAAATGTGTTGATGAGTTTGATGTATGGTGAAAGCTACACATTGCCTATTGTGAACGAGGGGGGGAGGCAAAAAAAAGTTTGGAAAAAGCTCGAGTTTGGTTAGCTCTTGATAGCTTGGTACCTTTGCTACAAAACAAAAGGTTTGAAGATGATGATACACACTGTTTCATCAACTCTATGAATGACTTTAGCCAGAATATGGAGATTGCCTAGGGAAAGAATCATTTTACACAATACATGGTAATCTCTAACTTACATGTTAAGATGTACATATACTTAATATTAATTTGTTTTCTTGTTTTGCAGCACATTTTGTATGCCCATGCACCATATATGGCATGGCATTATGGAAGCATTGGAGGATGGTCCGCTAAGGGCACGAAAATATCTCATTGGCAAGTGTGTTGTGCATATAACAGAGTGACCTAACATGGAGGTGGTAGAACTAAGTCAAGCCCGATGGTTCAATGGTGGTATAGGCGTATCAAAATAAGAGCAACTGTAACACTAGCCTTCAAAGAGTCCTCAGTGTCCCATGCAGTGTGAGATGTTAACACTGAGCACAGAAGAAGAATATACAATACATCAAATGCAAGACAAAATCATGCAAGCTGGCATGCAACCCATCACAGAGAAGGGAGGTGGAGTCAGATGAAATTGATGGTGTAGACTCTTCCAATGTGGATGCCCATTCAGAAATTTCAAAATTTATTTGTGATTTTAGTTATGTGATGTGCAGTAAAGTCAATGTATCAAGGCTACGAAAAGGAAAATTTTGAGTTTTTCGATGTAAATTATAGGTTTCCAGCTATGGTTTGTGCAATTCTATGCTTTTTGAGTTTATGTTGAAAATAGGTATTTTTTAAAATTAGGATTTTGGACCCTATATAAAGCAAAGGGTCCAAGGACTCAGCCTCATCAATGGTCATGTAGGCTAGTGGTGATTGGGGCAGCATTTGTACCTCTTTTATCTCCATCTCATGCACAAAATCCTCATCGGAGCTAACACTCTGAACCACAAATGCCTATGGTCACCTTGGTTGATAGGAGATAGATGGTTGTGAACTCTGGAGGGGTCTCGTGGGCTGAGGTTGTGGGCTCTTTCTTCAAATCCTCTTTAGATACGACAGTTGTGTATATGTAGTGTGAGAGATGTGACTTTAGCACATGCTTTGAGAGTGTGGAATGAAAGTGTGCGGTAGAATTATTGGTGTAATCTATTATCTATCTAAGTGGAAACATGTGAGTGCACGTGACCTAATAACTAGGTAGGGACTAACTATATGCTCTCTTTTTTTTGGGATTTCATAGGGTAGCTAGGACTCAGTCATCACCTCTAAGCCCTAGGTTGAAATAGGTTGATGCTACCTATATGTGTGAAGACATACATATGCGAGTTAGTGCTTGTGATACAATCTAATACTAACTATGGAAGACTGGGGGCTCCCAAATCTTCATTATTATCAGGGATGGCTTGCATGTTGACATAGTAGTACTTTAGTTGACTCTCGTTTGTTGTTGTGTTGAATTGGACTCCACCCAATGTTTCCAGATTTCAACTTGCCCTTGTGGACTTTGGCATTGTAGAGTAGAACTAGGTCACCTTTCTTAATCTCTTTATCTTTGAGCTTCTTGTCAAACCATGCCTTCCTTCATTTTTCTATTGTCATGGCATGGTAGGCAACTAACCTTGTCTCTGTATGCTTTTCTAACTAATAGAGTCTTTCTTTGAGGGACTCATGGTCACCCATGCGTTCTTGCACTCTATGCATAAGCTTGGTATGACAAACTCCAATGGAACCACAACTTCAAGGCCATACACCAACTGAGAGGGCATAAATCATGTACTGGCCTTTAATGTGGTTTGATATGCCCATAAGGCTGCATTTAACTTTTCTGCCTAGTCAGATCTCTTGGGCTCCACTATTTTGGTAAGGACAAAGCCTTTTATCTTGTTTGTGGACTCTACTTTTCCATTGCTAAAATAGTGCTTTTGATAAAGATAAAAGGTGTGCTTTTTCTATGGTCACCATAGAGCCAAACAAAAGTTCTTGGATTACCTCATTGATGAAATGTGTTCCTCTATCTGACACAATTTAAATGGGGCATCCAAACCATGTAATGACATTTGAACAAGAACTTTGCTATGCTTCTAGCATCAACTTTCTTATTGCTTTAGCTTCATCCCACTTTGTGAAGTAGTGTGTGGTGGCCACAATGATGTAGTATGCTTGTGTTTCCTTTGCGGCTCGATATATGGGTTTCATGAAATCAAGCACCCATTTTTCAAAAGGTTGTTGAGCGGCGACTATTGTTAGGGGGTTGAAATCCTTGCAAACCACTATTTTGAAATTGAATTCTTGAAGCAAGAGGAACCATCTAGTTATTCTTCCTATTGTACACAGAAAGTTTGCAAGATAAAGCAACGCTTGATGATGTAGAAGACAAAATCATTTGCCAATAAATAGTGTCAAAATTTCGAACACTATACACCATTGCCAAGTCTTCTCTGTTTGTGGTGGTATAGTTGATTTCTGCATCATTGAGTTGTCGACTGCAAAGTAGAATGGGTAGTCTTTCTTATGGTCACCAGGTTGGCAAACAACACTCCCAATTGTGTACTTGGAATCATCAGTATGAACATGAAAATCAATATCCCAAGTGGAAGATATAAGGACAGGTTCTGTGATTAGATAGCACTTTAAAAGCTCAAAGGCTTGGTCACACTCTTTAGTCCATAAGAATTCCATGAACAATTTGTAAAGTGGTCTCGCTATCATGGCATACCATAAGATATATCTTCTATAGTAGCCAACATATCCCATAAAGACCTGTACTCCTTTGGAATTTGTAGAAGGAGGCAATTCCATGATGCTACTCTTGTATAGGTGTAAGACCTTGCTCAAAAGGTGTGTCATATTCCTCACCTTGCTTGTCTTTTATAGTTGTAGGACCTTCTAGCTAAGAAGTGCATCATATTCCTCCTATACTGCAGTTGCTTCTTTAGCTGCATGACCTTCATATTCACATCTTCCTTCCAAATGGTCTTCAATTACAAGCTTTGAGGCCTCAACTGGTACTTCTTTGTCTTCCTCGCTTGGCGTTTCCTGTGCAAGTAATCCTACCCAAGTTTCACCAACCTCAGGCTTGTTATCCAAGCTCAGTGTGAGAGGGGGAGTTGCTAAAGAAATGACTCTGCCCTGGTTGCCAAAAGCTTTTGAGGATCTAGACATCCCCTTATCACCAGCATGGGAGCTATCACCACCTTCTCCTACTATCACATTGGTAAATGTGGATACTTCAAAAGAAATGCCTATTCTAGAGGTAGGAAATGAGGAATTGCCCCACAAGATGTTGCAACTCGGTGCACAATTGCAACCAATATATCTCCAACAACAGTAGCAACCAGAGCTTGAGGCTGCATTAGCACCAACACCTCCCATCAACATCATGCCAGTAGTCAATGAGCCACAAGGAGAGCTAATGGCAAATCAACAATACGACTACTATACTCAAGTGACTGACGTACCATGTTGAGAAACGATGTGTCTCAAAACAACTCCGTGGGTGTCCATGAAATGGCATTTTGTGGGATTTAGGGAGATGCCATACTCCCTGCATTTGCTTTAAGACATTTTAAGCGGTCTTGCTTGTTGGAGTGGATGCACAAATCATCCAAGAATACCTGTAGGAACTTATTTGGAAATGATGTGAAGGTGGTGAACATGACTCTCTGGAATGTGACCGAGGCATTACATAGGCCAAAGGGCATCACTTTATAGGAAAATATGCCCCATTCTATAGCAAATGCTATTTTGGATTGGTCGTTAAGAGCAATTTGCACTTGGTTATAACCACTAAAGCCATCCAAGAAGCTGTATATTTTTTATCTAGCCACCTTTTCTAACCATGTTTCTATTAGGGGTAGGGGATAGTGATTCTTGATTTTGGCGGCATTTATGTTCTTTAAGTTAACACATATCCTCAACTTCTTGTTGCATTTAGGCATGATGATGATGGGTGAAACCCAATCAGTGTGCTCTATCTCATAGATGAATCCTCCATCTAAGAGTTTTTCTAGTTCGTCATCATAGACCATGGTGCCATATTTTAAATTTGTTCTATATGGTCCACATACCTTAGGGTGGGCACCTTCCCTAATAGGTATCGTGTGTACTACCACTTTTGAAATTCCCTTCATTTCCTTGTATCACCATGGTAGGTAGTCTCGATATTCCATTAGGAGTGCTTTTAGCTTTGTTTCATATTCTTGTGCAAGTGGTTTCCAAATGAATACCAATTTCTCTTCCTCCCCTTCAAGGGCGAGGTTTATTGTTCTAGTTTGTCTGTAAATTGGAATCTCTCTAATGTTATTAGTCTCTTGCAGATTCTCTTACTGATCTTGGCATTGCTATGGGGACACTACCACTGATGTAGTTATTGAAGTACTCTAGTACTTCAAGAAGATCAGCCTCTGAATGTGTTGAACTAACCATAGAGGGGCTATGGTCATCGCTGAGTGGTATAGTAGCATTAGTCAGTTCTTGTGGACTTTCTTTTTTTGGAGTCTCATTATCAAGTTTCATTTGCACATGTGACTTAATCTTTTGAAACCTTTTATATTGGGAACTATGGGGTAACTGTTCCAATGGCAAAGTATTCCCAAGTAATGGTCCATCTGTTGTGCATACTCCTTCAAGTCCACCATTCAAGAGGAGGTGGCTCAGATTTTGGGAGAGCTGGCTTGGTAAGATACAACTCTACGATCCTAGTTTGTTGGACTCGTTCAATCTCATTGAAGTGGTCGGCCTTGGCTTTGCGGGGTGATGTCCTTCAATTTTCTTGCAGGATCTTCTGCTATTGTTCAACTTTGGAGTTTTGACTTTGGGAAGTTCAATAGACATTAGGGCATGGAGAATGGCTAAATCATTGCAAAAGACATGGTATTCAAGCTGAGCATTTTCAGCCTCTATTTCAAAGTCCTAAGGAAAATTCGAGTCCTTATTGTTAGTGATAGCTTCTTCAGGATCAGTATTCCATTCAAGGTCAACCATAAAGAATGGAAATTCTGGATCTATTGGTTCTTCATGAATGAGTGGAGGTTTTACCTGCATGACCTTAGCATCAATTTGTGAGAAAATTGGATCTAGTATATGGCAGTTGTCAATGGTCGCCAATGCTTGGATCCAATTGTTGACACTGCCTTGTGTATCTCCAACTAAGGCATGTTGTTGCAAGAGGGCTGATTTGCTTGAGATTGTGGTTGAAGAGGTTTCATCCGAAGGTCTAGGCATAATGGGTTTTATTGCTCATGTCCCCACATTGACTCTTACTAGCTATGTTGCGACTTGTATTGTCAATTTATCAATTCCCCAATCATGAAGTACTGATGCTTCACGCGACCAAGGACATCCTAGCAAGATTTGATAAGATTTATTAGGGAGATCCAAGATTGTGAAATGAAGAGTTAATCAAACTTCTACTACTTTTGTGGATATACCATCCACTATACCCAAGGTCTTTGCATGTGAATCATTTGCCAGGCGTATGTTGAAATGAGCCTTTTGCATTGGGGGGAGACCGCATTCATCATAGAGATCCTTGGAGAGGACATTCACACCTGCTCCACCATCCACAATGGCTTGTATCTCATAATATGCTTTATGGATCAAAGGCACGGTGATGTTATGAATGTGATCTCTTTCACCCATCTACACAGGGATATCTTCTATTTCTTCCATGATTTGCTAATTCAATCCATCATTTGAAACTCTCCCAGAGATTGGGACAATTTCGTAAGAGGATTCCAATGGGAATAGATAGAGGGAAACTTAGAATGCTAGAGAGTGCAGCACCTTCATGTTGGTGTGGGGGAACATTATGTTGTGGATCTTGTTGTTGGAATAGAGGCTCAATTACAGTGTCAATACTTGGAGGGGCCAAGTCAAGGATTGGATCTTGTGCTTGCTGTGAGCCTTGAATCGAGCTTGTTCTTTTTCCACCCATTGTTGAAGTGCCTGAAATCAAGCCTTCTCCACTTCTACATTAGGGTATGAATCTACTTTTATTTCAGGATCTAGAGCTGACATTGATGTGCTTGGCTTCTCATTACTTGGCAGAGGTATAGACACTTGTGCTTTCTTTTGGAGAGGTCTTCGTGAGATTGAATTGGAATAGTAGGCTCCTTGGTTGCCTCTTTTTGTTGGCATGTAATTACTTGCACAAGTTGGTGATAATATGCTTGTGGGCCCTAGCCTTTGATGGTCCATCCCAATAATGCCGATGGGGACATCAGGCTTGGCCTCATTTTGTTGTGGGACCTTAGTTCTCATGGGACAATCCATACAAGCATGGCCAATGCCACAATCTCTGTAGAGTGGTTGGAAAGTAGTGGGGCTACCACAATGAGGGCATTCTGCGATCCTGTGATTCTCTCCACAACCGTAGCACTTGATTAGCACTCGATATGTGTTGGGTTGAACTTGATTCACATTGACAGGGATAAAACCTTCTACCCCTTCCACATAGTACAGTGGGTACTCAGCTTCATAATCGAATTATGAATCCACTTCCTCGGCTTGAAATTGTTGTATTGGAACCGCAAGAGAAGCTGGATTTGGCTCTCTTGGAGGATTTGGATTTCTGAGTAATTGCGGGACTTGGGTCCGGATGGGAATAGGATTTAGCCTCGGAGCTAGTGGGGCTTATTCAAGCACAGGTTGTTTGTAAATTGGGATGGGTGCCTGATGGTATTGTTAAGGTCGGGGCAGGTTGTTGCACATCTCTCCGCTGCTTTGTCGGTGGCACCTCCCTCCTATGCCACCACCTCATGTGCCACTGCACCTCCCTCGTGCGCCTTCACCACCACCGTGCCGACCACACTCCACCTACATGCCCTTTGCCTCCCCCCTCCCTTATAGACCATCTCCCCCACCCCCAGCTCTCCTCCTCCCCTTGCCTCTCCCCCATACCCCTCTCTTCCCCTCCTCCACCCACCCCGCCACACCAACGGTGATAGCCGCCATGACCCCCCAGGGGCTCTCTATTTATATTTTTTATAAAAAGTAAAAAAGAGTAAATCTAACCTAATCCTAACTCGAGTACTAACCCAAGTTGGGTCAGATAGGTTAGTTAGGTTAGGCTTGTTAGGGTCATTAGGTTAGTTTAATTGTCATCATGTTAGTTTAACTCTTATTAGGTTAGTTTAACTACAACTAGGTTAGGTTACTTGAAGCTCGATTAGGTTAACCATACTTTGATTAGTTTAACCACAATTAGGTTAGAGTAACTAGCTCTTGGTTAGGTTAAGTAAACTCATTACTTAGGTTAGTGGCTAACTAACAGTGAGACCAACTGACTAGTTAGGGAAACTACCATACTTAGTTAGGTCAACTAGATTGGGTCAGTTAGGCCAACTGAACTAGGTCATTTACTATACCTTATTTCGACTTTAAGTCCATACACACCCAACTTTAGAGGCAAAGACACCTAAAAAAGCCATATTTTGCCCCTACTTTAACCCATTGTAACTCACTCATTTGGTGGCCAAATTGGACCTCGTTTGAACCAAGCCTTCATACACAGAAACTCCATGTTATGGGGAAATTTTCCAGCCCATTACACACCATTTTGTCATCCTTAGCACTCATTAATTTGTGCCCCCATGTGGGTCCTTTTTGCACTAATTTACTCATAACTTTCACTCGTGACCTCCAATTAATGATCCGTTTGCACTGGCACATTTCCCATTCAAGGGGGACAATCCTAGGCATAATTATAACACGACAGTCCCTAATACACTCCCACATCTCTAACCCACCTAACACACATACATCAACACTTGGACTTGCGGAGGAGGTACCCAATCCACCTCTCGACAATTCTACATGCAACCACGCTCCGGCCAACGTCTTCAACCACCCTCCGCCCCGAATTCCCCCCTTGCAATTCATCCAATCCATTTGACTCCTCCAAGTGACAACATGGCAGATCGTCATTGCGATGATGGTGATATTGACCTAAAAGCAAATGGGGATAACTTCTTTAACCCTCGCAACAATTATGGCCGAAACAATAACAATCAAGGCAGGCGACACATGGGCAAACTAGAACTTCCAAAATACAATGGCTAGGGCGATTCTACTAGAATCCTCCGACATTTTGATGCTGCATGTTGAGCTAGAGGATATCAATCAAATTTAACCAACATGGTTCCCCATGGCCTTAACTGACAAAGCCTCCGAATGGTACCTCGACCTCCTAATGGAAGAACAAGCCACATGGGACCTGTTGTAAACCAAATTGAAGAGGCAGTTCCAAATGGAAAGATTACAAGATGATGCCACTCTCCAACTGAGCAAGCTCGAACAAGGTCAAAGGGAAGATGTACGCATGTACCTAGGCAAAATGAAATGCCTAATTGCAAAATGTGACCCACATTTCGATGATAAGTATGTGATAGCCTGGTTCATTGTAGACCTAAGGAAAAAGATCCACAAGGACATGAAAAAGATAAGAAATTATGAAGCATTTAGTGTTGCTCATGCGGTAGCAATTGATATAGAGGATGGAATGACAAATTATGACTCCAGTAGTGATGATGGAAGAGCAAGTGTGCGGCACTATGAAGGGGGGCTGCACCACCCCCGGTTGCACCCGTATTTCCAGCAGGGATCACTGATTACTTGAGAAGTCAACCCATAGCCATCTCCAAGTTGATGACCAAATTCCTTGGGGAAGGAGATCTAGTCTTCCACATGGAGCAATTCGAGCAAATATGCAAAGCCTTTGGTGCTCCTGGAGATCTGGAAATGGTTAATGTGTTTGGTCTCAATCTGGATGGCAAGGCAGGCCAATGGTATAGGGCTCTCAACCCGAAAGAAAAGATCAACTGGGAGATACTGCAAAAGGCATTCATTGTAGGGTTCACCTTCCATGGACATAAGCCCAATCAACCACTTATATGAGGTGAAGCAGAATAACAAGGAATCCCTTTGGGATTACATAGCCACTAGGATCAAACACCTCGATTTTCATTGTGAACCATATGAGCAAATGAGCGACGAACAATTGCTGCCCCGCTTCCTCATCAAATTGGCAGACCTGAAGCTGCATGACTACTTGATGGTTATGAATCCTACTTCCTTCAAACTATGTAGCAAGGTGGTTATCCGCATAAGTGATAATATGATGGACAAGGTTGCCTAGGACAAAACCATGAACCCATCAGAAGTATCACTATCGATAAGGTCTTCTAGTGTGGAGCCTACCAAGAAGGAGAACAACGAGCCCAAGGGCTTGGATATGAGCGAGTTGGCCTCAAATCTGCTGAATCAACTGGGCCAGTCGTGGAAGTCAGGGACCTCCAAGGAGGCACCGAGTAACCCCCATTTGTTTCCATGGAGAGACCATCCCTCCAAATGCTCCTACCTTAGGGCAAGGCAAGCCCTATACTATGCACACTGTTATAGATGGGAAAACCATGACACCTCCCAATGCAGATTCCTCAGGGTCTTGCCCCAACCGATGTAGCAAGTGAGACCCCCACTAGCCTTGACGGCCCCACCCAACCCTATTAGAGCACAACAGGCTCCCTTATCACCACCCATATTGAGCCCCCAACCTCCCTCACCCTATACACCCCCCGTCAATCAAGTATTGGTAGAGGAACTACCCAATGATTGGGAGGAACCAGAATAGGACCACGGTCACCCCGACTATTACCATTACGAGAAAGGAAGCAGCACCCTAAGTCACTACCTCCTACACCAGGATCAACAGGTCCCATTGTTCTAGACAACTCTAGTGACCACCACGAGGGCAAGAGACATGAACTCCATAACGTGAAGGCCTCCAATCCAATGTTATACTTGCTAGGGTCCGCACAAGGCAAGGGAGTGCCCATATAAGGGCCCTACAAACCCTCATGTGTCATGCTTCAAGTGCCAGGGGCCGCATTTTTAAAAGGACTACCCTTATAGGGATCTTACCCCAGCAATTCCACCCATGACAAGCCCTACACCGTTGTGTGCTGGTTGCGGAGTAGAACATTTATTTAAGGATTGTCCCTTGAGAGAAGACCAGCAACTCTGGCCACCTCGCCTAAGAGCACCAGCATTAACTTGCTAAGTATTGAATAGGGTCAGGTAGCAGCACTACCCTTGAAGGTCATCGCAAGGATGCAGGCCAAAGCCATAGGCAGGAATGAAGAAGCAAGCAAGGAAGGATAAAGCGGCCTTGCTGCAAAATCTTGAGGCGTCTCGACCCCCACAAACCAGGTCCAAGCTCATCCAAGATGGCTCCGATGAGGAGACAACCACCCTCTACCTCTAGATGAACCCCCTCCTAGGGTGACCCAGGTGTGCCTTCGTACCCAGAGGTAAACAAGCTTGTGTAGGCCCGAGGCCTCACACCTCCACCTCAGTATAAGAGAACCTATCCGAAACATGCTCTGCAAGTCGGAGGGGCCAGTGGCTTGTAGAATGGGGGGGTGGAGACCGAGCTCTGTTTCAAACTCAAAGAAATAAGGAGAAAATTTGAGTAATAAGCGAATCAGTAGAAGAGGAGGAGGCCTAGGACATTAGCTAGGGGATGAACTGCTGGTTGGAAGAGGGCAAGGAGCTGGGGAAATTCTACATAATTTTGGCAGAGTTTTACTCTTTTTGCTATGGTAACGACTCGAGGGGATAGGGGGTCTTTTTATAGATTTCAGTATCCCTACGGATGGGGGGATGGTGTATGACAACAGGGTGTGGGGATAGAAGTTATGGCGATGGGAAGCAGGATGGGAGCTATGGTTGTAGTGGCATGTCCCAATGACTGTAAGGCGACTGTCAGCGAGATAGCAATTAGGCAACGGTCAGTAGGATAGCAATAAGGAAATGGCCAATAGGATAGTAGCTAGGGTGACGGCTGGTGGGATAGCAATTAGGTAACGGTCAGTGGGATAGCAGTTAGGCAACGGCCGATGGGATAGCAGTAAGGCAAAGGCCGACGAGATAGCATCAAGGCAACGATAGGTGGGATAGCAGTTATTAGAGTTTGAGAGAGGAGAAAAGGAAAGAAAAGAAAGAAGGAAGAGGGGAAAAGGAGAGGGGGTGTGGAAAGGGGAGAATAGGAGGAGGGGGGGGGAATGAAGAATAAAGGAAGGAAGAGGAGGAAAGGAAAAAAGGAAACAATGAAGGGGGTGGTTGTGGACATGAGGTGTACAAACAGACTAGGTATCATGTGGCCTTGTGAGGTTAGTGTGCGAGAATGCAAATAATGTAAGGGACATACTGACTGTAATCACCTATTGTTGATCATGAATGTGGGTGGGTGAAGGGAATGGTGGTGACTTGTGAACTGCTTGTGTATGGTGGTGATATGCCTACCGTAGAGACTCACATAGACCAAGACTTGATGCTCATGTGGGATGTAGTGGAGGCGAATGTCATCTGACCACATAGCATGTTATTAGCCAAGTAGAGCATGTGTCGAGCTTGTGCCTCGTTCTGGTTGTCAGAGGTGTGTTGGCATAGTGACGATCCTTTGAGGGGAGCTCTACCATCATGGGATAAGCGGGTTCTTGTGTGACTGCAACCGGTGTTTCTTATGGTGCTGCATCTTTTGCTATAGCAGATAGTTTGTGTTCGGGTAGCACCGCTAGTACTAACGTGAGTAGGACGTCCTCCAATGGCTCACCCTTGGGCTTGGAGGAAGGTTCTTGTGTAAATCCCCCCATTATAGGAGTCGGTTCTTGTGTTGCTTCCTCGCTGGCCTGGGCGATCTTCTCTTTGAGTTGTACAATTCATGGTATCATGGTACACCGGGGACTTGGGGGCTTGTCCATTGCGGTGGGATCGATGGTAGGTTCTTTTTGTACTATATCCAAGGTTGACACAGGTTCGTGTGTTACTACCTTCTAAACCCCTGTGTATGGGGATCATGCATTCAGTGCCATGGGGAACTTCTGGACCCAAGCGAACTGCTTGCCTTTGTAATAGCCCTGGTTTTTCGAGAGCTTTGTGGCAACCCAGTGCTTGTGGGGACACTTTGGTTAGAGGGGTGGATTAGGGCCTGGGGCCCAAGGAAATGGGTGGCGTTGTGTACTTTTCTTAGGTGGGGTTGCCCACATCGTAGTCGGCCCACAAGTGGATCAGAGACCCATCCCTTGCTTTGATCTTTTTGGGTCACCAATTGTTGTTGAAGTGGTGTTGAGCATAGAGAATAGCTTCTAGTACGTGATGTTCATGGCATTCCTGGGTGGGTGGTAGGAGTGGTGGAGTCACTTGCAATGTTACCCGGCCGCCATCGCGGTTAGGTCCCTGTACCTTCCGAGATCAGACTTTCTTCTGAGGATCGGGATCAAGAGTGCTGGAGGTGGCTGGGGCCTTAGACTCGCCTTCATTTAGAACTTCCTAGCCCTAAGCATATGGTGGTACTGTGGGGGGGGGGGGGAAGATAAGGTTCGTAAAGCAGAATTATTGCAGTCCTCCCCCCATTTGTGAGAGATGTTGTTCTGGCCCTTTAGTCGATTTGGCAGTTCACGGCGTAGCACCAGGTCCTTCCCAATATCATTTTCTCGTCATTCGCTTCTGTGGGGAGAACATAAAAATGGATCTTTACTACTTGGCAAACAACTATTAGTCTCAAGCACACTATCCTAATGTACTTAAGAGTTGATCATTGATAGCGCATACTGAAGCCACTATAAGGTTCAGGGGTACCTATATCTTCTCCCATACTTTGCGGGAGATGAAGTTATGGCACACTTTTGGATCCATGAGTGCCTGGATGTGTAAGCTGAGAGCCTACAATTGGGCATTTCGTAAGCATCGGGAAGATCATCTTCGACCCCTGTCAGAGCTTCTCCATTTGGGATCCTCGAGAGGTGGTCGGCTAGGACATGGGTCTTTCCTTTACACACTACAGCTGTGAAGTCAAACTCCAAGACGGTTAGCATCCACCTGGTGATGCGTCCTGTCATGTAGGGCTTGTTAACCAAATACAATAGTGCTTGATGGTCCACAAAAAAGACGAACTTGTTGGCTAACAAGTAATGCCTGAACTTTTTGACTGCATAGACCATGGCCAAGCCCTCTCTCTCTGTTGTTGTGTAATTGACCTCGACATCATTTAATTGCAAGCTAGCAAAGTATACAAGGTAGTCCAGGTTATATTCCCCTGGTTAGGCTAACACACACCCGATGGCAAAATTGGAGGCATCTATGTGAATGTGAAATATTAGATTCCAGTTCAGGGCCCGTAATACCAGTCCTGCGGCCAGGAGGGTTTCAAAGGATTTCTAACATTCATCGGCCCACTCAAAGACTACTAATAGCTTGTATAGTGGTCAAGCTATGTCTGCGTAAAACAGAATGAACCTTCAATAGTAGCCTGTGTGGTCAGTAAATCATTGCACCCCCTTGGCATTTGTGGGGGGTGGTAATTCTAGAATGAGCTTGATCTTGTTGTAGTTCGTGGAGATAGCATTCTTGGACATTATGTGACTGAGAATCACACCATGTTTGACCCAAAATTAGCACTTGATGGGATTTAGGGATATACGATACAACCAGCACCTTTCCAAGACTAGTTTTAGGTATCTTAGGTGATCATCCCATGTCGAGCTGACACATATGTCATCCAAGAAGACTTCCATGAAGTCCCTTAGGTACTCCTTGAAGACGGTGATCATCAACCGTTGGAGGGTGGCGAGTGCATTGGTAAGCCAAATATCATTACTCTAGCTACATACACACCCCACTTGATTGTGAAGGCCATTTTGTGTTGATCCTACAAAGCGATGGACACTTGATTGTATCAAGAGAATCCATCTAGGAAGCTATATGCTTCCTTACCAGCTACCCTTTCTAGGACATGTTCTGTGAATGGCAAGGGGTATGGTCATGCCTGGTGGTGGCACTGACTTTTTTCCAAATCCACACATACTCGAATCTTTTCATTCTTCTTCAGGACTATCATGATGGGTGACACCCAATCTGTATGCTCGATCTCATAGTGAATCCTGCGTCTGAGTTTTTGGATCTCCTCCCTCACTATGAGCGCATATTTGGGATTCACAAGGTAGGGACGCTGATGCACCGGCCTCGTCAAGCATGGATATCATGTGTTGCACGACTTCAGTGGACACACCCTTCATATCTGTGCAAGCCATGCAGTCCTTGTACTCTCGAAGGAGGGCGGGTAAAGCATTCTCCTCATTGGAGGTGAGATCATTTGCAATGAATACCGGTTGGGGGTCTTGACCTTCCGATGCCAAGTTTACCTCCTTAACCCTGGCTGGGCCATCATATCCTTGGGAGCACCCTTCTCCCTAAGATCTATGGGCCTACTGGTATAAGATATTACGATCCTCGATCATGTAGGCCTTATAATGGGCAGGTACCTATCGTAGATCCTCGATCGTGTAGGCCTTATAATGGGCAGGTACCTATCATAGATCCTCCTTCTCTTCTGTATGCCTTTTGACTTCCCAGTTGAGGACCTATAGGCGAAGGAAGAAATTTCAACCCAATAGGCCACTCAAGATATGCCCACAGCAACGGGCACTACTCCCTCCAGATCATCAAGGAAGTGAGAGTGCTCTCAACGGAAGCAAGAATGGAAGAGGGAGAGAGAGAGAGAGACAAAGAGCCACACAAGTTTTGGTGGGTGTAGAACACCCTAATCTTCTTTTTCATTCATTTATATATACATTTGAGTATTGTACATAATCGAGGTAAAGGCACAGTGACCTTTAACCCCCACACCCTCCCACTTAAAGGACAATGTGCCTTTAAGGGAGAACAACCAGTGAGCATACTATCCAATGCCCATTAATAGACAATACTCAAACCACTGACTAGGTAGACTCTTCGTCAGCATATCTGCAGGGTTATCATCTGTATGAACCTTGAAAAGCTCTATGCGCTTGTCCTCAAGTACCTCCCTAATGAAATGGTACCTGACCTCAATGTGTTTGGTCTTTGCATGAAAGACCAGATTCCGTGCTAGCTGAATAGCACTCATGGAATCACTATGCAATGTCGGTACACCTGTATGAATCCCCAAATCTCCCACTAGCTGATCAAGCCATATAGCCTCCTTGCAACCCTCTGTGGCTGCAACATACTCAGCCTCTGTGGTAAACAATGCAACACACTTCTGTGCGTGAGACATCCACGACACTGCACCACCTGCAAATATGAACACATAACTAGAAGTGGATCTCCTACTATCCACATGCCCTGCATAGTCTGAATCTGTGTACCCAAGTACGCGCATGTCTCCTTTACCAAAGCAGATGCACATCTCCTTGGTACCCTTCATGTACCTCATGATGCAGTTAACTGCCTCCCAATGCCTCTTTCCTGGATTAGCCATATACCGACTAACAACTCCCACTGCAAATGCAATGTCTAGTCTAGTAGCTATCATAGCATACATAAGACTCCCAACCGTTGATGCATAAGGAACCTTGGCCATCATGGCCCTTTCCTCATCTGATTTGGGACTATCTGTATGACTCAGTTTCACATATGGAGGCAATGGAGTACTCATTGCCTTCCCCCCCTCCATATTGAAACGCTGCAATACTTTTGTAACATACTCCTTCTGTAAAAGCCAAAGGAGTTTCCTACTCCGATCACGTGTGATGCGCATACCAAGAACATGACTTGCAAGTCCCAAATCCTTCATATCAAAAGCCTCATGCAACTTGGCCTTTAATGCATCTAGCTCATAAGTATTCTTGCTAGCCAATAGCATATCGTCCACATATAGTGCTAGGATTATCAGGCTATTATCCTTAGCCCTTTTATTGTAGAGGCAGTGATCAATTTCACTCCTTCTAAAACCCTGGGACTGAATGAAAGCATCAAACTTCTGATACCATTCTCTAGGCACTTGTGTAAGACCATAGAGACTCTTCTTCAGCTTGCAAACTAAATGCTCTTTGCCCTTTTCTTCAAACCCTTCCCACTGCACCATGTAAATTTCCTCATGCAAATCCCCATGCAAGAAAGCTATCTTGACATCCATCTGCATAAGCTCCATATCCTCTGATGCCACTAGTCCAAGCATGCATCTAAGTGTGGTCATCTTCACAACCAGAGAGAATATCTCATCAAAGTCCACACCCTTCTCTTGCTTGAACCCTTTAGCGACCAAACGGGCCTTGTACCTAGGCACATCATCACCTGTGACCTTCATCTTGTAGAGCCATTTACATGGCAATGCCTTTTTTCCATGTGGCAAAGAAACCAAGTCCCAAGTCTTATTCTTCATAAGTGAACTCATCTCTGATTGCATAGCATACTCCCACTTGTGTTGATCCTCGTGCATCATCATAGCCTCTTTGTAGCAAGAAGGCTCCCCGCAATCAATAAGCATCACATAGTCTACCCCTGGAACAAACCTATCAGGCGGTCTAGACATTCTAGATGATCTTCTCAAGGTCATTTCATCTTGCTGTCCCACCTGCATATTAGCCACATTTGGCTCATCATTTCCACCAATAGATGATCCATCATCTACCCTTGATTGTATACCTGTGGGAGTATTTGGTGGTACCATTTCTTGCACATTTGGTGCATGGACAGCTTGCTGTCTATCAACATATGTAGGTGGATTCACATCCTGGAAAGTGATTCTCCTCATTTCAACATCCCTCATGGGTGCCTTATGCATCTTCTTCTCATTGAAGACTACATCATGGCTGCATATGATCTTCTTTGCTTTTGGATCCAAGAGATGATAGCCCATCTCTTCACTTTAACCATAACCCAGAAAGATGCATTTGCTAGACTTAGGATCAAACTTCTTTTGAAGCTCTTTTGGCACATGTGCATATGCCTCACACCCAAATATACACAAATGAGAGTAAGAGGGCTTCTTGCCACTCCATGCCTCTTCAGGAATACCACCATTCAAACTCTTACTAGGTGATCTATTGATCACATGCACTGCAATCTTCATTGCCTCAGCCCAAAAACCATCAGAAAGACTTGCATTGGAAAGCATGCATTGCAACCTTTCTTGAATGGTATGGTTCATCTTTTCTGCAACTGGATTTTTCTATGGAGTACGAGGGGATGTGAGCTCCCTCTTAATCCCATGTGTATCACAGAAATGTTGAAAGACATGAGAGAGATACTCTCCACCATTGTCAGTCCATAGGCATTTAAGCATTCTACCTGACTGATTCTCAACCAAGGCCAACCATTTCTGAAATACCTAGAACACGTCACTCTTTTGAGCTATAGCATAAGCCCACACTTTCCTAGTTGCATCATCAATGAATGTCACATAGTATTCAGCCTCGCTTAATGACCATGTAGGCATGGGACCACATACGTCTAAATGCACCAAATCAAGCTTTTCAAACTCTTTCTTTCCCTTTCTTTTATGGGCTGATTTAGTTTGCTTCCCATAGAGACAGTGCTCACAAAATTCAAAATCAGAGAAACTCAAATGCGGTACATAATCCAAATGGCATAAGAGTTTCATTCCATTCTGGCTCATGTGCCCCAACCTACAATGTCACAAAGAAGTGCTTGGCTGCTCGGTTATTGCAACAACATGATCAAATACCCCTGATACATGTAAGGGATACAAAGTCCCACACTTGGCACCCCTGGCCAAAAGCATAGAGCCCTTCTGAATTTTCCAACTCTGAAAGCCAAAAGTGATGTGAAAACCAGCATCATCTAGCTGACCCACTGAAATAAGACTCTTGGTCAACTTAGGCACATGTCTCACATGTTTCAAAATAAATGCAAACCCATTTGCAAAAGAAAACTTTATGTCACCTACTCCCACTATGTCACATGCATAGTCATTTCCAAGATGCACACAACCTGTCTTTCCACTGTCATAAGTGGAGAACCATTCCCTATGGGGAGTAACATGGAATGAAGCACCAGAATCCAAAATCCAATCCTAGGAATATGCATCATCTGAAGTGGTAAGCAACTCTGCAGATAAACTAGACATGAAGAGAACATCATTGTCACTGTCATGTGTGACTGCATTGATCTCCTCGATCTTCACTTTTCCTTTGTCCTCCCTTGGACTCTCTTCCTTTTGATTTGCACCCTAATTTGCATTCTTTTTCTTATCCTTTTGCTCTCTTTTCAGCTTGTAGCAATCCTTTTATATATGGCCCTTCTTGCCACAGTGGTAACATTCAATGTTCCATGCCCTGGATTTGCTACGAGACTTCCCTCTTTCTTGGGACTTCCCCCTAAACTACTGTGATCTGTCCCTTTGCACATTTAAGGCTGCATCATGCTTGTTGCCATCCATAGACTTCCGTCTAATCTCCTCGGCCAACAAGCTACCCACAACATCATCAAACTTCAGTACTCCACTAGGTGCAGAGTTATTGATAGCTGTACGGAAGGTATCCCATGAGGATGGCAATGAGCATAAGAGAAATATTGCCTTAGTCTCCGCATCAAAATTCATCTTCTGAGCCTGAAGCTGGCTGAAAGTAATATTGAATTCATTCAAGTGAGAAGCAATGGAGACCCCTTCCTTCATCTATAGCTCAAACAACCTCTCCATGAGGTAAACTTTATTAGAGGCAGTTTCCTTCTCATATGTGGCACACAGTTTCTTCCACAAATGTTCCGTAGTCTGCTCATTTACTACTTTGAAATGAACTGACTCTACAAGATGAAGTCTAATAGTAGACTTTGCTAATGCATCCAAATCATTCCAATCATCCTCAAACATATTTGCAGGCTTAGCTTCAATCCCTGCCAAGGGTTTAATCTGCTTCTTTTGAATAAGCACATCCCTTATCTGCTCTTTCCACAAAGAAAAGTTTGTCCCATCAAACTTTTTAATGTTGAAAAACTCCTTTTTAGACATGGAAGAGGATGCCATAATGCAAATAAAACAAAATCCCAAATGCTAGTGCCTATAATAGAGAATCACACCAAATACTAGGTGCACCCAAATGTGTATGCGACAATAGAGTGAAATATCACCAAAACTCAAAGCTCAAAGCATCAAAATATGCAGTTGACTCATGTGCATGTACTATGCATCCATATGAGCAAATCTGGCCCAAAAGAAAAATGCCAACTGCAATGGCAATCCAAAATGGCAATAAGTGCCAAATGCCTCAAGCATAAACACCGTCCATGGGCATAAGCATCAATAATATCTCATCCAAGAGAGCATAACACTATTAGTGAATCACCTGCAATGTGTCAAAGCTATCCCTCAGCATAATATAGCATCCATGTGCAAAGCGTCAAAAAAAATAGCATCCCACAAGGCAATCTAGGCATATCAGCGCATCCAATAAGGATCGCAATGCATCCAAATGGCCTATAAATCATCCATTGCAACCCAATGCACACCACTGCTTGAGATGCGCCGAAGAGAAACCTTCCACCAAGAAGAAGACTTAAACAGATGCCAAAAGTGATTTCCGTGGTCGTGAATCCAAGGCCATGGAAGCAATAAATGGTAAGCCTTCTTGGCAAAAAGATCCACAAATGAAAAGGAAGACTAACCAGGAAGCTCCCAATCAAACTTCCAATCCAATAAAGGGAGAGTGAAAAACAAGCGAGAAACAAGTGAAAAGGTTGGAGCATGGTAGAAATAATGTGCCAAATACACACTTTTTTTTTTGTGAAACCACTGAATTTATAATAAGAAAAACTTTTTACAATGAGAATAGCCTGGAAAACAGACTATTCTGAAAAATCAAAAGCAGTGGGAAAACACCTCTAAAGAAGATACATCTAAGTCATTCTCCGAATGAGCGCACATGGCTCAAACTACAACCAGAGTGATCTGCATAAGGTATGCTCAAGAAATCATGGTCCCACAGAAAAGACCGCTACTAAAAATAGAACCTAAGATGCCTCAAAACATGGGCGCCATTGCATAATCGGACTCAGCAAGAAAATTTGCAAATATCTCTCTTTTGTCGGAACTCCAAAATCCCAACCGATGAGTGAGAAATGGGAGTCAACACTTATCCACTACCATGTGGCATAAATCTAAGGTTTCAAAACCTTAGAATGAAAAATGCATAACAGAGAGACGAAATCGAATACACAGAGATCTATAACTCTGAAAATACTCCACCGAATCGTGCAAGAACTGGCAGGTAGGGGTTTTTGGGTGTCTGGAACGAAATGGGACAGACGGTTTTAGAAATCGTGGTCTCAATCATTGGGTCCAACACACGGACTGAAAAATGTTTTTGGAAACAGAGCTGTTTGTAAACTCCACCGGAGTGTGAATGATGAGCAATATAGAAGTTTTAGAACCTCCTGAGTCCACCAGAACTGATAGATCTACAAATGGTTGCTCCAAACTTGAGTTCCAATACCCGGGCAGAAAAACGTAGGAACTGACATAGTGAGTCAGAAATCCAATGAAATGATCCCAGATTCAAGAATGAAGGTGTTTCCAAGTCTTGAAGTGAAATGGACACCAAAAGCAAGGAATAATTGCCTCTACAATTCAATACGGAGTCTCAATCATCGAACGGAACAAGGAAAAGCTTAAAAAATGACTTTTTCTTTGAAAACAATTAACAGGCTCTCAAAACCATTTCGCAAAACCAAAGTGACTCTGCACACTCAGATGCAAGTAAAGTCACCCAGAAAGCTTCCCACAGAGCTTCTCCTTCCTCCCACAGAGCTTCTCCTTCCTCCCACAGAGCTGCTAAGCTTCTAGGCATTCACGCACGCTCAGCTAGATCACCCAGGCTCTGATACCAGTTGAGAGTGCTCTTAACGGAAGCAAGAACGAAAGAAGGAGAGAGAGAGAGATAGAGAGCCACACAAGTTTTGGTGGGTGCAAAACACCCTAATCTTCTTTTTCATTCACTTATATATGCATTTGAGTATTGTACATAACCGGGGTAAAGGCACAGTGACCTTTAACCCCCACAAAAAGCACACCCCCGCCCCCACATAAGGGGAATACAATATTGTGCGATCTCAAATGCACTCACCGCTTAGAGATGTGTGGCTCCAACAGCTCAACGATTGTGCGATCCACTCCCCCTATGCATACAAGGGCCACGACTAAACACTCCATTACCACAACACAATGGCATATCAAGTGCTCAAAGAGCTAAAAGTCCAAGAATCTCTCGTAGTGACATGTCTTGGATCCATGGTGGCAGACCACCTCCCCTGTCACCTAAACATGAGGCTACTAGAATAATTCCTCTAGGCCTACAACTCCAACACAAATGTCGGCATCCTGTGCGATGCGATAGGCACTGTCTACTTCTACCACCCCAACGTGGATGTGGTGTGAGCTGCCTTCGACCTCCCAGTCATCGCCAATGACTAATACGCTCATAAGAAGAAGATGCTTGAGGACCTCAGTGAAATTTGTAGATACGATCGTAAAAAGAGCAAGGGGCACATCCATTTTTTGGAGATAATCAAGCAAGAGTTGGAAAAGTCAGCACAAGCTCTCTAGTGGTTGACCCAAGCCAAACATATGAATCACCACCAATCTATCATGCCCAACATCTTGGCAAGACTAGCAGCCCCCCAAGTCACCAACTAGGTGGATTATTTTTGTAATCAGATGCAAGAGGACCTCAAGACACACGGCGAGGTCCTCGGCAACCCCATGCTGTACATGTTAGTTCTTTATTATATGCAGTAGCAGCAAACGCCAATCAGCTATGGGTTGGCCGACAAAGCTACCACAGGACTAGTACCAGCCAATGAAGAGGAGACAGTGGTGGCCCCAAAGCGATTAATAATAGAGCCTAGCGCCACTCTGGCCAATCGCTCTGCTCAGCCACCACCGGTCCGCAGTCAGCTGCTCGCCCAATATGAGGATTGATAGGTGCAAGATTCTTGTGCAGATAGCACCGCATGGACCACTCTGATTTTCGCTCCAAGGGCAAGTTCATAACCCAGGACCCCATCCATGTCGACAATCTCCCTGGGGACGAGACAATCCACATTAGCCTCCACCCAGGAGCTCAAGATGTTCAATCCACCCCCTCTGCACCCCAAGTCTCGTCGGCTTTAGCACCACTGCCCACCACCCTCAAGAGACCACCTCCTTCATCACCAGCTCCTCCTCGTCCCCATGGGCAAGCCTCACCAAAGACCTAAGGTTCTGTAGTGCACCCTAATATCAGGCAACGAGTCGGTATAGCAACATGTCTGCCGAGCAACTCTCCCGCACCGCTCAGATGGAGCTGCAACTATTCGATGTGATGGCCCAGCTCCCACAGATGGCACACACCATTCTATAGAGACGGCAGGAACATGCTCCTCCACTCTCCTCCAGGCACAATTGTCTGCATGCGACAACCACACATTGATGGTCACCACCCAAGCTACAGGGCAAACTGCCCTCGATCGAGTGGAAGAGTATCGCAACAAGGCCGAGGAGCTGGAGCTCTCTGTTACAAAGTTCAAAGACGAGCTCGTAGCCAGTGAATACGTGGTCCAAACCCTCATGGACTAGGTAGACAAGGCAAATTCCCGCCTCTGCACCGCAAACGAACAACGGGCGCAAGCCGAGGCACAGCAGGCCAAAATCTAGGAGGTATACGACCAACAAATTCAGACCCTCTAGGATCTCTTGGCACAAGAACGAGTAATAACAGTTTCTATGCAAGAAGATAACGATCATCGGCGTACCTTTAGCCACCCAAAGGAATCCGCGCTGGAAGACCGAGAGTAACAGGAGTTTCAAATGTACCAAGAGCTCTAAACGTAACTAGCCACGTATACCCTTGCCCCACGCACTATCTCCCAAACTGTGCTTTGCATTGCTCTCACAAGGAGTAGCTTGGAGTGGAGGCTCCGACGGCATTCCTTCAAGATCCCCACGACACATGAGTCACCGTTGAGATAACACAGTAGGTAATCCAAGGTTGATACTTGGGGTTGATATTTTTTGCTAGAGTTGGATTTTTTAAAAACTCTCCTAGCCCTTGAGTGATATGTTTATGATAGTTCATGGTAGTTTTTTCTTTATACATACTTGCATATGTCTACTTGTTGATTGAGACGCTAGTCTCCCCGACAACGGTGCTAAATGTTGGCTCTTTCCTACAGCTTTCGCAAGAAGAGCAGGGTGTTCCAAGTATGTAGAGTTTCGAGGCATTTTGTCACCTACAGATATATCAGTGTCATCGTTTGTAGTTGTTGTCACTATTTCTCCCAAATGCAGGCTCCGAGGGTGTTGGTCACCTACAGTCATGTTGTTGCTCGTTGTAGCATAGGGGTTCACAAGTGTAGCATATGGGTCCTCGGGCCATATTCTGATGAGAGGTATCGGCTAAAGTGTGGAAAACAGATCTCATGCGCAAGTGGGTGAGAAAGAGGGCTTGATCACAATGATGTATGGAGGCTCTTGCCTCCATGGGAGTTCAAGGGTTTAGAAGGGGTTGTAGGGTTCGAAAAGGGGACAGGGTTGAGAGAGCTATCTAGGAGTTCCAGGGTTCAGAGGGGGTTGCAGGGTTTAGGAGGAGTCTAGGGTTGAGGAGTAAAGAGCTAGTCTCCTTCGCGACTTCAAGGGGTAAGGGCTGAGGAGGAGGGACAAGGGAGAAGGAAGGAAGAGGAGGAGGGAGGAGGAGGAGAGAGGAGGAGGGAGGAGAAGGGAGGAGGAGGAGGGAGGGAGAAGGAAGGAGGGAGGAGGTAGGAGGAGAAGGAGGGAGGAGGAAGGAGGAGGAGGGAGAAGGGGAGGAGGAGGAGGAGGAGGAGGGGGGATGAAGGAGAGAGGAGGAGGAGGGAGTACAAAGGTAGGCAGTGCAAGGGTAAGGGCATGCTAAACCACAATAGTGTAAGAGAGCATGAATGCAATGGAGATCAATCACATGAACCCAATAGTGAGCTTGAACACTGAACCCCCCAGAGTGGGAGCTTCATTCCATTGAGAGATATTTATACATCTTGGGCTCTACACAATCCGTAGGTACCTCCGTGGTGGGACCTCTTTTGTAGGAGACCTTTTGAACAAGAGTCTCTCCACTTTTGGGGGGGACCTTTTGGGTCTCTACACAACGTGGGGGGACCTTTTGGGTCTCTACAAAAAGTGTAGGATTTTAGTATTTCTTTCTCTAGATTTAGTCTTTTTCTCTCTAGATCCTGATTTTGCAAGTATGATTGGATCTTTTATAGAGAGCATTTTGGATATCCTCATCCTTTAAGATTCATCATACCATCTTTCACGCTCAAGATATTACAAGCAAAGCTTTGTCGCTACTCTACACACACAGCGCGCTCATCGTTGTTGCCCTCGACTGCATGTCTAGCCCTTGTCGCCATAGGATTTACAACTCCCCTAGATCGATTTGATTACCCGGGTTGTAGGGTTTAGGAGGAGTCCAGGCTTAAGGAGTAGAGAGCTAGTCTCCTTCGAGACTTCGAGGGGTAAGGGTTGAGGAGGAGGGAGGAGGGAGGAGGAGGAGGCATGAGGAAGAAAGAGGAGGAAGGAGGGGAGGAGGAGCAGGAGGGAGAAGGAAGGAGAGAGGAGGAGGGAGGGTAGGGGGACCTTTTGGACAAGAGTCTCTCCACTTTTGGGGGGGACTTCTCTACACAAAGTGGGGGGGACTTTGAGTCTTTACACAAAGTGGGGGGACCTTTTGGGTCTCTATACAAGGTGGGGGGACCTCAAAAAGTGTAGGCTTTTAGTCTTTCTTTCTCTAGATCCTAATTTTGCAAGTATGATTGGATATTTAATAGATAGGATTTTGGCTATCCTCATCCTTTAAGATTCATCATACCATCTTTTAGGCTCAAGATATTACAAGCGTGCCGCTACTCTACTCACACAATACTCTCATCGTTGTTGCCCTAGACTACACTTTTGGCCCTTATTGCCACAGGGTTAATAGTAGTATAAGTGTAGCTTAGGACCTCGGGTCATATTTCGGTGAGAGACATAGGCTTAAGTGTGGGAGCAAACATCGCGCATGCTTGTATGAAAGGAACGTGCATCGCCCATTGGGGGTTGAAAGTTTTAGAAAGAGTTTAAGGGGTAGAGGGAGGTTTAGGGTTCAGAAGGGGTTCCAAGGTTTAAAAGAGGTTTTAGGGTTCCAAAAGAGTTCCAAGGTTCTAAAGGAGTTTAAGGGTTAGGAGGATTTAAGGTTCAAAGTAGAGTACATGGTGGAGAACTCCTCTTCCTTGTAGATCATAGAGGTCAAGGGTTGAGGAACTAAACTAAGAGAGTAAGGGTGTCAAAGTAGCATAGGAGTGGGAGAGGAAGAAGGTGTAAGAGCATGGGGGTGGGGGAAAGAGAGGAGAAGGGAGGAGGAGAGGGAGAGAAGGAGTTGCAAGGTTGGAGGAGAGGGGAGTAGGAGGCAAGGTTAGGACATGATTTTGGATGTGGAGTGCAAGGGAGCATGGAAACTTGGAGACAATTGCATGGAACACCAAAGTAGAACTTAACACAATGCCCCAAAGAGTATGGGCTTCATTCCATTATGGGGTATTTATACAAGTTGGAGAGCTTCTCTCTTTGCATATAGGAATTGTAAGACATTCTCTCTCTACATGTAGAACTTGCATCTAGGATGTGCATATAGAAGTTGCATATAGGAGTTGCATGTAGAACATGCATGTAGGAGTTGTATCTAGGACTTGCATGTAAAACATGCATGTAGGAGTTGCATGTAGGACTTGCATGTAGAACATGCATGCTGAGGATTCCTAAGAGGGATTATTCCTAGCCTTATGCAAGTACAAGTGGAGCTTTGCCGCTACTCTACACACACATTCTGTGCACAAAGATAACAATTGGACTCTCCTTTGCCTTTTGAACATTGTTGTAGGCAGTATCTCGTGCAGCTCCAACCTTTTGAGAGATTGTGTCACCTACAGATTGCAAGTAGCCCACTCCTTGGCGATTCGTTTGCATTGCATTGTCACTAGTGCATTGCCAACCATTAGGTACTCGACGACGGCCTGCAAGGTAGGTTGAATACGCACGTCGTACTAGGTACTTTTTCAAGACCAGTTTAACAAAACCTTGTAGCAACTCAATGCCAGAACTTATCACCTGATGGTTCAAAACTTTTTGACGTTCCAATGTGTGACACCCCAAACAAACCCTAAGTTAGACTTGCCTTGGGATGTTTCCTCTTGCTTTTCTACTTTCGTATGCATGACTTCTTCTTGCTTTATAGATCTAGAAGCTACCATTTTGGCAAATGCTGGCATGCTGAAAGTGTGTCCTACCTGTCGATGAGTAGAGCTCTGTACAAAAGCAAAAGTGCCCATCTCGCTTGGACGAAAAAGTTTTGGCTAGAAGCGGGTTAGTAATGGCACTTCCTGGATACGTTCCCAAGGAAATGGGGACATCCCCAAGGTGTGTTGTTCGATCAACCAAGACATTGTTCAAAAGCCAACTCTTCCAACTCTCACACGGAACCACCAAGGCACCCACAACGTTTTTCCACCTCTCACACGACACAAGAGAGGCACCAATGTGAGACGTAATCTTGGTGAGAGGGATGAGCTTCATGGAGTTGTGAGTCCCGGGATGGTAATGTCGAGAAAATCTGAGGTTGGCAAAAGGAGCTACAGGAGCTGTAGGGTGTAAAAATCTAAATAAAACCGCTATCTCGAACGAATTTCATCGTTTCATGAGATACGATAAAACTTGGAATCATCAGGGGATGAAGGACATGAAGAGACAATGGAAGATAGATTTGCTCTTTGTTTACCTTCAGCGTCTGCCTTTTGTTGATTTTGTCTGACAACAATTGGACGCTCCTTTCCTTTAGGGTTCCGTGCAATACGATGTTCAAAGAAGGTTGCGGTGACACATTCAAGCTGATGACTCTACAGAAATCAAAAGCCATCATAGTAGATGGAAGATTCAAGAATGGAGGAACACGTTTCCATAATCGTTTCCAGCAAGGCGCCTCCCTTGAGGAGCGTTATACCCTTTGAAAGCCATGTGGCTAGCCTCTGATCGACACCTTCAAAGAAGGTTGCGATGAGACATTCAAGATGACTGCATAAATCGATATTCATCATAGTAGGTGGAAGATTTGAGAACGGAGGAATGCGCTTCCATAGCCGTCTCCAACAAGGCGCCTCCCTTGAGGAGCCACCAGGTTACTATGCCCTTTGAAAGCCCTAAAATCGACACCTCAAACTTACAAATAAGTAATAGAAGAAGAAGAAGTATTACTATCTTAGGACATATGGTATACAATTTTCATAGGAATCCAAGTTTTTGAAGCAATCTTCAAAGGATAGTTTCAATTACTTTAAAAGGATATTACTTACAAATAAGTAATAGAAGAAGTATTACTATCTTAGGACATATGGTATACAATTTTCATTGGATCTAAGTTTTTGAAGCAATCTTCAGAGGCAATGTATTACTATCTTAGGACATATGGTATACAATTTTCATAGGAGTCCAAGGTTTTGAAGCAATCTTCAAAGGATAATTTCAAACATGCTTTTGGAAAATACATTTTCTTAGAAAGTTCTAGTTTCTAAGGAAAGGTCTTAAAATTTCATTTTAACATAAAATGACTTTTTTTTCATTACTATTTAATATTAGAAAAATAAATATTATATGGTCTTGCAATATACTAAATACAGGTTGTCAATTAAATGTTGCATCTCCAGTGTAACTCCACTTAATTCTTTCAAAACAAAGTTGAACTTAGTAATAATTTAGTTGAGTATGTCAATCTAATTTCCCTTATGTACAAATTTTAATATTTATATTGTAGTATTGAACCTAGATTTTTAAAATCTTCCTTAAATTTGAATTTATATTGACATGGGAAACGAGCAACCTCTAGGGTAAGGGGGTTGGTACTATGGAGGGCTGCACTAATCCAGAATTTGGAATTCAAATTCGAAGCTATCGCAATCATCAAGTAGTAATAGGGCACTAATTTTTGTTATAGAAATTCTGAAAAGTTTATGGAAGCTAGAAAACTATGAGAGCCAATGCTTATGTCGGGTGAGGGCTAGTACCAAGGCATTGTTCTTCCAAAAAATGGTGAAGGATAAAAATATCCCGATGCATATTTTCTCACAATCATGAATGACACATGAGAAACAAGAAATATGCATGAAGAAGCACCCATGCAAATGATATATGTGTGCTTGAGTGTATTTATGTATATATTTAAATTTAGATGAATAAATTGATATTTATATTTATGTGTCCTTTCCTTTGAAAATATACGAATTGATATTTATATTTATGAATAATGTAGATATGAGGTATATGCCCTTTGCTTTGAAAATATACCAATATCAAAGAAGCAAAGAAAAAATGCCTCCCTATTGGACATTTTACCTGTTTGCTATTCTTAACTAGCTGGCTAAAGGTAAAGTAGTCAACATAAAAGTGAAGACCAAGAGCATCGTGTGCTCTGTGAGAGTGGAGAGAGGGATGGGTCCAAAGAAGAAGAAAGGAAGCTCGATAAGCGATGCAAATAAGAGCAGCACCAATCGTGGCCCTAAGGGTGCTGCTCACGTCCAAATTTCCGCTGAGAACGAACGTCGCTTGCGTCGCCTTCTCCAGAACACAGGAAGTTCTCTTCGAGGTTCCGCTTCCAACACTCCGGAAGCTCTCTCTGACTCGCAGAGGAAACAGGCAGCTAAACGACTTCGCAATATTTATGAGAAGTTGGCGTCGGAAGGCTTCTCTACCTCCCAAATTGAACGTGCTCTTGCAGCTTTGCCCGCGGTATTCTACTGTTTCCATGCTACGACTCAGCTCTGATGGTGGGCAGCTCACGAGAATGCACTCAGAATTTCGAAGCTTGTAACCCTATGTCCTGCAAGTCACCATCATGGATTGCAAATGACCCAAAAGAACCACCCAAAGGCAAAGGGTTCGAATGCGATCGCCCAGCCTTGTCCTCAAGCTTATTTTTGTTTCCCCTGAGTTGACCAGCTTGCGGTCCCTATGAGATGCTGATGTGCTTGCTTGTCCCTCTCGTTTCTCCTCGAGTAGCATGTCGATTTGTGACATCCCAAGGGATCAAGATAGCCCTTAAGATAACTTTCTTCTCCTAGAGTAGCATATCGGTTTGGGACATCCTAAGGGATCAGGATATTCGCAAAGAGGGGCTTGTGGAAGAAGAAGTTGTGAACCCACCTCCACTTCAGCTGTTCTTGTTAGTGGTTGATGTGCTGTTCTTACTTGAACTCTAGAAAACATATAAGTTTCCAATACATGCAACGTATAAGTTTCCAAAACATGCAACGCCAGTTCTTTGCATTACTATCTACGTTATTGTATAGGCACTTTCACTCAAAAGAGTGGAATATGAGACGTCTCAGTAAGAAAAACATAAAGCGTGGGAAAGCTAATTCTATATTGTTTGCGTGTGGCTTACAAATTTATCTCAACCAGAGTATGAGAATTGATAGTACAGGCGAGAATGGTTGATCTGTATCTCGGGCAGTAGCCATGACGAACCAAGGAGGCTCTGTTGAAGTGGCCAAGGAGTCACTTGAACGTGTGTCGAACCTTCCTTTGCTTGATCTCCTCAAATGACTCTCCCTCTCCTCTTCTCCCTTTGGGCGGAGTAGAGAAACGAGGAGATGATGATCCCGTTCTTTCTTTGCCTCCGGAGCTGTGCACTCTCTTGGCTCCCTAGCTTCTTGAGCCTCATGATCGCGCTCTTCCTTTGGCCTTTTGAGCTGCTCTCTTGTGCTCTCTGGCTGCCTGCTCATGATCATCCCGTATCTCGTAGAGCTGAAGCATGCGTGCAAAAAGGCGCTCTGATTGCTGATTTGCTGCATCTGTCTCTGCATTATGGCTTACATCATGGCTACCATGACGGAAGCTGTTACGGGGGCCTCAACGACCGGGGGTGATATCTGTGGTGGACGGCCTGGGGAAGCAATTTCTTCCTCTACACTGAAGTTGGACTTGTCACTAGTACTCATGGTGTCCCTTCCGGATCTTGCCTGTATCATAAAATAGTGGCTATCCCTGAACTAAACCTCACTATCTCATGAAAAAAAGAACTGAAGCTATGATACCAATGTAGCAGGGAGAAGACTTACTCATTCTCTCTCTCCCCAACTAACTTCTGTAATTGAACAGAGATAGAAACTGAGAGAATAATGCATTCAGAAAGACACAAGTGGAAGCTGTGAATTGAGGAAGAATGGGCTCCTCCAAAGAGGGAAATAAATTGTATAAATGTCTGCCCCAAGGGATGAATGCAACTGTAAAAAGAAAGAGGGAAAAGTACTGTATGGAAGGAAGATCCTTCACTGCAAGGGGATGGATAAAATACTATAGACCCTGCTGCTGCTGCCCAAGCGATAAACCCTATAGATGCTGCAGATGGGGGCTGATCCACCGCTCCCTAATCTCGGCCTAATCCTGCCATAGAACAGTGCTACTGGTTGAGGACTTGTGCCACAACTCAAGCCTGAAGGTGGATGAAATGAGCGTCCGTGAGGACTTCCTTATATAGGCCCCTAGGGCCCTTGAATTGGCTGACCAGGCCCCTAGAGGGCCCTGCATATCCTGACCCAGGGTTGAGTATGTTCCGACCAGACGACCTGCTGGTTGGCTGCCGCGTGGCACGCTCCTGTCTGCTGCTGACGTGGCTCCTAGCGCTGCCTTGTAACGTTGTCGCGGCGGCCATCAGGTTACCAGTTGCACAGCCCTAGCCAGCATCGACACGGGCTGCAGATGCTTGTGACATTAGATTTTCTTGAACACTACATGACCAAATATCAATTTCTTAGTGGGGTTTCATGCCAGTGCTCATCCAAGCCAAGGGTGATTTAATAATAGAAGGCAGGCATGAGGGTGTTAATGTATCCTAGAGGCATGTGCGGTCATGGATCAACCAAACAGGTACCACTCGCGGTGGGTATGGTGATTCAGACTGGGCTGGAGATTGGAATACTAGCTGGTCTACTACAAAATACTTTTTCTTGACTATGGTGATGGATCCTGTATCGTGCTATCATTGCACACCAGGCAATCACATCTCGACTAGGTAACTCATCAAATACTCTGTGTGCCTCCTGTAGACTCCTGCATTTGGCATACATGTCAATCAGAGTGCTCCCAATATCTACATCTGATACCAGTCCACTTTTAATTATTTTGTCATGCAACAGCCTTCCGGTCCCTAAGGCTCTTATGCTGCACGAGCTTTTAAGGTGCTCAAATAAGTGACTTTGCCAGGAATTGTAGCCTCCTCCCCCTGGGCATTCCCTAGACTTCAAAACACAATTCAAGCATTTGTTTCAAGGTCATGCGTGGCTTCCTGAACCTTTAGCCATGTCTATCTTCTCGTCTGCAGAAAATTCTCGCATGATGAACTTTGTTGGCTCGCAGATGCTCATAACAGTACAGCAATCTATCATTGAGATCGAGAGACTCAGGGACCAGGATCCGGGATCCCAGTGGCTTAGGGATCGCCTGGAGTGTATACGCTTGGAGCTACAGGATATGGAGGTTCGCAGAGCAGAGTTCTCATATTAGTCTTCCAGGGCCAGGTGGGTCCAGCAGGGAGAAAGGATGACCTGACAGTTCTTTCAGGCCACCGGACCACGGTCTGTAGGAGCCCAGCTTCAATGGCTTGGAGACCCAAAGGGACACATGCGCACGGACCCGTAGGAGATCCTTGAGCTGACTACAGCCTTCTACGGCCAGCTTTTTCAATGATCCATACAATGAGATGTGAGAGTTGAGACATGAAGGCCAACTTGGATGAATCCAAGGTCATGATCTTTAACACTAATCAGGCTCGGATTCAATGCAAGGCCCTCATACTTACGAAGGAGCAGGTTGAGATAGTCAAATCCTATATCTACATAGGGTGCCTTTTCACATGCCCCAAGTATACTAAGACACCGACAGCACGTGTACAATTGAACAGAGGACATGCTTCTATGTTGAGACTAGAGAGATAGTGTTTCCAGGGACACACTCAGCATGTGAACATGAGATCACTTCTCTTTGAGACTCTAGTTCAACCAGCAGCCCTCTATGCAGGGGCTTTTTGGTAGTTGACCTTAGAGATTATGAGTGGACTGGCTCTAAGAGACTACAGATCATGATCCATCCCCACATGATGTGGGGAAAGGGATGCATGCCACACGACATTATCCTAGTAGAGTTTTGCAGTGAGACCTCTCCACGCATGTATCATTCCAGATAATTACATATCAAGATGAGTCAGATAGTTTGGCTGGACAAATGCATGGTGATAGAGAATTCCATGTGGGATCCTCGCATTCTCCATGCAAGCTCGTAGGTGGATGGAGATGAGCAGTGCTAGAAGCACATGGCGGGCCAGCACAGCCACCATGTTCTCTGGCTTCGCCTCCACTCCTGTTGTCAACTTCCACAACTTCCGAGCCGCTAAATGACTCGGAAGTTGTCCTGCGGCTTCGCCTCTACTCTTGTTGTCAACTTCCACAACTTCCGAGCCACTAAATGACTCCGGATCTTCACTTTCCAGATTGGTCCCGTCCAGATTCCCAGACTCTCTGAAGTTAGGGATACTGAATGAGAGAAAACTGGGGGAGGAGGAAGGGAGAGTAGGGACTGAAGAGGCTGTAGCAGTCAACATCTCTGCTGTTATACCACACAGCAAAGTCAACGAAACTCAATTTTCAGTAGACCAGAACTCTAAACGCACCTGAGTGAACTTGAGTCACCCTCCTTCTCGCAAGGGCATTGTCCTCCGGTCGTGGAGGTCGATTCCCAAGAACGTCTGAATCAGGGTCGTCCTTCAGCAAGGTCCCTACCTTCAGGCTCCCACACCTGTGAGCCTCCTACTTGGGCTCTGATACCATGTTAGAAATGACCCAACAGAGGGTACACATAGTGGAAGACTGATAGTAATGCCCAGGAGCTTACACAGTGTGTGTGTGGGGTGTGGTAACATAGTTCTTAACTTATGTGCATAGATGTGCAAGTGAATAAATAGACAATGCTTAGAAACAAATATAGAAGCAACGCTTTATATTTCCGATCTCTGAGCCCGCATGCTCCACCTCGGGCATATGTAGACTCTCTGTCTACATCCCTTCCACCTTGCTGTCCAGAAGCCAGCCTAGGTGGGCAGCACCTTGAGCTCAGTCTGCAGCCCTATGTCAGCCTCCTTCTCCTCTTGTGTCTAGGTCCAAGGGTGGGCTTGCTGCTGCTGCTGTCTGCTCCCCAACTGCTGCTCCAAGTGAATAGATATGAGGGCCTGGAGGCTCTCCTTTTATAGGCCCAAGAGCCTGGCCAGCCAACCGACCCAGCAGCCCTAGAAAGGGCCGACTGCTGGTGGGTTCAGCCCCCTGCCTCTTGCCGACCAAAACCGACCCCCTTGGGGTCAACCTACTGACCAGGCCGAGGGGTTTGCCAGCCCATTTGCTGGCCTCTGCTCCCCCGCCTTGCCACGTGGCCCTGCGCCACTGTTTGCCTCCATGTGAGGCCTGTTCCAGCCTGCTGTGTTGGCCTGCCATGTGCTTCTAGCACGCGCCTATGAGCCCTGCATGTCTCACCTCCTGCCAGGTTACTTACCAGGCCCCAAAGCGCTGCTGTTCTTGCTGAGGTCATTGTGCCTTGTCTAGCGCTTGCTGCAGGTCAAGATCCTGCCCACAACCCTTTCCATCCGGGTTGCCTATTACATCCCGCCATGAAGGCGCCTTGAGCTGCCTCTGCCAGGCCCTTCACTGGCACCTGGGTACCATGCTTTTGTGCTTAGGTTCACCCCCCTCATGCGCTCCTCATATGGGGGCTTACAGATGGGGAGGTGACCATTCCAACAATATGGGCGTAGTAAATCATTCATAAGCATAAGAATGTAGCCGGAGCACTGGTCAGCCTAAATGGCATTACCAAAAACTCGTAATGTCCAAACTTGCTTTTGCTTTTTATCCTCGGTTCTTATCCGGATTTGATGGTAGCCACTCTTACGATCTATCTTGCTGAAAATTATGGCTCCATGTAATGCATCTAGCAAATCATCAATCCGAGACATTGTATACTTGTGCTTAATAGTGATATTGTTCAATTCAGTGTAATCTATACAAAGACGAAAAGTATCATCCTTTTTCTTCTTCAATTTCACTGGCCAAGAAAAAGGTGAGAAACTGGGCTGAATCTACTTCATCTTGAGGCATTCTTCTAGTTGCCTTCGCACCTCAGCTTCTTCAATTAAACTTAGCCGACAATTAGGCCTATTTACAGACTCTACCCCTGGGATAAGTTCAATCTTGTGTTGAACACTCCGCTCTGGAGGTAACCCATAAGGTAACTCATCCCTAAAATAATCAAAGAACTTTGATCAGCCAACTCGGCCATCTCCCCATCTTGGGTAACATTAGTGCTAGTCGATGGACCATCAATCGACCCTACCGATGTTGTACAAAGAAACCAAAAATCTCTTTGGAGTTTTCGGACTTCCATCACAGAAACTAGTGGTCCTTGAGGTAAATCCTTTTGCCTTTGCTGGATTCTTCTTCGAATGCCATGCCTTTCCAAGGCTATATCTGCGTGAGCAAGTTTGAGCATTTCAAAATCCAGCTTCTCCGAATAGTCCTGAATTGAAAGCTCTAACTGGGTAACACTTTGGTCCCATACTTCAGTTGAACTTCCATCTGCCATTCTGAGGGTATAAGCATAGTTAGATGTTCTAGTCTTCTTTCTTTTTTTTGGGGCAAAGAAAGGAATCTTCTATTAATGCTTGAAAAAACTTCATACAAAACAGCAGCCTTGAAGGTGTTGAGTATGGAAAACCGGATCAAGGCTGAAAGAAAAAAACCAGCCTGTTCCAAAGAAACCCAGCTCACTGCCTAGGGAGTCTCTGGTATAGGGGCTAACAGCCAGGTGGGGGGACTATACAGCCAGTGAATCCCTCAAGGAGTAAAAGTGTAGAAAACTCTTGCAAGCCAAGCCTTGCTGAAATGTGCGCACCTCGCGACAGTTGCTCTAGAGCCCGAGGTCCCACGCTTTTAGGTGGAGTGCAAGGTGTAGATGATATATTGCCAGATGGCTACCTTGAAATGGCGACCAAGGTAGCCGAGGGTGGAATCGGATGCTCGTCCATCACCAGACTACAGCGAGCAACCCAAATGTTCCATGCCGTGATACTAGCTACTACCTCCCACATGCTATCCTCCGGAGGGGATGAGGATTTGGGCCATCAGGAGGGGCCGCCTCATGGAGCTGTATCCTCTGAATGCTTTGACTGTGTATCCGGTAAGCAGAAGAAACCTCATCAATCTGTAACGTGTGACCTCCCTGAGTCAACCAAGCCACTATCTGTTGGCAAGGTCACCTCCCCATCTGTAAGTCCCCAAATGAGGAGTGCGTGGGGGAGGGAGACCTAGGGCAGGATGTGCCCAAGAGAGAAGAAAGAGAGGGGGCTGCCACATGGGCAGCACCTCACAGGATTGGAACATGCAGATGGCGTCAGCATGGCGAGGGTAGTGGGCAGGTGAAGGGCCTGCAACAGACCCTGATGATGGCGCGGTACAGGCAGGTCAGGACAGCAGGATGTACAGGAGTACGGCGTAGGACACGTGGCTGGGAAGAGGACCTGGCAGAGGCTCAGATATGGCAGGATGTGCAGGCCCAGATATGGAGCAGCAAATATGGCTGTTAGTGGGCAGAAGGCAGGCCTTATATAGGCTGGATCCTTGCCTTGAATGGAGGGCCAAAGGGCCCTGGAAGTTTGGGCCAAAAGCCCTGGGTTGTGTGCCCTTATAGGGCTGGACCAGCCACAGACTGGTCGGCCAGTCTGCTGCAGGCTGGTCGGTATTTTGCCAGCCCCCTTGGGGCCTATATAGAGAGGCCATTGGGCCTCATTCAAACATCCAACAGCTCAGCAGAACCAGCAGCAGACAGGAGCAGCCAGAAGACATTTTCTTGGGCCTCATCTTGGAGGTGAAGGAGAGTAGAAGGTGTGCTGCAGACTGAGCTCTCAAGGGCTGAACCTTGGCTGTCTCTCAGGGCAGCAAGGTGTTGTGATCTGGACGGAAAGTCTACAGAAGCTCCAGGTGGAGCACGCGGACTCGAGTCTAGAGATAGCCAGCAGATAGGAGAAGGACCTTGTGGTAAGATTAGAGGACCACATCATTGGTGGGACTCTAGATCTGTCTCTTTTGTATTGTGTCCATATTTGTGGACGGAAATATATATTTTGGTGGTTTCTCTATCTGGTTGGTTCATTGTCTATTGATGAGTCTGCACATCTATTGAATGCACATAAGTAAAGAAGTTTGTGATTCCACACCCACCGCACACTGTGTGAGCTCCTGGGCATTACTATAAGTCTTCCGCTATGCGTACCCTCTGTTGGGTATTTGCTAACACTATCCCCCAGTGTAGTCCCTCCGAAGGCTTTGCATGTGAGTCATAATTCTGAGGGCTCCCATCCAAATCCTCACTACGCTACAATAGCTCTAGAGGCAGTGAGGGATCGTCTCAAGAAAGAAAGAAATACAACAGAGCGACAATGACACTGCCCTTCTATCCGCATCTGCTCCAACCACGTGCCAATGGGTAAGCCTCTGTGGGTGGTCAGCCAGAAGAAGTTGGAGATCTTCCTCGGCCGCAAACTGGACCATAGACACGTCTAAAACTTGGAACGGACCTCTTGGGGCACTCTATGGGCCACCCAATGCCTCTCCCTTGAAGGGGTCCAAATTGAAGAGTCCATCTGAAGCCTCTTGCCAATCCGTGTGGTGTAGGACTAGAAGGGCACCTCGTCTGCCTGCTCGGCGAGGCCGATCCTGGAGGGCCAACACCATGCTCTTGGATCCCACTGGACCTCCCTCAGGGGCCTACCTTCCCAAAGCTAGGGGCGCCGTCTGGGGGCATCTGCTCTGGGATGCTAGGAGGATCAATGTGCCACTCCTTTCGCAATCGGCCCACCACTCTGATCATGTGCCAATGAATCCCATCCAGACTCCCGTCCATCTCAGGGTCTTTCTTAGTGAGTGCCTGAAGTAGGCCTCCATGTCCCACACGGAGAAAACCAAGCTGCGTGCTGTCTCGTTGCATCATCATCCTCAAGGGGACCCCAGTCTGAGAAAGCTGACCCAGCCATATGCTGTCCATCCACATGCGAAGTCCCTCCCACTGAGACTTGGGGATGGCTAGGTAAATCTCTCTCATTCGCTGCCCTGCCCCTCGCATATGCGCTAATGCTCCAGGCCTCACCTTTGCCTCCATGGATAATCTGCTCCATCTGCCAAAGGAGCAGGCGAGGCCACTGTCCCACTGTGCCCATCCAGTGTGAGTTCGTTGCCCGGGCATACACCCATCCTGATCCTTGATATTCGGGTGCCAAATGAGGGGCTGACGCTTGAACTCCTCACTGCAACAACGGGGCTGAGCGCCCCCTGCTAATCTTTGCCAGACCCTATGGAGGCTCCTCATCAAGGGGAACCCTTCGCTGTAAGGGGGGCCTCTGAGAAAATCCATCTGGGTGAATGCATATGGACTAGTCTTTAGTTTCAGCCTCTTTACAAGCTTGGAGCTAATCACATTGTGTGTTGACGTTGAGTCAAACAACACAACGATGGCATGATTGACTGCTTGCCCTTTCATTTTAATTAACTCCGTATTGCTAAAATCTGTATACCTATTGCTACGGACTCAGATAGGATATTATCAGGTGCACGATGCCCGAACTTAGCAACATACACACACAATAACTCATTACATAGCTGAATCTGCATATGGTCCGGCTTAGGGACATCCCTCCATTTCCATGTCGCATTCTAAGGTCACCATGTCAGCCATTTGGCAATCCTTGTTACGTGGACAATCTTTCCTCTGATGAGATTGAAGGCATCCAAAATAGAAGCCTTCTATCCTCGCTTTCTCTATTTGTTCTGGTGTCAAATAAGATTTTCACCAAGCCCGGGAGTCACTTTTCTCTTCACTCTTATGGTGATGCTTGGTTTAGAAGGAGCCCTTGTTGGCTTTGCCACTAAGTTGTGAGGCACTACGCTTACTAATCCACTTCTTCTTAAACCCACTCTTTCTCGGGTACTTATATCGAGTCCCAACCTGCACAAACCCCTTGGCTTGTTACCTTTGGCGTCCTCATAGTTCAGGGCTATGGCTATGGCTATTGCTTTGTCTAGAATGCTTGCATATTTAACCCGAACTTCCATCTTGATTCTATCATTCAGTCCGAAAATAAAATCCTTTACTTGTACCAACTGAGGAAGAGGTTCATATACCTTCATTACACATTCTCTAAATTTTTCAAGCATTGACAAATTCCTCTTATGAAGGTTCCTATACTGATCCCAAGCTCGGGATACTTCATCAGGAGGCAAGAACAAATAGTGGACGCCACACCATCCTTTTGTTGTTTAATCCACCACCTATCCGCTGCCTCATTAAACATATGAGTGGTCTCGCGGATTTTCTTCATGTCATTTCTGATTTCACAAATGACAAAAGCTTCATCCCATATGTGCAACCAGGGTTCTATGACATCAGAACTATGTCTGCAAAATACTTTTTTGGCCTATTATTGGCTATATTAGATACCTTAGACCTCCTAGGCGTGACCTTATGTATACCGGTTTCAAGCTCCATCCGACTTTTCCTTTTCCCTCCCTGGATGGTCTTATAGACATACTATGAACCATCTGTCTAATTTTGGCTTGCTCTACATTTGCTTCTTGTTGCTGAGCCAGAATTTGTAAGCACAGTAAAATATAATACAAAGGTCGGTCCACACAAAATAAAATGTCCACCGACTCTTCCGAGGTCATGTTATCTCAACTAGAGCATAATAGGATCTGACTTTTCTTGGGGTGTTCTGAATGAAAGTTCAATCTGTTTTTTGGACAATTATTTCAAGCTAATCATTTTAATATGACCTGCACCATGATGTTGTGAACTTCAAAGAGTGTACATGATAAGGTGGGCTTTAAAGAATGCACTTTACTACCTTGCTGCAAGCAGGATGACACACATTCATTATATGTTCTACAGGGAGATGCAACAATGGAGGCTGTACTCGATTGGCTTTGTTTCAACCTATCAGGGCATGAATTGCCAATAAAATTTTCCTCTGGTGCTACATCTCAGGAAGTGGAAGGTGCTTTAAGATATCATTGCTCATTAAAGTGACATTGCTCTTCTTGATATACTCATCATGTCACAGTCTTAACATTTGTGATCTCAAAATATTTGCATCAGTTGGTGATTCAGCAAGTATTGTTAGATGTTTATTTAGCGTGGTTTTGTTTCTTGTCCACGTAGGTGCTTCTGTGCAGTTGCTAACTGCATCTAGAGCAGATTGGGTCCCATCATCAATCCACAGTGGAGTTTCTGAACGAGGTCTGCTACAGGAAAAATTTGTTCATATTCAGGAATCGCAGAAAGAAGACACGGATGAGGACACAATATCGCAACAAGCAGATTGGATCCGGAAGTATGTGGCTCAACAGGAAGAGGTCTGCTAGTGATGAGCACCTTGCATATATTATTTTAAATGTTTTGATCATGTTGGAAGTACTGTATGCAATCCTGTGAGTTTTACAAAACCCGTGATCTAGTTGAGGATGAACTGCCTATCCATTGGTAAGGCCATCAGTGAACGTAGACTTTTCTCACTATTTTCCTTTGACTAAAGGGGACCAAAGCACACGTTTTGGTAGGGTGTAGTGAGTGCAGGCTCTCTTTTTCATAATTAAGTAATCCTTTATGAAGATTCTAGGTGGCTTCATGAATGACTTTCTCAACCTTTTACACTGGTCCATTTATGACTATGAATGCCTTGTGATTTTTGAATCTTCAAAGATTAGAGGGTAGACTGGCTACCTTTTGTTTCTGTGCTTTTTGACTAATTTACCTTGCCATTTAGTAACGTCAGACACATCTTTGTTGAGCAGGTTTGAGCTGACAGTTAGATTTTATATAGATTTGGTATTTGTCATCCCAAATGTGGATTTTGTTGGTGCAAATTTTAAAAAATATGAATCACTTGTGTAACAGGAGCAAGATGGGAGTGGCAGCCCTTCCATGAGTAGTGATAATGATTTAGACTGGGAGGTATGACCTATTTCTACATATTTCAAGCTCTTTAGAAACTCCGCGGGTCTTTAGAAACCTAGTATAGTTGCTTATGCTTGGGCACTGATGACGACATAAGTGTTGCTTTGCTTGCTAAGTATGTCTTCCTTTTGTTTTTCATAAAATTTTTCGTTTACCTCTTTTTTCTTCTCTTTTATTTTCTGTGTAGATTTTTGATCTTTAGAACAACAAAAACTCTAAATTTGTATGATTGGACTTATTCTAGTCTTACAAAGGTATATATTTCTACATATTTCAAGCTCTAGAATCTTCGAGTTCGGGCATTTCCTTGGCTCTTGCAACACCAATGTCTCCACTTCTCTTTTTGCCTGGGCAAAATTTTGATGGCAAGAGGGATGCACTTAAATCTGTGGAAGATGTAGTCGTACTATTGAATTATTTTAGCTCTCTTGCTAGACTACAGACACTAGTGATTATGGGTTCAAATCTAGTAGGTTATCTAAGGTGCGACCAGATCTGGTGACCAAATTCTGATTTTCTTGGACGACTGTGATATCGTCCAAATTTTGAGGGAGGTAGATCACTTTTGTGACCGCTGTTCGTTCTTATCTCCAGGCCCAGGCAGACTCAAAACAAGAGGATCACCACCACAAGCATACTCGCTCTGTACGTATTAAGCTTTCATGCTTGGCCAAAGTTCACTTAATTTCAGAATGTATGCCTAATGTTTGGGACCATTACAATGTACAAAGAATAGTTTTTTAATAGTGCAAAAGATGTCTGCATCAATTTAGGCTGTAGATTCGGCTACTCGGGCTTCATCAATTGCAGTGGAGTTTCAAGCTGCAAAGGAGGCAGCACTGGCTGCAAAACAGAAAGGGGACAAGGAGAAGCAGGCTATGTCAGGGCGATTGATTCGTGAACTCAAGCAAGAAATGAACTCTATGGGTATCTTTTGTCCTTTCATAAATGCACTAGCATGAAGGCAAGCGCAGTGCAGAGATGTTACCTTAATCAAGCTTGCAGCCTGGTTGGATTTGTTTCAGTTTCTTTTACTTGCAAAACGTAAGCCTCTTTTATGTTTAAAAGAGCTATGCTTTGTCTTTCAGGGCTGTCGGAAGAAATACTTAATATAAGCTCAGGTCCTCACAATTTTATAGGATCTTGCAATCGAAAGGAGGTTAGCTGCAGCGTGGGGAAGTCAACTCCTTGTGAAGATATTATGATTGAAAATCGGAACTGTGCTGAATCTGAAAATTTGCACACTAGCAATAAACAAAGTGTTGCCCAGGAGACAAAGACATGGAAAACCCAATTGGAAGAAGAAGATGATTTTCTTAATCTATTCAATGAAGATAGTGCAAAACAAGATGATTTGCCTGAGAGTATTTTAGACCTGCAGAAGAAAGGGAAAGCAGCTGCATGGTCTATGAGCGGAGGTACTCTGGCAAAAAAGCTGGTGGCACAAAAGAAGAAAGGGACTGGAAAACTTGCTCAGGTAGCCAAAAGTTACTGTCCTCACAGATTTTGTTGTATACTCAGGTAGATTTGCATTTGCTGGTTTCCTCTAGTTTTTACTTATGGTCCTTACACAATCATGTCAGGAGGATACACTTAGGCAACCAAAGGCTGTACTTCAGCAGCAATGCCAGAAAAATGGCTGGGAAGTGCCAAAATATGAGAAACTCTCTGGGAGAAGCAACACATATCTCTACAGTATTAGCATTTTACAGCCTGCATCTGGTCGTGGGAAGAACAAAAGAGTTGGAGGATTGATAACGTACACCCTTCCAGAGATGTCACCTGAATTCCAATCTATTGAGGTATATTAGTGTGCTTAATCAGTGTCATAGCATATGGATGTTTGTTGGACGGCTTGCATTCAGGCTTACTCCTATAGTTTTGTTTGTATTTAGCACAATTCATCATGCTTGTTTGATGTGAATATGAAACACATTACGGACCAGGAAACAAAAAAGGGTAAAACAGCCTAAGCAACAAGTCCAAAACCCAAATATATACATCATGTGGGGAGATTTCCTGCAAACCAAAAGTGTAAAGATCATGTGGGGAGATTTTCTTCAAACCAACCTGACCCGAACAGGAAAATGGAATCATCATTTTTCAGGAGGCACAGAATGCAGTTGCTACGTGGGCTCTATTTTGCTTGTTCCCTGAGCTCTCTTTGTATCATGTCTTATTGGAACCCTATCGAACAATGATGCTGCAATGGCATATGGAAGGTATGGAATGTCTGCAGACTGACCAATTTAAAGCTTGTGTGGAGCCCTTTTATTTCTTTCCCTTACTGCAGTGTTACCCGGCATTTTTTTAATCTAGTGTCAGGCTTTTTTTTGCTATTAATAAAAATTTCCACATTATGATAATTGTAATGTTCTCCTGTTTTGAGAAAAGGTGTGGAAACAGCAATGGACAAGGACTTCGAAAGTGCTCGCAGAGCCATGTTTGTGGATTCACTTGTGAACTCTGTGGTGGGACATGAAGAAAGTAATGCCATGCCTGATATGGCAGAATCGGATGGAGTTATTGGAAATGATAATACAACTGTAGAGCTACCTTTAGATTACTCAAAAGACAACACATCAGAAGAGGAAAGTGAGTGATGCTGGCACAGACACTCAATGCTTCTTTTTATACCTTATTTTGAGATTAAAGTTCTGCTTTGCTCTATTTCTAAAGCTGCCCAAAATCTGGTCTTTTGTTCTTCGCTGTTGACTTTTCCTTAGTTTTGTCTTTTTGTCATGTTATGTCTGTATGTTTAAGCTCTTTCCTCAAAAGGAGTGAGTGAGTATTCTGGGGATATGTGTGAATGGATTCCACTGTTTAGAAGTCTACTTGCCTTAAAAATTTTATTTGGCAGAATTAGAGAAAGTATCACTTCTTGTCTTACATGGCTTTTGTTCTTTTGCATATTTATGCAGGGCGTAGATCCCACAAAGATGCAGCGAGCTTCAGACTCTTCCTCAAATTTCAAGAGAAAACAAAGAGAAAAAGCTACAAGGTGATATGCTAGTCCTTATGCTGCTATAAGGGTGTTTTTGTGGCTTCAAGTCAGCGAACGTAGTAGTATGTTAGCATTAGAAATAGTTATGCTTTTCTAAGAAGGGTGGAGATGTTAATGCAATCATATGCAGATACTTAATGCACTCGAATTTTGGGTGTCGGTCCCATAGATCGAGTTGGTCTTCAATGGAGTCGATAAAGCTTTGTTCTTTGTTTCTTTCTTTCTCTTTCTTTTCGTGCTCCATCTTTTTTCTCTAAGGGTGTGGTTTCTACACCCAAACATTTCCTGGCATACCATGGCCCATTCACCGACCTTACATGAGCATATAATCCCCACGAGAGGGGAAGTCAGCATCTCAAGAGAGTGCAAGGAGGTCCCTCATATGGTCTTCCGGCGATGAGCTATGAATATAGTTCATTGAATTACCTTGGGGTAATTCAATCGGATACACTTAGGGCTTAGAGGGTCAAATGGTATGACATCAACACATCAAATGTTTGTATAATTTTAAGGTGCATCATGTGGCCCCCTCATACACATGGACATGCTATGCGCACACAACTCGACACATTGACAGAAGCCAATCAAGTGAGACACCTCACCCATGAATATCATTTAATGTGTTGTAGCTGGATATATTGTGTTAGTCCCACATAGGGGGGGCTTTCAATTGGTCCCTAACTTTCTATGGGCTTTTGATGGCACACTCAACACTAGAACCCAAATGGCTTGGCAGATGGTTGTTCTTCCCAGTCTGAGGATCATTGATCCAGAGATGTAATGTATAACTCTTTTGGGCAAATTGGTTGTATGGGGCATCACTTTGGGCTCAGAGCCCTAGAATGGATTTTTATAGCATGGCCTCCTAAGGAACACCTTGAGAAATGGCCCTAGAGCTCACTGCCCCACCTTTGTGTTGGGATAAGTGTGATCAAGGGCTTGCTCTATGGTGCATGTGTGCATCTAGGGGAGTCACATGTGTGTTTGTGTGTGTTGTAGAGGCACATCAAGTGCTACGATGTGTCTAGTGTATGACCTGAGTGATGATGTAAGCCAAAGGCCTCCACATGGGAGGTTCCTTTGATTTAGGCTAGTCCCACTGATGTAGCTGATTCCCACTGATGTAGGGGCTGATTGCCACTTATGTAGGGAAGGTGCTACCTTCTCCCTCTTTCTATAAAAGAGAGTTGCCTCTCTCACAATCTATAGAGTGAACAACATTTTGGTTTCATCTTGTGCTCTCACTCCTCTTCCAAGATGCATCTATTCTATCCCACGTGATTCTACACTTGGTATTAGAGCTTTAGGTTCTAGATCTAGCCTAGCCTAGCATTAGATGCTCTCTCTAGCATGAACTACTAGTTTTTCAAAGCTTCCTCATCATCTCCATTTTCCTCTTTCTTTCCCAAATTTGTGAGAGCTCAGTTCTCCCATTACACGCGACCATTGTTCAAATCCCTTGAGCTGTAGACTCCTCGTGTATGGGCGACCTTCTAGCTACAAGCAATTAGAGAGATATTTCCTGTACGTGCAATGCCGACACAAACTTCACTTGCCGAACAGTCGATCAATTCTGTCGACAGAGAAGAAAGATCTTTAATTCCTTCCAGCCATAGTTGGGCGACACTACAGGCAAGCTGCTGATGAAGTCTGAGCCCGTTTGGTCAAGTTTTGGAGGCGCAACAGACAAAAGACCAGTCGACTTTACCAAGCTCGGCTATGGCAACCTGGCGCAACATTGCGGGCTTCCTTGGTTGAGGACCTTCCCTGGTATAAGGCCTTTCTTTCTGCATAAAAATCTCCTTGAATAGAGCTACAAGCTATGCGAATTGCACCCCCCAATCTACCCTGGTCTTTGTTGACAGAATTCTGCATATTTTGGTCAAAGGGTGTTGAGCAATCACTTTAAGTTTGGGGCTTCCATTATTTACTGCAAACTTTCATTGCTTTGATTGTACTTGAGTAGTAGAACTCAGTCATGGAGCTCATAAGTGTCCTTATACTTTCCATTTAGAATGATGACTATGTGATTCTCTTTTGATGAGTAAGCCCAAGCAAATAGAGAAGTTTGATGGAACTAGTTTCCATACTTGGCAAACAAAAGCTAAGTTTATGCTTATGAAAAAGGGGATATGGAATGTTGTGAATGGAAAGGAAAAGAAGTCTATAAAAGAAGAAGCTAATTGGTTGATCAAAGACAAGAAGGGCTACTTCAACAACAAAGCAAATCTGGCTGAAGGAAGAACTCCATTAGCACATGAAGAATCAAACTTTGAAGATAAAGACTATGCTTTTTGAGCACTTTGTCTTTTGAATTTTTATTTATCATCACTTGGTCAAATTTTGAGGTTCTCTGCCTGGAGTAGTACTCCAAAAAGAATGTCATATGTTTTGTCTTTTGTAAATCACCTCTGGTCACCATATGATGTAGACCATGTGATATGTGTTTTGTCTTTGTGAACCTCACACCCTTGGGAACCCTTGCTAGCATGAGATACTAGCCATAGATTTATCCTTGACCACCATGAGATGGCATGAGAAACTATGAGACTAGATGTATCCTTGACATTGCAAGAGGCAACCCCTTGAGGGGGGGTATGTTGGGATAAGTGTGATCAAGGGCTTGCTCTATGGTGCACGTGTGCATCTAGGGGAGTCACATGTGTGTGTTGTAGAGACACATCAAGTGCTATGATGCGTCTAGTGTATGATCTAAGTGATGATGTAAGCCAAAGGCCCCTACATGGGAGGTTCCTTTGATTTAGGCTAGTCCCACTGATGTAGGGGCTGATTCCCACTGATGTAGGGGCTGATTGCCACTTATGTAGGGAAGGTGCCACCTTCTCCCCCTTTCTATAAGAGAGAGTCACCTCTCTCACAATCTATAGAGCGAACAACATTTTGGTTGCATCTTGTGCTGTTACTCCTCTTCCAAGATGCATCTATTCTATCCCACGTGATTCTACACTTTGATCCATGACATGGCCCTCACTCATGACCTAACCTAACCTCTCACAGGGTGGGCACACTCACAAGCAAGGCCCTCACTTTCTACTTGAATCATGTGACGTCACGAGATGTTGACCTCCAACACCCCCATTCATCTCCTGGATGGAACATGATCTCCAGGGAGCTGAGTGTGCTGCCTGAACAACTGGAGGAATCCATCAGGTGATGCTTCGTCTCTGAAGACCACCATAGGTCTTGTTGAAGGAGCCCCCTCTTGGTACAAGCTGTCTTAGAACGATCACTAGAAACCTGGTATTGATGCTTCCAGGCCATAGGTGCTAGGCATACAACTCTGGTCGAGTACTAGTACCCTGCTTCAACTGGTACAATAATCCAACAACTGATACTGCCGTTGGTGCAAGGTCTATTTCCCTACATGGGCACCTGTATCTCAGAGCTATACAACCCCCTCTTAGGTCAAAACTGGTATACTACTTTCAGATCGGTGAACCTCTATGCTCTAGATACAACGGGCATCCAACTGCTCACAAGGATCAATCTACTGTGTTTGGGTTCCCGCACTGGCAATCATCTGACCCATTCGGATCTCTAGTAGCTCAATAGACAATACCTGCAGTAGAACACAAGGAGCCCCCCTCTGGATTTGCCAGGTCATGATGTCGAAACAAATATACATTGGTAAAACATACAGTCACTTGAGTCAACGGGAACAACACCTCGTGGCTCGAGGTCCTACTTGAAGGCGTGCCTCGATTAAAGACTCCTTCGCCACTGCACCTGTCTAGCAGATCCTGCTGCCACAAACAAGCAAGCAATCCTCCATCTAGAACTAGAAAGCATGCTAGAACCTCGTGCTACTAGAAGGTTGGAACAATCGATTTGACGGTCGCAGAATCTTTATTCTGCTCACTGGTCCCCTCACTGATCCTTTTGAGAACACTGCCGCCAATAATGACCTTTCTGGCCACAACGGTTACATGTACGTGAGACCTTCAGTGCTTCCCTTTCCTCAGCTGTCAACTTCTTCCTTCCTTTTTGTTCAACTGACAAAGCCTTTGAGTGTCTGTCATAGGTACGATCGACAAATCTCTCCACCATCGGGACCAATTCCTTCTAGGTTAACGTATTCATCCTTCCACTAGTTATCAAGGACGAATAGAATGCAACGTATTGAGAAGATAGTTGGGACAGAAATGTTATGGCCATGTTTGCAGAAGATATCTACTTCCCCGCCTGGAGAATCTCTTGCTTAAGTTCATGTAACTTGTTGATGTGCTCCCGTATCAAGGTAGACTTTGTGGGATCCAACAATCTCATCTGGACTTCCAAAGAGACTCTCTCCATGGGAGAGGTTTGATTGTACAAGGATGCCAAATGCTCCCAAGTTCTTTTGGCCACTGTCATATGCTTCATGTGATTAATCACGTGAGGAGTATAGTTTAGGAATAGAACGATCTTACCCTCGCATTGACATGGTCCTCATAGCTGAGACAGGTTCTCGGCCTCGTGCTGCTGCTGTAGGATCCCTAGGTTGGATGCAAGAGGACCAGGCTTGTCAACTCCCACCAATATGACGTCTATTAAATCATATGACTGTAGCACGGACTCCATCATGACCCACCAGACACCGTAATTGGGGCCATTCAATTGACGGTCATTCAAGAAGGTGGGAAAAACTGGAATTTTTGCCTTGCTGTCCGCCATCTCAGCTAGAGTAGACATGTTGGAGTGAAGAGGGAATCAAACTAGAAGAGAGAGTGGATGGGAAAGAAGGTAGAGAAGGGGAGTGATGGAAAAAGGAGAGGAGAGGGTAAGATGATGAAGAGGCTCGGAGCCTAAGTACCTTGACACCATCGCGGTCCCAACCCTCGAGAACTATTTTCGAATCTGAAAACACCCTTCAAAGAATACACGCCTTCGATGACACCCGTACGGTCCACTTGTCTGCACACTCCTCACGACGAATAGCTCCGAGCAGCAACCCTAAACCTCCTCTTAGTTGGCTGGCTCAACACTCCCTCCACGCCTTGGTTCTCTAGCCAATGGTGGCTCTGATACCATTTGAGAAGTGCAATGGATCTGGACAGAAATGGAGAGAGAGAGAGAGCAGACCACACACAAACAAAATTGGAGAGGAGTGAAAGAGACAAGAGAGTCTGCAAGGGATCTCAGGACAAACCCCACAACTGCTGGGGGAAAACCTCTGCTGCACACTGCAATTAAGGCGTTCCAAGAGAGATGCTCAACAAGTGTGGGGAAGGGCCCTATATATAGGCAGCCATCCCTCCTTGGTTGGTTGGTACATATGGGCCGACCCCTCTCTTGCCCATAGGGGCTGCCATGCAGCCCTATAAAGGGACTGCCTCTTGCCATATGTAGGGGCTGCCATGCAGCCCTACAATGGGCTGTGCCTTTGGCTCTAGAGTTGATTGGCCTGCCCAACAAGGCCGACCAGGCCGCCTCAGCCTCCTGCCCTATAAAGGGCTGCTGCACAACCAAATAGGGGCTGACCCCCCTGCATAGAGCTCGACCAGTAGGCCTAGGTGGCCGACCAGAAGGTCGGCCCACCTCAGCCTATGAAAGGCCTCCACGGCGCGGATCTCCACCTCAAGGACTGGCCACTCAGGCCCCCAAGCCTGGCCAGCAAGATGTGCTTCATCAGACGCTGCCACATGGCATCCAGATGGGGGTCTCCACAATGGGCAGACCCCCCCCCCCCCCCTCCGAAAAAGACTTCTATTAAGTATGAACAAAACCCGTGAGAGCTAGCTCCAAGTGGAAATACAACATGCAATGCATGAATAAGGCCTCAAGATGGCCAAAAACCCCTCAAAAAGAGGCATAAAAAATCCAAAGTTGAGGCTTAAAATGCCATCGCAACCCTGTACAAGACTTCGAGAAGAAAGGGGAGCCTCTCCATTATCCCCTAAGGAAAGTAACCCTCCTAGCAAAGGCCGCTCGGGAAGACCCTTGCATGCTCATCCAACTTCCAAGTGTACATCAATGTATGTATAGTATCTAACCAAATACAATGGACATTTTGGCCCTCAGCCCTACCCTACTCTACGCTCACAGGAGGGCGGGCACACCCACAACATGGCCCTCACTCATGACCTAACCTCACCTCTCACAGGGAGGGCACACCCACAAGCAAGGCCCTCTAAACCTGAATCATGTGATATCAGGAGATGCTGACCTCCAACAGTCTTGTAGGCCCACGGGGCCTCCCAAAGACGTCAATACAACTCTCTTTCTCTCTCTCTTCCCCCCCCCCCCCCCCCATGTGCCTACACTCTCCTTGCCCGCTTCCCTCCCTGCCTTCTACCCACCTTTTAATCGGTCATGCATAACAGCAGTAGCCTTAGGTTCGGGTTGCGAGCAATCTCTTCAGCTTCAGGTGCAGGTCGCGCACAACAGCGGGCATACATAGTCCTAGGTCGTTTTGCAAGTAGGGTAGGATCATTGTACCCTTTGTCTCTATAAGCTTTTCTTGTATTGCATGCAATAACTGAGGTGTGATTGAAATGTAGTTCACTGCATGAAATGACAAAGGAACTTCTATTGCTTCATGACTGCAATCAACTACATCTTGATAAAACGACCACACTCACTACATCTTGCCATGAGTAGATAAAGGACGAGAGGATAGAGCAGAGGTCGCCACAAACCACGAGGAGCTGTCAAGGAAGAATTCCATCAACAAATCAAGGCAAAATCACAGCCAAGAATATCACCATCTTCAGTTGATGTTACCAAATTCTCCATGCGTGCAAATGGCCACGTGTCTAGCTCCACCTACTCAACTCAACCTAAGACCCAACTGAAGTTTGCTACTCTCAAAACCACCCTCAAACTAAGGATGGGTACTAAGTACTAAGTACAACATAGTCATGTCAGTGGTCGACCACATATCAATCTCATCATCATCATCATCATCATAAGAACATCACGGTGGATGAGGCAATGGAGGACAAGATCACAGTCAAAAAACCCGAAAGCCACCAAATAATTTTCCACAAAGCAAAGTGAAAAACTTTCAAAGGTGCACTACCCTAAGAAACCCACAGTTGATCAAATCTAAGGAAGCAAACAAAAGGACTAGACAATCAACACGAATAAAACCAGATACTCGATATGACACACAACCTAATGGTCTCAACCCTACTGGGTATTTTCAACCTTATTACAAAGTTCTATCACACGACTCTAGAAGGCAAAGTCATTATAGTTGGATGAAAGGGCGACAATAGGTTGTTTCTTACTCAGCCATGACACATCTCCTGATGAGAGTAAGAAACAATATCCAGAGGTCGATCTCTGGGTATCAATGTCACCTGCCCAATCACTATCACAGAAACCTCCCAACTCAATGCCTCTCGTATAAGTGATGACGTAGGTGCAGGTACCCTTCAAGTACCTTAGCACCCTCATACCTGCGTCCCAATGAGCCTCTTGGGTGTGGCGGAGAATTGACAGAGCAATCCAACTGCATAGGAAATATCTGGTTGGGTATTGGTGAGGTAAAGCAAGCTCCCCACCAAGCGTCGATATAGTGATGAATCAACCGGATGAGATGGATCACGCACACTCAGCTTCATACCGGTTTCCATGGGAGTCACTGTTGCTTTGCAATTTTCCATCTGAAAGCGTTTGAGCAGTTCCCTGCAATATCTCTCCTGTGAAATAAAGATACTGCTCTTTTCCTGCTTCACCTCAATCCCAAGAAAGTAGCGAAGTATGCCTAAGTCAGTCATCTCGAACTCCTCCATGAGAAGTCTCTTGACCTGAGCAATCTTCTTCGTATGATCCCTAGATATGATGAGGAATCCACATATATAATCAATACCAGCTGCAAATCCCCCTCTGTGTCGAGATAAAGATTTGGCTCTGATGGACTCCGTTGAAGCCCGATCTCTGAAAAAAGACACCTATCCGCTGGTACGAAGCTCTGGGGGCCCCCTTCTTCAGTTTGCAGACTTTTGATGGGGATCCTGGAATCTGAAATCCTGGTGGCTGTGCCACATATACCTCCTCCTCTAGGGTACCGTTCAAAAATGTAGACTTGACATCCATCTGAAAAATAGACCAACTATGATGAGCAACCAAGGCAATGACTGTCGAAATAGTCACCATCCTAGCTGTGGGGGCGAAGGTCTCGTCGAAGTCAAAGCCTTTCACCACCAATCTTACTTTATACTTGTCCAAGCTCCCATCTGACTTGAACTGAAGCTTGCACACCCATTTAGTCTCAATGAGGGGATGAGCATTTTCCGAGCGAAATCTTCTGAGCGTCCGAGCGAAGGAAAAAAAAAGCTTTTAACTATGCAAAAGTATGGCAAAAATGGATCAGAAGAAAACATAGTTTCACTTAGAAATATGCAAAGTATTATATCAATGCCTATTTTATACACAAATCTTTACGTGAATCTTTAGGAATGGTGAGAACATAATGGGATGGCTTTTGAAGAAATCCACATGTAGAGTAGACTTCTCTATGAAAATTCCCTTATGATCCTTCTTAGAGCTTTTACTTAATAGGAAGTGACATTGAAAAACCTCTCTCAACCTATCTTCATGAAAGGGTTTCTTCAAAGAAAACTCATTGAAGAAAGCCATCTAGGTGGTTTCACCAGCGAAACTCCTTTGAGGTAGGTCTTCCAAGGTAGTTTCGCTGGCGAAACTATCTTGGACAACATTTTTAAAAGTGACATAACTTTCACATCCGATGTCCAAATATAGTCATTCAACCACTCAAATTGATCGGAACACCCCATTTGAGCACATCTATGAAGTTATATTTTGAAAAATATTGCATATATGGTATTAAATATTACATGTATTTTATGAGAGTGATATATAAGCCCAAGTTAATACTTATTTATAGTAATTTAAGCTTCATTAGAAACATGTCCATAAATATCTTGTTATTTATGCAATAAAAACACTAGAAAGATATTGCCATATGATATAAATGTGTTAATAAGTAATTATATATGTATAGTATTATTACATTGAGAGTGATTATGAGGGATGTTTCTTAAAGGAATTATTTTTCAACACTTTTTTAAGGTAATAACAGGGGTACAAAGGGAAATCTATAAATAAGAAAATTTATGTTGTGTAAAAATGAATGAGTGACTAGTCTATATATTTTTATGATAAAGGGATCTAGTTCTAGTGAAAATAAAAGTGTAAAAACCATGTTTCCTAAAGAAATACAATTTTTAAAATCTCTTGAAAAACATGCTCGGATAAACCTGCTCATAGGTTTTTGCTCGTAAAATTGACGCATCCGTCTCAATGACCTTCCGCTTGGTTGGTTTGGGCACTAAATCCCAGGTGATTTTTCAAAATGGCATCCATCTTTGCCTTGTTGAGGAAAAATCTTGTTTCCACTCCATCCATGGCTCATGATCAGCACATGCTTGTGGAATTCCAGGATGATCAATGCAAGATCAAGGATCCAAAAAAAGGGTATGAGATTGTGGCTATAGGTTCTTATGAGGCTAGCATGGGTCTTTACAAGCTTGATGCTCAGCCCTATAATCAGCATGTTATGGCTATCTCTTCTGCTACTCCAGGTGATTTATGGCATGTGGAGCATCACAGAGCTTTGTCATATTTGCATAATCATAATATGGTTGAAGGATTGCCAAAATTACAGCAGCCCGCTTAAGAGGTGTGTGAAGCTTGTGCTCTTGGAAAGTTGCATCGCCTACTGTTTCAAAAGGATGGTCTAGGTTCAGTAAGATCTCTTACACTCTCTACCCTTCCCCGCTCTTTCTTCTAATTTACCTCACACTCTTTCTCAACTCCCCCCCCCCCCCCAAGTTTTCCTCATCTAATACATGTTTTTAAATAAAAATATTTTTTCTCCTAATACTTTTCTGTTTTCCATCATGTATGTATGTAGGATGCACATGCAAATCGGGACATTCCACCTTCTCAACGACACATCCTACATTTGATGCACATGAAATTTTGTAGGGTCATATAAACTTACCACCTTAAGATGATCTTCAAATCCATGTAAAGTTTTGGGGCTCCGCAAGTTGAGCCACCAAAGCGTAGTTTACGGAGGGAGTCTTTATGTTTCGTTAAGACCGCTGCGCTCTGGAACTGCTCTCGGGAATGTCCGTGACCCGTGAGTCTACCAAGGTCTTCAAATACAATTGACGTACTTCTTCTCTAATGGAGTTGCCTTGGGAGCTGGCTCTGGAATGGCATCCTCCTTCTCCTCCTCCTCCTCCTCCTCGAGGTCTTCAGTCGGCTCCACCTCTCGTATGGTGACCTTGGGTGGGGGTAATGCCGGAAGTTTAGGAACCTCTTCTACAGGCTGTGGCTCGGACTCCTCAAAGATCACATCCTTGCTGATAAGGATCTTCTTTTTCGGGTCAAAAAGGCGATAGGCCTTGGACTCTTTACTGTATCCCACAAAGATACATCTTTGGCTGTGGGGTTCAAGCTTTGTCTGCTCATCTTTATGCACATGCACCAATGCTTTAGAATCCAAAACCCTTAAATGAGATATTGTAGGCTTCTTACAATAGTAAGCTTCATATGGAGTCTTGTCATCAACAACCTTAGTCTTGGTTCTGTTGAGGATGTGAACGGCAGTGTTCACGGCTTCACCCCAGTAGGCTTTCGAGAGATTCCTCCCTCGCAACATGGTCAATCTTGTCTCTGTGACGGTGCTGTGCTTCCTCTCAGCAACTCCATTTTGCTGAGATGTGCGAGTTGTAGTGAGTTGTCTCTTGATCCCGTGCTTCTTGCAGAATCCATTGAACTCGGTAGAAGTGAACTCTCCCCCTCTGTTGGTGCGGAAGGCTTTGATTACCTCCCCGCTCTCCTTCTCCACTTGGGCCTTCCAGTCTTTGAATTTGTCAAAAGCCTGAGACTTCTTGGCCAGGCAGAATACCCATGTCATGCGACTGAAATCATCCACTAATAAAAGAGAATACCACGAACCTGCGAATGAATTTGTCGACATTGGGCTGCAGATGTCGGCGTGAACCAACTCAAGCGGCTTCTTGGCCCGTGATGAGGCCTCCTGTGGGAACTTGTCCATGTGTTGCTTGCCTTCTACGCAAGCCGTGTAAACAAGATCATTGCCTGCAATCGGTGGAAGTTCATCCACCATCTTTGTCTTCTACATCTTGGCGAGAGTGCCATAGTTGATGTGACCAAACCGCTCATGCTACAATTTCGATCTGCCATGGTCCCCGTGCACCAATAGAGTGTTGAGCCGATATAGCCCATGCTCCCTGACACCTTGAGCCACCACGTGTCCGTTTGCCTTGGATGTGACAGTGACTTTGCTGTTGTCGAATAAACTGACATATTGTGCTTGTCCATCTGACAGACAGACAAAAGGTTCTTAGACAAATTCGGTACATATAGTACACCGGAAATCAGCTCCTCATTTCCTACAGTCGTGACGAATGGAATACTACCAACACCCTTCACAGGGCATGACCGGTTATCCCCCACAGTGACCTTGGAATCAGGATGTGTACCTTCCATGGTTTTGAACCACTCCTTCTTGTTGGACATGTGCTTTGAAGCTCCACTGTCCACATACCAGCCTTCCTCTCCTCCACTAACTGCATAAGCAGAGCAGTACTCAGTGATGAAGGGAGCACCGGTCGTGACGTTTGCCGATTCGGTCTTTGGCTCCTCCTTGGACTTGGACTCCTTCTTCTTGAGATCTGCCTTCTTCTTGCGGCACTCTTTAGCAAAATGACCAAGCTTCTCACAGTAGAAGCACTTCATTTGCCTCTTTTTCTCTGCATCTTTTGTTCTTGGAGTATTTGGACTTACCTTTGCTGGGCTTGTCCCTTGCCACGAGAGCCTTCTCATCTGATTGAGTAAATAGTTTTTCCCAAGCCTCTTCTTACAATAGTAAAGGGCCAAGCTCATGAACATTGCCTGCCTCACTCATGTCCAGATTGTGCAGTTCATGTTGGAGCATTAGAATCCGAGAAGTGTTGCCTGCTTCATACAGATCCTTTAGGATAGCCCACGCCTCTACAGACGTCTTGGCCATCTGGATGTGTAGAAGAACATAGTCCGCCGTGGTCCCAATGATTAATGCTAGGGAGTGGGCATCTCGCTCTTTCCAATTCTCAAGCTCTTCTCCATCAACTGGAATGAGAATCTTCCCCTTGCTGTCCAACATATCTTCCGGTTTTGCCTCCACCCCTGTTGTCAACTTCCACAACTTCCGAGCCACTAAATGGCCCTGGAATTTTCACCTTCCAGATCAGGTACTTTGACCCGTCTAGTTTCCCTGACTCTCCGAAGTTTGGGATGGTGAATGAGAGTAATCTAGAGGAGGAAGGAAGAGAAGGGGCTGAAGAGGCAACAGTAGAATCTTTGTCCCCCATCCTTGCGGTAATAAAGAACAGCAAACTGTAAACTGAATTTGTAGTGGAGAACTTGACCACGCAACAAACCTGAGTGTCGATTGGAGTCACCTACTTGCTGAGGTACTCTGATATAGAGCTATAAACCTTGCTCTTAAATCATGTTGGAAATAGAGGATATAATCACACACACCTCACTCCCGATCTAGCTCATACAACACTCTGAGAGACGGAGAGAGAGATAGCAAAAACTCAGATATATTCCTCCACAATCGTGGGCAGACAAAAGCTTAAAAGGTGAGGGTGTACGACAACTAATAGAAGCTGTCAAGATGCTGAGCCTACTCTCCCTGTGTGCTTGCGTGTGCGAGGCTTTCTGTGCAGGTGATGAGAAATGAGGGGGGGGGAGGGGGCCTTTTATAGGCCCATTGCTGGGCTGAAGAAAACTGACCAGCAGGGGGTCGGCCCCCTGCTTGCAACACCGACTTCAAGGGAGCCTCCACCAACCAGGCTGGCCAGCTTGGGCCAGGCCTATAAATAGGCCCATGTGCCCAGCACATAGGCTGCTGATGCAGTCTGTAGACCCCGCCCAAATGTGCTCCACGAGGCACCTAGAAGGCCGTGTCACTCTTCCTTTGCTGCGCGGGTTCCAGTTCTGCTCCCCTACCCCCCTATAGTATCCTGCCCCCTTGTCCCCTTAAAACGGGGGCTCACAGGTGGGGCAGTGACTTATCTCACATCTTCACGTTTTCGATAATAGCACTCCTCCCGGTGACCAGGCTTGCCACAATATCTGCACTTTAATTCAGAATGATTGTCTTTTTTAACTGTCTTGCAACACGACCTTTTCTCTCTGTAAGATTTTCTTGACCACAGTCCCTTTTCCATATAATATAGACGAAGACTCAGCTGCCATTGACCGTTTCTCTCTGTAAGATTTTTTGTATTGCATGCAATAATTGAGGTGTGATTCTTTCTTCACTGCAAGAGGTAAGAGAACTTAGGCTGCAGCTTGTGGCCCTTGGAAGAAAGGTGAAGGAGATGGAGAGCAATGGCAAGCAAGAAATCATTGCAAAGATAATACAAAAATGTAGCACATCTCCACTAGCACGTATGCTTGTTACACGGTCTTGAAATGCTTTTTGCACTCCTTGGGAGCTGCCATGTGCCCTCCCTAAAGCAGATGTACTAGAGGGTTTCTTGCTGTCCCATAGACCTTTTGGTCTCCAGTGGACGTTAACAGACTTTCTTTCTTTCTTTCTTTCTTTCAGCCAAGAAAGATATGGCCATTGTGGCCAGCAACAACATCAATAAAACAGATTTGTATGTGGAAGTCAAAGAGTAGGAAGCTATATTATAAAATAAGAAAATGTTACGCATTGGGGGGTTGAAAGAGGACTGCCTTGGCTGTCTTAATGACGTGGAGGGGTACATAGAAGACGAAAAAATCATATACCTAAAAAATGGGATACCACAAGTTGAATGGGATGAAAATGACATTAGGTATATCACTCAAAAGGGAACACAAGTGCAGGTCTATTTTAGAGAGGACAGGAAGAGTCAAGATTCTTTGAAAAGCAAGCAAGCTGAAGAGTATGGATATCTGAGGAGCTCACTTTGACCCAGCTCAAACAAAGGAATATTGAACTCACTAAAGTGAAGGACACACACAAATCGGGGAAATGGGCGGTCTACTTCCCACCTCCCTTTCCCAGACCACTTCCTCCCCTTGGCCGTTCTGCCCTAAGAAACCCAACTGCACACAACACCCCCCTCTCCCCCACCCCCCGCTGGTCCCCCTCTCTTGCCTTTTTAGTCCAAGAAACCCCCCCCGCTGCAGTCCATGTAGATATGATGGGTAGGAAGGGCAAAGAGTCCCTCTCCCCCTCATATCTCAGGAAAAAAAGCAAATATCATGGCAGGAGAGAGAGGAGAAAAGAAAGAGGAGTAGCCAAAAAACCAGCAGCTTAAACGACCGCAAATGGGGCAGCATGAGGTTGATGACATCAACCACTGCCAAAAACCATAGCGGATTACAGACAGACAAGACGACTGTGCAAAAGCTTGCAGTCCAACAGCCTCATCATTAGCCCTACATTACAGCATCATCCTTGGCATCCATCATCATCACCATCATGATCATGATCATCATCATCATCATCATCATCATCAGCAGCAGCACCATCGTTGCTTCAGCATTGGCATCGGTGTTGGCGTTAGCGTTGGCCTTGACATGCCCTTTTAGTCTGACCTCCACCTTCCTGCCTTTTGTGTTTTCTACTATTGTTGAGTGCTTCCATAGTGTTTTGTATAAGCTGGAGGAGGAAACTGCTCATTCAAAGTCTCACATGCTGAGTCCCATCGATAGACTTAAAAAAGACCATAGCCTCAATTCCACAAGCTTGGAGGGATGTCCTTTCTTCATCCAGCAGGCCTTTTGAGATCTCTTAATAACCCAGTAAGAGCTTCTTCTTAGCTTGTTTCAAAGATAACCTGAACCAGGGGTGATAAACTATTTCAATTCTGTATCAATTTTAGTTCGGGCCAAATGCACAAGGTTTTGTTAGCAGTAGGTCACAATAGCTGGCTTTTTGGATAAAATGTTCATGAATTTTATCCTTTGGGTGAAATTATAGTTGGGGCTTTGGATCTATCAATGCAAATTGGGAGGGTAGTTGGATTGGGAACTTGGAGAGTGGACCTGGCCTGATTTTACTTGCCAGGGACTGGTGTGCATATCTTTTTAGTTTACTTACAAATATTACTTGCCAGGGACTGGTGTGCATATCTTTTCAGTTTACTTACAAATATTAGCTACACAGGGGAACATCTACATCACACTCTTTGCATGCCCTAAGCTTGCAAAAATGCCTCATCTTTCAGTGGTTTCAAGGAATAGGGTGATTTTACTGGTCAAGTGCTCATAATCTACTATGCCTTTGATAGTTTGTCACTTTTCCTTTGATGTTTGGGTTTGACTTTTGTTAAGTATGACTAGCCATTTTTCTACTATGCTTTCAAATTTAGAAGGGAGGTTTTGTAGTCAAAAAACGTTTATAGTGTTTTTAGTAATTTTTGAGATGCAATGATTTGCTATTTTGCATCTCCATTTATTTTTTCCTTGGCATCATCAATGTTGCAGGCAATGCTTGAGTCTCGAGCTGCTCTTCCTATTTCAGCAGTCAAAAGTGAGCTCCTTGAACAAATTCATAATAATGAAGTTGTGGTAGTCAGTGGAGAAACAGGCTCTGGGAAGACTACTCAGGTAAATGTAGTTTAACTTGTAGTAATTCTCATGTTAAATGTGAACATCTTATATATCTTGCTAAAATATGAAATCTAACATGAGTCATGAGATATTGGTAAACTTGGGGTTTCAGTATTGACGATAAACTTTTTTAAGTCTTCTCAAAGGTATACCTTAGCATGGAAAAGGACAATGTGGGTGTAGCTTTTGATACAGGTCAATTTTTGTATAATATGCTTTAAGGCCATTTACAATCCTTTATACAAAAAGAAGCTAAGAATAGTGCTTGATATAAAGGAAAGGCAAAGCGCTCCATCTTTTATGTCGTGAGTCTTAACAATGTCAAATGGCAAAATACTCTCTCTATCTCCAGTGTCACAAGTCTGAATTTTTAAAATATATTACAACAACGTCACAACGTATGTAGGACAGGTCTAATTCTTTTTTTTTTTTTCAAGAAAATGACTTCCATTAAGTATGTACAAAACCTGCGAGAGCAAGCTCGAAGCAGAAATACATTATTCAATGCATGAGAAAAAACTCTCCTAAACAAGAGGTGGAAAACAACCAAGGTTGAGGCTGAAAATGCCATCTTACTCTACAGTAGACTCAGAAAGAAAGAAAGAAAGAAAGTCTATTAATGTCCATTGGAGACCAAAAGGTCTATGGGACAACAAGAAACCCTCTAGTACATCTGCTTTAGGGAGGGCACATGGCAGCTCCCAAGGAGTGCAAAAAGCAACCCATATTATTTAGAGTACCTACATGATAATCTGGAAGAGTAAACAGTCATACATCCGTTTAAGATTGAGAGTCTTTTGGTTTTGATTTAAACTCTCTGATTAGTGCTACGCCTTCATGGTAAACAGCCCATTTTCCATCCTTTCTAGCAGCCCTGACTTTAGCTAACTCAGTTGCCTTAATCTTGAGTTGAGCTTGTGTAAGCTCCTCTGCTATCCATACTTTGGTGTGCTTCAACTTGTAAGATTGTCGAAGAAGCTTGATCCGCATATCTTTTGACTTCAGAGTAAGGATTGCATGACCTCTATAGTGCAAAATAGAAGCTGGCCTGGAGTCGTCATCATCCTGCTCATCATCATTCACCCATTCAATGTTGGGCAAGCTTGCTTTGATCTTTGTCAATATTTCACTATATGTTCACGCTCCCGACCAGCGGCATTCCCCACTTCCCTGCAGAAGCGGCCTTCCTTGCAGAAGTGGTAGTGCCCTGCAGTCCCCTTGGCTGCTAGGAGCAGCCCTCGACAGCCTCTACATCGACTTACCTCTCCCCCTCCCTCGACACAACCCCCCGGTCTGCTACAACTCGACCAGCATGTCAGCTTTGATCAAGAAAAGGGGGTGAGGGGAAAAAAAACACACACACACAGTTAGCAGAGTTAGCAGTGATACCATGCCTACAAGAGCGGGAGTAGAAGACACATGGGGAAAACAAGCTTTGGAGACAGCTATGGCAGCCCTGTCAGTAGGGACAGCACATAAAGGTACCATAGATGTACTCACATGCCTCAACAAAATCTGCCTCGTGCTGATAGAAAAAATAGACAGCTTGGAGGCCACCAATGTGGCCCTATTGGCTGAGAAAGCGCATGTCGACAAAACACTGGCTGAGATTTGGAAACAAGGTGGGAAGATACAAGAAGAATGGAGGAAGGAGAAGGCCAAGAAAGAAGAATGGGAGAAGGAGAGAGGAGAATGGGAAAATGAGCAGCCAAGCTACAAGACCAAGTACACACATTGGGGACTGAGCTACAACAAATGAAGGGCAAGCAAATAACATCAGATGGAGGCAGAAAAGCTATGGATGAGCTCAAAGCAGAAAATGCAGCTCTTAAGAAAGCAGTTCCACAATCACTTCCTTCTTAGCAGTTTGTACTTTAGTGTGATTAAGATCTTTGACTGTAGAGACTAGCTGCGGGGTAGGGGGGGGAATCCTTACAAGATTTTATAGCCTCATCAATTACTGCCTGCTTACTAGGTCCTTCCAGAATGTGAAGTCGGACCTTTACTTCTGCCAGCTCCAATCGTAGCTCTCTCACTGCCCTACTGCAGATAAAAAATCTGATCCTGTTGCTCGAGGATTGGTCGTTTTGAGCCTTCTTGTTGGTAATTCCGTGCATATGGAGTGGGTGTAATGGCTGCAACTATAGAGTATCAAGTCTTGATGGATGTTGAAGGAGTTGAGGGGGACTTAGAGGAGAGGGTAGGCCAGTCTATAGTTGGTTGTATGTTGAACCCCCCTAGCTTAACCTAACCCTCGGGTTGCGTTGGGGGTTTAGCCCAACTCGGGGTTAGGGAGGACTAGGACTAGGTGCGGATGGGACGAAGGTACGGATGGGTTGTATGGTATGGGGAGAGGCCGAGCGACTGTATGGGGAGCACTTGTACGGAGAGGCTGAGCGGCTGGCTGTACGGAGGTACGGACGGAGAGGCTGAGCGGTTGTACGGAGGTATGGACGGAGAGGCTGAGCGGTATGGAGGTATGGACGGAGAGGTTGAGTGGTACGGATGTGCGGACGGAGAGGCTGAGCAGTACGGAGGTATGGACGGAGAGGTTGAGTGGTATGGAGGTGCTACGGAGGTACATAGAGAGAGAGAGAGAGAGAGAGAGAAGAAGAAGAAGAAGAAGAAGAAGAATGTATTACCGTCCTCTGGGGGCCGAAATACCGACCCATGGGACCCATAAAAGTCACGATACAAGTGTCTCCTTCCTTTTATGGAAGGGGGGGAGAACAATTATTTTGAAATACATTGAGTAATACAACATTCACGATATTTAAGAACCTTGGCAATATAGTTACCCATAGTGGCTATATGGCTATGTGAGAGCAAGCTTGCTAGGGTGTCGTGTTCCTCTGTAATATTGTTAAAGTCCCTCCTTATGCAGGCATACCGTGTGCATGTAAGGAGGACATGTGCTTCTGTCTCTACTTGTTCTTGGTCAGAGAGAGAGAGAGAGAGAGAGAGAGAGAGAGAGAGAGGAGGGGGGGGGGGGACGGGGGGAGTGGAAGGGGGGAGGGGAAGGGAGAGAGGGAGAGAGAGTTAAAGGGGGAGCCCCCCACTCTCTACAAAACGTAGCCCTCCTAGAAGAAGTTGCCCAAGACGACCCCTGCATGGTCCCCCGGATGGCCATAGTGTGTGTATAGTGTTTGTCCATATACTAACCAAAATGTGAGAAGAGTGAACCTGGGATCCATCCAATGCCTCTCCAAATAGGCCACATTGCAATAGTCACTAGTATCTCCCAAGAAGAATCCACAGAGGCATGGAAAGCTCTAAAAGGTGAGGCAAAAACATCATTTTAGAGAGCATGGCTCAACTAAGTGATGTCAAATCGATAAGGCCCAAGAAGAGTCATGTCTCTCATAAAAGACCCGAGGCCCTATAAGAGAGAGCCAAGCAACTGAGCCATAAGTCATGAAGAAGGGAAATGAATGAAAACTGTGGCTATCCTGCTCCAAATAATCCTCGCCTACGTGCAATCCCATAACCAATGCTAGACTGCCTCCACAGCAGAAAGGCAATGAGTGAAAGTAGGGTTGGCTCTGAATTTGGATCTCCATAGGTTCACTGCAATCCCACCATGAATAGAAAGCCAATAGAAAAGTGGGATTTTTCTATTTCTGAGGGATTTGTAGAGTCTCTTACTAAAGTTCTTCTGCAGGTCAATAGAAATCTCAAACCCCTTCCAATGGGGAGCTTTGGAAGGCCTTCAACCTCTATAACTCAGCTGAAATGTTTTGGCATTGCTAACGGTGTAACAAAAGAAGGGGAGGCTCTTCTCTCTGTGCCCTTCTTTGATCCACCACTCCCATGCCCCGAGATACCACTGTAAGAACTTTATGAGAACACCCCCATAAAGCCACAATCTCCAAGCACCTAGGATAATAAGACGCGGGTCAGGGTCTATTTATCACTCTGAATCCGAACCATGCTCCACAAGACTAACAATCTTGACTGGCTGAAATGCAATCTGTAATAAAACATCATCCATTGATCTAGACAGCATGCCTCCCGCAAGGACATAGAAAACCATGGCATCCTCATCTACACCACGAAAAGCAATAACATGTAGAGGAATGACCGCTCTTGTGAAAGCTCCCATCCAAATGGAACATGAAATATGCATATCATCTTTATCCATCCAATCCAATGGAATAGCTGCGTCAATCTGTTGAATTCTATCTGCACTCCCTCTGCCATTACCTTTTTAGTCTTGGGCCATTATCTAGACTTCTCTCATACCTAGACCAGGGAGGCCTCACCGCCTTCATCCATGAGGCACTTAGGACGCAGAGACAGTCCTCAGACACAGGACCCGTTTCCTCTCAAAGCAGGATCATAAAGTTCTTCCAGTCAGACCGCACATGCCCTACAATCACTGATAGCAGATGCAACAAAGACTCAGGCCTAAGGCACGCCACACTCGATAGCAGACGGACATGCAGATCACATTGAGTGACCTCCCATCCCTGCTCAGGCGTGGGGCTCGGCCCACAGGGGTTACTATAGCCCTGGTTAGGAGCACAGTCATTGCCGGGAGAGTCCCATAGTTGCCAGACGTTTGGAAACGCGTTCCCAAACGTTTGCAAACGTTTGGAAAATTTTCCAAATGTGTTTCAATTCAAAATTTTCCCTAGGTGCCTGTTTTACCCAAAATTATATGCCTACTATATAAGTACACATTCCTAGGACCTAAAATGCATGATTACAGGCACTAAGGGCACCGAGAATAGTATGGAGCATAGAGGAAAATGCTTCAGCAATCTAATATGTTCATACACTCAGAAGTGAGTTCGGGAAGGCGTTTTCCAACAAAGCGTGATGGCGACAGCTCCTTTGATTGTTTTGATGAAAAATAGGGCAAAAAATTAACCTTAGGGCCTTTTGTCCCAAAAACCACTGCCAAAAAAACGCGTTTCTTATTTCCAAACGTTTGGCAACGTTTCAAAAATAAAAAACGCGTTTCATTGCAACTATGCAGGAGATCGAGACGAGCGGCATCCACATATAGTCGCCAGGTTCCATCACTGGCTACATATCAATATCCCCTTTACACACATATACCTCTATGGGGCCGCTTGCATGGACCAGTGCCAGCCACAACTCTGATGGTGACTGACCCGAGTATGAGGATGATGTCACTACTGATGATATGACTCTATACTATTAAGCACTTAGCATTCAGCATGGGTGATGATCCTCGTTTGGTAGCTCCACCCTTTCTGCTTGATTTGTATCAGTTTTCTATCAGTCTCATAGACCCATTGGTCTTCCGAAACTTTAATAAACTTTCTCTTTCTTTCTTTCTGAGATTGCTTACCAACTAAGCCCTACGGTCCTCTGGAAGTTTTTTGAAAGCTTTCTAGGATCCCACAGTAGATGTAGGGCCCCTCTCCCACTTGGACCACTGCATGTAGTGAGAGTTGCCAAGTGCTTTGCCATGCTCATCAAGTATGCTATCATTCCACATGAATGGATGCCTATCAATCTCTTCACGAGAGGAAGGGCAGGCTGAAGTAAAAATCCATGTGGTATTCCATCTAGTCTCTTCCCAATATAGGTGTGTAAGACTCTATGCTGCGAATAAAGATGTCTTTCCAAGGATCCCCTCACCACCATCTTGCAGAGCAAGACCTTGCACTAAAAATTTGGATTTATAATGTTGAGACCGAGAATCAAGGTCTCCCAAACCACCCTGGCTATAACATCCGTTGTGTCATCAAGTCGACTTCATAAAAAGCTCCTTACTGGTCTCTTGAGTTGAGTGATATGATCCCTCGAATGGCACCAGCAAGAGCATACAAACCAAGCCATAGCCAGCAAAGCCTGGTTAACCACCACCACTCTAGAGGCAAGGTCAAGCTTGGATGAACTCCAAACAAGAAGCTTTCTCCTTATATTCTCCAACACAAGAGCAAATTGATGGAGAGATACACAGGCCGACCTGGGACCCCAAATACTTGACGGGAACACCTCTTTGAATCCAAGCGAATCCCATATCATTCCCACAATCCGGGGTGTCCTCGTCATTGATCCAAAAACCATTGGATTTATGCCAATTGATGTGTGTCCCTGCAGCGGTACAAAATAAATCCAAGGCTGTCCTGAAAGAAGTGAGTGTTTGTGGTGTGGCATTCAAAAAAACAACACTATCATCTAACAGCTCATTGTCTAGAAGCTCTTCTTTCCGTTTGTGAGGAAGCCTCAGCCCAAAAATATCAGCTTGAGATCTAATGTAGATACTCATAGGTTTGGCCACAAACAAAAGAGAAAAGGAGCTACAGGGCATCCTTGTGGCGGACTGATCTAGAAATTTGGAACCTCTCTTCCTTGACCCCGCCAATAAGCACCTAGATGTGTGCTGATCTGTATAAGGAGGAAACCCCTCTAATCCATGCATTTGTAAATCCAAATCAATGAAGGATGCCCTCCACAAAGCCCCAATCTACCCTATCATAAGCTTTCTTAAAACCCAAGGCCAGTCCCAAGGCCAGTCTTTGGCCGCTTTCCATAGCCTGCTTAGAAGCTTCCCAAAATGAGAAGATATTATTAAAAATGCTTGTAGGGGCTGCAAATGTAGGCTGATTGTTTAGCTAGAATTTTATAAAAAGTGCCCAAAAGAGTAATAGGCCTCCACTGAGACACTAAATTTCTGCCACCCTCTTTTGGAATAAGATGAATGAGGCCGTCTGTGAGTGAGTCCGGCATCTCACCAAAGTCCCAAATATCCTGCAAGGCTCATGTAATGTGATTCTCAATCTATCCCAAAAAGTAGTAAAGAAGAAGGGAGTAAGCCCATCCAAATCTAGTTATTTGCCCTTGTGGAGGGTAAGAGTGCAGTCCTAAACTCTATGTTGGTGAAAGGTGCATCAAGTAAGACCTACATATCTAGTTTCACCAACCTAGGAATACACTGCCATATATCATATTCGGCATTATCTCTGGCCCATGTATTAGGATCTACTATGAGAAGGAGGCATAAAAATCTATAGCTTTACGCATGATGGCATCAGGCTCTGTCTGCAAAACCCCGTCTGAGTCAATATGCTGCGAAACACTTTTCTTACTATGTTTTGGGCCAAGAGTAGAGAAGAAATGTTTATTGACTCTACCTCCCATCTGAGTTCAAAATGACTCGTGTGCATGAAAGGCATACTCTGCTCTCTGATCTAGGAATATTTGTTGATGAGTCCTTGTTGCAGCAAGGCGCTCTTGAATCCAAGCATCTGTAGGCGGTTTTCGCTCTTCCCTTTGCAGGGCTGCCAACTGTTGGCGAATACAAATCTCATGTCTAAGATTATCACATCTCTTGGTGCTAGTGGCTGAGTGACAAAAGCCACTAACACCGCTGCAACCACATGTGAAGGGGATGGAACTCCACCTTGCACGTGACAAACCCAAATCTGCAACGTTTCCTCTATAAGGTATTTTCTCTACATAAAAGGCATCTGGAATCATGATACTGGCAGAGCGTCCTCTCAAATGAGGCTCCGAAATCATCAATACCACGGGAAGTGATCTAAAGTGGATACCACATTGGAAATGCATACTGGCCCACCACCTCTATCTAGAGCCCCATCATCAACATAAAATCTATCAATCCCTGCATGGATAGGCATCTGCGGCCTCCTGTTCGACCACAAAAATAGGAGTGGTTGTGATTGAGTGTGAAAGTCATCATCAAACCATGCATCTCTGCCATTGAACCGAAATAAAAAGGCATCCCAGGCTGTTCTCTACAAGGAATGAATGCCACCCTCTCTACCCCCTTTCTTACAGATGGTGAAGGAGCATGGACCCTAACTGGAATCCACCGAGGGCCAGCAGGATGTACTGAATGTGCGGCTAGTGTCAGGTGGCGAGGTGGTGCCGAAGGTACACTTTGAGAAGTACAAGAAGAAGAAGAAGAAGAAGAATATATTATCGTCCTCTGAAGACCAAAAATCGGCCTATGGGACCTGAAACAATACAAAGCCTTACATACATAAAGACTCCTCCCTCAAAGGGGAGGGTAATAAGAGAAACTACCTTTTATGTCTAGGTGAGTTTCTGTGCTTGAAAAGCTTAGATACAAATGTTCCTAAAGCTGAGGGTGACGCCTTATGTAGCAAATCAGCCAGTCTGTTATGTCCCTCAAGAAGAGAGCTGAACTTTTTCCTAATGTGTGCATAGTAAGGGCATATCATTACCATGTGTTCTTCTGTTTTTGGCATACCCTGGTCACATAATTGGCATATTCAGCTCTCTCTTGGCATGTCTTTCCATCCTCCTATTTCAATTTGCAGTTGGTGTGATTGGGTGCGAAGTGAAGCCAAAGCCCTCTGCTTATGCATTGCCATAGGTGTGCAAATGTACGTCTGCGTGGCTGACTCCTTTGCCATATAAGTGGGCCAATATTGGGGGTTGATAAATGTGCAGCAGTACTCGAACTTATCTCTATTTTTAGCTGTTTGCCATGACCTGTGTAGTGCATTCAGCAGGTCATGATGAAAAGCATCTTCATCTACCTCCTCTGGTGAGTAGTTCAAGTACTCCTCTACCTCCCACTTCCTGAACCAATTTCTCAGATCTAGTGCCCATCGAGATGCCAAAATCTTGCTCTTGTTTGTCTTTTGGGGCTTTTGACTTTCTCCCCATGCCCTCTTTGGCAGCCTTTCAGCATCCATGCCTTTGACCTTTGTAATGTATCTGAGTACCTTCTTTAAAGCATGTAACTCTATGGGTAAGCATCTTGTCTCTAGAAGTAGCAGAGAGTAGGGTGTAGTAGCCTTGATGCCAAGGTGTCTCCTAAAAGAAGATTTCTGCATTTTTTCCAAATCATTCCATTTCGAGGATGATATACTCCCACCCGACACCTCTACTCCATAGAGCACTGTCTGTATCACATATGCCCCAAAAATCATGTTTCGTACATGCCATCTTCTTGTATTGCTATTACTGCAGTCATTTTCAAATTGGTAATATTTTCCCCATCCTGCATCAAGTCTCCGTTGCACACAGCTGCCCCATTTATTATTGGCTGGAACTTCAATGCCTAGGTATTTGAATGAGTGCACTGTATCCACTGGTTGACCCATGTATGAGATTGAGGGGGGGTTGCTTGGCTGTATAGTTTTGATTGTCATGAGTTTAGTTTTGGTAACATTAACAAGAATGAACCAGACCAGGGATTTCTTATGTCTTTTCTACTTCTTTGGAAAATGTCTAGCAAAATCCCCACAGACTCTACAAATTCGACACTAGTCTTGCCTGCTTGCTGCAATCTCGACTCCATGCTGAAAAAGAGAGCCATCTAGGCCCTGGAGCATGAGGTGGTCATTAGTAATGGTTTAGAGACAATGACCCTAACTCTAGGTACCCCAGTGGAACTGATCGCCTTTTCCGCTAAAGAGGGCAAACCCTAGAAGGGGGGGTCTCATTGACCAGTTCAAAAGTAGCTTTGATTGTGGCAAGGAGTCTATGGTACACCTGGGGCAGACTTGGAAGCCTAACGAAGAGAGAAAGAAAGAAAGAAAGAAAGAAAGAAAGTTTATTAAAGTCTTCGGAGACGTCGTTTGCCTAGCCTCCTCTACGTGGTTGAAACCGAGAGAGGGGCTTGAAGAAGATCTTCTTGGAGCCAAGCGGTAAGGGACCACAATTGAGCACAGGGCTCCTAGGAGAGAAGAGACTAGGAAGGAGAGGCTAGGATGAAAGAAAGAAAGTTATTGTTCGAAAGGCCGATGGGTCTATCTGTGAGAAACCAAATACAAACAAGCTGAAAGGGTGGAGCTACTAAGTGAGCCAACACCCATACTACATGCTACATGTTACATAGTCATAAGAACCTCAAGATAAAGCCTAAACATGATGTTTGTGTCAATGTGGCCGTCCTCATTGCCACTATCATCATAGGTCATCAGAGTATAACGGAGAATCCAACGTAAGATCATGAAGGACCCAGTGCCCAATGAGACAGTGGTAGCATAAAGTCAGATATAGAGTGCTGTCGACTATCTGTGGGCGCTACGCGGCATGGTCTCCTGGCAAAAGCACCAGTGCTACGGTGACCCCAGACGGTCGTAGCCCCATCCTGAACAAGGAGGGAATGTTTCCAATTGTAATTTGTGTGTCCATCCTTTGTTGGGTATGACGTGTCACACTGGATCTGGGTCCCGGATGTGTCGTAGGTCTGCATGGTGATAACCTGCACGGTTTGGCTGGAAAAACTCTGTGATATGCTCTGAGACGAGTCTTCCAGTGCATCTCATCCCTGTCTTTGTGATTTGAGTAGGCGCTTTCGATGTCTAACTGCATCATGGATGAAGGCGGCCAAACATCTCTGGTCTAGAAGGCGAGGAAGTGAGAAAGTAGCCTGAAGTTGGCTCTGAAGAGGCAATAAAACCGACCTAGGATCTCGTAGTATAGTGGACACTTGAAGAGAGAGAGAGAGAGAGAGAGAGTTTATTAAAGTCTTCGGGAGACCGTGAAGGTCTATGAGACTAAAGATAACTGATACAATGAGCATAACGGTGGCGGTCTCAAAACGGGCCAGCCAACCATTTCTACAAAAAAGAGGTTATGAAGGACGGTGTGTCTAGTCCTGATACAAAAATATGTGTCTACCTCCAGATGATACAAAAAAGAAGGGGGGGGCACCAAAAATGGGGCAGAGGGAGGAGATACAATATATATGTGTAGGTGGTGATTGTCAAAGACCAATCATAGAGGGGCGTCAAATGGGAGGCCGGAAAAAACTATGCGATAGATGATTGGCCTCTGATGTCATGCGGCCTAGTCGAGCTCGGTCGTCGGGGGCGGCGGGTGCCCTGTGGATGAGGGCAACGGTAACCCCGGTGGGGCGGGCAGAGAGCAGAGACGAGATGTCATGGACCCGGATGTGTGAGTCTGTCCGCTGGCGCAGCTGTTGTGGCTCTGGCTCTCGCTCATGTCCGCGTCGTCGGCTAGACTGAGGAGAGGTATTCTGTAACTGGAAGAAATCAGTGATGGGCCGCTGGGTGTCCTCACGCTGTGTGTGCTGCGCGTGTCGCCGTGCTCGGAGAGAGGTATCTCGATGGCGAGTCATCTCATGTAAGAAAGCGGCTAGGCATCGCTGATCCGGGAACTGCAGCATGTGTGGGAGGGGGCCGAATCCGTCGCGGAAGAGGCAGTGGTACCGGCCTCGAATGGCATAATAGATAGGACATCTGAAAGCAAAGTGCTCCTCCGACTCGATCTCCTGCAAGTCGCAAAGTGGGCAAAGGCAAAGAGAGATTTTATTAGAGTCTGAGAAAGAAATTTTATTAGAGTCTTTGGAAGACCCCGATGGGTCTATGAGACTGAAAGAAAACCTGATACAAACCATAGTAAGGGGAGCTACTAAACGAGCATCATCAACCGTGTTTAGTCCTAAGTCTGATCATACATAGTCAAATACATCTGGGTGTGACAATGAAAAGGAAAAAGACTGGAGCGGAGTGGAATTCTCCGTATGTCATGTCGCCCTGGCTGGCGCGTAGCCGGTGATGGGACGTTGGCGTCTGTCAAGGGGTGCCGTGTGTCTCGGTCTCTTGGAGAAGGCTCGACGCAAGACCAGAGCCACCGTGACTCTCGTGGGACGTGTCCCGGGTCTATGAGAGTTTATTAAAGTCTTCGAAAGACCGATGGGTCTATGAGACTGTGAAAAACGTGATACAATGAGCTGTGGTAGTGGAGCTACTAAACGAGCATCCACACCAATGCAAAATGCAAAAAATGCAGAATGGTAGTACTAAATCCTAAGTACAACATAGTCATATCTCGACTGTATATATCAATCAATCTTAGCATCATCGTCGACATCATCATAACCATCATCATCATCATCAGTAGCAGCAAGACATCAGGATGGATGAGGCTGTGGAGGTGGAGGCATGAGGTCAGCAATAGAGCGCTGTCGCCCCCCCCAAGGGTGCAGTCTTGGTACGTCTCCTGGTCATAGCTCTGCGTCTAACTAGGGCCATTGTGACCCCCGTCGGTCGGGCTCTGACCCTAAACAAGGAGGGGATGTCTCCAAGTATGATCTGTGAGTTAACCCTCTGTCTGAGTTATCGGGTCACAGGCTTCGAGTCACAATCACGTCGAGGTCTCGCCTCATGGGGGTCTATGTGATCTGGCTGAAAGAACTCCGTGATAGAGCTCTGAGAGGTATCAGTTGGTGGAGAAGTCTGCTCCTGTCTTCGTGCTCGGAGTATCCTATCTCGGTGTCTAAGCACCTCATGAATGAAACCGGCCAAGCATCGTTGGTTTGGGTAGGAGAGGAAACGGGCCAAATCCCCATAACTATCTCTGAAGAGGTAGTAGAAATGCCCACAGATCTCATAGTAAACAAGGCATCTGAATATGAAATGCTCCTTTGTCTCAACCTCTTGCATGTCACACAGTGTGCATATGCACCTCTCCTTGGGTAACCGCTCTGCTTTGCCGCTCTCGATACAAAGTCTGTGAGATGAGATCCGGAACTGCTCAAGAGAGATCCTCAGCGAGTGGGGTAGGTGAATTGCGTGTATCCTGGTGGATCAATGAAACCCTCCGCTCTGATATGTAAGAAGTGATCTTTGTAGAAGCCTAGCTTCAATGGAAGATCACTTGGACCCAACCAAGTCCGAAATGTGTGTAGCTGGAGTAGATCCTCACGAATAACCTAGTTGACCTTGTGTGATAGGAGGGGAGAGAAAGGAGCATCCATGCTGTACTGGAAAGGAGGTAGTTTCTCCATGTGGAGCCCTAGTCCTGCAAACCATCTCTCTGTGCGTGCATACCAACACCTCTGGTCTCCCCCTGATGCAAGTGCCATAGAAGAGGACAGTGCTAGCCATGGTATCTTGCTACGCCCGGATGTGCAATCCCCATACTCCCTGACTCGGTATAGATACGTAATGACCTGAAATGCAGCATCTAGCTGTAATGGGGGTGACCCAAATTCCGCCCGGATGATAACATGAGAACCTGTAGCCGCTCCACCCTAGCCCAATCTGTATTCGATAAGTCTGGCCCCTAGCATTGACTGCCATACATCCCTGTTGGGCGGACCAAGGAGTCACCTTTGGTCCGTGGATCTTGAAAGTGAGAGCGGAAGCATTGCCTCTCTAGTCTAGCCAATGAAGCATATCCTCTGCTCAGGTGTGCATGCATCGCGGGTCTCATAGTGAAGATAAGTCCGGAATAGACGACCGCTAGATAGGTGTATGATGAAACTACCTCAGCAGGGGACCCATTAAATCTAAAATGCTCATCGCGCATGACGACTCGAGATGTATTGAAGATCATAACCTTGGTTTTTACCCAAGTTGACCTGCAAATCATGAGACTCACAAAAGGATTGTAGTGCGTCAAGGTGTCTTTGGAGCCCCTTTGCTGAGGAAGACAAGAGAGCCACACCATCTGTGTAAAGCAATATCCGGATTAGCGTGCCCACGAGAGAGCAACCTACCCCACCTTGTGCCTGCATCATTGTCTTGAGCTCGTCGATGTAGAGGCCAAACAAGGTAGGTGATCATGGGCACCCTTGTTTGACCCCGATAGTGCTCATGATCTCGTCTGTCCATCCAGATCCTATCCAGACTCTACTTGAAACATAAAGTGCCATGACAGCCCAAATGATCTCCTGGTTGTTAGAAAGGACCCAACAGAGGGTACACACAGCGGAAGACGTATAGTAATGCCCAGGAGCTCACACAGTGGTGTGGGGTGTGGAATCACAAACTTCTTTACTTAATGTGCATCACATAGATGTGCAGACTCATCAATAGACAATGAACCAGCCAGATAGAGAAACCACCAAAATATATTTTCGTCCAAAACTATGGACACAATACAAAAGATATAGATCAAGAGTCCCACCAATGGTGTGGTCCTCTGATCTTACCACAAGGTCCTTCTCCTGTCAGCAGTTATCTCTAGACTCGAGCCCGCATGCTCCACCTGGAGCTTATGTGGACACTCCGTCCTTTGACCTCAGCTCCTTGCTGCCCTAGAAGACAGCCAAAGTCTCAGCCTCACACTTGAGCTAAGTCTGCGGCAACACTAGTACTCCTTCAGCTTCTGGATGTAGGTCCCAAGGGTGGTGCTCTGCTGCTCCTTTCTGCTCTGCTGGAAGCTGCACTGCTGAATGAATTATGCCCCTCCAAAGGGCTCTTTATATAGGCATCTAGGGCCCCTTTTAGTAGCCGACAGGCCTGCCCTAACATGGCCGACCAGTTTGCCATAGAACCGACCCCACAGGCCCCTATTTATTGGGATGTGGGCACTTCTCTAGTGCTGTGTGCTCCCTGCCTTTAAGTGGGGGCCCAGCACCCCTTGCTTTGTGTGCCAGCCCCCTCCCACTCCCCTCTATGCATGGGGCTGTGGGCTGGCCTATGTGGCTGATCAGTTTCCTGGCCCTATGTAGGGGCAGGGTGCTGCCCACTGCAGCCCCTCCCTTCCCTGCAACACTTGTGCTGCTGCCAGGCCCTCTTGCAGGTCCTTTAACCTGCTCATAGCCTTTCTCATCCTAGGCGCTTCTGCTGCTCCAGACCTGCCCTCTTGCAGCCCGCTCCATCACTTGGATGCCCCGCCATCTGCACTGTAATTCGCGCCATCTGTTGCAGCCTTCTTCTCTTGTGAGGTGCTGCCCATGTGGCAGCCCCCTCTCTCTCTCTTTTTCTTTTGGGGCACATCCTGCCCAAGGTCTCCCTCCCCCACACTCTCCTCATATGGGGGCTTACAGATGGGGAGGTGACCTTTCCAACACCCCCTCTCACGACACATCTCGGGCCATTGCCAACACGTCGATGGAAGATGCTCCAGTAACTCCCTGGTTGTAGTCATCTGGAACTTTTTGATGTCGAAATCTTTTCCTGTCTTTTCATCCAGTGGCTCTTGCTCCACCAGGTCCGGTTCCACTTCTGCACACCATCCTGGTACATAGGTCCATCTTTGGTAGCACCTCTTGGCACCACCTCCTTCAGTCACGTCCCGCCTTTGAACTCGAGCAATCCAGCCGTCACGATCTTCCAGTTGTCCCCCTCATAATGAGTGAACAACCTGGAGTCTTCCAAGCACCATTCTCTTAGGGTCTGTTTCAACCCGTCCTTCCTTTGGCAAGGTCTGCAACAAAAGTACATCTCTGCACAACCTGGACCGCGAACTTTAAACGCACCTGACTGAACCTGAGTCACCCTACTTCTCGCAAGGGCACAATCCTCCAGTCGTGGAAGTCAATTCCCAAGAGCTTCTGAATCAGGGTCGTCCTTCAGCAAGGTCCCTGCCTTCAGGCTCCCACACCTGTGAGCCTCCTACTTGGGCTCTGATACCATGTTAGAAAGGACCCAACAGAGGGTACACACAGCGGAAGACTTATAGTAATGCCCAGGAGCTCACACAGTGTGGTGTGGGGTGTGGAATCACAAACTTCTTTACTTAATGTGCATCACATAGATGTGCAGACTCATCAATAGACAATGAACCAGCTAGATAGAGAAACCACCAAAATATATTTCCGTCCAAAACTATGGACACAATACAAAAGATATAGATCTAGAGTCCCACCAATGGTGTGGTCCTCTGATCTTACCACAAGGTCCTTCTCCTATCAGCCAGTTATCTCTAGACTCGAGCCCGCGTGCTCCACCTCGAGCTTATGTGGACTCTCCGTCCTTTGACCTCAGCTCCTTGCTGCCCTAGAAGACAGCCAAAGTCTCAGCCTCACACTTGAGCTAAGTCTGCAGCAACACTAGTACTCCTTCAGCTTCTGGATGTAGGCCCCAAGGGTGGTGCTCTGCTGCTCCTTTCTGCTCTGCTGGAAGCTGCGCTGCTGAATGAATTATGCCCCTCCAAAGGGCTCTTTATATAGGCATCTAGGGCCCCTTTCAGTAGCCGACTGGCTTGCCCTAACATGGCTGACCAGTCTGCCATAGAACCGACCCCATAGGCCCCTATTTATTGGGCTGTGGGCACTTCTCTAGTGCTGTGTGCTCCCTGCCTTTAAGTGGGGGCCCAGCCCCCCTTGCTTTGTGTGCCAGCCCCCTCCCACTCCCGTCTATGCATGGGGCTGTGGGATGGCCTATGTGGCTGATCAGTTTCCTGGCCCTATATAAGGGCAGGGTGCTGCCCACTGCAGCCCCTCCCTTCCCTGCAACACTTGTGCTGCTGCCATGCCCTCTTGCAGGCCCTTTAACCTGCTCATAGCCTTTCTCGTCCTAGGCGCTTGTGCTGCTCCAGATCTGCCCTCTTGCAGGCCCGCTTCATCACTTGGATGCCCCGCCGTCTGCACTGTAATTCGCGCCATCTGTTGCAGCCTTCTTCTCTTGTGAGGTGCTGCCCATGTGGCAGCCCCCTCTCCCTCTCTTTATCTTTTGGGGCACATCCTGCCCAAGGTCTCCCTCCCCCACGCTCTCCTCATATGGGGGCTTATAGATGGGGACGTGACCTTTCCAACACTGGTCATAACCCAAATCTTATAGGCGACATATGAGGCGGGCTCTCGGAACAGTGTCAAACGCCTTGCGGAAATCCACAAAGCAACAGTAAACCCTCTGCTTCCGTGCCCTCGCCTCCTCGATGATGCATCTGAGCGCGAGAATATGGTCCATGGTCCCATGATCCCATCTGAAACCAGCCTGTCCCGTTGCTCTGAGTCCTCGACACTCTGCAAATCTGCTGACCTCAGAATCAAGTACTGATGCATAAATCTTGGACATGACATGTCCAATCATAATGGTCCTGTAGTTCTCCGGGTTCATGGGATCCCCTGCCTTGTGGATGGGTGAGATAGTGTTGATGGTCTAGGTGCGTGGAAACCCCAAGCAAACATCTTCATTAAATAGCTTGGCTAAGATCGGGGCTAGGAGGTTAATCCCATATGCAATGAACTTAGTGCATAGTCCCTCATGATCCTTTGCTCGGCCATTATGAAGTTTCAGTACGGCATCCTTTACTCCCCTCTAGTGAAGAGGGTGCAGGATGTGGGGCGTGGCATATCTGATAAGTTAGGGGCTGGCTGATTTGGGATATCATAGAGCTTGTGTGCATAATCAAACCATACTTGAGTGTCAGTGAGTGGTGGGGGGGACCGTCCCTCTAGAAATCTCTGCCAGAAGTCCTTAGAGTTGTTATTGAACAGAATGTTCAGTAGCTGCTCCTTGTTCCGGCGCACGAAGTCAAGTTTCTTCTTGCGTACTAGACGACGGTACTCGTGTAGCGTCTCTGGTTCGCTCGGAAGGCTGTTTTTTGTTTCGAATCTGAGCTGACAGCGTAAAGCCTTACACTCATCATTATACCAGCTATTACAGGGTATGGTCCTAGGTGGTGGTGGACGGGTGGTGTGGGGGAAGGCGTGAAGAGCGGCCTCGTGAAGTGAGCGAGTGACTAGGGTAGCATGATCCTTTAAAAGGGATATAAAGTCAATGTATGCGAGAAGTATGTACAGACGGCCAGAGTAAGTAGGTGAGTGATCGCGATCAAAGCGTATATCATGGTAGGTGGAGTAAGAACTCAACGGGGTACAAAGTGCTGTGCGGCGGGGGGTAGAAATGCTAAAGAAAAGATATGTATGATCAGCCCCTGGAGGGAGAGGTGCTACGACAAAGTCAGTGATGCAAGATGTGAAGGCAGGGGATCCCATGATGTAGTCCAGAACGAAAGCAAGTGAAGCCACTTGAAGCGGGTCATCTATCAAGACCATTATAGATGATGAGATCATGCTTTCTGCTGAGGTCTAATAGGGCCTGCCCATAGATGTGAGCGGTGCTCAGCTGAAACTCGTAGCATACCTGCCTCCTTAAGGTCAATGTCTGGCAATAGAGTGGAATCATTTTTGAAGTCAAGGAGTGGTGCTTGACGAGCGCCTGTCCTCTCGTTGAAGTCCCCAACTAGGAGGACTTCCCCGTGGCTAGAGAAGTCAACAACGGACTAATAAAGAGCAGCAAATGGTGATGTCTGATCCTCCCCTCGAATATCTCTGGCAAAGCGGGAGGTCTCGGGGGGAAAGTAGCAAACTGCAATAAACAAATCCCAGCTATCCATGTGTCGAATCCGGATCCAGAGAAACCTGGAGTGTGGATCTCTCTGCTCCACTGAGATGGTTCCCAAAAGTGTGGATCTGTAAAGGACCGCAACTCCTCCTGACCCTCGAACCCTTGTATCCCTCGTCTCATCTCTGTAGGCAGACTCCGATGTATATCCACTGACTATTAGTAGTGGGCGCTCTGTGCTTTGATGTGTCTCTATGTAAAAGACTATGTCGTGACCTGTATAGGATTCCGAGAAGTTCCCTGGTTTTGACCATAAGGTACCATTACAGTTCCAGATGGTACAAGATAGGGTCTCGGATGTCTGGGTCTCATAGACCCCGCCTCCCTATGTGGGAGGAGAGGTGGGTGTCCGACGGGGGCCGGTAAGGAGTCGTCCATCTCGTACTACTGCCCACTTCCCCTCCTTGCGGGCTTGATGCCGCTGCTGCACCTGTAGGCTATCTCATGGGCTATCCATAGATGCCACTTATACCTTGGTATGAGCCTTGTACGCCTAGTTATAGTCAGTTAAGACTATTGGTACAGTTAGTTTATGTACCATCTAGGTCAGTTAGGACACTTAGTCCAGTTAGGGCAGTTAGCCCTAGGGTTTTGCTATGTTGGCTCTCCCTTGAGCCTCCACACTTCAGTTTTGCAGCAATCTATTACAGCACTCGTTTTTCTGCATTGTGCTTCCATTTTTGAGCTTCCATTGCTTCGAACACCCAACAGTGGTATCAGAGCCGGTTGGGAATCCATTCCCTCAACCATTGACAGCTTTCCCAAGCTGTTTGGCAGCCTCTGGAGCCCTCATTCTTGCTGGTCTTGCTGGTTTTCACACTCCCACAAGTGTTTGGGACCTTTTCGAGCAATTCTGTTGCGAAAGATCTCATTCTGACGCGAGAAGATCGCATTTTGGAGCAACTACCGCGAAGGAGATGCATTTTCGAGCAAATCTGAGCAATTTCTGCAGCCAAAACCTAACTGAACGGACCTGTCAGAAAATCGGTACAGCTGTACGGACACTGTCAGAAATCGCATTATAAAATTCCGTACAATTGCGTCAAAAAAATCCGTACGACTGTGCCGAAAATCCGTACATTACGTTAGTAAGTATTTACTGCAGTACAGGAGCTCGGGATGCGTGCCAGTCATTTTTAAATGAGGAGAATCACTTTCCAGGACGTGAATCCACCTGCATATGTTGATACACAGCAAGCTGTCCATGCACCAAATGTGCAAGAAATGGTACCACCAAGTACTCCCACAGGTATACAATCAAGGGTAGATGATGGATCATCTATTGGTGGAAATGATGAGCCAAATGTGGCTGATATGCAGGTGGGACAGCAAGCTGAAATGCCCTTAAGAAGATCATCTAGAGTGTCTAGACCGCTTGATAGGTTTGTTCTAGGGGTAGACTATTTGATGGTCACTGATTGCGGGGAGCCTTCTTACTATAGAGAGGCTATGATGCGCGAGGATCAACGCAAGTGGGAGTATGCTATGCAATCAGAGATGAGTTCACTTGTGAAGAATAAGACTTGGGACTTGGTTTCTTTGCCACATGGAAAGAAAGCATTGCCATGTAAATGGGTCTACAAGATAAAGGTCACAAGTGATGATGTGCCTAGGTACAAGGCCCGTTTGGTCGCTAAAGGGTTCAAGCAAGAGAAGGGTGTGGACTTTGATGAGATATTCTCTCTGATTGTGAAGATGACCACACTTAGATGCATGCTTGGACTAGTGGCAGCAGAGGATATGGAGCTTATGTAGATGGATGTCAAGACAGCTTTTTTGCATGGGGATCTGCATGAGGAAATTTACATGGTGCAGCCGGAAGGCTTTGAAGAAAAGGGCAAAGAGCATTTAGTTTGGAAGCTGAAGAAGAGTCTCTATGGTTTTAAGCAAGCGCCTAGAGAATGGTATCAGAAGTTTGATGCTTTCATTCAGTCCCAGGGTTTTAGAAGGAGTGAAATTGATCACTGCCTCTACACTAAAAGGGCTAAGGATAATAGCTTGATACTCTTGGCACTATATGTGGATGATATGCTATTGGCTAGCAAGAATACTTATGAGCTAGATGCATTAAAGGCCAAGTTGCATGAGGCCTTTGATATGAAGGATTTGGGACTTGCAGGTCATATTCTTGGTATGCGCATCACGCGTGATCGGAGTAGGAAACCTCACATTTCGGAGCTGCCTCGAGTAACGTGCCAGTATTTTGGAGCTTCCTCGAGCTGCGTGCCAGCGTTTGGAGCCATTTGGAGCTGCTGAATTGATCCGGAGACCTCTCTTTGAGGCTTTTCCTCCTCATTTGGCATCCCTTTGCCTTGGGCTGCGAGCTTCTCTCCGTTGGATCTCTTTCAATCCATTTCTACGTGCTCTCCTCCTCATGGGAGCACTTCTTTTGCTGTAATTCTCATTTCCAGCCCTCCTCTGCTCGCATTCAAAGCCTTTCATTGCTGTCCTTTTGGGCTACGTCATTGGGTAATCCGTTGTTGCATTGGTTTTTTCCAATTTTTGCTTCGTTTGCATTTTGGGAAGGCCTCGTGTTGCCTTTGGGGATTTTTCTTGCAACAAGTACACCTTGGGACAGCAGAGTCTTTTGCAGACATAAGCTTTGAAGCTTGGGCAGATTTTTGACACTTGATTCTGAGAGGTTGCCTTTCTCTCATTTGCTTTGCCAGTTGGTGCATTTGCCTTGTATTTCAGCACCATGTTTGGTGGCAAAGATGATTTGTTTGGGCTGATTGGGGCCGATGACAAGCTTGATGGCACCAATTACCCCATGTGGTCATACATGATGGGACATGTTTTGGTTGCCAAGAATCTATGGCATATTGTTTTAGGTTCTGAGGCTAGGCCTACACGCACTGTTACTGGTGCTACAAGGTGCTATGCCTCCTTCACAGGAGCAAATTCAGTGGGATGGTCGTGATGCCAAAGCACATGCCTTGATTCCTCTTTCAGTGAAACGGGTTATTATCCCTCATATTCGGTCTTGTAAGACAGCTGAGCAAGCATGGGATCAGCTTGCATCTTTGTATTAGGTGTGGAATGAGGCGAGGGTTGCCTATCTCCGCAGGCAGTTGAAAGATTTAAAGCTTGATGAGGGTGGTAACATAAATGCCTATCTCACTAATGTGAAGGATTTGAAAGAGCAGTTGGCTAACATTGATGAGATTATGCCTGATTCTCAGTTGGTTTCTAATACCCTTGATGGGTTGCCTGATTCATATCAAGGCTTTGCTACTACATTGCGGTTGGTTGCAGGGGGTGATGCCAATCATTTCTCATTTGACCAGCTTGTTGCTCTTCTTCTTCAGAAGGAGCAAAGTCGTGTGAATCACAATGTGGTTTACAAGATTAAACGGAAAGCTGATGGTTCAATGGACCGTTACAAAGCCCGTCTTGTTGCTAAGGGCTATGCTCAACAGCATGGCATTGACTTTGAGGAGACTTTTGCTCCCACTTCTAGGATCACTACCATTCGCATTGTTATTGCCTTTGCTGCCCACTTTCATTGGCAGATACATCAGCTTGATATTAAGACAGCTTTCCTTCATGGGCATTTGCAGGAAGAGGTCTATGTTTCCCAATCTCCTGGCTTTGAGGTTGAAGGTTTTGAAAGCAATGTATGCCACTTGAAAAAGGCCCTCTATGGATTGAAGCAGGCACCTCGGGCTTGGTAATCGAGAATTCATTATCATTTGCTCACACTTGGCTTTCAGAACAGCCCTACAAAGGCTACCCTTTACATCCGCAAGCATGGGACAGATTTACTGATTTTAGTCCTTTATGTGGATGACATGCTTGTAACTGGGACACATGCTCAGCAAATTGCAGATTTTAAAATTGATTTGCAGCAGACATTTGCTATGTCTGATCTTGGTCTTCTGCACTACTATTTGGGAATTCAATTTGCTAGCAGTGAGGGGGGCATTTTGATGTCACAATCCAAGTACATTGGACACTGAGGATGGCAGCAGTACATGTGATGTCACTCTCTATTAGCAACCAGTTGGTTGTTTGATTTACCTATGCCATATGAGACCTGATCTACAGTATGCTCTCTCACAGTTGAGCAGATATATGCACAGCCCATCTATGCACCATTGGCATGCCGTGAAGTGTGTTTTCAGATATCTTAAAGGCACTTAGCATTTAGGCCTTCTTTATGGGGCTGATACTTCACTTGTCATGCATGGGTTCACTGATAGTGATTGGGCTGGTTATTCTGACACTCGTGTGTCACATAGTGGCAACTGTTTTATGCTTGGTACTTCATGTGTTTCTTGGTTCAGCAAGAAGCAGAGTACAGTTGCTACTTCTAGCTATGAAGCTGAGTACAGAGCGGCTTTTACAGCTATAGTGGAGTTGGCTTCGGAAGCTACTTGCAGATCTTTGTGCATGTCAGACTTCTCCTACCGTCATCTTCATTGATAGTCAGAGTGCTTTGGCTGTTCCACGGAATCCAGTTTTCCATGCTCGCCGAAAGCACATTGAGGTTCACTATCACTATGTCAGAGAAAGAAAGAAAGAAAGTTTATTAAAGTCTTCGGAAGACCGATGGGTCTATGAGACTGTGAAAATCTTGATACAACAAGTTGTGGTAGTGGAGCTACTAAACGAGCGTCCATACCAATGCAAAATGCAAAAATGCAGAATGGCAGTACCAAGTCCTACAACATAGTCATGTCGATGGTCGACTATATATCAATCTCAACATCATCATCAATATCATCATCATCATCAGCAGCAGCAAGATATCAAGATGGATGAGGCAGTGGAGGCATGAAGTCGGCAATAGAGTGCTGTCAGCCACTTAGAGGTGAGGTCTTGGTACGTCTCCTAGTCGTACCTCTGCATCTGACAAGGGCTACTGTGACCCCCGTTGGTTGGGCTCCTACTCTAAACAAGGAGGGGATGTCCCCAAGTGTGATCTGTGTGTCGACCCCTGTCTGAGCTGTCGGGTCACATGCTCCGGGTCACGATCATGTCGAGGCCTCATCTCGTGGGGGGTCCATGTGATCTAGCTGAAAGAATTCCGTGATAGAGCTCTGAGAGGGATCAGCCGAGGAAGAAGTCTGCTCCTGTCTCCGTGCTCGGAGTATCCTCTCACGGTATCTAAGTGCCTCATGAATGAAACCTGCCAAACACCAGTGGTCTAGGTAGGAGAGGAAACATGTTAAGATCCCATAACTATCCTTGAAGAGGCAGTGGAAACACCCTCGGATCTCATAGTACACAGGACACCTGAAGATGAAATGCTCCTCTTTCTCAACCTCCTGCATGTCACAAAGTGTGCATATGCGCCTCTCCCTGGGTAGTCGCTCTGCTCTGCCGCTCTTGATGCGAAGTCTATGTGAAGAGACCTGGAACTGCGGAAGAGAGATCCTCAGTGAGTGGGGTAGGTGAATCTGTGTGTATCCTGGTGGGTCAATGAAACCCTCCGCTGTGATATGTAAGAAGTGATCTCTGTAGGAGCTAAGCTTCACTGGGAGTTCACTCGGTCCCAACGAGGTCCGAAATGTGTGTAGCTGTAGTAGATCCTCATGGATAACCTGGTTGACCTCGTGTGATAAGAGGGGAGAAAACGGAGCATCCATGCTATACTGGAAGGGAGGTAGTCTATCCATGTGGAGCTCCAATTGCTCAAACCATCTCTCTGTATGAGCATACCAGCACCTTTGGTCTCCTCCTGCTACAAGTGCCATGGAAGAGGATAGAGCTATCCATGGTAGCCTGCTATGCCCCGAGGTATAATCCCCATATTCCCTAACTCGGTACAAATACGTGATGATCTGAAATGCAGCATCTAGCTGTAAAGGGAGTGACCCAAACTCAGCCTGAATGATCTGGTGAGGAACGGATGACTTACCATGAATCATCTGTGATAACATGAGAATCTATAGCCGCTCCACACGGGCCCACTCTGTATCCAACAAGTCTGGCCCCCAACAAGGGCAACAAGGGCTGCCGTACATCCCCCCTGGGCGAACCAAGGAGTCAAAAAGCAATCCCTTGGTACGTGGATCCTAAATGTGCGAGTGGAAGCACTGCCTCTCTAGTCTGGCCAATGAAGCATACCCTCTACTCACTAGGTGATATTGAGTTGTCTTATGTTCCCACTGAAGACAACTTGGCAGATCTTTTTACGAAGGCTCTACCTCGACCTAAGTTTGAGGCTTTTCGGCAAGCTTTAAACTTAGTACCTTTTGTAACTTGATCTTTTGTACTCTGTACAGTCATAGGTTGCTATATCCTACAAGACGAACGTGTGTAACCATGATACTAGCTATTTAGGTATCTTGAGCCATGTCCAGGACACTTCAGCCCATACCATGGAGGGGGGTTTGTAGGCTATCTCATGGGCTATTCATAGATGCCACTTATACCTTGGTATGAGCCTTGTAGGCCAAGTTATAGTCAGTTAGGACTATTGGTACTATTAGTTTATGTACCATCTAGGTCAATTAGGACACTTAGTCCAGTGAGGGTAGTTAGCCCTAGGGTTTTGTTATGTTGGCTCTCCCTTGAGCGTCCACACTTCAGTTTTGCAGCAATCTATTACAGCATCTCGTTTTTCTCCATTGTGCTTCAATTTTTGAGCTTCCATTGCTTTCAACACCCAACATCAACAGAAAACGCCTCTCCTCAACCTGTAGTGGAATGAGGTCCTCATCCATGGAGATCGCTGGCTGGTCTCGTAAGGCTGATCTACAAGGTAAAGCCGAAAGTCATGCCTAGGCGTCATGGAACCGTATGATAAGGGGCTGCTCTCGATTGGGGTCCCTCGCTTTTTCTTGGAGCAGTAATGGACGCAACTTCTCAAAAGTCAGAGGTTTGGCCCTCTATCCTGTTGTCACAGTTGTAACGAAGCTTTTGAAACTCCGTGGTAGCCTCCTAAGTACCATCAAGGCTAATTGGTCGGAGTCTACCTTCTGACCAACTGATGCTAGTTGATTCCTCACCACCTTGATCTTCGTCAAGAGATCATGTACCGAATCTCCCTCATCCATATCCATATTGTATAGTTGATGTTGAAGTGTCAAGATCCGGGATGTATCATCTGTCTCATACAAATCCTTCAGAATACCCCACCCCTCTACTGCCGTGTCAGTCATCTAGATGTGAGGAATTACAGAGTCTGCCATAGTCCCTATGATAAATGCCACGGTGTGGGCATCTCTATCCTCCCATGGTTCGAGTTCCTTTCCATCTACTGGTATAAGTATCCTCCCCTTTTTACCCGTCATATCCTCCGGATTTGTCTCCGCTCCCGTTGTCAGCTTCCATAGTTTTCGAGCCACTAAATGACTCTCTTCACCTTGCAGATAGGATAGTTAGTCCCATCCAAAATTAGGGATGGTGAAAGAAGGAACTCGACGGGAAGAGGAGGAAGGGAGAGAAGGGGCTGAAGAGGCTTCAGCTTCTGAAATCGACATCTTTGCTACTAAACCACATAGCAAAATCGAAAAGCGAATTCAACTGTTTGTAGACTAGAACTCTGTACACAACTGACTGAACCTGAGTCACCCTCCTTCTCGCAAGGGCACAATCCTCCAGTCGTGGAAGTCGAGTTCCTAGAGCTTCTAAATCAGGGTCGTCCTTCAGCAAGGTCCCCTTGCCTTCAAGCTCCCACACTTGTGAGCCTCCTACTTGGCCTTTGATGCCATGTTAGAAACCAACCAACAGAGGTACGCACAGTGGAAGACTGATAGAATAGCCCAGGAGCTCACATAGTGTGTGTGGTGAGTGGAATCACAAACTTCTTAACTTCATGTGCTTCAAATAGATGTGCAGACTAGTAAGTAGATAATGATCCAGCCAAATATAGAAACAACCAAAACAATCTATTTTTGTCTAAAGCTATGGACACAATACAAAAGATAGATCTAGAGTCCCACCAGGATGTGGTTCTCTGATCTTACCATAAGGTACTTCTATCTGCCGGATATCTCTAGATCACTGATCCCGTGTGCTCCACCTCGAGTGTATGTAGACTCTCCATCCAAAGACCTCAGCAACTTGCTGCTCTAGAAGACAGCCTAGGCTCCAGCCCTCGATGAGCTCAGTCTGCAGCAACCTCTGGGTTTCCTCTGCCTCCTAGATGTAGGCCTGAGGGTGAGTCCTCTGCTGCTCCTGCTGCTCCCAAAACTGCTGGCTGCTGGATACAAAATGACCTGCCAAGGGGCCCTTTTATAGGACCCAAGAGGCCCCCAAAAATACAGACTGGCAGCCCCTTCTTGGCTTGTCCCCAACGGACCCCACCAACTCCTCTTTTATGGGGCTGTGTGCTGGCTGACTGGGTTGGCCAGCCGACTAGCCTGTTAGCCGGCAGGGTGCTGCTCTCTTGCAGCGCCATGTATCTGCCTCTGTCCCAGATCTGATCCAGCCCTGCAGGCCATGCTCCAACCTCCATACAGGTCCGTATACCGGGATGCTGTCACTGTCAGCTCATCGCTTTTTTCTTGGGTCCCTGCTGCTGCCCTCTGCTCCGCCTTAAGCTCTTGCAGATCCTGCCTAACAGCCAGGTCTCTTCTCATGATGCCCTAGGTCTCCCTCCCCCATGCTCTCCTCATTTGGGGGCTTGTAGATGGGGAGGTGACCTTTCCAACAAGGCCCTCAACCAAGAAGAGGGTACCTATTGTGCTGACGGGGAAGTGGGCTGCTTGGAAGGAGGGCCAGGATCCGAAGGGGCAGGCGCCTCCTGGTCAGCGAGAGAAGGAGCTGAAGGAATGCTATCTCTGGCCGCAACCAAAACAGGGTGAGAGAGAGAGTCAAGAACATAAGAAAGGGCCTCCTGGTCTATAGAAACTAGTGGAGGTAGGGCAACTCTATCACAACCCAACGAGGCTCAGAAGGTGCTGGGCGTGTAAGAGGTGCCGAAGGAACACTCTATTAAGAAGGAGCAATACAAGAGGGCTTCTTGGGCCTTTTTTTCTTCCTTGGGCAATCTCTAGCAAAGTGCCTAAACATCCGCAAATCTGTCAGCAACGATGACCCTAACTTCGGGGACTCCATCAGAATCTGATTGTAGGGAGATTGGGGATCTTTGTGACCAAACCAAAGGAATCTCCGATCGTGGTGAGGAGTCGCTGATAGACCTGAGGCAGACCTGGGAAGGGAGGGGCGGGCGGCAAGTGAGGGGAGGATAGGGGCAGCAGCGAGGGGAGGGAGGCGGAAGGGAAGGTAAGGGGGTGAGGCAGTAGCTTGGAGGGAGGGGGGTGGGAGAGAGAGGCGGAAGGGTGAGTGGCAGGGAACGAGGAGGGAGGGGGGGGGCAGAGTAGGGAGGGAGGGGTGGGGGAGGGCAGGTGGAAGGGGGAGGGAGGGGCAGGGCAGAGCAGTGGAAGGGGGGGCAGCAGCAGGGGGAGGAGAGGCAGCTAGAGGTAGGGGGGCAAGGGGAAGAGGGGTGACATGGAGGAGCTGCAGCTCCAGCTGAGGAGAAAGCTATGAATATTTTGATATCGGCTGTATGGAAAACATAAATTGAAATATAAGGGCAAGTGCAGGACTCATGCAATCTGAGAAGATGACAATTGTTGAGAGGTGCTTTTCTCAGGTACCTCAATTTATTATGGAAGAAATGATAAATGACAACTATGGGGCATTATGCAGTATTGTTTGCACTCAACCTAGACGACTGGCTGTATGTATACTTCTTGTACACAACTTTTTGTAGTATCGCCATTTCTTAGCAAAGGTTTCTTTATGATTTAATAAAAGTAATTATGGTGCTTATTGATCTTCAGGCTATCTCTGTTGCTGAGCGAGTTGCAGCAGAGCAGTGTGATGGGGCTGCTGGAAGCAATGGATCATTAGTTGGATATCAAGTGCGCCTTGATAGTGCTTGGTATATAACATTACCTTTAAGGAACTTCACAGTTTTGTAACTCATAAAAATATGAGGCTGGCCTACACTGAGTTTACCTTCAATTGCTGTCTGACGTCTCTTTAGCCAGGATTCAAAATTGTGTAGAGATAATTTGAAAGCTAACAAAATATTTGCTCTTTAGGCTGATGTAGTGTGACAAATAGCTTGTTATGGCAGGCCTTGATACAGCTGTTGATGTATCTTTGTTCCTGCAGGAACTCTGGAACAAAGCTATTATTTTGTACAACAGGCATCCTTTTGCGAAGGCTTGCTGTAAGATGCACCCTTGGAATCAAAGAAAAAGAGAGTTCAGAAAGAGAGGAAAAGGAATAATTTTAGATATGGAGTTGGTGTCGTTTTAGTCATTTCCATGATTTGTGTTTTTATGAAGCTATTTGTCTTCCTTCAGTTCCAATAGATTGGTCAGATTCCAATGTCTTGTGATCAATCTTGACGCACTTCATGAAATGCCCATACCTTGATCCGAGTCCCTATGCAATATTACCCCCTCATTTTCCCTTTTCTGTAATGATAACTTTTCCATCCTTTAAGTATGCCCTTTCACTCTCTTTTTTGCAGTTTTGATTATCTCCATCTCATAGAGATTTTGAGAGTATTGACTTCTCATGAGGTCTTCATTTATCTAGATAGGGTGCCTTTTGAGATGGTGCTCGCGGTTAAGTACTTTGAGCCTGGATTTGGAATGTCATAATCAGATGCCTTGGTCTGTCTCCTTTCCTTTTAAACCTGAAGGCAGCTTGCCATTGTATTGCAGAGATGTGCATTGTTTTCTATAAAACATTGCTGAGGATTGCTGTCACGTCTTCCTCGCTTCTTCCGCTCTCACTATTCTAAGATTCAGGGCAAGCTCTTTCTGTTCTTTCTGTTCTCTCAGGGACTTATGTTATCTCATCCATTTCGTTGTTCACCAGGTCAGCTAGTGGTGTATTGGATCTACTCGATGCTTCCTTGTTCTGGCTTGCTGTCCATTTTGTGCATTTTCTGTTTCATTTTGCTGATCTTTGCACAGCCTGCCTTGACTTTGCTTTTGACTGCAATTAGATTCTGGGAGAGCTCCTTCAAGTTTTCCTGAGTTTCTGTGTGAGCAGCATGTTTTCTTGCAGTGCTTTTTGCATTGCCTCCTACATTTGTCCCTTCTTGGATCTGTAGTAAAGGGGGTATGGGGACATGGAGCCCTTTACTTTCAGTAATTTTTGCATTGCCTCGTACATTGTCCCTTTCTGGATTGGTACTAAAGGGGGTAACATGGAGCCCTTTACTTTTAGTGGGATGGGTCTTCGTGGAATAGACATGGCAGTGCGTCAAGTCCATGAGGTACAAGCACTTTGAGCAATTGTGGGAGTAGCAATAACATCCTGTGGCGGTGGAAGACAGCGGTAGAGCAGCGAGGCAGACAGTAACAGCAGTGTTTGGAGTGGCAACTGCAGCAGGAGTAGGTGGTCTGAAACCAGAACTTGATTTCAGTTGAGCTAGTTGGATTGGTGCTGGAATTGTCTGAAATCGTGTGGAAGGTTCGCGTTTGTGCTAGGTCTGATCAAATGAGGGACTCTGGGTTACTAACCTGAGGGATTCTTGGGATCCCCAATCTGGATGTGGATCTGGGATCCGGAGGTGAGGGTCCAGATTGTTGCAGAGTGCATTCTGGATGTGGATCCAGGTTTTGAGTGTGTGGGTCCGGGTTGTTGCAGAGTCCAGTTCCCAGGTTAGAGATGCCGGGATAGAGATGGTTGCATGGGGTCCAGTATCTGGTGGTTTGTTTCGGTATCGAGGTCCGCGGGAGGCCTCACGGGCCTATGGGACAAGGTACAAAGTACACCAAAAAAGTGGGAAAACTCACACAAGCCTCAATGGACGGGAGCAAAGAGTGCGCTAGGACCCTTGTTGAGTACTATGCTATTCTAAAGAGTATTGTCAAAGAAGCTTGATCCGCATATCTTTTTTTGAAAAAAAGTGATATATTCCATTCAAAACGAATCATACAACAGGTGGGAGAGAAAGTACTCTATCCCTAGCCTCAACAATATGGCAAAAAAGCCATGGTGGTGGTCTAAAATGCCACGACATCCCAAAAGGGGTCAAATGAAAAAATAATGAGCAGTCCCATGTCCTCATGAAGGATAAAAGTCTCCCACGAGCTGCCAAAGAGGTGCCTCTACACCGCTCCCACTGACTCCTGAGAGTGAAGATAATCTCCGCCCAAATGGAAGCGAGAGTGTCAGCCTCCGTGCGTAAATGGCCCCCAAGGACAAAAGAACATTGCGAACACCATATCCGCCATAGGGTAATGCTGGAAATCACCTCCCAGGCTGACCTTGTAGGTGAAGTAGGCATGGAATCCTGAGCTGGTACAAGTACCAAAAGTAAATCCTGGGGCTCCATGATGCTGACCTCTGTGGGACCCCGTCTCTGGCGACGTTGCATGAAGAAACCGTGGTCTCCTGGCTCTGACTCAAAGAGAGCAAAGGCTCCAGATCCTCTCCCCCAAAGGGCAGCGCCCCATGTCATCAGAAAGGACTCGGATGTAACATATGAGAACAACCTGAAGATACCTGTCCATACCACTTTAGAGCTGGGGCAGCTCTATAAACAATGCTTACTAGATTCCTCTGCAAGCTGACAACGCATACACAAGGAGGGTCTACCCATCTGCTGAAGCCAAGTACCCACAGGTATACCGCTATGTATAGTGAGCCAAAGAAAGTAGGAGACTTTCTTGGCTCTACTGATGCCCCAAAAGTGAGTCTAGTAGCTCAGCAAGAGCTTTGCAGTAAGTCCCTGTGCGTGCCAATGCTGTGAGGCAGATGATAGGTGATGAGAGTCTCTCTGCTGAAGCTTGTAACCTGCCCTCGTCGAGTACTGGCAAAAGGAAAGAGGACGAACGCCTGCCACCGGAGCAGGCCACGCCCACTCACTTGGGTCCCAGTTGAGCTCCGCAAGAGGTCGACCTTGAAAAATCCAAAGTCTCCATGTGGGATCCTCTGCAATGGTCAACCTAGAAGGATGTGTGGCCCATTCCTTACCCAGCCAACCAATGACCCTGACTCTCTGCTAAAGGAGCTCCTACCTCCTCTGGTGAGTAGTTCAAGTACTCCTCTACCTCCCACTTCCTGAACCAATTTCTCAGATCTAGTGCCCATCGAGATGCCAAAATCTTGCTCTTGTTTGTCTTTTGGGGCTTTTGACTTTCTCCCCATGCCCTCTTTGGCAGCCTTTCAGCATCCATGCCTTTGACCTTTGTAATGTATCTGAGTACCTTCTTTAAAGCATGTAACTCTATGAATAAGCTTCCTGTGTCTAGAAGTAGCAGAGAGTAGGATGTAGTAGCCTTGATGCCAAGGTGTCTCCTAATAAAAGATTTCTGCATTTTTTCCAAATCATTCCATTTTGAGGATGATATACTCCCACCCCACACCTCTACTCCATAGAGCACTATTGGTATCACATACGCCCCAAAAATCATGTTTCGTACATGCCATTTTCTTAAATTGGTATTACTGCAGTCATTTTCAAATTGGTAATACTTTCCCCATCGTGCATCAAGTCTCCATTGCACACAGCTGCTCCATTTATTATTGGCTGGAATTTTAATGCCTAGGTATTATAATGAGTGCACTGTATCAACTGGTTGACCCATGTATGAGATTGAGGGGGGCTTGCTTGGCTGTATAGTTTTGACTGTCATGAGTTTAGTTTTGGTAACATTAACAGCCAGCCCACTTTCCGAATAGAATATGCCGAGTATATCCATCATTTGTTGCATCGTGCTCTCACTATCAGTGAAAACAACCACATCATTTGCATAAAGAAGCAACCAAATCCCAAAACATGCTAGGTTAAGACTGGACAATTCTCTTTTACATGCTTCTTTGTTCAAGTCTATCAATGCACAAACCAAACAAGGTGGGTGAGAGCGGGCATCCTTGTTTGACCCCATATTACTGTAGAATTCTTGTGACATCCTTTGTCATAAAGTCTAAAGACAGTGAACCTTATCTCCTCGGGCACTTCTATGCATTGCATTCTCTCCCATAGCACGTCTCAAAACTCGGAGGGTGACTAGGTGATCCACCATTGCCCTCTTCTTTTCCTTTTCTGCCCAAATACTCAACTTTGCCTCTACTATTGTACTATATAGCTTGGCTAGAGTGGGAACATACCATAATGGTTCTTTAGTTTGATAATTGATTGCGGTCACCCCCCTTGTAAATTGGTTTGATCCAGTTCTCTTGCCATTCTATCGGGAAGCCATATACCAATGCTTGGTTTAATGCCATTAGTATTTGCCTTTGCGTGTGTTGGTTGGTCCACTTAATAAGTTCTGCCGTGAGATGTAGAGTGTCTGCCGCCTTCCCATTTGCCATTTTCTTTAGGCCATCTTGTACATCCTCCAATGAGAAAAAGCCTTGAGTGTTGCCAAAGAGAGACATGCTCACCATGGGCCGAGCCTTAGGATGGGTGTAGAGCTGTTGAGCATACTAAAACATCTCTTTTTCTGTAAAATCTCGCATGATGTCATTTGGCTTTTGTTTAACTCCTCTCCATGCTCTTCTAGGTTGTTTGACAAAGTCAATTGCATCTGTCCATTCCTTTTTCTCAATATACAAACGCCTCTTTTTGCGTATGAGAGCATGTAACTGTTTCTCAGCTGCTCTTCTCTCATCTCCCATTGGAATCCCCTTCAGTGCATTCCTAGCTGCCTTGCACTCAGCATCAAACCAGTCATTACAGGGTAGCCCTTTCTTACGCTCTTTACTGTTCTTTTTGTACCCCAAAACTGACTTGGCTGTGGTGAGAATAGCATTCTTCAGTTCTGCCCACCCAAAATTCTGTTTTCCCAGCAGGCATGCCTCTAAACTTCCAGCATACTCCATCTTTTTCGCCTCATTTATTCTATATCCACACTCAGCTGCTGTATGCTGCTCAAAAATTGCTGTGGCCAACAATATATTAAGCTCTACATAGAGTGGTTTGTGATCTGAGTCAGGAGACTTCGGGCCAAGTGAGAAATTGTGGACAAGATTACAAGCTTCCACATGAATCAATGCATAGTCAATTACACTAGCCCCCCCGCTGGCAGGGAAACAAGTAGGGGAATTGGATTTTGGGAAAAGGGCTGTCCCATTTACCACCACCATGTGCATCCCATTCATCAAGTGCTCCAATGCTGTGCCACGTGCGTTCACCACTTTATCCTCCGAGCATCTACACCAACCAGGGTCAATGTCTATCTCCTGGTCCTTTATATATTCTTGCTGTGTGGGATATTGAAATTGTGAGTCTCCTATGCGTGCATTTAAGTCACCAATAAGCATAACATTTCCTTGTTTGCTGAACAGGGCAATATCTAAGCATAGGTCTCCAAATGGTTGGGATGGATCAACCTCATGTCTCTGGTAGAAGGGGGATTCTCTATGAGGGATGTAGCATCCTGCAATATACAATGGCGGATGGCTTGCGTTTACCATGATCCATATGAAGCGTTTGTGGATGTCATCTTTGACTATGGAGATCCTGTCATGTAAATGCTCTTTGTATATGCATGCTACCCCTCCTTGCCCTCGTATACCTACTTGCTTTTGCCAGATGGAGTGCACCAAATAACTATCGATTTTAGGAATCCTGCATATATCCCTTTCCCAAGTCTTTGCAAGAAAAATAATGTCTGCATCATGTAGCACTTCGTTCAATCCAGCCCCCTTATACCAAGGAAAGCCTCTACAATTCCAAAACATGATCTTCAGCTTCTTCTGATGGGTCTCATAGGCCTCGTGTTCCTATAAAGCCTGTTCAGCTCCTTGCTTTTTTTTTTTTGACTCGAGGCTCATACATACGTCTCCTTTCTTCTTGCTGCTTGGGGGTGCGGTCTTCTGTCACGTAGAAAGGTGTTCCCTTTAGATAAATCCTGCTGCTGTCCAAGATGATTTCCCTCTCGCGTGTGTCAAGCATTGTGCAAACAATTGCCCGATGGCTTGAATTTTCATCCCTCTTTCTTCCTACTCGGTGTGCCCCAAAGACCACAACGTCTTGCATGGCAAAATGCTCAGCAAAAAAGTCCCCAACATCCTTTGCAAGTGAGAGGGGTGTTTTCTTTTCTTTTTCAGGTAGGCCCCGTATGACGATATTCTGTGCTCTTTTTTCTCTCTTTGTACTCATTGGCATTCATCCCTTCTGATTTTTTTCCCTTGTCTAAATGTGCATCTGTCTGTATGTGCCCATTTATCACCTTACTTGCCCATGTCCCTAAGGTGCCTATTTCTTGCTTGCATTCTAATTGAGGCTGCTGTGCCATATTTGCTCTCATATTTTCCAAGGTCTGTTCTAGCTCAGCAACTTTCTCCTCTTGGATGACAGTCTTTTGCTCCAAAATGTCTATGGAGCTTTCATACATGGCTACCCTTTGCTCCAAATCTGCATTCTTGTATTCTAGATGTTGGCATTTCAGTGAGAGCTGATGTATCTCTTGTTGTTGACGATCCATTGTACTTTGTAAAGCTGTTAAAAATGCCCAGATTCCAGCTTCATGAGAGAAGGTGTTTGTTGCATCACCTTGGGCTGACATGAGTGGGGCTGTTAGAATGTTCCCTTGTGCAGGAATGAATGGGGCTGCCTGTCCATCTAAAATAATGGTGGGTGGCTGAGACATTTCTGTCACTTGCAAAGCACTTGTTCTAGTTGGTGTCAGAGAGAGAGTTTTTTATACTTGTACTACCTCCAGAGCTCTTTGCCATGGGAGTGGAGTGTGCTGCTAAGCCACTTCTGTTGATTCTTTTGTTGAGGCTAGTGGAAGCCATGTTTAATCGTGTGGCGCATCAAGAAACTGACGATTGGCGACACACGCGATAAAAAACAGGTGTAACAGGTATAGAAGTACCAGGGGCGATTAGATGGCGCAAGAGGATCCTGACGGTCAATCGCATTGGGGTTTTACCTCCCTTTTGGAGCTGATGGTGGCCTTAGATTGGTGATCCGAGTTGAGGAAAGGCTTTGAACTTCAATCGCGATCGCTGCGCGCGGCAGATAACAGCAGGACAGATACCACAAACATGTATGGAGAGAGAGAGAGAGAAAGAAAGAAAGAAAGAAATTTTATTAAAGGTCCACGGAAGGCCATACATGGCCTATGGGACACAAAATCATCCGAAAGGAAAATACATCATCAACGATGCGCCAACTAGGTGGCCTCATCGTAATACAGCTAAGATGCCAAAAATGGCTACAAAATCCTAGATACAAAATGAAATGAAATAGAGTATCAAAAATGCCTAGATACAAAATGTAAAATATGAAATATGAGGAACATCGTCTTCCCTAACGGGTCTGTGATCCAAAGAAATGATGGAAGTCATGGCCATCGACCATGCCTCCTGCCATGAGTGTGAAGATCTGGGCAAGTGTCAAGTGGGCTGCTGGCGGTGCCAAGTCTCCATGGAGCAATCTCCTTTGAAAATTTGCCATCATCCTCCGTCGTCTAGAAATAAAGCGACGGGTACGGCCTCTGTGTAAGATCATCCTGCGGTGCTGCCGGATCATGTCATATGTACATCCTCGGGGTGGAACCATCGGTGCTCTCTGGCAAGATGGGCTATCTTTGTGCTCATGGTCCTGCGCCTCGTCTTGCTCCTCATGAATAACCAGGTCTCTGGCAGGGATGCGACGGTGCTCTCTGAGGAATCTCTCTCTGTATCTGGTGATCTCCCTGATGAACAACGCTAAGCAATACTGATCCTCATACTCCATAATCCGAGAGAGAGGTCCAAATCCGTGCCCAAATAAACAGTGAAATCTGCCACGGATCTCATAATATAAAGGGCATCTGCAAACAAAGTGCTCCTCAGTCTCCACCTCCCCCATAGTGCAACAAGGGCATATCCTAGTCTCTCGCCTGGGTCTATGTCCGGTAGCTGTACGATGCATCCTGCCGGCCTCAACGTCTAATCTGTGGGAAGATACCCTGAGCTGGCCCAAGGCAATCCTGAGTGAGTGCGACATATGAACGCCGATATATCCTGGGGATATGATGAAGCCATCCTCTGAAATCCTGAGAAAATGGTCACGATATGTGGCCATCTTCGTAGGAAGCTCCGTGGGATGAACCCAAGTGCGAAACGTGTGTAGTTGCAACAAATCTGCCCTGATAACTTGACTGAGCTCATGTCGAGTGAGAGGGAGGCGAGGGGCATCTATGCTGTATCGAAATGGTGGCAGCCTATCCATATCCAAGCCCAACGAGGTGAGCCATGTGGAGAGTGTGTGGTACCAACAAAAAGTATGACCTCTCTCCGCTAACATCTGAGAGAGAGAGAGAGAGAGAGAGAGAGAGAGAGAGAGAGAGAGAGAGAGAGAGTTTTTATTAAAGTCTTCGGGAGACCGTGAAGGTCTATGAGACTAGAGATAACTGATACAATGAGCATAACGGTGGCGATCTCAAAACGGGCCAGCCAACCGTTTCTACAAAAAGAGGTTATGAAGGACGGTGCGTCTAGTCCTGATACAAAAAATATGTGTCTACCTCCAGATGGTACGAAAAAGAAGGGGGGGGCACCAAAAATGGGGCAGAGGGTGGAGATACAGTATACATGTGCACACAGAGAGAGAGAGAGAGAGAGAGAGAGAGAGAGAGAGAGAGAGAGAGAAATTTTGTTAGAGTCTTCGGAAGACCGATGGGTCTATGAGACTGAAAGAAAACCTTATACAAATCACAGTAAGGGTGGAACTACTGAAATGAGCATCATCACCCGTGCTGAATCCTAAGTCTGATCATACATAATCAAATACATCTGGATGTAACAATGAAAAGAAAAGGATTGGAGCAGAGCGGAATCCTCCGTATGTCATGTCGCCCTTGTTGGTGCATAGTCGATGATGGGACGCTGGCGCCCGTCAAGGGGCACCGTGCGTCTCGATCTCCTGGACGAGGCTCGACGCAAGACCAGGGCCACCGTGACTCCCGTGGGGCGTATCCCCGGTCTAAACAATGATGGGAGGTCCCCCAAAGTGATCTGTGTGTCCCCTCGATGTCTCGTGTGTCGTGGTGCGGTCGTTGGGTCGGGGTTTCTGTCATGTCTATGGCTAGAGACTAGATGATCAATGTCACTCGATGGGAAGAACTCTGTGATCCTGCTCTGAGAGGTGTCTGATGATATGGCCAAGCTCCATTGCCTGAGTAAGTACTCTATGTGTCGGACCCCCTCGTGAATGAAGGCCGCGAGGCATCTCTGATCTGGGTAGGCGAGGAATCTGGAAAGGAACCCGGAGCTGTCTCTGAAGAGGTAGTGGTAGCGACCTTGGATCTCGTAGTACATTGGGCACCTGAAAATAAAACGCTCCTCCGACTCAACCTCCTGACAGTCGCACAATATGCATAAGCGATGCTCCCTAGGAATCCCCTCTACTCTGTCGCTCTCTATGTGGAGGCGGTGTGATGATACTCGAAACTGTTCGATGGAGATCCATAGGGAGTGAGGCATATGAAGCTCAGTGTACCCCGGTGGTGTGATGAATCCCTCCTTCAAAATACGAAGACAGTAATCTCTGTAGAAACTCAACTTCACTGGAAGCTCCCTCGGCTCCAACCAGATCCTAAAGGTGTGTAGCTGCAGGAGATCCTATCGAATGACCTGGTTGGTGTGTGGCTCGATTGGGATGGTGGGTGGGAGTACCGGAGGGACGTCTAAACTGTACTGAAAAGGAGGTATCCTATCAATGTGGAACCCTAGTCTCACAAACCATCTGTGAGTCTGTGCATACTAGCATCACTCGTCTCCCTTTGCTGCTAACCTCATGGAGGAATCGAGAGCCAACCATGGCAACCTCTGTCTCCCTGATGTGCAGTCCCCATATGATCTAACCCGGTGTAGATATGTGATGGTGTAAAAGGTTGCATCTAGTTGGAGTGGAGAAGCACCAAACTCGGCCTGAATGATGTGATGTGGTACAAACGGTTTCCCCCGGAATCATCCGTGAGAGCATGAGGATCTGCATGCGCTCCACCCGTGTCCATTCTATCTCTGACATGTCAGGCGTCCAACAAGGGCTGCCATACATACCGGCTGGTCGGACCAAGGAGTCAAAGAGAAGAGCCTTGGTCCGAGGGTCCTGGAAGTGGGAGTAGAAGCATTGTCTCTCTAGCCGAGCCAATGAGGCGTATCCCCTGCTCAGTCTGGCCTGCATCGCTGGTCTCATCGTGAAGATCGGGCCAGAGAAGATGACCCCCAAGTAAGTGTATGAGGATACGATCTCAACTGATGGTTTATTAAAGTCTTCGGAAGACCGATGGGTCTATGAGACTGTGAAAATCCTGATACAATGAGTTGTGGTAGTGGAGCCACTAAACGAGCATCCATACCAATGCAAAATGCAGAATGGCAGTACTAAGTCCTAAGTACAACATAGTCATGTCGATGCTCGACTATATATCAATCTCAGCATCATCATCAGTAGCAGGACATTAGGATGGATGAGGCTGTGGAGGCATGAAGTCGGCAATAGAGTGTTGTCGACCACTCAAAGGTGCAGTCCTGGCACGTCTCCTGGTCGTAGCTCTACGTCAAACCAGGGCTACTGTGACCCCCGTCGGTTGGGCTCCGACCCTGAACAAGAAGGGGATGTCCAGAAGTGTGATCTGTGTGTCAACCCTTTGTCTGAGTTGTCGGGTCACAGGCTCCGGGTCACGGTCATTTCGAGGCCGCGTCTCGTGGGGGTCCGTGTGATCTGGCTGAAAGAATTTGTGATAGAGCTCTGAGAGGGATCAGCCGAGGAAGAAGTCTACTCGTGTCTCCGTGCTCGGAGTATCCTCTCGCAGTGTCTAAGTACCTCATGAATGCCAAACACCGTTGGTCTGGGTAGGAGAAAGAAAAGAAAGAAAGAAAGAAAGAAAGAAAGAAAATAAATAAATAAATAAAATCCCATAGCTATCTCTAAAGAGGCAGTAGAAACGCCCTCGGATCTCATAGTAAACAGGACACTTGAAGATGAAATGCTCCTCTGTCTCAACCTCCTGCATGTGACACAGTGTGGATATGCGCCTCTCCCTGGGTAGTTGCTCTGCTCTGCCGCTTTCGATGCGAAGTCTGTGTGAAGAGACCGGGAACTACCCAAGAGAGATCCTTAGCGAGTGGAGTAGGTGGATCTGAGTGTATCCTGGTGGGTCAATGAAATCCTCTGCTGTGATATGTAAGAAGTGATCTCTGTAGAAGCTAAGCTTCACTGGGAGTTCACTTGGTCCCAATTAGGTCCGAAATGTGTTTAGCTGTAATAGATCCTCACGATAACCTGGTTGACCTCGTGTGATAGGAGGGGAGAAAACGGAGCATCCATGCTGTAGTGGAAGGGAGATAGTCTATCCATGTGGAGCCCAAGTTGCTCAAACCATCTCTCTGTACGTGCATACCAGCACCGCTGGTCCCCTCCTGCTGCAAGTACCATAGAAGGAGATAGAGCTATCCATGGTAGCTTGCTACGCCCAGAGGTGTAGTCCCCATATTCCCTGACTCGGTACCGATCCACACGGGCCCACTCTGTATCCTACAAGTTTGGCCCCCAACATGGGCTGCCGTACATCCCCGCTGGGCGAACCAAGAAGTCAAAAAGCAACCCCTTGGTGCGTGGATCCTGAATCAAGACCATTATAGATAATGAGATCATGTATCCTGTTGAGGTCTAATAGGGCTTGCCCATAAGATGTGAATGGACCTCGCCTGTCAGCTGAAACCTATAGCATACCTGCCTCCTCAAGGTCAACGTCTGGCAGTAGAGTGGAATCATCTCTGAAGTCAAGGAGTGATACCTGACGGGTGCATGTCCTCGCGTTGAAGTCCCCCACTAGGAGGACTTCTCCGCGGCTAGAGAAGTCAACGGTGGACTGATAAAGAGCAGCAAATGGGGATGTCTCATCCTCACCTCGGATATCTCTGGCAAAGTGGGAGGTCTCAGGGGGAAGTAGCAAACTGCAACAAATAGATCTCGGCTGTCCATGTGCCGAATCCGGATCCAAAGAAACCTGGAATGTGCATCTCTTTGCTCTACTGAAATGGTCCCCAAAAGTGTGGATCTGAAAAGGACTGCAACTCCACCCTGATCCTCGAACTCCCCCTGTATCCCTCGTCTCATCTTTGTAGGCAGACTCCCATGTACATCCGCTGACTACTGGAAGTGGGCGCTCTGGACTTTGATGTGTCTCAGTATAAAAGACTATGTCATGACCTGTATAGGATTCCGAGAAGTTCCCTAGTTCTGACCATAAGGTACCATTACAGTTCCAAATGGTGCAGGATAGGGTCTCGAATATTTGAGTCTCATAGACCCCGCTTCCCTATGTAGGGAAGGGGGGGCAGGTGCCCTACGGGGGCCTGTAAGAAGTCGTCTCTCTTGTATCACTGCCTACTTCCCCTCCTTTCGGGCCTAATCCTGCGCTGCAGCAAACTCCCTGGAATTGTGTATGGCTGTGACCTCCTGCCGGAGCTATAGGATATTCTGTCTGAGGCCCTGAATGAGACCAGCTTGCTCGCGAATGGCCCACGCTTGCTCCTGTATGATGTGGCTCTGCTCGTGGTTGAAGCGGACCTGCTCTCGTGCGAAGCGAGTCAGCTCCATCTCACGCTCACGGAAACTATGTATGTCCATGAGCAAGGTCTCCCATGCCTCTGGTGTATGAGACCACCCATGTCCAAGTTGAAACTGTGATGGCTGTGGCATGAAAGTGTGGGACTGAGTCCGGAAGTTGGACGGTGACTAGGTGAACTGGGTGACGAACGGAGATGACAGTGGAATGGATGAGGCAGTCCCAATGGGTTGTGGGAGCGTGGGCCGACTGAGAGGGAGAGGGGAGAGTGAAGCGTAATGCGGAACAGTGTACGACACCTCCGAAGTAGGTGTCATTCATACACTCTGAAATGGCAGTGCCAGCGGGCGGGGTAGAGTGGGGTGGGCAGAGCAGGGTAGGTAGGCTGAGCGAAGGGAGGCTGAGCGGAGCGGAGGGGTAGGCTGAGCTGAGCGTAGTGGAGGGATAGGCTGAGCGGAGAGGAAGACGGGGAACTCGTGCTTCAAAAGAGAGAGAGGAGATTAGCAAGAAGAGGAGATGAGGAGCAGGAAGGCGGGGAACTCAGTGTAGATACGTGATGACCTGAAATGCAGCATCTAGCTATAATGGGGATGGCCCAAACTCAGCTTGGATGATCTAGTGAGGAACGGACAGTTTACCGCGAATCATCCACGATAGCAAGAGAACCTGTAGCTGCTCCACACGAGCTCACTTTGTATCTGACAAGTCTGCCCCCCCACAAGGGCTCTCCCATATATCCCCCCTGGGCAGACCAAGGAGTCGAAAAGCAACCCCTTGGTCCGTGGATCTTGAAAGTGCGAGCGGAAGTATTGTCACTCTAGTCTGGCCAATGAAGCGTATCCCTTACCTAGGTGGGCTTGCATCGCGGGTCTTATAGTGAAGATAGGTCCGGAGAAGACAACCCCCAGATACGTGTATGATGAAACTATCTCAACAGGTGACCCATCAAACGTGAACTGCTCTTGGTGAAGGATGGCTCGAGATGTATTGAAGACCATAACCTTGGTTTTCCCAAGGTTGACCTTCAAATCATGAGAGAGAGAGAAAGTTTGTTAAAGTCTTTGAAAGACCGATGGGTCTATGAGACTATGAAAAACTTGGTACAAACGAGTTGTGGTGGTGGAGCTACTAAACGAGCATCCACACCAATGCAAAATGCAAAAAATACAGAATGGTAGTACTAAGTCTTAACTACAACAGTCATGTCGGTGGTCGACTATATATCAATCTCATCATCATCTTGCAAGAACACTAGAGATTCAGGATTTGGTCTGCAATTTCTTTTTGATTGCAGTACATTGAGTCACATTTGCAGGACATTGAGTCATTTTACAGGACATTGAGTCACTTTTGCAGGACGTTGAGTCAAATTTGCATACATTGGGTCACATTTGCAAAAATTTCAGCAAAATTTGGGGCTTTTCTGCATTTGCCCTCTTTTTGGCCTATTTGCCCTCAATAAATTTGGGGCTTTTGCCAGATTTGGTATTTTTTGTAGTGAACATTGCCTGTCACAGTCACATTTGGGTCAGATCTGCATTTGCCCTTTGATTTGGGTTAGAAATTTGTAGATATTTGCTGTCACTTTTGGACAGCTAGCTTTTTGCAGTGATAGCCTTGAGGCTTTTGGGTTTTCAGGTCTTTTTCAGGGTATCACATTTGCTATGGCTGGGAACAATCAAGATTTATTTGGAGTTCTTCGTGAAGATGATAAGTTGGATGGCACCAACTATCCGATGTGGTCTTATCTCATGAAACATATTCTTGTTGCAAAGCATTTGTGGAATATTGTTTCTGGGGCTGATTTGAGGCCAGCCAATGCTACAGTGGTTGCCTCTACTGCTAGTCCTTCTGCAGGGGGGTACTCCTTGTCATGCCTCTTCCTCTAGCACTCCTGCTGTTGCTCTTCCAACTCAAGAACAGTCTAGATGGGATGCAAGAGATGCAAATGCACATTCATGCATTGCTTTATCATGCAAGAGAATCATTATTCCACACATCCGTTCTTGCAGGACAGCAAAGGATGCTTGGGATAAATTGGCTTCTCTATATCAGATTCGCAATGAAGCACGTGTTGCATATTTGAGAAGGCAATTACGGGAAGTGAATATGAATGAAGGTGAGTCAATGGATGCATATTTGACAAAGGTCAAAGACCTCATGGAACAGCTTGCCAACATTGATGAAGTGGTGCCAAATTCACAGCTTGTCAGTACTACATTGAATGGACTACCAGATACATATCAAGGGTTTGCTACAACCCTTCGATTAGTGGCCATGGGTAATCCAGACCACTATTCTTTTGATCAGCTAGTTACTTTGCTTTTGCAGGAAGAGCAAAGTAGAGCTAATAGACAAGCCATTATTCCTGATCATGCATTTGCTTCACAGCAAACAAGAAGAGGCAAGGCTTTCAAGCCTATGGGCAAGCCAAAATCTGCGCATAGCAGCTGCAATTCCTCCCATGCATCTAAAAATACAGCAGATAAGTCAAAGAAGAAAAGATGCAACTATTGTCGCAAGCTTGGACATGACATTTCAGAATGCAGGAAGCGCATTGCTTCGGAGAAAAAGAAAGCAGGATTGACAATTAATGCCTCACATGCTATTGAATCCCATGAGCCAGAAGAGCTTCACATGCACATGCTCTTCAGGATGATTGGGCATGGGTTGTCCATTGCTCATTTGATCCCTCCAAAGCTGATGCATTCTTTATTGCTAACGACGCTCAGTCCTGGTACTTTGATAGTGGTGCTTCCAAGCATGTCACATTTTGCAGACAATTGTTTCATTCTTTAGCTGATGCACCTGGAGGGAGGACTGTTACATGTGCTTAATAATGCTTCATATGCTGTAAAAGGAGTTGGAGATATGCAGCTCACATCCATTTCAAGCCATCCTGTGACTCTGACAAATGTTCTTTTTGTGCCTGGCATTGAAGTCAACTTGATTTTAATTTCAGCAATTGCTACTATAGGTTTCAGAGTAATTTTTAATGGCTATAGATGTCTAGTTTATGATCTTCGTGATGACAATGCCATAGTTCTCACTGGCACTTTGCAAAAAGGGCTTTATCAGCTTGATCATCATTCAGCTGCACTTTCTATTGAAGCATTGGCTATTTCAGATTCAAAGCTTGCTGAAACTCATCTTTGGCATGAGAGAATGGGCCATCTCAATTATAGAGCTCTTGCAAAGCTACATTCACAGCAGATGGCAAATGATGTACGTCAGACTCACACAGTTTCCAAACATGTGTGTGAGGGTTGTCCTTTGGGTAAGATGCATCCATTTCCTTTTCAAAAGAATTGTCCAAAACTCTCACAAAGGAAATTGCAGCTAGTACACAGTGATGTGTGTGGCCCAATGAGGACAAATGCCATTGGGGGGTATAAGTATTTCATGACTCTCATTGATGATTTCACAAGATATTGCTGGATATATCCTTTAAAGGCCAAATCTGAAGTTTTCTTATGCTTTCAGAGATGGCCAAATATGGTTGAGAATGAATCAGGAAGCAAGCTTGTCACCCTCAACACAGATAGGGGGGGTGAGTATATGTCAAAGGAGTTTGATGCATTTCTGTCTTCATGGGGCATTATTCACTCATGCACTACTCCGTACACTCCTCAGTAGAATCCTGTTTCTGAAAGGAAAAACAAGTCCACAATGGAGATGGCCAGATGCATGCTTAAGGCCAAGTCTTTGCCCAATAAATTTTAGCTTTATGCAGTAATGTGTGCCAACTATGTGCTGAATAGATCACCTACACGGGCATTGAAGACTATTACACCTTATGAAGCATGGAAAGGCAGGAAACCTTCACTTTCACACATGAGAGTTTTTGGGTCTCTTGCATATGTTCATGTACCATCTCAGCTGAGACATAAGCTTGATGACAAAGCAATCAAATGCATATTTATTGGTTAGAGCCAGGAGAGCAGAGGGTATCGGTTATATCAACCAAATACTGGGAAGATTATTGTCAGTAGAGATGTGATCTTTGCTGAACATTCAGCTTCTCCTCTTGTGGACTGCAAAGCAAAGCCAGATGTTGACATGTTTGATGCCTTTGAATCTTGGTTACCTCTGCCATCATCAGAAGAGAATTTTGACCAGCAACATGAGCCTCTTGCAGGCCCTCCACTAAGCAATAATCAGCCACAACCTCATGCTGATTTGCAGGTTTCTCTTCTGGCACAAAATGATCCCACTACTCATGATGCAGTCATTGAAGAAAGAGCTGTCAATAGACAGCAAAGGCAAGTTCCCAGATGGCTTCTTGATACATTGAGGGACAGCAAACAAGATCAGCCTTTTGCTGCCCGGACAAGATCAGGGAATAGACAACATCGTCACTTTCTTGAGTTTGCACTCCTTGCTACAGCTTGCAATGAAGAGCCTCTGTGCCATAAAGATGCTTTTGACAGCAAAGAGTGGATGGATGCAATGAGAGCTGAGTTACAATCTATTGCCAAAAATGACACATGGGAATTAGTAGATCTCCCTCCCGGCAAGCATGCCATTGAAACGCAGTGGGTCTACAAATTAAAAAGGAAATATGATGGCAGCATAGATTGATACAAAGCTCGTCTTGTTGCAAAAGGGTATGCCCAACAACAAGGCATTGACTTTGAGGAGACATTTGCTCCCACATCCAGGATTACTACCATTAGATGTGTCATTGCCATTGCAGCCCATCATCATTGGCAAGTGCACCAACTTGACATCAAGACTGCTTTTCTTCATGGGGATCTGCAGGAAGAAGCCTATGTCACACAACCTCCTGGCTTTGAGGTTGTTAATTCTAAAAATAAGGTATGCCGGCTTAGAAAAGCCCTTTATGGTTTGAAGCAGGCACCTAGGGCATGATATGCCAAACTTCATGCACACTTACTATCCCTTGGTTTTCAGAATAGTCTCACAGAACCCACTCTTTATGTCCGTGGGAGTGGATCTGATTTTTTAGTGCTGATTTTATATGTGGATGATATGCTCATCATGGGCCCAGATACTCAGCAAATTGCAGCTTTCAAGGCTGATTTGCAGCAGATTTTTTACATGTCAGACATGGGACGGCTCCATTATTATTTGGGCATTCAGTTTGCTCATGTTGAGGGGGGTATCATGATGTCTCAGTCCAAGTATATTGGACAGCTCCTTGATCGTTTTCAGTTTGAGGATTGGAAGCCAATCTCTACTCCAGTGGAGCCTGGCTTCAAATGCTCAGCTCATGATGGGAGCCCACCATGCGATATCACTCTTCATCAGCAGGCTGTTGGATGCCTTATTTATTTATGTCACACCAGACCTGACTTGCAGTATGCAGTATCTCAGCTCAGCAGATTCATGCACATGCCCAGTTCACAGCATTGGCAGGCAGTGAGGAGAGTCTTCAGGTATCTCAGAGGCACTGAGGATTTAGCCCTCTTCTATGGTGATCAGGGTTCACTTATCATGCATGCTTACATGCATAGTGACTGGGCAGGATGTTCCGACACCAGAGTGTCACATACTGGCAACTGTTTTTTGCTTGGTAATTCATGTATCTCTTGGCTCAGCAAGAAGCAACCAACAGTTGCCACGTCTAGCTGTGAGGCTGAGTACAAGGCAGCTTTCACCACTACAGTAGAGTGTGTTTGGCTTCAACAATTACTTACAGATCTTGGTATTTGCCAGAAATCCTCCACTTTTGTCTAGACTGACAGCCAGAGTGCTTTGGCTATTGCGCGTAACCCAGTGTTTCATGCGCGTACCAAGCATATTGAAGTTCACTATCATTATGTTCGGGAGCGGTTGTCAGCAGGAGACATAGAGTTGTCCTATCTTCCCTCAGAGGACAACATAGCAGATATGTATACAAAGGCACTTCCTTGTCCCAAGTTTGAAGTCTTCTGATAGGCTTTACACTTGGTTCCCTTTGTTACATGATCTGACATCCCTTGTACATTCATAGGTGGCTATATCCTTTTGGATGAACATGTGCCACCATGACCAGAAAATACCAGGTATTCTGAGACGTTTCCAGAGTACTTCAGCCCATCCCATGGAGGGGGGTTTGTAGTGTAGGCCATCCTTTGGTGGTTCTAGTGATGCCCTATAGGCCATGGTATGTGCCTTGTAGGCATAAGTGTAGGCACTTATTGTGTTAGTGCCTTCTATGCCACATAGGACACTTAATCCTATGTGACACCTAGGACACTTAGTCGTAGGCCTAGATACAAGTATTTTGTACTTGTGTTTAGGAACCTTATCCATCTATCTAAGTTTACGTGACTATCATCTTCGACTCGTCCTATACTGCACACACACACACTCTCTCTCTCTCTCTCAATCGTTACTTCAGTGGTATCAGAGCAGGTTTTGCTCTAGCCTTCCAGATCTCCTCAGCCCTGAGCCTCCATTGCTCATTGGAGTTTTTTCTCCCTTGCTGGTCGACAAGCAGGCGTCGTACAGTTCGTACCTTCCGTACAGTAGGCGTCGTACAGTCGTACCTTCCGTACAGTTCATGCGTTGTGCATTCCTTACGTTAGCAGATCTGCATCGTCGCCGTACATCTGCGTTGAAGGACGCCGTACACCCGTCGGCGCCGTACTGTACTCCGTACTTTGTGTCGTACATCCGCCATACACCCGTACCTGCAGTTCGCCGTACGTACGGTGCATTCATAGTACTTCTGTACCGTACGCCATTTTGTACCTTCGCTGTACAAGGTACATACGCCGTACGATTGTACCTGCGTAGGAGTACAAGACATTTGCAGATTTGGGGCTACGCCGTACGATTGTACTTGCGTAGGAGTACAAGGTACTTTCACCGTACCTTCAGTCATCAGCAGTTCGTACCAGCTTCCCGTACAGCTTCATCTGGGTATTCCGTACAGCTTCATCTGGTATTCCGTACAGTACCTTTTTTAGCATTGGCTGGAAACAGGTCCTTGGTCTCACTGCAGTCATCTACAGACATTTGCAGATTTGGGGCTTTTGCAGAACATTAAAAAAAAAAAAAATTGGGGCTATTGCAGGACATGGAAAATTTGGGGTTTTCATTTCCTTTCACCTCTTTTAATTGCAATTTCTTGCAAGAAATTGGAGTTTTGGGATTTGTTCTGCAATTTCTTGTTTAGATTGCAGTACATTGGGTCAGATTGCAGGACATTCAGTTATATTTGCAGGACATTGTGTCAGATTTGCAAACTTTGGGTCACATTTGCGAAATTTCAGCAAGATTTGGGGCTTTTCTGAATGTGCCCTCTTTTTGGCTTATTTGCCCTCAATAAATTTGGGGCTTTTGCCAAATTTGCTGTTTTTGCAGTGAACATTGCCTGTCACAGTCACATTTGAGTCAGATCTGCATTTGCCCTTTGATTTGGGTCAGAAATTTGCAGATATTTGCTGTCATTTTTGGACTGCCAGCTTATTGCAGTGATAGCCTTGAGGCTTTTGGGTTTTCAGGTCTTTTACAAGTTATCACATTTGCTATGGCTGGGAACAATCAAGATTTATTTGGAGTCCTTCGTGAAGATGATAAGTTGGATGGCACCAACTATCCGATGTGATCTTATCTCATGAAACATATTCTTGTTGCAAAGCATTTGTGGAATATTGTTTCTGGGGCTGATCTGAGGCCAGCCAATCCTTCAGTTATTATTTCTACTGCTGCACCTTCTGCAGGTGGTACTTCTCCTGATGCCTCTTCCTCTAGCACTCCTGCTGTTGCTCTTCCAACTCAAGAACAGTCTAGATGGGATGCAAGAGATGCAAATGCACATTCATGCATTGCTTTATCATGCAAGAGAATCATTATTCCACACATCCGTTCTTGCAGGACAGCAAAGGATGCTTGGGATAAATTGGCTTCTCTATATCAGATTCGCAATGAAGCACGTGTTGCATATTTGAGAAGGCAATTACGGGAAGTGAATATGAATGAAGGTGAGTCAATGGATGCATATTTGACAAAGGTCAAAGACCTCATGGAACAGCTTGCCAACATTGATGAAGTGGTGCCAAATTCACAGCTTGTCAGTACTACATTGAATGGACTACCAGATACATATCAAGGGTTTGCTACAACCCTTCGATTAGTGGCCATGGGTAATCCAGACCACTATTCTTTTGATCAGCTTGTTACTTTGCTTTTGCAGGAAGAGCAAAGAGAGCTAACAAACAAGCCATTATTCCTGATCATGCATTTGCTTCACAGCAAACAGGAAGAGGCAAGGCTCCCAAGCCTATGGGCAGGCCAAAATCTGCACACAGCAGCTGCAATTCCTCTACGCATAGCAGCTGCAATTCCTCTCATGCATCTAAAAATACAGCAGATAAGGGAAAGAAGAAAAGATGCAACTATTATCGCAAGCCTGGACATGACATTTCAGAATGCAGGAAGCGCATTCCTTCAGAGAAAAAGAAAGCAGGATTGACAGCTAATGCCTCACATGCCATTGAATCCCATGAGCCAGCAGATGCTTCACATGCACATGCTCTTCACGATGATTGGGCGTGGGCTGTCCATTGCTCATTTGATCCCTCCAAAGCTGATGCACTTTTTACTTCTAATGATGCTCAGTCCTGGTACTTTGATAGTGGTGCTTCCAAGCATGTCACATCTTGCAGACAGTTGTTTCATTCTTTAGCTGATGCACCTCGAGGGGGGACTGTTACATGTGCCAACAATGCTTCATATGCTGTAAAAGGAGTTGGAGATGTGCAGCTCACATCCATTTCCAGTCATCCTGTCACTCTGACAAATGTTCTTTTTGTGCCTGGAATTGAAGTCAACTTGATCTCAATTTCAGCAATTGCTACTTCAGGTTTCAGAGTCATTTTTGATGGCTACAGATGCTTAGTATATGATCTTCGTGATGACAATGCCATAGTTCTCACTGGCACTTTGCGAAAAGGACTTTATCACCTTGATCATGATGCAGCTGCACTTTATACTGAAGCATTGGCTATTTCAGATTCACAGCTTGCTGAAACTCATCTGTGGCATGAGAGAATGGGCCATCTCAATTATAGAGCTCTTGCAAAGCTGCATTCACACCAGATGGCTAATGATGTACCTCAGACTCACACAGTTTCTAAACATGTGTGTGAGGGTTGTCTTTTGGGTAAGATGCATCGATTTCCTTTCCAAAAGAATTGTCCAAAACTCTCACAAAGGAAATTGCAGCTAGTACATAGTGATGTCTATGGCCCAATGAGGACAAATGCCATTGGAGGATACAAGTATTTCATGACTCTCATTGATGATTTCACAAGATATTGCTGGGTGTATCCTTTAAAGGCCAAATCTGAAGTTTTCTTATGCTTTCAGAGATGGCCGAATATGGTTGAGAATGAATCAGGCTGCAAGCTTGTCACCCTCAACACAGATAGGGGGGGTGAGTATATGTCAAAGGAGTTTGATGCATTTCTTTCCTCACGGGGCATTATTCACTCATGCACTACTCCTTACACTCCTCAGCAGAATCCTGTTTCCAAAAGGAAAAATAGGTCCACAATGGAGATGGCCAGATGCATGCTCAAGGCCAAGTCTTTGCCCAATAAATTTTGGCTTTATGCAGTAATGTGTGCCAACTATGTGCTGAATAGATCACCTACACGGGCATTACAGACTATGACACCTTATGAAGCATGGAAAGGCAGGAAGCCTTCACTTTCACACATGAAAGTTTTTGGGTCTCTTGCGTATGTTCATGTACCATCTCAGTTGAGACATAAGCTTGATGACAAGGCAATCAAATGCATATTCATTGGTTACAGCCAGGAGAGCAGAGGGTATCGGTTATATCAACCAAATACTGGGAAGATTATTGTCAGTAGAGATGTGATCTTTGCTGAACATTCAGCTTCTCCTCTTGTGGACTGCAAAGCAAAGCCAGATATTGACATGTTTGATGCCTTTGAATCTTGGTTACCTCTACCATCATCAGAAGAGGATTTTGAGCAGCAACATGCGCCTCCTGCAGGCCCTCCACAAAACAATAATCAGCCTCAACCTCATGCTGATTTGCAGGCTTCTCTTCCGGCACAAGATGATCCCATTACTCATGATGCAGTCATTGAAGAAAGAGCTGTTAATAGACAGCAAAGGCAAGTTCCCAGATGGCTTCTTGATACATTGAGGGACAGCAAACAAGATCAGCCTTTTGTCGCCCGGACAAGATCAGGGAATAGACAACATGGTCACTTTCTTGAGTTTGCACTCCTTGCTACAGTTTGCAATGAAGAGCCTTTGTGCCATAAAGATGCTTTTGACAGCAAAGAGTGGATGGATGCAATGAAAGCTGAGTTACAATCTATTGCCAAAAATGACACTTGGGAATTAGTAGATCTTCCACCTGGCAAGAATGCCATTGGAACGCGTTGGGTCTACAAATTAAAAAGAAAATCTGATGGCAGCATAGATCGATACAAAGCCCGTCTTGTTGCAAAAGGGTATGCCCAACAACAAGGCATTGACTTTGAGGAGACATTTGCTCCCACATCCAGGATTACTACCATTAGATGTGTCATTGCCATTGCAGCCCATCATCATTGGCAAGTGCACCAACTTGACATCAAGACTGCCTTTCTTCATGGGGATCTGCAGGAAGAAGTCTATGTCACTCAACCTCCTGGTTTTGAGGTTGTTAATTCTGAAAATAAGGTATGCCGGCTTAGAAAAGCCCTTTATGGTTTGAAGCAGGCACCCAGGGCATGGTATGCCAAAATTCATGCACACTTACTATCCCTTGGTTTTCAGAATAGTCCCACAGAACCCACTCTTTATTTCCGTGGGAGTGGATCTGATTTTTTAGTGCTGATTTTATATGTGGATGATATGCTTCTCACGGGTCCAGATACTCAGCAAATTGCAGCTTTCAAGGCTGACTAGCAGCAGATTTTTGACATGTCAGACATGGGACAGCTCCATTATTATTTGGGCATTCAGTTTGCTCATGTTGAGGGGGGTATCATGATGTCTCAGTCCAAGTATATTGGACAGCTGCTTGATCGTTTTCAATTTGAGGATTGCAAGCCAATCTCTACTCCAGTGGACCCTGGCTTCAAATTCTCAGCTCATGATGGGAGCCCACCATGTGATATCACTCTTTATCAGCAGGCTGTTGGATGCCTTATTTATTTATGTCACACCAGACTTGACTTGCAGTGTGCAGTATCTCAGCTCAGCAGATTCATGCACATGCCCAGTTCACAGCATTGGCAGGCAGTGAAGAGAGTCTTCAGATATCTCAGAGGCACTCAGGATTTAGCCCTCTTCTATGGTGATCAGGGTTCACTTACCATGCATGCTTACACGGATAGTGACTGGGCAGGATGTTCCGACACCAGAGTGTCACATACTGGCAATTGTTTTTTGCTTGGCAATTCATGTATTTCTTGGCTCAGCAAGAAGCAACCAACAGTTGCCACGTCTAGTTGTGAGGCTGAGTACAGGGCAGCCTTCACCGCTACAGTAGAGTGTGTTTGGCTTCGACAGTTACTTACAGATCTTGGTATTTGCCAGACATCCTCCACTATTGTCTACACTGACAGCCAGAGTGCTTTGGCCATTGCGCGTAACCCAGTGTTTCATGCGCGTACCAAGCATATTGAAGTTCACTATCATTATGTTCGGGGGTGGTTGTCAGCAGGCGACATAGAGTTGTCCTATCTTCCCACAGAGGACAACATCGCAGATATGTTTACAAAGGCACTTCCTCGTCCCAAGTTCGAAGTCTTCCGACAGGCTTTACACTTGGTTCCCTTTGTTACATGATCTGACATTCCTTGTACATTCATAGGTGGCTATATCCTTTTGGATGAACATGTGCCACCATGACCAGAAACTACCAGGTATTCTGAGACGTTTCCAGAATACTTCAGCCCATCCCATGGAGGGGGGTTTGTAGGCCATCCTTTGGTGGTTCTAGTGATGCCCTATAGGCCATGGTATGTGCCTTGTAGGCATAAGTGTAGGCACTTATTGTGTTAGTGCCTTCTATGCCACATAGGACACTTAGTCCTATGTGACACCTAGGACACTTAGTCCTAGGCCTAGATACAAGTACTTTGTACTTGTGTTTAGGAACCTTATCCATCTATCTAAGTTTATGTGACTATCATCTTTTCGACTCGTCCTGTACTGCACACACACACACTCTCTCTCTCTCTCTCAATCGTTACTTCATGTAGGCCATCTTCTGGTGGTTCTAGTGATGCCCTACAGGCCATGGTATGTCCTATGTGGCCTAAAAGGCACTAACACTACAAGTGCCTACATTTATGCCTACAAGGCACATACCATGGCCTATAGGGCATCACTAGAACCACCAGAAGATGGCCTACAAACCCCCCTCCATGGGATGGGCTGAAGTACTATGAAAACGTCTCAGAATTGCCCATCCCATGGAGGGGGGTTTGTAGGCCATCTTCTGGTGGTTCTAGTGATGCCCTATAGGCCATGGTATGTGCCTTGTAGGCATAAATGTAGGCACTTGTAGTGTTAGTGCCTTTTAGGCCACATAGGACATACCATGGCCTGTAGGGCATCACTAGAACCACCAGAAGATGGCCTACAAACCTCCCTCCATGGGATGTCCTATGTGGCCTAAAAGGCACTAACACTACAAGTGCCTACATTTATGCCTACAAGGCACATACCATGGCCTATAGGGCATCACTAGAACCACTAGAAGATGGCCTACAAACCCCCCTCCATGGGATGGGCTGAAGTATTCTGAGACGTTTCCAGAGTACTTCAGCCCATCCCATGGAGGGGGGTTTGCAGGCCATCTTCTGGTGGTTCTAGTGATGCGCTATAGGCCATGGTATGTGCCTTGTAGGCATAAATGTAGGCACTTGTAGTGTTAGTGCCTTTTAGGCCACATAGGACACTTAGTCCTAGGTCTAGGTACAAGTACCTTGTACTTAGATTTTTCATTATCTAAGATTTGACTTGACGACTAACTTAGCGACTCTTTGCTACCTGCACTCTCTCTCTCTTTCATTCGATCCTACACAGATGCCTGCTTAGTGGCTCCACCCATTCAGTTCCTTGTATCTGCTTTTTCAATCTCAGAGATCCCTCAGTCTTTCGAAGACTTTAATAAACTTTCTTTCTTTCTGGCTATAACAACCAGGCCAGAGGTTCGTTCTTTGCAGCCTAGCTAGCACCCTAGGGGCTTCATGGATTAGTAGAAGAGGTCAGGAGATGCTTTTGCTGTGGTAGAGTAGCCAAGAAACGTCCTTGTAGGATCTCCCTCTCCTCCTGGTTTCTATCATGTTGGGCTCAGTGACATTGCTTTTGGGACAACAAACGGTGTGCTGGACTCATCGAGCATGAGTCATTGAGTTTGAGACTTTTTACATGCACTGTGCGCATTGGTTTTTCTGTCTTGGGGTGTATTGGCATGGCTCTTCAGATGCATCATGATGCCCTTCTGCACAAAGAGCGTCCTTCATTTTTGAGAGTACAAGCTACCCATACAGAAATATCACAGCTCTAGGCCTTTCCGAAGACTTTAATAAACTTTCTTTCTTTCTTTTTCTTTCTTGTGCATGGTTTGGAAGATCATCAGAGCTTGACAACTTCGCATTCTGTGCTTGCTGCTTAGAGACCATAGAGGCAGATTGTTTTGTGCATTTGGACGTATTTGAATGGGTTGGATCACATCCTTTGGGGTGTCTGGGAGAAGTACTAGAAGGACTCCTTGACTTCTCATGACCAAGGACTTATGAGCCAAGAAATTCCTTTCTTCATTGGTGTGTGTGGCTTTGAATGTCAGTACACTCCTTTCGCTTGCGGCTTGCCTATTTGCTAGCTAGGGACCTTTCCACTATTTTCTGTGTTCTGCCTTCCCAAAGGTTGCTATAATCCCTTGGGTCCAAGCAAGGTTAGCTATTTCTTTAAATTTCTATCTTATATTGATAGCCTATTGGGTAAAAGTTTTGCAGTGAGGACTTGTTGAATGGATGCGGCCCTTACCTGCTTGTCTTTAATTTTGGTTTCCTAATCAATAGGATGGATCATATTTTCAGGGTAAAAATGATGTTTCTCAAAATTATAAGAATAAAGGCATGAAATTCTATAAGAGTAGGATTTGCAACGCTAAAGTATTTATGTAAATGTTGAGAGAACAATATCTTGTTAAATTTGGTATCAATAATTCAAGAAATGCTCTTGTCTTGTCAATGAAATGTCAGAAGAGGGAATGGAAGTAAGAGCAATGGGTGGGTCTACATGTAATTATTGTGCTTTTTGTGTTGTGAAAACTTTACAGAGCGACAGAGATCTATGTGGAGTTTCACATGTAATCATTGATGAAGTACATGAGCGCTCAGTTTTGGTTTGTATTTGTTTTTACTTCCAATCCTCAGATTAAACATTTTAAAACTACATTGATATATATATATGTGTGTGTGTGTGTGTGTAATTGTGTTGATCAGGAGAGAGAGTGAGATTCCGTACTAGCCCTCGTGCTCCCACGCCACAGCTGATTGTTTCTCCCTCAGTTTGATACCCTCGAGGTTCCTTTTGATGTCCATTTTGTGTCCGTGCGCTTTGTCAGAAAATCTGATTTTTTTTTTCGTACTGTCAAAATTCCGTACGATTTTGTCCGTACAGTCAGAAAAATCCGTACAGCCCGTATAGTCAGGAAAGTCTGTACAGTTTGCCTGCCAGAAATTGTTTTTCTGTATTGCCAAAAATCCGTACGATTTTGTCCGTATAGTCAGAAAATTCACTACAGTTTTGTCCGTATAGTCAGGGAAGTCCGTACAGTTTGCCTGTCAGGAAAAAAAAGCTTTTTTTTTCGTACTGTCAAAGATCCGTACGATTTTGTCCATACAGCCAGGAAAAAACCATACAGTTTTGTACCTGATGTGCTTTCCTCCTTGTAAAGCGTTGCTGCTTCCAAGTTTTTTCCTTGACTTGAATGGCGGATTATTCCTATGAGAAAACCTTTCACAAAGACAAGTCGGTTTCCAACAAGAAACAAAAACAGGTGATGGATTTAGATGATTCCCTTCATGACTCTGCTGAGGCTTAGCTTGTTTATGAGGTTATGCATGAAGGGTTTGAAGACACCCGTAAAGGTTGGAAATATCCACTTCCCACCACTGGCATTATGGTGGAAGTGGATGATGTATTTGATCCAGTTAAGGAGTATGCAAAGCATGCGATTATAATTTTCTTTCCAGGATGGATGCTTGCTGCAGCAGATGTTGGGAATTGGTTGACTCGAACCCTTGGTGGTTCTTATGTCAAAAAAGTTCATTATGCAGCGAGGGGCTTTTTTGAGATCATCATGGCTGATGAGGAGCACCGTCAGGTTTTGCTGGAGCACTCTCCTCTTTTCTATGGCCAGCAGATTGGTCCATGTTCAGCCCTGGTCTGCCACCCGGGATTATTAGGCATTGATTCGGCATCGTTGCCCTGTTTGGGTAGAAGTTGTGGATTTTCCTCAATGCTTGTCTTCTCTTCTACCTAAAATTGCAGCTTCCCTCGGTAAGGTGGTATGTCCACTGCGACCCAATGGAAATTCGAATCGCTTCTGCATTTTGTGGGATACAGATCATCCCACTCTAGCTTCATACTCGGTTACTGTGAATAATGTTTCCATGGGGAGTCCCTTTTACAAGCTCAAGTGGGGGCTGTTTGCAGGTGCTTGCTTTGAATGCAAGCAATTTGGGCACATGGCTTCACAATGCCCTTCCCGAGCTCCACGGATGCCAGTGCAAGCTGAAATGGTTCAGCCCTTTGAATAAGAATGCAAATGCCTCTTTTGTGGTAAAAAACAAAGGGGTCAAACAGTTTTTCTCTGTTCAAGACAAAGGCAAAGCCTCGGCTGTCTCACATGGTAATGCTTCTTTTCCTGTGCCTTTGTTCTCTCCACCTCAGGGGAAGGGGGAAAAATTTTTGACTGATGGATGGCAAACTCCTCGCAAAGTGATCTCCCCCAGGCGACCTTTGCCTTCTCGGACTTGGAGTGGTGCATCCTCTCATGGGAAAACACTTGCTGAAAACTCTGGTGTTGGCTTGACATGGGCTGCTGTGACTGCAAATCGGACCTTGTTTCCTGAAGAAGAAGTTGCTGCACTTTTGTCCTCTCCTCAGGCTGATGCTTCATCCCAAGGCAGAGGCCCGGACATTGAGGTGGAAATGCAGACGTAGACAACCCGTTAGTTGCTGTACATACCTGTCCCATAACTGTAAATATGCTTGATAATCTGAAGTGTGTTACTCTCAATGTACAGGGAATGTGTGATGGTCGCAAATGGAAACTGGTCTAGATGTATATGAGGCAATTGCAGCCTGATATAATTGCTTTGCAAGAGCATAATCAGCATATGTATGCTGGTCAAAAAGGCCATTTTGCTGGTTATGATATCTTCTATGCTAGAGAGCACTCCTTTTCTGGTGTGGCTTTTTTGGTAAAGCACAACCTTCAACCTGTTGTGGCTCTCAATGATCGCCATGGTAGATGGATTATTGTTCAATGCCTTGTTCAAGGGGAAATTTTTGAATTTGCATCGGTTTATGCTCCCCAGTCTTCTTGTGATAGAGCTTTGATCTGGGCTGCCATGCATACTTATCCATGGCGACAACATGTCTTCATTTGTGGTGACTTTAATAATGCCCCTCAATCGGGTGACAACACCTCAGGCCACACTCATATATTGGCTTCTGAAACATAGGCATGGTTTGATTTTTTGCTTCAGTTGCGCCTGGTTAATCTCTGGAAGGAATTACAGCCCATGCTTCCAGGTTATACCTTTCAGCATAAAGCCTTTGACACAGTTCAATGGGATTTCATCTTGCAAACTATGCGTTGGGGTTTGGACAAAAAATGCAGCAGGTTATTTACTAGCTTTATAGAGATAGCAATGCGGCTTGCATTATTTCTGGGGATATCTCTGATGAGTGGACTGTTCATTGTTTGGTCCGCCAAGGATGCCCTCTCAGTGCTTTACTGTATGCCATTGCTACTCATCCTATGCTGCAATATATTGATCATCTTGTGGCTACAGTATCACTTCATGGCTTGGAATTGGTGCTAATCGCAGCATGGTTGCTCAAGCTTATGCTGATGATTCTTTCTTTACCCCGAAGAATACGCCCCATGATCTTGGTGCCTTGATGCAGGCCCTTTCTATTTATGGTTTGGCAGCTGGTCTTCATGTTAATTTTCAGAAGTCTAAGCTGCTCCCTTTGCATTCCAAAGACTGGCATAGTCTATTATGGTCCGGGGATATCATTCCACCCACTCAGTTTGTTCGTCATCTTGGTTACCCTTTGGGGTGGGAACTCACTCGCTGACAACAAACTGATTGGGTTTTGGCTAAGCTTCAGAAAAAGCTTGAGTATTGGAAACTGGCAACCTAGCCTTTGCACGTTCGTCTTCGAATAGTGCAGTCCATCCTTGTGGCATATATTCAATTTTACTTGCCATTGATCATGTTCACTAAGGCAGATCTTACATCTTTCATGTCTGTCTTTGTGGAACTCTTTTGGCGATCCAAACATGGCAGAAAAAGTCTCAGGCTGCTTTCGATGCATCACATTTGTTCTCCCAAGATGCATGGTAGATTGAACATCACGGATATTCATGTGCATATTCTTGCCCACAGGGGGAAAATGTTGCTGCAATTTCTGCAAGGTGATCAGGCTTGGGCTTTTATGATTAGGACTTTGGTCACTCATATCAGTATCTTTGTGTTTGGTCATTGGCAACTCGATCACTGGGATTTCTCTTTTGGCTGCACTGATGGCACTTTGCCTGGATGCCCTTTTGTCTCCCGCTTGCTTCTTGACTAGAAGCATGTTCTTTCTCATCTGGAATGGAATGGACGGCAATCTTTGCTTGGGAATTCTTTGAGAGCTGAAAGCATTCACTGGTCGAAAGTCTTTCAGCCTCCCTTGGCTTTACAGGAACCTTGACGTTCCTACTTTGTCTCGTTTAAAGGCATCACCTGGGTTGCTGATGTTATAAGATGATGATGGTATTGTGCTCCCCTTTTCTCTAGCAGCCACTACATATGGATTGGGCTCTCATTATTGTCCTTTGTGGCAACAAATTACTTCTATGCTTTCGCCCTTTGTTCCGATTCCTCCTTTGGAACTCCAGGACCGACTGGAAGATTGGACTTTGACTCCTCCAGGGTCCTCTTCTCGTCCTTTGAGGCTATCTTAAATTATTGTACCTGCATTGTATAAAATCCTTTTGCCTCAACCTCGGGTTTCAGAGAGAGGTGATTCTGTTTGGCGAATGCATCGCCCAGCCAAGTGGTGGAGGAAAAGATTATAGCAACTTTGGGCCTATAAAGTACCGCTTCGACAACAGGTTTTCTTTTGGCGAGTTCTTTTGGGAGTGTTTCCATCTGGACAGCTATTAGCTCATCGACACATTGCTCCTGCACTTTGCCATAGATGTTCTGCTTCTTCGGAGAGTGTGCCTCACTTGTTTTGGCATTGTCCGTGCTCTCGTGAGTTTTTTGATATGCTTCGACAGCACCTACGAGCGAGATTCCCATCTGTCCCGTTTGGGAAGTTCTTCTGGCTATTTGGGTTTTATCCATCCAAACTGGAGTTTCATCTTTTCTTCGTTTGGGTTCGCTACTGGGCACTATGGACTTTATGGACATATAGGAATTGTAAAGTCTTTGGTGATCCTACTTTCTCTCTATTTGGGTTTTTTAGGCGTTCTCTGCAGCAATCTTTCTTTGATTGCTTGCAGACCCACTACATAGATCATGAGGTCTTTTTGGCATATACTGAAATTTTCAGTTGATGTAATTTTAGCACCTTTTTTTTTTTGGGGAGGTTGCTACTCATATAATATAATCAATCAAAGATTTCACCCAAAAAAAAAAAAAGAAGAAAAGTGTGTGTATACACGATTATTCGGACTGGGTCACATGAACTTTGTAATATTGGATAGGGTTAGTTGCTACTTTTGTTGGTACAGTTTGCCTGTACAGTTTGCCTTATTAATCTAGACGGTTACTAGAGTGTGTTTGTCAGCATAGCACATGGTAGCCCATGTTGCTATATCTATCTTGTGCTCCTTTGCCGTTACATAAAACATTTGTATCTACATGCTAGTCAGATGTCACCAAAATATTTGTCTTTACATGCTAGTCAGATGTTTAATCTGGTGCTTTCTCACAATGTGGAGGCAACATTCACGGCCACTTGAGTGGAAAACCCTCTATTTGTCATCTATATAGGTTATTGGGTTTGTTAAAATGGTCGTCTCACAAAGTTGTGAATTTAAGAACATGCTGGTATGGCAGGGAGATTTTGCTCTTATAATTTTGAAGGATTTGATTGAGAGAAGACGAAGTGGTGGACTGTTTCCATTGAAAATAGTGTTAATGTAAGGCGTTCGGTATGCTTTGCAAATTGAATTATTGCCATTACATCATTTGCCTGTGGCTCTACAAGCAAGTTTTGATATTGCCCGTAAAATGGACAGGTCAGCTACAATTGATGCAAGGATATTTTCACAATACTTTGATAACTGTCCAGTTGTGACTGTTGAGGGTCGCACCTTTCCTGTGGACACCCTGTATCTAGAGGATGTTTATGAGATGCTAGATTACAGACTTACATCAGAGTCTCCAGTGGCAGTAAGAAGTAATCATATTCCACCCAAGAAGAATGTAAGGGTTTTGAGTTCGTTTGTCGTACATGGAAGGTTTTGTCTCCAACAATGCATGCTGGTGTAGTTTCGTAATAGAATACATTTTATAAACCTCTCCTTGAGATGGGGATACTTAACATTCAGTGTAGTCTTTTCATCATCTTCTATTGCAGAGAGCTGCTCAAAGTCTCACCAGCAGTAATAGAGGAAGGCAGAATCTCATTCAGTCTGGGTGGGGGGATGAGTATGCACTTGAGGAAGACCCTTATAATCCCATGTATGATGAACAGCTTTACAATGGTTATAGTGAAAAAACAAAGAAAAACCTGGTTTGTATAGTTCATATTCCACCTGCACACATCTGTATTTTATTCCTTGCTGTGCTATTTCTGCTTGTCAATCTGCTTATTGGATCTGTTGGTGGGATTATTTTGTTGGTTGCTTTCAGGCTATCCTCAATGAAGATGCCATTGATTTTGACCTGCTAGAAGATCTGATTGTGTACATTGATCAAACTGGTGGCAGTGGGGCAGTTCTGGTGTTTCTGCCTGTATGCTTTATTCTTCCTCTTTTACTTATCTGTTTTGAATTCAGTGAAGCTAAGTTTTGACCAATGCAACATATCTGCTTGTAAGCAGAATTCTGTGGTATGATTCCTCAAAGCTTATTATGCTTACACTAGCTTACAGTTTGAGACGTTCATAAAGTGAGTGTTTGCAGTGTTTAAGGTCTGGACTTAAAATGGTATAAACAACAGCTCTGGAGTATGTTGGCAAGTCCTAGTAATCTACCTGTGATATTCAGATCTGATAACCTGCCTGTCATAGTACGTGTTAATCTAATTATCTTATTAGAATATTAGCAAAGCTGGGGCCAGTTATTACGAGTTTTGATATAGAGATTAATTCTCACTGATGTGACTAAACAAGACATGTAAGAGGAGCCGCATTATGCTGTCACATGGGCTGGACTGTGTGTTCCTGCTTTAGTTCCATTAATTTCATCACAGTTTCAAACCTTTCAAGTCCTTAATTATTCGGGTTTGTCAGCTTTTGTTTACACTTAAACATAAATGAGATAAGCTGCGTTTAAAGCTGGAGTCCTTATGGGCAGCCGATAGAGGCAGTGTACCAGCTGAAGTGCTTGTAATGACCGAGAGGATTTAGGAGATGCAAATGATTTCTGGGGGAGTAAATCAAATGTATGTTTTAAAGGTGATGTGCAAATGTCATTGTAACTGAGAACACAAAGCATGGACTCGTTCCTCTGAGGCAGATGATAATGATGGCTCTTCACAATGTAAAAAGTGCATCTTTCTTTCTTTTAAAAAGAGTGTTGTGGTAGTTTTGAGCATTTTCTGGCATTGACTTCTCGTTTATTGCCACATTGTGCCACTGCTGGCGAAAGGAGTTGGAGTGATAATCTCTGACCTGAAACCTTAGTTTTGAAAGTTTTGTGGATCAATAAACTAACCGCTCTGAGTTCCCATGATCCTTGCTAGTCTTTTGCTAACTCAGGTATGACCATAACAATAGCATACTAACTTAGTTTTATGCAAAACCAGGCTTGGGAAGGTAGTCCTACATATAGCCTGATTTTGCAGTTCTGGCATTGGCCTCTCCTTCATTGCCACATCATGCTGCTGCTGGCCAAAAGAGTTGGGGTGCTAATCTCGGATCTGAATCCTTAGTTTTGATCCAATCCCTTGGATAACCTAACAAGGGACCAATTTCAAATCACAGGTGATAGACATACTAGCATTAAAGTGTCTTGGCGTTCATCTCTCATTTTCCAGCCCCCATCATCATCAAACAGTTGGATTAGCGGAAAGACTAGTTGAAACACTGAAGCAGATGATCAAGACATACGTCAATCCCGGCCATGGCAATTGGGATCGAATTTTGCCTTATGTTTTTCCTGCGTACCACACTACAATAGAAACCTCAATTCACATTAGCCCATCAGAGGAAGGACATTCCCATTAAAGGGGTATGATGGAATGTAATGCTCAATCCTTCTTCAATTTCCCAGAATCATCACCTTGAGGGAAGGCCTACTTCATGATGTTGATCAAGCTTGAGGGAAGTGTTGAGAGTTCACACTCAACATCATGTGATCACGTGTACATAGCACCATCATGTGATCATATGTGCATAGCACTAACCTTATAGAGTGCTATAAAGGAAAGGGTTAGATCCCCTAACCCTAAATGGGTTTGTATATATTCTATTTTTTCAACTAAATCTAGTGTACAGTTAGTCAACAGTTAGTCATTTGTGGTGTGCTCTCTAGCTGTGCACTCTCTCCTCATCTCCACTCTCCTCCTCTCCCCTCTTCATATTTTGTCATGCTATTCTTACCGACTCTCCCTACTAGCAGAAATAGCGCTTGTGTTAACCATATTAAAGCGCTTGGGACAAACCTGGTATTAGGAGGTGGTCCTAACCAATTCCCAAATAGCGCTTGTGTTAGCCTCGCCACTCCTAGGCTTGGGTGATTTGGGGCTCAAACTCCCTGAGCGCCCTCACACCTTCACTTGTTTGTGGTCATGCATGATGCATGAGACTCAAACCTGGAGTAGCGAGGCTCAGCTTCATCGAGACACTCAATGGTAACCTTTTCTCGAGATGATATTTGGGGAACAAACTCCCTGAGTTTGAGCTGTACTCCTTTCATGGCTATTTTCATTGGCGTCGCTATTTCCTCTGCCCGATCTCTTTACGGATGTGACCCATAGTTCCCACCTCAACTGCTGGAATTACAAATTCCAAGAAGATGCACAGGCGCAATTGGCTGGTATAATCATCTCCACAAGGTCCAACCGATGCTATGATCAGCCCTACTCAACAAACTGCGAGTAGCACAAACTCGACAACAACGACTGGACAACGAAGGACATGCAGATGTCAAATACTGTGAAAGCAATCTCATCTCAGTATATTACCGAGTGCATCATAAGGGATTGTGTGAAACAATTGGATTGGCCCATACAAGATTTTTCTCCACAACCCAACGTACACATACAAGATGCAGAGGATTGCACTGAGTTCCCACAATCCTTGCTAGTCTTTTTCTAACTCAGGTATGACCAGAACAATAGCATACAATTATTTTTGGCAAGCTAGTCCTACATGTAGCCATTTTTTTCTAAGTGGAAGAGTTATCAAGTGGTCATGTCTTAGTTTGTCGCCAGGCCTTCTGCTCCTTAGTCAAGAATTTCACTGGAAGGTATGGGATCTAATTCAAATCACCTGGTTGAATTCATCCATTTGTGGAGACAAACCTATCTCATTCTTGTAATTACATGGAAATCAGTGGACTTTTATGCTTAGAGGCCTGTTGTCCTTATTTACATCCTCACATTTGTTAGGAATTGAGGTTGAGTTTCATGGTTTCAAAGAGGGTGTTAAAAACTGAATGTCTTGTGATGTTCTCATTGCATGGTCACGACTATTCTAAGGGCACCAGTCATTTTATAAGGATGATAGTTGTCTATCTCTCTTGTCAGTCAGACTAATGATGTAGCTCAACATCTTATGTATCAGAATCAGTTTAAAAATCTGTTGGGTGTGTTGCCTTTCCGTCTCTTATTTAGGAGATTATGTGGAGGACTTGCCAAGCAAGGGAATGCCAAGAGCTTCTTAACCAATAGCCATCTCCTGGTAGATGCAACACTTTGTTAGGATCAGATGGAAAGGGGCTTGGGAAAAATGGACGCCCTTGATCTGGACAGCGAAGAATGTTTTGTGATATAATGAGGAATCTTAGAGGCGTGGACCACTGCATGAAAGTGACCTACACTGGAAGACCACCATTCCAAATGAAATGGAAGGTTGAAATGAGGAACAGTGTGCCTGCACAGGGCAAAACATAGGATTGCTTCATAGTTTGTTTTGCACGTAAGGAGGAAAATGGGGGAAATTTACTGCAAATTTAGGATTGGGAAACTATTCTTTGATGTGTGTTCCAAAGTGGAAGCATTATCAAGTGGTCAGGCCTTATTTTGTTCAAGACTTTTCATTGGTGTGGAATGCAAATCAGATCACCCAGTTGAATTAGTCCATCTGTGGAGATCCTAATGTTACTCTATGGTGCTATACTTGATGCAGGGAATGGCGGATATTCATTCTCTAGTGGATCGATTAGCAGCTTCCAAACACTTCCGTGGCGCCTCAGATTGGATACTACCTTTGCATTCGTCAGTATCCATTCTTGAACAACGGAAAGCATTTCAAACTCCTCCAAGTGGTGTACGCAAGGTTGGATTTTCATATATGATTTTTTTAAAACAGTAGATGCTTTATGTGGTGTGCTGGTCACTTTCCACAAGCAACTATGTGGTTTCATCATGACTGAGTGCATTATAAATGAAGTATTCTTATAACTTTTTAAGGTTTCAAGAATCCATATCGATACACACCTTGTAATTCATAGTAAAGTTGGCACTTAGTGCTCGACAGATCAACCCCATCAATAATAAATTGTCTTGTTTTGCAGGTTGTGGTAGCAACGAACATTGCAGAGACAAGCATAACGATTGAGGATGTTGTCCATGTTATCGATTGTGGCAAGCACAAAGAGATCCAATATGATCCTCACAGAGTTAGTGCTCTTATATATTGTTTAAAAATTCTTTGGCCTTTCAGATCATTTGTAATTATGGGCTAGAAGCTCAGCAAATATTGAAGAGTGCAAATAAGAAATGGGTTTGAACTTTGATCTTAAAAGAAATGTTTGTTTCTGCATTAAAAATCTTCCAAGTAACCGAGAGTATGGACATATATGGTCTTGGAGAGAGCTGCATATCCCTGTGATCCATCCAGTCTTGGTGAAAGACTGTGTAGGGTTGCTAAGATCCCGGTTGGTCAGTGCTCGCTCCTAGATGCTAGGAATGTCTTCCTTTGCGTTGCCATTTGGATCAATCTAGCTACAACCTGTCGTTCTGGGAGAGACAGAAAGGTCATCAGACCATTCTCTGCATATCCTGTGCTGAGCCGAGTATCCCTGACACTGCCATATAAATCAAATGCTCGCCCTCAATCAAACAGTCCAGAGATTTTACAGAGCCTCTCCTTCCTGGGGGTGTCTGTCCATCTACTGGTCTCTACCTCCAGGTCATGCGAGCTGACTCTAGATCTGCAAATAGCCTGTTTCTTGTACATGGAGATATTGTCCTTGAGATACTGTTGCTCATTGTTTGTTAACATGGGGTTATTTCTTTCTTGTAAAACTCCATTTCCTCCTTACATCACTTTATAATTTTCAAGAGAAGCCCTATCTAGATTTCTTTAAGGGCAGGGTGTGAGACCGGCTATGGTCCCAAAGGTCCCTGAAGAAGTCTTACACAAATTGTCCACCACTTTCTGCTGCACAAAGTCCCATTTCTTCTATGAAGAAGTCTGGGATCTTCTGCTATCTGGGGCCATGTCCCATAGTGGGTCTCATGAGTCTAGACCTAAGTCGGAGAATCTCATGTATGAAGAGTATGGTGGATGTCTGAGTCATCAATGGCTACTCATATTCGTGTATCCATGGGAGAAAAGGCATTGATATCTCCCTCAGATCTCATATTACATGGACATCGCATTTGGACATGCTCTTAAGTGTGTATTACAAAGTGGTGCAAAGCCTTAGGTCCTGTGGTGTCGTGTGGTTGTAATCTCGTGACCTGCCGCAATCTGGTATCTATGAGATGAGGTTTCGAGCTGGCCCATGGTCATCCATACTGCATGGAAGATTGATGTACAAGTATCTTGGCGCCTGGAGAGAGTGTTCCCACAATAATTGCTTTCTGTAGAAGGCCATGTTGGTCCCATGCGGCTACATGGGAAATATCTATGTCCTATGGATGTATACTTGCCATAGGTCAGCTCAGATGAGTTGATGAGTAGCCTGCTGTGTCAGATGCAAGAAAGGGGCATTTAGTGAGTTCTGATATGGCGGTGATCAATAGGCATGTCCTGCAATCAAAACCAGCGTGAGATGATCATCTAGATATGTCCTTGTTCCCTTCAAAGCTGCTCTCATACTCATAAAAGTAGATCTATATGCTGTTGTCCTGAATCTCACAATCATAGGTCTAGATGGTGCATCATTCTTGCCTACTCTCCACAGCCACCCCTCCGGAGCCTCATATTCTGCTCTCTCTCCTCAATTCCCTCCTGTGGGCTGACTCCCAAGTATATCCTATCACTGCAGGCAGCCCTCTCTCAGGGTTCTCATGTGTCTCAGTGTAGAAGATCAGGTCTCTTTCAGTGTATGTCTCTAAGAAGCCCCCAAGGTCGGACCAGAGGGTGCCATTGCAATTCCACACCGCTATCATCAGCTTATTATGTGCTCTTATCTCATGGGTCTGACACCGTCATTTGTTTTTCGCTGCACCCTCTTCCTGCTCCCCTCTTTCTGCCCTCTCTCGGATAGTTACCTTCCCGTCTCTGTAGGCTGCCCATTTCCCTTCTTGCCTTGCTTCCATAACTCGCACCATCCCTTCCCTCCTGTGCTCTTGTTGCAGGAGTGTGAGATCATCATCCAAATAGATTTTGGTGCCCTTCAGTGTGGTCCTCATGTCCATGAGAGTAGATCTTTCATTTGCTGTCCGCAATTTGATCACCATGAGCCTTGTCGGTGCATCTGTCTCACTTACTCTTTGTTATGCTCTAGCCGAGATAGCATGACCTCGGAAAGATCGGTGGGCATTTTCTCTTAGATGACCAACTTTTATAATAATTAGTGTGCGTAAATGAAATGGTCAAGAGAAGTAACTGCCAAGGTCCTAGGTGAGGGTGAAATGGCATTGACTAGGTGGTTCTGAGTGCTAAGGCCTAGGTGCACCTAAATGTGCAATAATGCCAAGGGGCAAATGGTTTTAATGTGCCCCAAGAGAGGGGTAAATGGTGCACCAAGTGAAAGGCTAAAATGATGACATGTGGCAAGGGGGAACCATCTAGGGAGTTGAGGGTCTCGTGGATATGCATGAGGAAAACAAGAAAGACGTATGAATTGGAAAATGCGATCTAGGAGAGTATGGCTGGGTGGAACAATTGTGATGCCATCGCCCGTGATCTGAGTGTGAGTTAGAATCGAGATTGTATCAATTGGTATCAGAGCTGAAGGTAAGGAAAGGAGGCTCGTAGGCTGTGACGGACAGCAGGCGGTGGGAAAAGAAATTTTTAACGGCTGCTCGTCGACGTGCTCCACGAAGACCATCGTCGCCTACAAAGACCATGGAGAAGACAATCGTAGGCTGGGAGCGCAGAGGTGACGCGGGCCGTTCGTGACGGGGAACCTCTGGTGGCGGAAGATTTCGATCAAGCTTTGACAGGCGTCTCAGGTGGACGTTCTGCTAGGACGGCGTAGCGTAGGATTGACGGACATTTGTTGCAGGCTTTCCTCCATCAGAACATGGTCCGTCAACGAGTTTTGGGAACTCGGTCAGTCATCCTTTTTAGTTACCCCTGGTGGAGCATCGACGGGCGACTGTGTGGAGACAAGTGAAGGCTGAACGGGGCGAAGACCTGCGGATCATAGTTGACGTGACGAATTGGAAGGCTCTGAACGAAGATGCCGTTGCAGGCCATATGATCTACCAGTTAATTCTGAGCGCAGTTGGCAGTGAACGCTGTTGACGTGAGAGATTTGTACACAGGGAAAATCAGGAAGCGAGAGGCACACAAATTATCAATTTTTGCCTTTAACCTTGTCTCAGAGCGAAGCGCGCATACTCAATCTGCGTGGAGCTTCCAGGGAGCATTTTTTCCCCTCTATACAAATTTTGGGTGGTTGTCGATTTGTTTTCTACAACAGAGGCTGTCGTTTAATTTCCTGCATAACAAAAGGGAGATCTGAAAAAAATAAATAAATCTATTTTCCCTTGTGAAACTATGGAGGCAGAAGGACTGAATTCTAGGGTGAATCCTAGTGAGTCTAGAGTACGGTCTGCACAACAAATGTCACATCACACAACACCTACTTTGGTCGGTAGGATTTCGATATTAGAAGATGCTTTACAGCAGATTATGAACCAGTAGCTTCAAGTGAACGCTGGTCAGAATGAGATCAGGGAGATGGTGCAAGCCTTGTCGGCTAGACCGTCTAGAATTGATAAGGGCAAAGCTCTAGCAGAGCCAGAGCCCAGTATACATTCATCAGAGCGTGCAAGGGTCAAGGTGCCTAATATTGCTAACTATAGACCAGAGAAGTACGCTGGTTAGATGACCGAGCGTAGTTCTGATGTGATCGAGGTTTGGTTACACAAGTGGGAAGAAGCCTTCGCCATTTGTGAAATCAGATTTGATCTAAAGAAAATCCGTGAGGCCACTCACCTGTTTATTGAGGCAGTGGATAAATGGTGGATAAAGCAACATAAGGATCAAGTTGCTCCTACCACCTGGGAAGGGTTTAAAGCTGAATTTAAGAAACACTTTCTTCCACCTGATGAAGACTCCCGAGCTTGGGATGCTTACAGAAGTCTTCGTCAGAGGAGTCTGTCGGTGGCAAAGTACACTGACAAATTCAGGGAATGTGTCATGAAAATAACAGACCCTCTCCCTATGTCGATTCAGTTAAAAGACTATATCTATGGACTGAACGACAAGATCAAAATGGAAGTTCGGGCTAAATATGTGACTACATTAGATGAATCTATTGCAGTAGCCCTGAACTATGAGGATGCCAGAGGTAGACCTAGTGGATTTGTGCAGGTAGGGACTCAGTATGAGTACCCGAAAAAAGGGGGATTTCAGAGGAAATGGACTTCAAAGACAAGTGTCTCGCAGCCAAGTGGCCAAACCAAGCAGGTGAAGCCGGGTTGAGGGACCAGCAAAAACAAGTACCATCGTTGGGGTGAAAAGGAAGATAACTCCAATGGCAGCCCAGGCTTGGTCAAAGTCCTCGTTGACCCCTGAACAAAAAGAGAAAGCTAGAAAAGAAGGATTGTGCTTCGGCTGCCTTCAGCGACATCAGTGGAAAGATTGTCCATTGAATAAAGACCGTCGCACAGCTAATATGATAATATCTGAATGCAACGTGGAAATGCAGGAGAGTCCCAATGCGGAACATATGCAGATGCAATTGGTGGGACCTTCTCAGAGGTTAGTACCTGTGTTGTTAAGTGTGTCTGTTACTAAGTTAGTAAGTGGTGCACCTGATAACATCCTTTCTAAGCCCGCAGCAACAGGGTATACGGTTTTCGATGAGCCCGAGTTGATTAAAATGAAAGGGCAAGTAACCAGTCATGATAAGCGTCAACACACAATGTAATCAACTCAAAGCTTATTAAGAGGCTCAAATTGAAAACTAGTCCGTCTGACTATGCTTATACGGTTAGGATGGCGGACGGAAGTTCAACTGAAGTATGGGACCAAAGGGTTACCCAGTTGGAACTTCGAATTCAGGACTATGTTGAGAAGCTGGACTTTAAATTGACCAGACTTGCTCACGCAGATATAGCCCTAGGCATGGCTTGGCATTTTCGGAAAAATCCAGCCATTGATTGGAAGAAGCATATTTACCAGTTCAAGATGAACGGGGTAGAATATGTTTTGTGAGGTGAGAAGGATTTACCTCGAGGACCACTGATTTCAGCCATGGAAATTCGGAGGACTCCGAAAGAGTTTCTGTATCTGTGTATAGCATCGGTAGAGTCGATTGATAATGCATCGACTAGCACTGAGGCTACCCAAGATGGGGAAATGGCCGAGTTGGCTAAAGAGATATCAGAGAAGTTCTCTGAATGTTTTAGGGATGAACTACCTTATGGGTTACCTCCAGAGCGGAAAGTTCAGCATAAGATTGAACTGATCCCGGGGGTAGAACCTGTAAATAGACCTCCCTATAGAATGAGTTTTACTGAAGAGGCGGAGGTGCGTAGACAACTGGAAGAATACCTCAAGTTGGGGCAGATTCAACCAAGTTTCTCACCTTTTGCTTCGCCAGTGATATTAAAGAAGAAAAAGGATGATATGTTTCGCCTCTGTATAGATTACAGAGCATTGAATAATATCACTGTTAAGCAAAGGTATCCGATGGCTCGGATTGATGATTTGCTAGATGCATTACATGGGGCCGTGATTTTCAGCAAGATAGATCTTAAGTGTGGCTACCATCTGGATTAGAGCCGAGGATGTGCATAAAACCGCTTTCAGAAGCAGGTTTGGTCATTATGAGTTTTTGGTAATGCCCTTTGGACTTACCAATGCTCCAGTGACATTCGTCATGCTTATGAACGATTTGCTACGTCCGTATATTGGAAAGTTCGTAGTACATTTTATTGACGATATCCTGATATTCAGTAAAAGTATTACTGAGCATCGTGAACACTTAAGAATAGTGTTCAGTACTTTGAGGAAAGCCAGTCTTTATGTAAATAAAAAGAAAACTATACTGTGTCTGGTTAGGCTGGAATATTTAGGGTTCATAATTACTCCACAGGGGGTAGAAATGGATCCGAAGAAAGTCGCAGCGATACTAACTTGGCCAATCCCTCAGAGTCTGACCGCGTTTTGCGATCATTCTTGGGATTTGTCCAGTTTTATAGAAGGCATATCAAAGGATATTCCGGAATAGTATCGCCATTGACTGATCTGACCTCAGATAAAGTACCTTTTATTTGGGGACAGAATCAACAAGAAAGTTTTAACACCATAAAACAAGCTGTGGTCACAGGACCGGTGTTAAAAATAGTTGATCCCCAGAAACCGTTGTTCCTAGAAACCGATGCAAGTGGCATTGCGGTAGGAGCAGTTCTCCTTGAAGAGGGAAGGCCAGTAGCCTTTGAAAGCAAGAAGCTTTCTCCCTCTCAAAGGAATTGGCCAACTCATGAATTGGAGTTGTATCCTGTTGTTATCCATGCTTTGAAAACATGGAGGCATTATTTGTATGGTTCAGAGTTTTATGTGGATGTGGATCATGATACTCTGAAACATTTTTATAAACAGCCTGACTTGAGGGGCCGCCAAGCTAGGTGGGCAGAGCTCATGCAGGAGTTTAATTTAACGATTCGGTACCGAAGAGGAAAAGACAATAAGGTTGCTGATGCGTTGTCTCGCATTATGCACAACCTGAGTTTCACGGTATTAGAGAGTGCTCTAATGACCGAGATCAGAGAAACTCAAAAGGTGGACGAGTTTGTCCAGAGCTTATGGCCTAAGGCTCATGTGTTGAAACCCGGGGAAAATGATAAGGATGACTTGGCATCTAGAAAAGGCCAAACTTATGCAAGATATACCATAAGGGATGGTATGCTAGAAAGAAATGGCAAGGTTGTAGTACCTAGTCAGAATGATCTTAGGCAGAGAGTCATTCGACAGTGCCATGATAGCCCGTGTGCGGGACATCCAGGAGTCGAGAAGACATATGATCTTGTGAAGCGAGATTTCTTCTGGCCAAAGATAAAAAAGCATATTCATGAATGTGACACGGTGTTTCTCGTGTCAGGTAAGCAAGGCCGAATGGGTGAAGCCACTCGGACTTTTACAGCCCTTGGAGATACCACTAAGTGGGAGAGCATTTCCATGACTTTATTGTAGGGCTGCCTACGACACAAGGAGGGTATGATTCTATCCTTGTGGTGGTTGACCATCTAACCAAGATGGCTCACTTCATTCCGACTAGAGAGTCTGTTAGTGCCCCGCGAGTGGCGGATTTGTTTATTAAACATATATTTCGTCTGCATGGATTGCCTAGATCCATAGTGTCAGACAGAGATGTCAGATTTACCGGTCATTTTTGGACAGCGGTATTTGAGACACTAAGGACTGAGTTGGGAATGAGTAGTGGGGATCATCCTGAGACGGATGGTTAGACGGAGAGAGTCAACCAGACTTTAGAGGATATGTTGAGAGCATATGTGTCATTGAGGCAACATACGTGGGACAAGTGGTTGCCATTGTTGGAGTTTGCCTACAATGATAGAAAACATTCATCAACCGGGTTCAGTCCGTTTGAGCTGAACTATGGTTATAGACCAACCAATCCAACTATAGTTGGAGTACCTCAGAAAGTGCCTAGTGCCGCGAACTTTGTGGTTCAGATGCGGGAGATGCTAGCACTTGCGAGAGCTAATATCCGCCAGGCTATGGATAGAGCCAAGGTGTATGCGGATGAAAACCGGTCTATAAGAGTATTTAAGGAAGGAGAAAAAGTTTTTCTCAGAGTTCCTTTGCACTTGAAGTTGTTGACTTCAGGAGAGTGTGCTAAGTTATCACCTCGATACTGTGGGCCGTGGTTAATTCTAAAAAGAATAGGCAAGGTAGCCTATAAATTAGAATTACCACTGGGGTGTAAGGTGCACCCAATGTTTCATGTTTCTCGTTTAAAGAAATTTTTGCATATTGGTGACTCACTAATCGAAGGTGTGGTTTTATTTCAAGAGATAGAGGATAATGCAAGACGCAGACCAACAAGAATCCTGGACCGAGGAACAATGCAAATACGAAATCGGAAGATACCCACGGTGTTGGTTGCATGGCATGGTCAGCCTCTATCGGAAGCTACCTGGGACTCCGTATACCAGTTACGGAGAGTGTTCCCAGATTTCATCATTGAGGACGCTGATGCTTGAAGAGGGAAGGAATGTTATGCTCTAGCCGAGATAGCATGACCTCGGAAAGATCGGTGGGCATTTTCTCTTAGATGACCAACTTTTGTAATAATTAATGTGCGTAAATGAAATGGTCAAGAGAAGTAACTGCCAAGGTCCTAGGTGAGGGTGAAATGGCATTGACTAGGTGGTTCTGAGTGCTAAGACCTAGGTGCACCTAAATGTGCAATAATGCCAAGGGGCAAATGGTTTTAATGTGCCCCAAGAGAGGGGTAAATGGTGCACCAAGTGAAAGGCTAAAATGATGACATGTGGCAAGGGGGAACCATCTAGGGAGTTGAGGGTCTCGTGGATATGCATGAGGAAAACAAGAAAGACGTATGAATTGGAAAATGCGATCCAGGAGAGTATGGCTGGGTGGAACAATTGTGATGCCAGTTAGAATCGAGATTGTATCACTCTCCAAGCTGATTCACAGGTGAGGTTGATGCCCATCTTTTCAAATAAAGCCTTGGCATCTGACACGGGGGTATCTCCCACTATTAAGCCTCTTGCTAGTACATTCATAGCCTTGCTGTTACGCCGCTTTTCTTCCTCCAAAGTTTCAGAGATGAGTGGGTGCTGTTGTGCCTTTTTTCAGTACATCCTTCCATGTAAGCATATCTGCCTTCCCCTTCGTGATTTGCTGTGCGAACTCAGCATGTTTCCCCTGCATATTGGCTTGTAAGACTGCCATTTCCTTCTTGAGCTTCTCATTCTCAGATTTCAGCTCATCAATGAGTTTACATCCCTCTTATGAGGTCCCCTTTGTGTCCTTGAACTGCTTCATTTGCTCTTTGATAAGGTTCAGCTCTTCTTGGATAGGTGGCTGAAGCTTCCCTTCCTCCCAATGTGCACCTGCCTTTAACTTCTCATTCTCATCTTTGAGAGTGGCGTCTTGGACTTCTAGAATCTCAATTTGGGAGTTAAGAGAGCTGGTTTTCTCATTCAGCATTTGAGATACCTCTTTTGCCCATTTTCGTTTGCATTTCCTCTTGCCATTTCTTCATGTCATCTTGTAATTGAGCATGTAGGATGGAGAGCTCATCATTCCTGTTTTCCCCTTATTTCTTTTGTATGCATTCTAGCTCAGCATCCTGAAATTTACACATCTCCTTGATTGTTGATGTGCAACCTTTGATATTCTTATCTTCTATACTTGCGCTGTTTTCGCCTCTTGTTTTTTGGTCCTGTGGGCTGTCCATTGTTCCCATTTGATCCCTTTCTTGATCAGTGCTGACTTGCAAAGCACAAGAGAGCAGGAATGAAGAGATCCCTCACATATTTGCTGTCTTGGGTGAACTTAAAGCATGCTGGTAACTCTTCCCTTATCCTCTTTGTCTTTTCAGTATTGCATTTGCCGTTAGGATCACTTCTTCTGCATTTTCTTGATCTGAAGTTGTTTCTTGATTCCTGCTCGTTTGAACAGAGATATGGTGTTGGAGTTGAGGTGTAGGGGCTAGAAATAGCCTTTTTGAGCTGATGAAGGGCCTAGGGCAGCCCAAACCAGTCCACCCGAGATGGTAGACAGGTCATAGTCAATGTCATGATCATCAAAGTCACCATAGTCATAGTCCTCACTGATATCATCATCATCATCATCATAGTGGATACAGTCTAATCCAATACAATACAATGCAACACACAACATGGCATGAAACGTCAAGATAGGCCTGGTGATGAACCAGGCAATGTAGGCAAAAAGCCCATGACTACAAACCATGTGGGTGTCCGAGCGTACTACCTCCTTTGATCCCTCTCCACCTCCAATGCCATAGATGAAGTTAGGACTAGCCATGGCTGTCACATGTACCTCTGCACTTGGGTGCAAAGTGACACACTGGCTACATCGACACGTGCGTAGTAGTTCCCTAATAGGAGATTTTGTGGTATCTTGTGACCCCTTTGTGAGCCCTGTTCCAGGGATAGTCAAGCACAAGCTATGTAAGTCAGTATCTCAGCCTTAGGTCAAGTCAGAAGATAGGTGCTTGTTAATTGGTAACCACTGGAGAACAGTAGGTTAGTGTTTCCATCTTAGGTTTAGTGATATGTCTAGGTCTAGCCTAGGATAGGAGCCCTTTTGGGCCGCCTGGAACATATGAAAGGGAATGGGCTGGGGAAGGGCTGCTTATATAGGCTGCCTTGCACCCCACCCAAGGTGGGCTTTTATGGGGAAAAGGGCTGCAAAGCCAGTCCTAAAACAGCCGACTAGAAGGCGGCCTGTTAAGGGCAGGTTGGCTCAGCCCCAGCCCCTATTTAAAGGGGAGCCTCTTGCCTCTTTCAGTTATCTTTTATAGTTTTACACAGCTCATTCTCAGCTCTTTATTTCAGTCATCTCTCAGCTCTCTTATAGGATCTATCACTTCTAGCTTTCACTCTCTCACTCATGCAGTAACCCTGCATTCAAGTGGACAGCACAAGCCTCTCCCTTGCCTTGCAGAAGCGTCCTACATCTTCAGTGTGGATAGCATCAAGGTCTCGGTATTGGTCGGCGTTGCCTCTTAGGTCTTTGGGTCTGCTCTACGTTTGCGCAGTGAGCTCTTCAGAAGCGTGTTTCCATGCTCTCTTGAAGAGTGTTCTTTGTATTTCTCAGTTCTCCAAGTATAAAGCAAATTCTTCCCTACTTGGGGGAGGGGGCCCTTAGTGGGTAGAGACCCAATCGGTGACTCTACTCTCTCTCTACCCTCATCTCCTTTCTCTCTATATGGTGGATTACATTAATTCCTCGCTAAAGGTTTAAAGAAGGTGTTGTTGTGAATAACACGATCCGGAAAGGACACACAATCAAGCACCATGGAAGGGTCTAGAAAAGGAGTCATCATTGAAGACTATGAAGAGGAGAAAGACTACCAACAAGATCCACTTCTGCCAAGTGCTCAAGAAGTGTTGGTGAACCTTCTAGAGCAGAATCGGGTCCTCCTACAGGAACTCGAAGAACATTCATCCCAGCTAGAAGAAAGCAGAAGATAGCTAGACTAGACATAACAACGTCTGGAGGAAAAAGATGCAGAAAAGCTGCCGGAAGAAAGAGGAACCACAGATTTTGAAAAACTGCTCTTGTTGATGCGTGAGGAATGTAAAAATGAGGAGGCATTGCGATGCCTAGAGCTCGCCCTGGCAGAGAGGCAACAAAAGCTTGACCGAGAGGCAATGCTTCTCTAATACAAACAGATGTTAGCCGCCATGCAAGCAAGTTTGAGCGGAGCAGCCGTCACCGCCACAGCTTGACCATCGACAATGGTAACACCACTCACTCGGTCCACTCCAAATTTTGTTAAGTATGATGGTGAGTGTGACCATTCAACAATTTTGCAATTTATTCATAAGTTTGAAGCTCATTTTCCGTTAGTGCGAATTCAAGATGAGCAAGACAAAGTCCACCTCGCAGCCCCTCATCTTACGGGGGAGGCGGTTACCTGGTGGCAACATTGGGCTAGTAAGTATATCGACCCAATAACATTTAAGATGAATTTCGTTTGGGCAACGTTTGTGACCGACCTCAAAGCCCATTTTCTCCCACCTCAATATATGCTTAACCTGGAGGATGAGTTTTCTCGTCTCTCCCAGCATGGTTTGCTTGTGTTGACATACAGTAACAAGGTCATCACGCTGGCGCAACAGTTGGGCATGTCGGAGAGCGCCAAGATGAAGCAATTCATTTGAGGATTGAACACCAACATCCGTTATACCATTTGGAACTTCAAACCGCGAGATTATGAGTGGACGCTGACTCTCGCACAAAATCAGGACATGATGTTGAACAAGGGAAAGCCCAAGTAGGTCCATAAAGATTTCAAAGCCCTGTAGCAGTAAAACAACACAGCGGGTAAGGATCAGAAGGACAACCACTTCCAAAAGAAAGATGGCCAGGCTTCTGGTCAAAAGGACTCCAAGTGAAAGATGACTCCGGATGAGAAGGCTAAAGCGGGTGTTATGGGAGGCCGATGAGCAGAAGCAGTACCACCAAGAACATCGCTGCTTTCATTGCCACCACATCGCTGGGCATGGCAAGAAGGATTGTTCGAAGTGGCTTGCCGAGAAGGTTGCGAAAGTGCCTACTTCGTTTGTCGCGAATGTATTGGCTCTTCCAGCCCCGCCTCCCCCTCATGATGATCAAAAGAAGGCGCTCACTCGAGCGTACGGCATAGCTAATGGGCATGAGTTTATTGTCATGTTCGATGCGGGCAGCACGACCTGCTTGAATATGAGAGATTAACGGAATCCCTAGTATATTCCAATCACCGCGTATCACGGCGGGCTCAAGTAATCCTTCCACAATATTGAAGGTGTCTTGCCGCTTATCAGGCGTCAGTACATGCTCATGAAACCACTGAATCCGGAGTATCATGTCACACCCCATCAAAGGAGTCAGAATAAAATCCCGTGTAAACATGACCTTTTGAATTGAAAAAGTAAAATGGATGGCCTTATGCGTGATGTGTATGCACAAGCCAGGCGTGAACGTGTCCACTGCAAGCTCATGAGGGACCAAGGTGCATCCCACTATCTTGGCATGCTAAGGGGAGATGGCATCTTCTGAACTCCCCAAGGGTGCCATGTGTGCACTTGTCTACGTCTAGTGCCAAATCACTGCAATTCAACCCGCTCCTCCGATGGGGCAAGCTGGTGGATCTACTCCAAGAGTTTCAAGACATCATGCTCCGGGATGATCTGCCACCTAGCTTCCTCCCAACCAACTGGAAGATCATCGCATTGATCTATTTCTGGACTCGACACCTCCAAATAAGTTCCCGTATCGACTTTCCAAGTCTATGGAGGGGGAGTTAGAGCAGCAATTGTCTCTCAATTACTGCGCGTAGGGTTTATTAGACCTTCTTCTTCGCGTTTTGCTGCACCCATTCTATTTGTGGCAAAGAAGGATAAGTCCGCACGACTATGTGTCGACTACAGAGCACTCAACAAGTTTACAGTAAGCAACAAGTTTCCTATGCTCCGCATCGAGTACATATTGGAAAGACTCAATGGTGAGTACATATTGGAAAGACTCAATGGTGCAAAATTTTTCTCAAAGATTGACCTCAAGAGTGGCTACCATCAAGTCTCGATTTTTGAAGCTGCATCCCAAAGACAGCTTTCCGAATAGAGCGAGCTCTTTACGAGTTGATCGTCATGCCCTTTGGTTTGAAGAATGCACCACCAACATTCAACAAGATGATGTCGCGGGTATTTGCAGAGTACATCGGGAAGTGCCTGTTCATCTTTCTCGATGATATCGTTATCTTTTTTGCTATAGTTGAGCATCATATTAAGGATGTGTGATGTCTCTACAGTTATTGCGCGATAAGCAGCTATACCTCAACGCAAAGAAAAGTGAATTCGGCTTGCTGGAAATTGAGTATTTAGGCTACATCATTAGTGCTCAAGGGATTCGATTGGACCCAAAGAAGATTCAAGCTATCACAAGTTGGGCTGTCTCCACGAAGGCTCCGGAGATCCGATCCTTTATGGGTTTGTGTCAAGCATATAGCTCGCACATGGATGGTTTCTGGACACATGCAACCCCTCTTATAGATTTACTCAAGGGGGTAAAGACACGTAGACAAAAAGTTCAAGTCATAGGCAAAGCTTTGCAAGCCTTCCATGACTTGCAACGGTTTGCCACGACAGCACCAGTTATGAAGATCGCCTCTTGGGATGATCCATTTTTCATAATCACAGATGCTAGCAATGTCGCCATCGGGGGAGTTTTATAGCAAGAAGATAGGCCCATCACTACTCACCCAGATGGTGTCTCATCTCTTGAAGCCAACAAAAACACCGAATCGCTGGCAGAGATTATGGAGTCTATGAAAAGCTGCATCGCCAAAGCTCAAGCATCGTATACGCGCAAGGCTAATAAATCCAATGAGATGTAAGGTGTATTTACGCATTATCAAGCAAAGATTGAAGCAGGTGGGCAAGCGATGACCTAAGCTACCCTTCAGGAGCTTCGGACCCATTCCCTATTATTCAAAAGATCAATGATGTCTCAATGAAGTTATGCCTTCCAGACAGTTGGACTATGCACAATGTGTTTCATGTAGCTTGGTTGAAGCCATATTTTGGATTGCCTCTTTCATAGATTTCCAACAAGCAACAACCTGAAGTTCTTGATGGAGCCAAAGTTTTGCAGCGGGATACGATCAGATTACTGTTGCATGTTACAATGGCAGTCTGCGTCATCCAACTATCATGGTACCAAAGTCTCTGACCCTATCGAGATAAGTGACCACCTAGAAGACTGCATGAAGCTGTAGACAAGTATGATCTGATAGGCTTATGGTGGATCATTTGAGTGAGAAGCAGAACCTTGAATCTCAGTATGTGGGACCAACTTGTCTCCCATAAGTCTGGCTCCCAAAAGGGACTACCATACATCCCTGCCAGGTGGACTAATGATTAAAAAGAAGAGACTTGATTCTAGGATCCTGAAAATGTGAGTGGAAGCATTGGCACTCCAGTCTAGGTAATGCGGCATGTCCCTTGCTCAAATGGGCATGCATAGTTGGTTACATCATGAAAATTGGACCTGAAAAGAGGACACCCAGGTATGTGTAGGATGCAACAATCTCTATCAGAGCCCTGTCGAAGGTAAACTGCTCTTTGTGTGCAGCCGCTCAAGATGTGTTAAAGATCATAAACCTTAGCTTTACTCAAGTTGACCTTCAAATCATGTGTATTGAAGAAAGACTGGAGTGCCTACAAATGTTGTTGGAGACCCTTAGCTGAGGAGGAGAGTAGGACCACATCGTCTGCAGATAGTAGAATCAGAATCAACAAGGTCAGCCAATGAAGGACATGTGCCTCCTAGAGTCGTGATGAAGGACTTGAGCTCGTCGATGTACATGCCAAACAAAGTCGGTGATAACGGACAACCTTGTTTGAGTCCGATTGTGCTCATGGTCTCCTTTCTTCACCCACTCAGAGTCTTGACTCTACTGATACTACCCACTCACATAGTGCCCAGACTGCCTAGATAATTGTTAGAATTATAGATATAATTCAGCAGCGACCAATGTAATTTAATAAGCTAGTTAGGGGCACTTTTCCCTCTTTAAGAGGTTTTTCCCCCTAATCGCAGTTAGTTCACTAACTATGGTTAGTGACTACTAAGGTTTTGTCACTAGGACAAAACCTTATCTCTCACTCTTTCAGTTGTACTCTCACACTCTTCTATTGCAACTAAGCTTTCAAGCTTTCAGCTCTCAGCTCACTCTCTCTTGCTCTCTCTCTCCCCAATACTCATATTTGGTATCAGAGCAGGTTCAAGAGCTCCGTGCTCCCTGCTCCCTTAAGCTCTTGCTCTCTGCCTCCAGCTCTAGCCCAACATCTCCCTGCTCCAATCGCTCGCTGTCCGTACTGATCTGCAGTACCTACGCTGTCCGTACTGATCGTGATCGTCCGTACCTACTGCTTTTGTATCTTCCATACAGTCCTGTCGTATCTGCTCGAACCTACTGTTTGTCGTCCGTACCTGTGCTTCCTTGACGCTCCGTACGTTCGCCGTACATCTTCTGTACTGCACGTCGTACAGCAGTTGCTGTCCGTACTAGCCTTACCTGCATCAACGTCGTACCAATCGTACATGCCATAAGTTCGCCGTACGCACATACGCGTACCTGTCGTACATTGTGCGTACTTGCTTTCGTACATCGTCGTGCCTGCTTCCGTACAGGCCATGTTTCCGTACAGATCGTCATACGTCTCTACACAGTACATCTGTACTTTGCCGTACAGCCTCGCTAAGTTCAGTTCGTACACCTCGTACACTTGCGCTGAGTTGTCCGTACAGATTCCGTACATCAGTACTATCTGCTTGCAGCCCATCCGTACAGGCACTCTTGAAGATTGGTCATTTGGCAGGTACACTTTGCTTGTTTGGCAGAAAGAAAGAAAGAAAGAAAGTTTATTAAAGTCTTCGGAAGACCGATGGGTCTCTCAGACTGTGAAAATCTCGATACAACGAGCTGTGGTAGTGGAGCTACTAAACGAGCGTCCATACCAATGCAAAATGCAAAATGCCAAAAATGCACAATGGCAGTACTAAGTCCTAAGTACAACATAGTGATGTCGGTGGTCGACTATATATCAATCTTAGCATCATCATCATCCCCAGCAACAGCAAGATATCAGGATGGATGAGGCAGTGGAGGCATGAAGTCGGCAATAGAGTGCTGTCGGCCACTCAGAGGTGCGGTCCTGGCACGTCTCTTGGTCGTAGCTCTACGTCTAACCAGGGCTACTGTGACCCCCGTCGGTCGGGCTCCAACTCTAAACAAGGAGGGAATGTCTCCAAGTGTGATCTGTGTGTCGACCCTCTGTCTGAGCTGTCCGGTCACGGATTTCGGGTCACGGTCATGTCGAAGCCTCGTCCCGTTGGGATCCATGTGATCTAGCTGAAAGAACTCCGTGATAGAGCTCTGAGAGGGATCAACCGAGGAAGAAGTCTGCTCCTGTCTCCGTGCTCGGAGTATCCTCTCGCGGTGTCTAAGTGCCTCACGAATGAAACCTGCCAAACACCGTTGGTTTGGGTAGGAGAGGAAATGGGCTAAAATCCCATAACTATCTCTGAAGAGGTAGTGGAAACGTCCTCGGATCTCATAGTACACAGGACACCTGAAAATGAAATGCTCCTCTGTCTCAACCTCTTGTATGTCACATAGTGTGCATATGCGCTACTCCCTAGGTAGTCGCTCTGCTCTGCCGCTCTCGATGCGAAGTCTGTGTGAAGAGACCCGGAACTGCCCAAGAGAGATCCTGATCGAGTGCACAGGACACCTGAAGATGAAATGCTCCTCTGTCTCAACCTCCTGTATGTCACATAGTGTGCATATGCGCTGCTCCCTGGGTAGTCGCTCTGCTCTGCCGCTCTCGATGCGAAGTCTGTGTGAAGAGACCCGGAACTGCCCAAGAGAGATCCTCATCGAGTGGGGTAGGTGAATCTGTGTGTATCCTGGTGGGTCAATGAAACCCTCCGCTGTGATATGTAAGAAGTGATCTCTGTAGAAGCTAAGCTTCACTGGGAGTTCACTCGGTGCCAACCAGGTCCGAAAAGTGTGTAGCTGTAGTAGATCCTCACGGATAACCTTGTTGACCTCGTGTGATAAGAGGGGAGAGAATGGAGCATCCATGCTATACCGGAAGGAAGGTAGTCTATCCATGTGGAGCCCCAGTCGCTCAAACCATCTCTCTGTACGTGCATACCAGCACCTCTGATCTCCTCCTACTGCAAGTGCCATAGAAGAGGATAAAGCTATCCATGGTAGCCTGCTACGCCCCGAGGTATAATCCCCATATTCCCTAACTCGGTACATATATGTGATGACGTGAAATGCAGCATCTAGCTGTAAAGGGGGTGACCCAAACTCAGCCTGAATGATCTGGTACGGAACGGATGACTTACCACGAATCATTCGTGATAGCATGAGAACCTGTAGCCGCTCCACATGGGCCCACTCTGTATCCGACAAGTCTGGCCCCCAATGAGGACTGTCGTACATCCCCGCTGGGCGAGCCAAGGAGTCAAAAAGCAACCCCTTGGTGCATGGATCGTGAAAGTGTGAGCGGAAGCACTGCCTCTCTAGCCTGGCCAATGAGGCATACCCTCTACTCAAGCGTGCCTGCATCACGGGTCTCATAGTGAAGCTCGGTCTGGAGAAGATAACCCCAAGATAAGTGTATGATGAAACTATCTCAACAGATTACCCCGCAAATGTGAACTGCTCCTGAGGCATGATGGCTCGAGATGTATTGAAGATCATGACCTTGGTTTTACCTAGGTTGACCTTCAAATCATGAGACTCACAAAAGGACTGTAGTGCGCCTAGGTGTCTCTGAAGCCCCTCTGCTGAGGAAGACGAGAGCCACGTCATTTGCATAGAGCAAAATCTGGATCAGCGTGCCTGCAAGAGAGCAACCTACACCCCCCTGTGTCTGCATCACTGTCTCAAGCTCGTCAATGTAGAGGCCAAACAAGGTAGGCGACAAAGGACACCCTTGTTTGCCCCTGATGGTACTCATGATCTCGTCTGTCCACCCGGATCCTACCTGAACTCTGCCAGAAACTCTCTCGTAAAGTGCCATGACAGCCCAAATGATCTCCTGGTCATAACCCAAGTCCTGTAGGCGCTGTATGAGGCGGGCTCTCGGGACTGTATCAAATGCCTTGCGAAAATCCACAAAGCAACAATAAACCCTCTGCTTCCGTGATCTCGCCTCCTCGATGATACATCTGAGCGTCAGAATGGGTCCATGGTTCCATGATCACGCTGGAATCCGGCGTGTCCTGCTGCTCTGAGTCCTTGACACTCTGCAAGTCTGCTAACCTCGGAGTCAAGTACTGATGCATAAATCTTAGACATGACATGTCCAATCATAATGGTCCTGTAGTTCTTCGGGCTCATGGAATCCCCTGCCTTGTGGATGGGTGAGATAGTGTTAATGGTCCAAGTGTGTGGAAATCCCAAACAAACCGCTTCATTAAAAAGCTTTGCTAAGATTGGGGCTAGGAGGTTAATCCCATATGCAATGAACTCAGTACATAGTCCCTCATGATCCTTCTCTCGGCCATTATGAAGTTTCATTATAGCATCCTTTACCCCTCCTCTAGTGAAGAGGGTGTAGGATGTGGGACGAGGCATGTGTGAGAGGCTAGGGACTGGCTGATTTGGGATGTCATAAAGTGTGCGTGCATAATCAAACTAGATTTGGGTGTCAGTGAGTGGCGGAGGGGACCATCCTTCTAGAAATCTCCGCCAGAAGTCCTTAGAGTTGTTACTAAACAAAATGTTCAGTAGCTCCTCCTCGTTTCGATGAACGAAGTCTAGTTTCTTCCTTCGTACCAGTCTACGATATTCACGTAGCGTATCTGGTGCGCTCAGAAGACTGTTTTTGGTTTTGAATCTGAGTTGATGGCGTAAGGCCTTACACTCATCATCGTACCAACTATTACAGGGTACGGTTCCAGGGGGTGGTGGGCGGGTGGAGCGGGTGGTGTGGGGAAAGGCATGAATGGCAACCTCGTGTAGTGAGCGGGTGACAAGGGCAGCACGATCCTCTAAAAGGGGTATGAAGTCAATATAAGTGAGAAGTATGTACAGACGGCCAGAGTAAGAAGGTGAGTGATCCCGATCAAAGCATATATCGTGGAGTAAGCATTGAGTGGGGTGGAAGGTGCTGTGTGAAGGGAGGTGGAGATGCGAAAGAAAAGGTATGTGTGATCAGCCCTTGGGGGGGGAGGTGCTACAGTGAAGTCAGTAATGCGAGATGTGAAGACAGGGGATCCCATGATGTAATCAACAACACTGGAGCCCCCCCCATGTGGAAAGCATGTGAAACCATCTGAAGCGGGCCATCTGTCAAGACCATTATAGATAATGAGATCATGTATTCTGCCCAGGTCTAATAGGGCCTGCCCATAGGATGAAAGTGGACCTCACCTGTTAGCCGAAACCCGTAGCATACCTGCCTCCTCACTAGAAGGACTTCTCCGCGGCTAGAAAAGTCAACGATGGACTGATAAAGGGCAGCAAATGGGGATGTCTCATCATCACCTCGAATATCTCTGGCAAAGTGGGAGGTCTCCGGGGGGAAGTAGCAAACTGCGACAAATAGATCCTGGCTATCCATGTGTCGTATCCGGATCCAAAGAAATCTGGAATGTGTCTCTCTCTACTCTATTGAAATGATCCCCTGAAGTGTGGATTTGAAAAGGACTGCAACTCCACCTAAACCTCAAACTCCTCCTGTACCCCTCGTCTCATCTCTGTAGGCAGACTCCCATGTATATCCGCTGACTATTGGGAGAGGGCGCTCTGGACTCTGATGTGTCTCTGTATAGAAGACTATGTCGTGGCCTGTATAGGATTCCGAGAAGTTCCCTGGTTCTGACCATAAGGTACCATTACAGTTCCAAATGGTGCAGGACAGGGTCTCGGATATCTGAGTCTCATAGGCCCCGCTTCCCTATGTAGGGGAGGGGACAGGTGTCCTACGGGAGCATGTAAGAAGTCGTCCATCTCGTACCACTGCCCACTTCCCCTCCTTTCGAGCCTAATCCCGCTGCTGCAACAAAGAGCGCCTCTCCTCAACCTGTAGAGGTGTGAGATCCTCATCCATAGAGATCGCTGGCTGATCTCGAAGGACTGACCTGCGTCGTAGAGCTGAAAGTCGCGCCCGAGTGTCATGAAATCGTATGATCAGGGGTTGCTCTCGGTTGGGATCTCTCCCCACCCGCCATGCCCTCTCTATCCTGTGCCCAGCCACACCCAGGGTAGCGGTCACGAACGCAGTCGCATCTACCATCGGTGTAGCCTCAGTGTGTGGGATCCTACGTACTCTGATGTTGAGAGCCTTTGGCTCTCTGCTGCTGCTCCATGAGGATAGCTGAAACGTTGACCCTTGCGGGTTCCCGTTTGGCCACGTCAACCCATCTGGAAGTCTCCTCAATAGCAGATTGCATGCTCGCAATCTGTGCCTCGACCACCGGGGTACTCCCTGGGACAGTGTGTATGGCTGTGACCTCCTGTCGGAGCTGCATGATATCCTGTCTGAGTCCCTGAATAAGATTCGCCTGCTCCCGAATGGCCCTAGCCTGCTCGTGTATGATGCAGCTCTGCTCCTGGTTGAAGCAGACCTGCTCCCGTGCGAAGCGAGCCAGCTCCATCTCACGCTCACGAAAATTATGTATCTCCGTGAGTAAGGTCTCACGGGCCTCTGGTGTGTCAGTCCACCCATGTCCATGCTGAAACTGTGGTGCCTGTGGCATGAAAGAGTGGGACTGAGTCCGAAAAGTGGACGGTGGCTGAGTGAGGAACGGAGATGACAGTGGAATGGCTGAGGTAGTCCCAACGGGGTGTGGGAGGATGGGCTGACTGAGAGGGAGAGGGGAGAGTGAAGCATAATGCGGCACAGTGTATGACACCTCGGAAGTAGGTGTCAAAAGCTATGTGAGAGCTGTAACAGGAGAAGAGGGAAAGGGAACAACAACCGGCGCCATGGGCATGAGTATGTTACCGATCGTAGATGTAGATGGAGTTGAGACTGGAACTAGAGGTGGGCCTGAAGCAGGGACTGAAGTCGAAGTAGAGATAGAGATAGAGGGAGCTGAGGTTGGAGCTGAAAACGAAACTGACACTGTAGCGGGAGTTGAGGTTGAGGTTGAGGTTGAGGTAGAGATAGATGCTGAAGAAGTTGAGGCGGGTCCTAACTTTGCCTTGCTGTTTACCCCGAGTCCACTTCGGTTGTAACGTATGTTCACATCCTCCAAATTCAGTTGTGTCGTTTGCTTTTCTTTGTTGTTGTTATTTTCGTCTTTCTTGGCTTTGTCCCCCATTCTCTTGGGGTGCGGGTGCAGATCGTAGTGTTAATGTTCAACCGGGAGCGGGAGTAGCACTTGCCTCCCCATAATGGGAGGCACGTCCAGTACAAGGTGGTGGAGAGGTAGTGCGGAAGCCTGAAGTGGAGAGGCAGCCAAGAGGTGGAGAAGGAGGAGAGGCTAGTTTTTTTTTTTTTTGGCCCCTTACGGAAAAGAGACCCCAAAAAAAAAAAAAAGAGGCTAGTAGCGGGGAGCGAAAGGGGGGGTGCGGTTGGCGGGGTGCGGTTAGCTGCAGCAGCGCCCGCCCAAGCAGGGGGTAGCCGGGGGGGGGGGTTAGCGGAGGGCTGAGCGGGGGGGCTGAGAGCGGGGGGTAGCAGGGGGGCTGAGCGAGGGCTGAGAGCGGGGGGCTGAGAGCGGGAGGGCTGAGCGAAGGCTGAGCGGGGGGGCTGAGAGCGGGGGCGGAGGGCTGAGCGGGGGGCTGAGAGCGGGAGGGCTGAGCGGGGGGCTAAGAGTGGGAGGGGACAGATTTGAGCACAATCCGTGAATTGGGCAGTTTGTTAGATTTGGGGCTTTTGTCCATTTTTTGGCACACATTGCAAGCATATTGCAAAGATTGGCCAAGAAATTGGGGCTTTTGCAGGAGAATAGCTATTTGGGTGAAATTTGACTCAATTTCAAGCTCGAAATTTGGGGCTTTCAATTCTGCAGTACAATTTCTTGAAGAAATTTGGGGATTTTCATTACACTGTAATTTCGCAGTGAAATTTGGGGCTTTTGCAGTCAGAGCGCAATTCTTTCATTTGGGGCTTTTGATCAATTTGCCCCTTTCCGGTTGCAATTTTGGGCCTATTTTGGGGCTTTTGTGTTGGGAGAGCAATTTTGGAAATTTCAGTTCATACGGCCTTTTTTGAAGTGTTTTGCAGCACTTTTGGCAGATTCTGGAGAGTTTTTTATGCTTGGATAGATTTCTGACAGTGCAAGTGCAGAAATCTGAGTTGCATTTACAGCCAGTGCTTGGCTGTGTTTTTTGGGAGTTGTGCATTTCATTCCCAGTAAGGGAATTCAGTCGTGTATCTGCTAAAATCTCCTTCTAAGATATGGCCCAGCAAAATCAGAATGATTTCCAGTTCGGTGGTCTTTCACAGGAAGACAAGGTGGATGGTACCAACTACTCCCTCTGGAGTTTTATGGTACACAATATTCTGATTTCTCGCAATTTATGGGATTATGTGAATGGGAATGAGATCCGACCAGCAAGTATGGCACCTAATATCCCTCCTCCGCAAGGAGGTGGAAGAGGTCGTGCACAGGGTGCAGCTGCAGAACAAGTTGTTGGTGCAACTATAGCCACTACTCCAGAGCAGGTATGGCACCTAATATCCCTCCTCAGCAAGGAGATGGAAGAGGTCGTGCACAGGGTGCAGCTGCAGAACAAGTTGGTGGTGCAGCTATAGCCACTACTCCAGAGCAGAAGAGATGGGATTCACGGGATACCTTAGCTTTTTCATGCATCTCTCTTTCAGTGAAAAGATTTATCATTCCGCATATCCGGTCCTGTAAGACCTCGAAGGCAGCGTGGGATATCTTAGAAAGCAAGTATGCAGCCCGGAATGATGCAAGGGTATCTTTCTTAAAAAGAGAGTTAAGTAATACACATATGGAAGAGGGTGACTCCATGTCACTCCACCTCACAAAGCTACAGGATCTGAGAGAGCAATTATTGAATATAGATGAGATTATTCCTGATTCAGAGATGATTACCACCACTTTGAATTCTCTTCCTGAGTCTTATCTCAACTTTCATACCTCGCTGAACTTATCATTGAGGGGGGGTGCAAATCCTCTCACCTTTCATGAGTTGATAGGACTTCTGCTTCAGGAAGAGCAGACCAGGAAAAACTTGGCTTCACATGCAGGTGAACAAGCTATGCTCTCAAAGTTCAAGTCAAAAACAAAGGGAGAGGCAAAGACATCAGTAAATCAGCCTTCCAGTGGGTCAGGACAGCCTTCACAAAAGGCTAATTATGATGCAAGTAAGCCCAAGAAGAAGGGTTTTTGTCATTACTGCAAAAAGCCAAGTCATCACATTGCATAATGCAGGAAAAGGCTTGCAAAAGAGAAGAAAAACAGCTCCGGTATGGCTGTTTCAGATTCAGCTCCTCATGCATCTGACAGTGGGGATGCTGCAGCCAACTTTGTTGGACAGGATTATGCGTTTTTATCTTGCATTTCAGATTCTAGGCTGGCTGCTCCAGATGCTCGGGATAGTACAGCCACTTGTAATGATGATACATATTCCTTTTTGACTTGCAGTTATGACTCTTCTACGGATGCATCTGCTTTCAATGTCAATGAAACACTGAATACTTGGTATTTTGATAGCGGAGCATCCAAGCATATCACTTCTAGGAAGTGTCTCTTTACTTCCTTGCATCCACCTCCCGTTGGTAAGAAAGTCACTTGTGCCAATAACTTGTCATATTCAGTACGTGGCACAGGAGAAGTTGAGCTTACTGCCATTGATGGCTCAATTTTCAGACTTTCTGATGTCTTATATATGCGTGGTATCACCAAGAATCTTCTTTCAGTGTCCACTCTTAACAGGGCTGGATTTCAGGTCATCTTTGATGATGACAAATGTGCTGTCCGAGACAGGGAAAATGATTATGCCTTGAGATTATCTGGTACTCTGCTGCGTGGGCTTTTTCAACTTGATCTTTTTGAGAAAAGAGCAGCCCATGCTCTTGCAGTTTCTACTCCTACTGCTGCCATGCAGAATGCAGAATTATGGCATGCCCGATATGGCCACATGCATTACAACAGCTTGATGACACTTCAGAAGCACTCTATGGTTGATGCATTGCTACCTCTTGAGATACCTCCTCGACATGCCTGTGAAGGGTGCATTTTAGGGGAGATGCATAGATTCCCCTTCAAAAAGGATGGTTCAGTTAAAGCTGTACGCAAATTACAGCTTATACACAGTGATGTTTGTGGTCCCATGAGGACTCCATCATTGGGTGGTCATCTCTACTTTGTTAGTTTTATTGATGATTACTCTAATTTCACTTTGGTCTTTGGGCTGAAGCGCAAATCAGAAGTGTTCATGGTGTTTAAACACTTTTCAGCCATGGTTGAAAATGAAACCGGACTCAGGATACAGACATTGCGCATAGATAGAGGTGGGGAATACTTGTCTGCAGATTTTGATGCTTTTCTGAAAGGCAAGGGTATTGTGCATCAGCTCACAGTGAGGCTGACTCCTCAGCAAAATGGCAAAGCTGAGAGGAAAAATAGAACTCTTATGGAGATGGACAGATGTATGCTGAAAAGCCACATGCCTCACAAATTCTGGCTTGAAGGTCTGATGTGTGCCAACTACATTTTAAATCGGGCTCCCACTAAGGCTTTGAAAACAAAAACTCCCTATGAGGTGTGGATTGGGAGAAAGCCTTCAGTGGATCATTTCTGAGTCTTTGGATGCCTTGCATATGCTCATGTGCCAGTTGAATTTAGGCACAAGTTGTCAGATAAGGCAATTAAGTGCATATTTGTTGGGTACAGTGTAGAAAGCAAGGGGTACCGTCTCTACAATCCTGCTACACGCACGATCATTGTCAGTAGAGATGTGATATTTGCAGAAAATTCAGCTCACACTCAGGCTGAATTTCATATGCCGCCTTCTTCAAAGGATGTTTTTGAGGGGTTACTACCCATTGCTTTGGGTTCCCCTGCTGATATTTCTGATGCAAATCAGAATTTACAGCCACCTCCCGATGCTCCAGTTCAGCCACAAGATGTCTTGCCACCTCCACAGGCAGTGGAACAGGTGGTTCAGCAAGAGATTGCAGACATATGTGCAGCAAAAAATGTCCCAAACTGGCTGTTACAGACTCTTAGAGAGAGTAAGATTGATGCTCCATTACCTGGCAGGACTCGCAGTGCAGCAAGGCACATGGAAGGTGCTAATTCAGTGGAATCAGCATATGCAGGTATTCTTCTCGATGATGAGGAGCCTGCAACATTCGAAGAAGCAAAGGACAATGTGCATTGGATGAATGCCATGCACGATGAGTTGCAGTCCATTAAGAAAAATCAGACTTGGGATGTCGTAGACTTGCCACCATGTAAACATGCCATTGGTACACGATGAGTTTTCAAGGTGAAACGGAAGCCAGATGGCTCCGTTGACAAATACAAGGCTGGTTGCTAAAGGCTATGCTCATAAGAAGGGCATAGATTATGAGGAAACATTTGCTCCTACATCCCGGATGACCACCATCCGATCTGTTATTGCAATGGCTGCACATTTTGAGTGGAATGTTCATCAGTTGTGCATGGTATGCCAAGATTCATGCCTTTTTGACCAGCAAGGGGCTGCACAATAGTCCTACTTAGAGCACCCTCTACATCAAGATGGATGGGGGGGAAATTTTAGTCATTCTTCTTTATGTTGATGACTTACTGCTCACAGGGTCCAATGAAGATAATATTGCAGATTTCAAAGCTGATTTGCAGACCACCTTTGACATGTCAGATTTGGGGCTGCTTCACTTTTATTTGGGGATCCAGTTATCTCAAGAGAGACGTGGCACTGTTAGGTCTCAATCCCAGTATGTGCAACAACTCTTGGATAGATTTAACATGCATGATTGTAAGCCCATAGCCACTCCCATGGAGCCAGGGCTGAAACTCACAATGCATGATGCAGGAGAATCAGTTGATGCCACATCTTATAGTCAGGCTGTTGGATGCCTCATATATCTCTGCAACACTAGACCTGATATTCAATTTGCAGTATCTCAGGTGAGCACGTATATGCAGAGCCCAAAAACTATGCATTGGCAGGCAGTTTAGCGCATCTTCCGTTATTTGCAGGGCACGAAGTCTTTTGGCTTGTTATTTCCCGGGGGGGGACTTGCAGATGCATGCCTACAGTGATTCAGATTGGGCTGGTGATTATGACACTAGGCAGTCCACTAGTGGCAATTGTTTCTTTTTGGGTAAATCTTGCATTTCCTAGCTAAGCAAGAAACAATCTACAGTGGCTACCTCATCATGTGAAGCTGAGTACAGGGCAGCTTTCACAGCAACAGTTGAATGTGTCTGGTTGCGACGTCTATTTGCTGATCTTCATGTGTCTTTGGAGGGTCCTTCTCCAATTCTCACTGATAGTCAGAGTGCCATTGCAGTGGCAAAGAATCTAGTGTTTCATGCTCGCACGAAGCACATTGAGGTTCACTATCACTAAGTCAGAGAGAAGTTGCATGCAGGAGAGATCAGTATGATCTTTGTGTCCACACATGACAACGTTGCAGATATTTTCACCAAAGCACTACCACGTGAAGAGTTTGAGGTATTTCGCAGTGCCCTGAACTTATATCCGTTTGGTGATTGATTAGCCTTGTACATGACATTGGCACTGCAGGAGGGTGTTAGAATTATAGATATAATTCAGCAGTGACCAATGTAATTCAATAAGCTAGTTAGGGGCACTTTTCCCTCTTTAAGAGGTTTTTACCCCTAACCGCAGTTAGTTCACTAACTATGGTTAGTGAATACTAAGGTTTTGTCACTAGGACAAAACCTGATCTCTCACTCTTTCAGTTGTACTCTCACACTCTTCTATTGCAACTAAGCTTTCAAGTTTTCAGCTCTCAGCTCACTCTCTCTTGCTCTCTCTCTCCCCAATTCTCACAATAATGTCCTGACTGTAACCAAGATCAAGTAGGTGTCTAAGAAGTCTGACTCGTGGTACATGATCGAAGGCTTTGCAAAAATTCACAAAGCAACAATAATTTCCTTTCTTCCGTGCTTGGGCCTCACCTCAATGATAGCCCTCAATGTAAAGATATGGTCCAGTGGAGCATGATTTGCTTTGAAGCCTGCCTTACGCATTGCTCTGTGTCCCGCACACTTTGCCTCTTGGGTAACATGAGTGTGAAGTGCTGCAGCATAAATCTTGGACCTGACATGTCCAATCATGATGGTTTTGTGTTGAGGGTCCAAGTGCGAGGAAAGTTCGTGCAAACTTCTTCATTCAATAGCTTTGCTAAGGATCGGGCCAATGTACTAATAACATGTTGCAATGTACTCCGTACAACCTATCTACCGAGCTAACCAGCTAGCAGAGCCGCCGCCAGCAGCCAGCAGCCGCCAGAAGCCAGCAGCCCCCAATAGCCACCAGCCCCCCCCAGCCCATCGTCACCAACAAAACCCTCCAGTCCCGTCGTCAACAACAAACCCCCTCTCCAACCCTAACCCTAACCCTAACCCTAATCTCGAGTTAGGCGAAACCCTAACCTAACCCTAACCGTATCCCCGAGTTGGGCTAAACTCCCAACCCAACCCGAGGGTTAGGTTCATCTAGGGGATTCTACAGACAGCCAATTATGGACTGGCCTATCCTCTCCTCCAAGTCCCCCTCAACTCCTTCAACCTCCATCAGGACTCGGTACTCTATAGCTGCAGCAATGACACCCTCTCCGTATGCACGTAATTATCAACAAGAAGGCTCCAAACGACCCATCCTTGGGTGACAGGATCAGATTTTTTATCTGCAGCAAGCAGTGAGAGAGCTACAATTGGAACTAGCAGAAGTAAAAGCTTGACTTCACATACTGGAAGGGCCTGGTAACCAGGCAATAATTGATGAGGCTGTAAAATCTTGTAATGACTCCTCCCCTACCCCACAGCTAGTCTCTACAATCAAAGATCTTGTTCACATTGAAGTACATCATCTGGTACAACTACCCACTCACACACAATTACATTTCTCACCAGCCCTCACCACACCTCCCACATCTACCATGCCCTCTGCACTCTTCACTACTAGTAATTTCAAACATGCTACCCTCAAGCTTAGATTAGATTAGATTAGATAGGTTAGGCGGGGCAGGCGACAGTTGAGACAGATGACGGACGGGTTGAGCGGCGACGACGACGACGAGTGACGAACGCTGAGCGACGAACGGGGAACGGGGGAGGCTGAGTGACGAACGGGGAACGGGGGAGACTGAGCGATGGATGGACGGGGGAGGCTGAGCGACGGGAGAGGAGGCTGAGCGATGGGAGAGAGAGATGCTCAGAGGCACTGGCAGGCAGCTTCTGCTAGGAGGGCTATGTCCACTGGAGACCCCAAAAAAAAAAAAAAAGGAGAGAGAGAGAGAGAGAGAATTTATGTTATTGTGCTCCACTTTTGTTGTATAGGGAATGTCTCGCATGGTCGAGTCTTGGATATCACAAGCAAATTCAAAGCAGAGGCGAGGTCGCGCAGGAAGAGTGAGGCAGGGACACTGTTTTTGCCTATACACAAAGCAACGTTTTGAGAAGCTGATGCGGCCGTTCCAAGTAATCCTCTTTACATGATCTAAATATTACTTTTGTTTACTGCTGACTTTATTTTTTCATACATTTCAAATGCTTAGAGTGTTGGAATATGAAGCCAAAGTGAGTCAAAAATGAGTGTACCAGTGGTTTTATAGTCTAGTGAGTCCTAGACATGCCACGTGTCATATTGGGAGATATCCCATAGACACTGTGACTTTCTAGAGTCTAGTGGCACAGTATATATTGTTGTACTTGTCTATTATCTAATATATCAGTCAACATCAAGCTATCAATACATTGTGAGTATTTTGGTTATTGCCTTGCACTTGTACTTTCCTTCCTTTCCATTTTGCCTTTCATTATGCTTTCCATATTTCCATTCCGTTCCTAGCTAGCTACCATGTCTCTTCATAGAGTATGTCTTGCTGTTGCATTTGAAATGATCTAGAGTATGTATTGCAGTTGGAATAGTCATTAAATATAAATCTGTCTATTTTGCAGATTCCAGAGATGTTACGTGTGCCATTGATGGAGCTATGTTTGCAGATAAAGTTTTTGTCATTGGGAGATATTGCTTTGTTTCTTGGAAAGGTGAATGTGACATTTAGCTGGTGGACTTGAAAGACGTGAGCTTTAAACAATATTTGAAGCTTTCCTTGCCTTGACCTTGGTGTTAATAAATGACCTGCTACTCACTCTTTATACAGCACGACTGATTTGATGAGCATAAGTAAAATGGCTATATAAATCTAAAGGATGTTCACAGACTAGGTATGCTGCAATTTTTCAGCTATCAGAGGGTTATGGAGTTCCTAGAATGGATGGAAGTAATGAAAGAGAATATAAATCTAGCAACCTATACTGTGTGTGAAATTCAAATAGGGTATGAGGGAAAGAAGGCCTAGTTAATTACCATAATTGTGAATGACCCAAAAGCCAAAAAGTACTAACAAGGGTTTTGGAAGGGCATTCCCGATTTTTTGAAAGAGAAAGCTAGGAAAGCTGGCAACTCCCTGTTGCTCCTTGCTCCCCTCTGCCTCTCCCTTCTTTCTCTCAGCCTCTCTCTCACTCTCTCAGCCTCTCCCACTAGCCCCTCCACTTAGCCTCTCCTTCTCTTCGTCCGTACCTCCGTATAGCCTCACCCGTAGCTCTCCGTCTGTACAGCCTCTCCCGTACAGCCCCTGCCTGTCCGTACGGTACAGCCTGTCCATAACTCCGTACCACAGCAGTGTCTCCGTCCCTCATTGTCCGTACCACCTCCGTACCTCCCCTTGTCAACACCTCTCCATCTCTCCATACCTCCCGTCCGTACTTGGTCCTAGTCCTCCCTAACCCCGAGTTGGGCTAAACTCCCAACCCAACTCGGGGGTTAGGTTAAGCCAAACGGTTCATCATACAGCCAACTATGGATTGGCCTACCCTCCCTCAACTCCTTCAACATCCATCAGGACTCAGTACTCTACAGTTGCAGCCATGACACCCTCTCCATATGCACAGAATTACCAACAAGAAGGCTCAAAATGACCCATCCTCGGGCAACAGGATCAGATTTTTTATCTGCAGCAGGCAGTGAGAGAGCTACAATTGGAGCTGGCAGGAGTAAAGTCCCGACTTCACATCCTAGAAGGGCCTGGTAAGCAGGCAGTAATTGATGAGGCTGTAAAATCTTGTAAGGATTCCCCCCCTACCCAGTAGCTAGTCTCTACAGTCAAAGATCTTGTTCACACTGAAGTACAAACTGCTAAGAACGAAGTGATTGTGGAAGTGGACAACAAAGCAAGTAAGTCTGATATTCAAGCAAAGATTAAAGAACATGAAGCTAGATGTGATAATGCGCTGAAGATTAGAATAGGGGACTCCTAGAAGATTGGTACAAAGAAGAGGACACATATAGTGAAATATTGACAATGATCAAATCAAGCTTGCCCAACATTGAATGGGTGAATGATGATGAGCTAGATGATGAGACTCCAGGCCAGCTTCTATTTTGCACTATAGAGGTCATGCAATCCTTATATTGAAATCAAAAGATATGCGGATCAAGCTTCTTCGACAATCTTACAAGCTGAAGGGCACCAAAGTATGGATAGCAAAGGAGCTTACACAAACTCAACTCAAGATTAAGGCAACTGAATTAGCTAAAGTCAGGGCTGCCAGAAAGGATGGAAAATGGGCAGTTTACCGTGAAAGTGTAGCACTAATCAGAGAGTTTAAATCAAAACCAAAAGACTCTCAGTCTTAAACTGATGTATGGCTGTTTACTCTTCCAGAATATCATGTAGGTAGTCTAAATAATATGGGTTACTTTTTGCACTCCTTGGGAGCTACCATGTGCCCTCCCTAAAGCAGATGTACTAGAGCGTTTCCTGCTGGACTTTATTTATTTATTTCTTTCTTTCCCCCTCTATTCCCTCTTCACCTAGGCTGCTCTTCAAAAACAAAATTTAGCCGCAAGCTTTGGCTGCTTCAGAAAATGAGTTTCAGCTCTAGGTTGGCTGTTCGAAAAAACAATTTTGATCCAGGATTTGGCTGCTCCAAAAAACGATTTTGATCCAGGCTTTGGCTGCTCCAACAAATGAATTTCAGCTCCAGGGTTGGGCTGCTCCAAAAAACGAATTTGATTCAGTCTTTGGCTGCTCCAAAAAGTGAATTTCAGCTCTAGGCTTTGGCTGGTCCAGAATACGATTTTGATATAGGAAGTATTTTGCTGCTCCAAAACCAATTGCAGATCCAAAACGAATCTCAGCCTGCCCTGCTCCTACCCTACCCCCCCTGCCCTGCCTCAGCCTCTTCTTTTTCTAGCCCCTCCTACATCAAGGATTGTCGGATAGAGCATCATCATGTTTGAGTCGGCCTCCTCACCTTGATTGACGAATGGATATACATTCAGTCAATCCTCGTTTGCTTCCAGTGGCCGTGAACAATTATTTTCCCAAAAGGCGAGCTGCTGCAGCTCAAAAAGGATGTGGAAATAGAAAGTTCTATCTCACTCTTCGCTCGGCATCCATGGGTCCCATCCTTCTAGACCGCAAGCCAGGGACTAGAGCTTGCGGCATTACCGGAAGACATCGCTTCTCACCTGTCAGATGTACGCTTACTTGGTCAAGGCTTCTTCAAGATGGTTTGCGATTCTCCTAAGGCCACGGCTTTGGTGCTCAAGGCTAATCCCTTGGTGCTAGCCTCTCGGAGGATCTTTCTATCAGCTTTCACTCTAGGTTTTGATCCTATTGAGGTGGATAGTCGGGTTACATCTCTTTTTATCCAATATCTGGCCTTCTTCAGGTGTGCCATCGGCACCTTCCCACTATTGGAGCCTCCTTTGGAGTGGTCACAGAGATCTCCCCCCCTTCAAGGCCTGCCTTCTTCTTTAGCGGAGGCAGTTATGGCCAATGGGGTGCACTTTGGACTTCTTCCATTGATAGAGGCAAGAAGGTTCTCCCTTCCTTGAGTGTAGGGATTCTTCACACTCCTATGTCCGGCCTGGTACATGGGAACTCATTTTTTATACTGGCCAATTTGGCGAGGATTGAGGAGTTTGTGCCCTCCACATTTGGGGATGCTGTTATTGGATTTCCTATGGACAGAGCGTCTCCCTTTGCAGGGGTGGGGGTTCTCCCCCGTGGATTTCCCTCCACTTGACAGATTTGGGAGGTCTCCTTCTCAGGAGAGGTTCGTTTCCGCCACCAGGTCAGGCAAGGTATTCCATCCTACCTTTTCTTGCCAATGAGGATTGTATCTTGGAACATACAGGGCCTTGGTTGCGTGCCACATCACCGCCATCGACAACTGATTCGTAATCAGCTTCATCTAGGTGTTACTGTGTGTGACCACAATGTAAATATCCTAAGTCAAAGTACGGTTGACCATTTACTTGATCATAATTAAAGAGTTTTTCCATCTGGGTTAATTATGGTCAAAATAGTTTTTCTATTGGTCAAAGAATTGGCTACGGTCACAGATACTTGACTTCAGTTAAGTAAGCCTGATCTCGGCCAGGAAGACTTGGTTTATACCAAGAAGGTTAACTACGGTTAACCAAGATGTGCCAACTTCGGTTGGAGAGTTGTGCCAACTTCGATTGGAGAGACTTGACTATAATTAAGGTGCCTCGACCCTTGGTCAAAGCCCCTTAATTATGATCAAGAGCATTGACTTCGGTCAACCAGAGAATAAATATATATATTTTTATATTTGTTATGTGTGCACATGTGTTCAATGGGGACGCCCACCGTGACTAGAATTAGTCCACAATGTATTATTTGCATGCAAAGCGCTAACAATTATTGGGTACCATGGTGGTGCGCTTTAATTAATTGTTGCAGGTACTAGGAAGAGTTATTTTTCCTAAGCGCAATGGAGCCTAACAAAAGTCTAGGAGGCGGTTCGCGTGACCAAGTGCTTCAAAGACTCCAGAGTTGCCCTTAGTGGCATGTAATTAGAAAAGTAATGTAGAGTTTGACAAGTGGCTTGTTGCCAAGAAAGAGAGCCTAAGAGCTCATGTAATGATTCATTCCCATTTGGATTTGGTATGAACAGCTTGTACTGTATTTTCTCTTTGATGAATAAAAACCTTCGGGGGGGTCCAACCTGACGATTGTCCTGGGCCCTAGTGTATCTGTAGAGAGAGGGGGAGAGGGAGAGAAAATGAGAGTGTCTTTGCTGTCTTTTACAAAGGAGGTTGCATTGGTATCAAAGCCTGACTCACGGCTTTCTCAAGTAGTGACGGTGCAAAGAACCACGCTCAAGCTTTGTCCCTATCTATCTCTGGACAAATACCGGACAGCGCCACACCCGTGAGCCAAGGAGTCGTGATGGTGCTTGTCCCTGGATGGAATGCTCAAAGGAAGCCAGGCCATCGTGGAATTCGAAAAACAGAGAGTTTATGAGAATGTATTTGCTATCTATTATGAACGAGGTTACATTGCCCAGAGCAGACGGCACGAAACTTTTGTCAGAGATTGACGACCCGATGAACGCAATTGATGACAAAATGGTGAAACACCAGGCGGCTCACGTTTAGTGCAATCACTAAATATTTGTGTTGCGTGACGATGTGTTTGATAAAGACGAATCAATTGGAGTCCATGTGCGACGGAGATGCTTGAGCAGATAATTGCTTGGCGGCTTGGGCGGAGGGCTAGAAAGGATAAGCGATGCCTTCATGCATTTTGACATGACACACAAGTAGATCATGGCACAGTTCCGTTGCTTGACGGTGGTCGGGGGCTGGCGACGCTGAGCGCTAACAGAAGGTCCTGCGACAGAGGTCTCTAGAAGACGCGACGCACGACGCTGCCCAGCCAGCCAAGGTTTGAACCTTAGGCTGACGTGGCTCTTGCAGACGTTGATAAGGAAAAAAAAGGAAAGACAACCAGGAATTATGTACTTCACCACGTCAGATAGCTGAGACTTCATAGGGATCAGCTACAATGTGGGCTCATAGATGATGAGCTTATGAACCAGGTTCCAGAGCAGGTATCCAGAACACACAAATGACAAGTCAATCTCCCACACAATCTGACTAGAATACACACAGGAACACACAAACTCTTTGAAAGAGGGGAAAGAAGGCTTTGACTTGTTGTAGCTCTGTGTCAAAGCCTTCTTTCCCCTCTTTCAAAGAGTTTGTGTGTTCCTGTGTGTATTCTAGTCAGATTGTGTGGGAGATTGACTTGTCATTTGTGTGTTCTGGATACCTGCTCTGGAACCTGGTTCATAAGCTCATCATCTATGAGCCCACATTGTAGCTGATCCCTATGAAGTCTCAGCTATCTGACGTGGTGAAGTACATAATTCCTGGTTGTCTTTCCTTTTTTTTCCTTATCAACGTCTGCAAGAGCCACGTCAGCCTAAGGTTCAAACCTTGGCTGGCTGGGCAGCGTCGTGCGTCGCGTCTTCTAGAGACCTCTGTCGCAGGACCTTCTGTTAGCGCTCAGCGTCGCCAGCCCCCGACCACCGTCAAGCAACGGAACTGTGCCATGATCTACTTGTGTGTCATGTCAAAATGCATGAAGGCATCGCTTATCCTTTCTAGCCCTCCGCCCAAGCCGCCAAGCAATTATCTGCTCAAGCATCTCCGTCGCACATGGACTCCAATTGATTCGTCTTTATCAAACACATCGTCACGCAACACAAATATTTAGTGATTGCACTAAACGTGAGCCGCCTGGTGTTTCACCATTTTGTCATCAATTGCGTTCATCGGGTCGTCAATCTCTGACAAAAGTTTCGTGCCGTCTGCTCTGGGCAATGTAACCTCGTTCATAATAGATAGCAAATACATTCTCATAAACTCTCTGTTTTTCGAATTCCACGATGGCCTGGCTTCCTTTGAGCATTCCATCCAGGGACAAGCACCATCACGACTCCTTGGCTCACGGGTGTGGCGCTGTCCGGTATTTGTCCAGAGATAGATAGGGACAAAGCTTGAGCGTGGTTCTTTGCACCGTCACTACTTGAGAAAGCCGTGAGTCAGGCTTTGATACCAATGCAACCTCCTTTGTAAAAGACAGCAAAGACACTCTCATTTTCTCTCCCTCTCCCCCTCTCTCTACAGATACACTAGGGCCCAGGACAATCGTCAGGTTGGACCCCCCCGAAGGTTTTTATTCATCAGAGAGAAAATACAGTACAAGCTGTTCATACCAAATCCAAATGGGAATGAATCATTACATGAGCTCTTAGGCTCTCTTTCTTGGCATCAAGCCACTTGTCAAACTCTACACTTGTCAACCAAGAGTTGTTCATACACACAGTCGTTCTTTGTACGACAGATCAACCACACATGATGTATCTACAACACCTCCTTCCAGCAGCTTGTATAAGTAAAACAGCTCGTACTTATGCTTCTTGTACGGAATCCTCATGCACAAAGAACCCCCAAGAATGCTAATCCGTCGAGTCATCCCCTCCACCTATAGATTCATGAAACCTCAACGATCAAAGTCCCTATCACGACTTCCGTTCAGTCACTATTGCATCTGCACACAAGCTGTACACGTCATACTCAGAATTGTAAGCAGCCACATCACGAGTAGCTTCCAGCAGCGACAACTCCCAATCTGTCTTCTGTTCCAGCTAAGCTCCCCCACGCAGTCTGCACACTTGTGCGTGATTAAAGGTAACAAACCCACAGCCCAACAAAATAAGCGACTCGTACTTCATGTTGATCAGCCCGTTAGCTCTCCGCTCAGCTAATCGTCAGCCTGTCTCTTCTCTTCCATACTACAGCTCTCCCACGCCAACAGCCCATCAGCCCTGTGCTATTTTTTTTTCAGATCATCACACCCCGTTGACAGCCTGTACACAGCCCAATCGCTCTCAGATCGTCACAGCCCTCTACACCCTGACGCACTGCTCTTGTACAACAATTTGGAGCCGGTGAACCATCCATTCATCGACCAGCAGATCCTCACCTCTCTCCTTCTTGGCTTTCTTCCCCCCAACCTGATCTCTTCTGCTCATCCACGTTCTCCAGAACTCTCCAGTAGTCGCCATCCCACGTATCAGCCCACTCGTCAGCCAGAACATCCCAATCCTTGATCACGTAGCCACCTTGCATGCATACATTCCCTTCCAGATTTTCCAGCCATGTCATCACGTAGAATTTACCACTCTTCCATTAAAAATGCAAATATCCCCCTAGGCACATTAAATGCACATTTTGGACCTTTGGTCACACAATTCCCACACACATTAGCATGCACATTAAGACTTGCATGCACCCCCGTACACACACATGAAAAGCCCCGTGACATGGACACCAGAACATATCAAATTCCTGTAACATGTAAGTGCACATTGACTCAGGAAAATAAAATTAAAAAACCCTTCATGACTTGATTTTCATGACCCCAAAAACATTTCACTTGACCACACACTGCACACCATTGCTCTGGAGGTCTGGTACAACCACATTGCATTTCATTATTTCCCATGAACCCTGCAAAACATACTTTATTGTCTCAAAAAACTATACATTAGTCCATCATGCTTGTGAAAGAAGAATCCACAAATGCCAAAAGCCCACACCTACCCTGGATGTGTACAACTATGTGCCTACCCACAGCTATATACAGTGCTCAAAAACGTGCTCAAAAACGTGATACAGGTTTTGTCCTATCAACGTGTGATGTGGCTAGGCGTCCACATGTGCGGGATGACGTGGCAATATGGTGCATGCAGGGGCTGACGTGGCCCTGACCTGGCCACCTGACACATGGCAGTGACGTGTCATATGCTGATGTGGCAAAAAGACACGTGGCATATAGCTAGAGCTTGCTGATGTGGCAGACAATTGCAGGCCTGAGTGGATGCTGAGGTGGCAGTGTACAGTTCAGACGCTGACGTGGCATCCAGGTCTTAAGGGGTGCTGATGTGGCAGTACACGTGGCAGCCAGCTCAGATGCTGATGTGGCACTGACACGTGGCAGACAAGTGGCTGATGTGGAAGACTTGAGGTTAAGCCAACCTAACCTTGGTTAGTGGATTGGTTAGAGGTCCAGTTAGTTGACCCAACCAGACTAGTCTGGTCACTGTAACCAGACTGTGACCAGTTCAGTTAGTCTAGTTGCAAACTAACCAAACTAGAGCTAGTCAGTCTGGTTAGAGTAACCAGTAGGTACTCATCTGGTTACTGTACAAAAAAAAAAAGACAGTTGCAAAAACTGTTTCTGCTAGCTGTTTTCACCTATCTGAGAGTATTTACTATCAGAAAAAGCAGAAATCAGAGAAAAATCAGAGATTTGCACAAGTAAAGGAATGCATGCCTTTGTGCTCAGGAAAAGGGAATTAGATGCATACTCAGTGCTTTTTGCAGCAGCGAGAAAAGGGGCAATATAGTTGTTGATGCCTTGGCAACTTTGTGGGTATATGCCTTGAGTTGATAGCCCGGTACTGGCATAGATTGTGAATGCAAGACACCTCTTGTTGAGGTAATTTTTCTTTTTGAAAAGCAAAGGTTGCGTGCATTAGTTGCATACACAGTGTGTGTGAGAAACTTCCAGATCTCAGACAAGTTGTAAAAAAAAGGCCCAATCACCTATCCAGTGGGATTCACAAGATAGGGATGCACATCCAAGACAGAGAAGTGTGCAGCAAAATCAGCAAGAATTTGAGCAGATGGTACGCTCTCATATGCAAGAGATGGAAAATCTCAGAAGGGATCCAAGAGCTCAGCATTTGTTTCAAGCAGAAAATATGCTTAATGCAGCTTATGATGTGCCAATGCCAGAGGCACACTCTCGTGTACAGCCCGAGAGAGAGGGATCTCATAGGGGACGGTCTCATAGCAGGAAGAGATCGAGGCATCATCACCGATCTCCAAGTCCTTCACCGTCTACCTCGAGCTCGACTTCTGTATCTTCTTCTTTATCAGATAAACCATCCAGGAAAAGAAGGAAACACAAGAAGTCTAGGAAGAGCAAGTCTTCTAGAGAGACCAAGGAACTCAAAGATGGAGGTAAATCTATCAAGCTTATGACCTAAAATGGACAATGTGGTCATACAGACAAAGCATTGTAGTTCATCAGGCAGTTTGATGCTGCAGTCGGTACAGAAAAGTTTTTAGAATCCTCCAAGTTAAGAATGGTCAGTTTGCACTTGACAGCGACAGCTAGTGCATGGTGGAGTGCACAGACCACAGATGGGTCAACCCCAAAGAGGTGGAAGGACTTCAAGAAAGCCTTCTACCAGCAGTTTATGCCTAAACAGTTTAGAGATCATGTTCTTCAAGATTGGGACAGTTTGCATATGGATGCAGGAGATACAGTGGATGTGTACAACCAAAAGTTTTGGGATGCTTATTTGCAGGTTACACCTTTCAAAAAGATCTCCAAAAGAACCCAAATAAGAAAGTACAGAGCTTTGGGGCCAAAGAACATTCAAGACCTTATGCATTCAGCTTTAGTGGCTAGTCTTGTGCCGTTACAAGATCCATCCACAGTACTATCCTTACATGCAGGAGGTGCTGAAAGGAAGAAAATCGATTTTTCAAAATCAGAAAAGAAAGAGTATCCCAAGGTTGAAAAGAAAGGGTTTCTGTCCTAGAAGCCGAGGGGTACGCAGTTTTCAAAGTCATATAAAGGCAAATCCCCATTCACTCCTGAACAGATAGCTGCATTTCGCAGAGATGGGGAATGCTTTAGAGGTGGGAAAGAGGGGCATATGGCTGCCCAGTGCCCTGAGAAGCCTTCAGGTTCTAAGGAGCAGAAAAAGCCACAAGTACCATCGAGGCCACTGGTGGGAGTAGTCCCAGATGTTTTGGGTAGTACCTCACACCCAAAGAAAAAAGAGCTTTTGCTATCATGGGGAAAGATAAGAGATCAGCAAGCATTAATCCTATTTGATTCAGGGTCTACAGACAATTTCATATCTGAAGATTTAGCCCTTAGATTAGGGATAAAAACTGAAGAGCTAGGCAGAGCTCTTGATGCTGATCAAATGTTCCAAGGGAATCCAGTGCAAGTTACTCCTTTGATTGCAAGTTACTCCTTTGTCCATGTGCAGAGCTATGTAGATCAGGAGGACTTTTTAATCTCTCCTCTCAAGCAGCATGATGTTGTACTTGGTACACCGTGGTTCCATCGAAAGGAAGTAACGATAGAATACCCTGAGAGGGTGCTGAGTTTTATCCATAGGAAGAAAAACCAACGTTTAGTTGCTAGGAATAAAGGGGAAACTATCCCCATTGTATCTGATGTTACATGTGGTAAAGCAATAAAGTGTGCGATTTCCGCGTACATGGTTTTTGTGAAAGAAAAAGAGAATGATATGCATGCTAAAATGAATGATGCAGACAAAGATAAATTTCAGTTTTTTGTATACTTTAAAGATTGCTTTTCTGATGCTTTGCCAGGGGAGTTACCCCTAGAGAGACCAAAAGATCATCAGATAGAGTTAATGCCTGGTAGTGAGCCACCAAATAGACCACCTTATAGAGTCAGTGCGACTCAAAGAGAGGAGATTATGGCTCAGGTGCAGGACTTGCTATCCAAAGGGTTGATTCAGCTCAGCTCGTCTCCTTTTTGCTCACCAGTACTTCTAATATAGAAGAAAGATGGTTCTTTTCGAATGTGCATTGATTATCGTGCATTGAATAAGATGATCATCAAAAATAGATTTCCGATACCACGCATAGATGATGTGCTTGACCAGCTCAGAGGAGCAATAGTTTTCAGCAGGATAGACTTGAAGAGTGGCTATCATCAAGTCAGAATACAACCACAAGATGTGCATAAGACAGCTTTTCGCACTACATTCGGGTTGTATGAATACTTAGTGATGCCTTTTGGGTTGACAAATGCTCCAGCCACATTCAATAGAATGATGGATCGCATCTTCCGAAAGTACAGACATTTCATGGATACTTTCTTTGATGATATCCTAATCTTTTCAAAGACAGAAGAAGAGCACAAGGAACATCTTGCTTTGGTATTTCAAGAACTTCGAAATCATCAGCTTTTTTCCAATAGCAAGAAAAGTGAATTCTTTTTGGAAGAGATCCATTATTTGGGATACAGATGGATCCTGTAAAGATCCAAGCCATCCAAGAATGGCGTGAGTTGAAAACTGTGCATGAAGTCCGTAGTTTTTTGGGACTTCGCTCCTACTATAGGAGATTCATCAGGCATTTTGCTGATATCGCAGCTCCATTACATGATCTTACTAAGAAAAATGTAGCCTTTACATGGGGAATATCGCAGAAGAAAGCATTCAATATACTCAAGGAGAAGTTAACTAGAGAGAGCCTCTTCTTGTAGTCCCGGATCTTTATCAACCTTTTGATGTTGATTGCGATGCTTGTGGAGAGTGTGTTGGGGCTGCATTACATCAGAATGGACATGTACTAGCATACGAGAGCCGAAGATTGCGTGATGCTGAAAGATATCTGGGAATCTATGAAAAAGAATTGTTGGCTGTAGTTCATGCTGTGAACACATGGAAGCACTATCTTTTGGGTGCAGATTTTATTGTTAAAACAGATCACCAAAGTCTGAGACATGTTCTAACTAAGACAAAACTTTCCGAGAAGCATATGAAATGGGCAAATATGCTGTCAATGTATCATTTTCAGATTGTCCATACCCTAGGAATTCGGAACAGAGTGGTAGATGTCTTGTCCCAAAGACCCCAGGTTAACAATGTGACTATTGCTTATCATCAAGACCTGGAAGGCATGAGGGAGCAATATGCTAATGATGCAGATCAGATTTTGGCGAGATTTTATAGCAAATGCAAGAGGGGCAGTCCACGAGTCACTATTCCGTGAAAGATGGGTATTTAATGAAAGATGACTGCCTATGCATAACCCAGGAGATGAGGAAAAAGATTTTGGAGGAATGCCATGCACCTCCCTATGCTGGGCATAGAGAAATTACAGCAACAACTCTAGCACTAGAGAGGTATTTCTTTTGGCCAGGGATGTGGAAAGATATACATTAGTTTGTTACTGAATGCCTTATGTGTCAGAAAGTGAAGTATGATAGACGGAAGGCACCTGGCCTACTTATGTCTCTTCCCGTGCCTCAGGCACTGTGGGAAAGTATTACAATGGACTTCATTTTTGATTTGCCAAGATCAAAGTCAGGGAATGATGGGATTTGGACTACCATTGATAAATTCAGCAAGCAAGCTCATTTCATTCCGATTCGCAAAACCAGAAAGGCAGATCATATGGCTAAGCTTTTCATGGCACAGATCTTTAAGCATCATGGTATGCCTAAGTCCATTGTCAGTGATCAAGATCCCAGAATGACCAGTCTATTCTGGAGAGCTTTATTTGATAACATGGAGATGAATCTGAATTTTTCTTCTTCTTTCCATCTCCAGACAGATGGTCAAAGTGAAGCAGCAAATTCTACAGCATTAGATATGCTGAAATGCTACGTGGGTGACCAAGGTTCAGACTGGGAAAAGTGCCTACCATTGGTAGAGTTTGCTTACAATAATACAGTACACAGCTCTCCAGGGAAAGCCCCCTTTGAGGTCATCTATGGAAGGGTAATTCTGCCACCTATCCTGAGGACCAAGGATGAAATATTTACAGTTGATCAGTTTGTGAGAGACCTCCATACAGCTTACAGCCAAGTTCAGACAGCAATCGAAAGGTCTCAAAAGAAACATAAAAGAGCTGCAGATAAGCATAGGAGACAGTTAGATCTCAACTTCGAGAAAGCTAGGCTCCGTAAGTTCAAAGGCAAACAGAGAGTGTATGCAAAGTTATCTCCTAGGTACTATGGCCCTTTCAGGGTTACAGAAAGAATAAATGAGGTTGCATACAGGTTAGCATTGCCAGAGCATTGGAGGATTCACAATGCATTCCATGTGAGTCTTCTAAAGAAATTTCAGGGGCCAGAGCCTACAGAAGCAATATCAGAGGATCCACCAGAAGTGGATGAGCTGGAGGAGGTTCTTCAACCAGAGCAGATCGTGTACCATACCGTACACAAAGGCCCTCAAGGCAAATAATTTTACAGGTACCTTGTAAAATTCAAGAATTATACGGCATTGGATGCCAAGTGGATAAATGAAGACATGTTGTCTGATCATCCACAGCTTTTGGATGTTTACAAGGAAGCTTTTCAGTTGAGGTTAACTGAATAGAAGCCGAGGGGATGTCACCACAATGTAAATATTCTAAGTCAAAGTATATTTGACCATTTATTTGATCATAATTAAATAGTTTTTCCATCTGGGTTAATTATGGTCAAAATAGTTATTCTATTGGTCAAAGAATTGACTACGGTCAAGTGATCTCGGTCAGGAAGACTTGGTTTATACCAAGAAGGTTAACTACGGTTAACCAAGATGTGCCAACTTCGGTTGGAGAGACTTGACTATAATTAAGGTGTCTCGACCCTTGGTCAAATCCCCTTAATTATGATCAAGAGCGTTGACTTTGGTCAATGAGAGAATAAATAAATATATTTTTATATTTGTTATGTGTGTACATATGTTCAGTGGGGACGCCCACTGTGAATAGAATTAGTCCACAATGTATTATTTGCATGCAAAGCGCTAACAATTAATGGGTACCATGGTGGTGCGCTTTAATTAATTGTTATAGGTACTAGGAAGAGTTATTTTTCCTAAGCGCAATGGAGCCTAACAAGAGTCTAGGAGGTGGTTCGCGTGACCAAGTGCTTCGAAGACTCCAGAGTTGCCCTTAGTGGCATGTAATTAGGAAAGTAATGTAGACTTTGACAAGTGGCTTGTTGCCAAGAAAGAGAGCCTAAGAGCTCATGTAATGATTCATTCACGGTTGGATTTTGTATGAACAGCTTGTACTGTATTTTCTCTCTGATGAATAAAAACCTTCAGGGAGGGTCCAGCCCGACGATTGTCCTGGGCCCTAGTGTATCTGTAGAGAGAGGGAGAGAGGGAGAGAGGGAGAGAAAATGAGAGTGTCTTTGTTGTCTTTTATGAAGGAGGTTACACTGGGGGCACTATTGACATTCTCTTTATTTAGGACCACAAATTGGATGCCAGGGATTGTGTCGCCAGGTAAGATGCTTTTACGCTACATCTTTTAGTCACTTGCAATTAGCACTAGGGGTGGTACATGTATTTCAGTTTCTTTATCTTTTCTCCCTGTGATTGTTGGACACGAAGTCATTATTCCCGACGGAGCTCAGTTGATCTTGCTTTTTATTGAGGGACATAAGGTTGGTTTTATAAAACTATATGCCCCCAACAAGAGAGGGGATCGTGTCCTCATGTGGAAAGAGCTGCTCTCCTGGCCTCCATTGCAGATTCATGGGTCATTGGAGGTGATTTAGTTGCCTTCAGATAAAAAAGGAGGGTAGAGAAGGTGGTGGAGAGAGGGGACGCCTTCCTGTTGCTCTTCAGTGGCAGAGATACATGGTTTGATGATGCCTTTCACACACAGCCACACTCTCTCCTGTTTTCGTGGTCGAGCAGGAGACTACAGATGCCCATCCATGCACGGATTGATAGATTTTAGGTTGATGATTGGGCTCTGGATAGGGGCAAATCTGTATGCATTTTGGCTGGAGTATCCACCTCAGATCACTTTCTAGTGGTATTGATGATTTTAGAGTCTTTTTGGACTCAGATGGGAGTAGAGTCAATAAGCACTTCTTCTCTACTCCTTGCCCCAGCCATAGTAGGAAATGTGTTTTAGTAGGGAATGTGTTTCGCAGCTTATTGACTCAGACGGGGTTTTACAGACTGATCCTGATGCCGTCATGCACATAGCTACATATTTTTATGCCTCCCTTGTGATAGCAGATGCTGACACACAGGCCATAGATGATACCTAATATGTTGTATGGCAGTGTATAACTATGTTGGTGAAATTAGATATGCGGACCTCACTAGATGCACCTTTCACCAACTTCTTGCCCTTCATAAGAGCAAGTGCGCGGGTTCAGATGGGCTTACCCCCTCTTTTTTAACTACTTCTTTATATTACCTCAGCCTTGCCCTTCATAAGAGCAAGTGCGCAGGTTCGGGTGTTTTGGACTTTGGCGAGATACCACAATCACTTACAGATGGTCTCATTCATCTTATTCCAAAAGGGGGTAGCAAGAATTTAGTGTCTCAGTGAAGACCGATTACTCTCTTTTGGGCACTTGCTACAAAATCCTGGCGAAAGCGATAAGCCTACCCTTGCAGCCCGTGCTTCCAGATCTTATACATGATTCCTAGACGGTCTTCGTTCATGGCAGGAGCATCTTTGATAATATTTTCTCATTTTGGGAGGCTTCTAAGTAGACTATGGCCATTCTACCCTTGGATTTTGAGAAAGCTTATGACACGGTAGATTGGAGTTTTTTGGAAGGCACCGTTCTTCGTTTTGGATTTCCACTTGTATGGATTCAAGGCGTATCCCCCTTATACAAATCAGCCCATAGCGAGGTGCTTATTGGTGGGGTCCGGAGAGAGAGGTTTCAGATTTCTAGATCAGTCTGCCAGGATGTCCTCTAGCTCTTTTCCTCTTTTTCTTTACGGCTGAAGTGATGGGCATCTATATTGGATCTCAAGATGATCTCTTTGGGCTGAGACTTCCCCTCAGATGGGATGAAGAACTTATGGACATTGAGCTCGCAGATGATAATGCTGTTTTTCTAGATGCCACGACACATACGCTCACTTCTTTCTGGACAGCCTTGGGTATGTTTTGCACTGCTCCGGGGACACACATCAATTGGGATAAATCCAATGGCTTTTGGATTAGTGACAAGGACACCCCTGGTTGGGGAAATGACATTGGTTTTACTTAGGTTTAAAGGGGTGTTCCTGTCAGGTGTGTGGAGTGCCAGGTCGGCATGGGTATCTCTCCATCACAACAGTTTGTGCCAGTCTTGGAGAAAGAAAGAAAGAGAGAAATTTTATTAGAGTCTTCGGAAGACTGATGGGTCTATGAGACTGAAAGAAAACCTGATACAAATCACAGTAAGGGTGGAGCTACTGTAACGAGCATCATCACCCGTGCTGAATCTTAAGTCTGATCATACATAATCAAATACATCTGGATGTAATAATGAAAAGAAAAGGACTGGAGCGGAGTGGAATTCTCCGTATGTCATGTCGCCCTACTTGGTGCATAGCCGGTGATGGGACGTTGGCGCCCGTCAAGGGGTGCCGTGTGTCTCGGTCTCCTAGACAAGGCTCGACGCAAGACCAGAGCCACCGTGACTCTCGTGGGATGTATCCCGAGTCTAAACAATGACGGGAGGTCCCCTAGAGTGATCTGTGTGCTCCCTCGATGTCTCGTGTGTCATGCTGTGGTTGTCGGGTCGGGGTCTCTGCCACGTCTGCGGCTAGAGACTGGACTATCAATGTCACTCAATGGGAAGAACTCTGTGATCCTGCTCTGAGAGGTCTGTGATGATGTGGCCAAGCCCCGTCGCCTGAGTAAGTACTCTCTGTGTCGGACCCCCTCGTGAAAGAAGGCCGCGAGGCATCTTTGATTTAGGTAGGCGAGGAACCTGGAAAGGAGCCCAGAGCTATCTCTGAAGAGGCAGTGGTAGCGACCTCGGATTTCGTAGTACACTGGGCACCTGAAAATAAAATGCTCCTTCGAATCAACCTCTTGACAGTCGCATAATATGCATAAGCGATGCTGTCTAGGAATTCCCTCTGCTCTGCCGCTCTCTATACAGAGGCGGTGTGATGATACTCGAAACTGTCGAATGGAGATCCGTAGTGAGTGAGGCATATGCAGCTCAGTGTACCCCGGTGGTGTGATGAATCCCTCCTCTGAAATACGAAGATAGTAATCTCTGTAGAAACTCAGCTTCAATGGAAGCTCTCTCGGCTCCAACTAGGTCCTAAAGGTGTGTAGCTGCAGGAGATCCTCTCGAATGACCTAGTTGGTGTGTGGCCCGATCGGGATGGTGGGTGGGAGTACCGAAGGGGCATCTAAACTGTACTGAAAAGGAGGTATCCTATCGATGTGGAACCCTAGTCTCACAAACCATCTGTGAGTCCGTGCATACCAGCATCGCTCCTCTCCCTTTGCTGCTAACCTCATGGAGGAATCGAGAGCCAACCATGGCAACATCTGTCTCCCTGATGTGCAGTCCCCATATGACCTAACTTGGTGTAGATATGATATGTGATGGTCTGAAAGGCTGCATCTAGCTGGAGTGGAGTGCATCTAGCTCGGCCTGAATGATGTGATGTGGTACAGATGGTTTCCCCCGGGTCATCCGTGAGAGCATGAGGATCTGCAGGTGCTCCACCCGTGTCCACTCTATCTCGGACATGTCAGGCCCCCAACAAGGGCTGCCATACATACCGGCTGGTCGGACCAAGGAGTCAAAGAGAAGAGCCTTGGTCCGAGGGTCCTGGAAGTGGGAGTGGAAGCATTGTCTCTCTAGCCGAGCCAGTGAGGCATATCCCTTGCTTAGTTTGGCATGCATCGCTAGTCTCATTGTGAAGATCGGGCCGGAGAAGATGACCCCCAAGTACATGTACGAGGATACGATCTCAACTGGTGACCCACCGAAAGTAAAAGTAAACTGCTTCCGTTGCATGTTTGCTCGAGAGGTGTTAAAAATCATGACATTGGTCTTGCCAAGGGACTTCCAAATCATGGGATAAACAAAAAGCCTGTAGTGCATCCAGGTGCCGTTGGAGCCCCTCGGGTGTGGACGACAAGAGTGCCACGTCATATACATAAAGAAGAATCCTAATGATGATCCCGGCAAGTGAGCAACCAGTCCCTCCGAACGCCCCCATGAAGGTCTCAAGCTCATCGATGTAGAGGCCAAACAGGGTCGGTGATAAAGGAGAACCCTATTTGACGCTTATGGTACTCAAGATCTCATTTATCCAACCTGCGCCTGTCCGAACTCGGCCTGAGACTCTCTCATACAGTGCCATGACTGTGCAGATGATCTCCTAATCAAATCCCAGTGTCTGTAGGCGTGTGATGAGACGAGCTCGAGGTATTGTGTCAAAGGCTTTGCAGAAATCCACAAAGCAGCAATATACCCTTTCCTTCCGTGATTTGGCCTCCTTAATGACACTCCTGAGTGTGAGTATGTGATCCTTGGTCCCACGGTCTCGCCTAAAATCGGCCTCACATTCTGCTCTGAGCCCTCTCATCTCTGTGAACATGCTGACTGACGCATCCAATACAACTGCATAGATCTTGGACATCACGTGCAATCATGATAGTCGTGTAGTTACTTAGGTCAATGGGATCCCCTGCCTTGTGGATAGGGGGATGGTGTTGAGTGTCCAAGTGCGGGGGAAGCCAAGGCAAACAGCGTCATTGAATAGCTCTACTAGGATCGGGGCTAACGTGTCGATCCCATATGCGATAAACTCAGTGCATAGCCCCTTGTGATCCTTAGCTCGGCCATTGTGCAGTTTCAATGTCGCGTCCTTGACTCCCCCTTTGGTGAACAACGTGCAAGTGGTGGGGCGAGGTGTGTGTATGAGATCTGGAGTGGGCTGTTGTGGGACATCATAAAGATGGTGTGCATACGTGTGCCAGAATCTCGTGTCGGTGAGGGGTGATGGAGACCTACGCTCAAGGAATCTCCACAAAAAATCCTTAGGGTTGCTGTTGTACAAGATGTGCAAAATCTCCTCCTCATTTTGACGAAGAAATGTCTGCTTCTTCTAACGTACGAGATGTTGGTACTTGTGTACCGTGTTTGGTGTGTTCGGGAGGTGACATTTGGTTTCAAGTCGGAGCTATCGGCGATAGCACTCCGCATCGTACCAATTGTTGCGGGGTACAGAATCAAGAGGTGGTGGTCTAGTGGACTGTGTGGTGTGGGGAAAGATTTGGAGGGCAGCCTCATGGAGTGTGTGACCAACAGGGCAGCACGGTCCTCTATGACTAGTATATGATCGATGTAGGTTAGGAGTCTGTGTAGGCGTCCAGAGTAGGCCGGTGAGAGGCTGTGATCAAAGTGTATGTCGTGGTAGGTGTCGTGCTTCCTATGTGGTGTGTGTGGTGTGGCTCTAGTGAAGAATAGGTATGTGTGATCAGCTCCTGGAGATAGTGGTGCTACGGTGAAGTCGGTGATACATCAAGTGAAGGTAGGGGATCCCATGATGTAATCTACTACACTAGTGCCCCCCCTGTGTGGGAAGCAAGTAAAACCTCCTGAGGAGGGCCATAGGTCAAGCCCGTCGCAGATGATGAGATCACGCATCCTGCCCAGATCAAGGAGCGTGTGTCCATATGGTGTAACAGGCCCGTGTCGGTCCGATGAGGTCCTGGTCATACATGCTCCATCTAGGTCCATGTCTGGTAGCATGATAGAGTCGTCTCGGAAGTCCACGAGTGGTGCCTGGTGCGTGCTTGTCTTGGCGTTGAAGTCCCCAACAAGGAGAACTCCTCTTTTGGAGTTAGCCAATCTTGATCTTGCATCTAGTGTTGTGATGGTCAATCAGGTTTTGTTGTCCACCGCTTGGTTTATTTGTGCTAGTTGGTGCCCTTCTAGTGAGTGTATAACTCAGCTCAAGAGACCTGTAAGGAATTCTCTATGGAGTGGGCTTGATGGCACAACAAATGTCATAGCCAGGGTTGCTTGGGAGACATTGATCGTCCCCACTCATGAAGGCGGGCTTAACATATAGATCAGGATTTACAATGTAGGGCCTTGCTTTGCAAGATGGTGGTGAGAGGACTTATGCGAAGACAAGAGACGTGGAAGGATTTCTTTATGTGTAGCATGCAGTCCTTTACACCAACTTTGGGAGGAGACTGGAGTTACAATACTAGATGGATTTTCACTTCAGCTCGGCTCAGGTCTCCCTCGTCCCATTTGCTCTCTGGATGATGTTCTTCGTTCACCTTTCAGAGCTGTACATGCGTATGTAGACCATTCTTGGGAGATACTAGCAAGTATTACAGCGTGGCATATTTGGAGAGCCAGATGCACAGAGGCTTTGGATGGATCCCAGGTCCACCCTCTTATACTTGGCCAGTATATGGACAGACACTACATACAATGATGGCCATCTGGGCGACCATGCAGGGGTCCTCCTCACGTGCAGTCGCTGCTAGGAGAGCTATATTTTTCAGAGAATGGGGGGGCTCCCCTTTCTTTTGTGAGACTAGTACAGGGCTGAGATGGCATTTTCAACCTCAACGTTGGTTGTTTTCTACCTCCTTTTGAGGGGCGTTTTCTCATGCACCACATGATGTATTGCTGCCTTGAGTTTTTGCTCTCGTGGGTTTTTACTTAATAGAAGCCTTTTTTATGGGGGGAAATTAAAAAGTACTAACAAGCACATCTACACAGGAGTCTGCAGGAAGTAATTGAGGCTATTTCAAAAGAGGAAAAATATAAATGCTTATTTTTATCGGGGAGCAATTGAGAACTGAGGATTAGAGGCCATATTTTTTGGAGTGTTATTCTTGTATTTAAACTCATTCATTGGTGCCCATGTATGAATACTTTGTTCGTGTGGTTTATGTTCGACCGATTGACATCGGGACTTCACTCTAGATGCAAGCTTTACTCTCAGATGCTCAAATGTCCCCCACTTTATGTCGACCAATGGACCTCCATCATGCAGTAGTGTGCACAGTTACTTTAGTAACTGTTTCTTCCCTTTATCATATTTGGGATGCTTCGCACATGACCTTCAGTTCCATAGTGGATAATCTGCAAGTATTTTTTTAGCAGAAAAGCTAGAAGGATGAGGAAATATTTCTTGATTGCATTGCACGTATTAGTCAATGCAGTGGGCACAGTAATAATTGTGTAAATTCATGTTGTAATCTGCCTTTGTAAAGTTTATATGTTCTTACAATAAGCTAGATTGAAGATGTACTTGACTGTAACCATATTAGTTGTCTTTTGTTGGCAAATCTGAATTTTTGTAAATTATGTTTGGGATTGTATTTCTTTCAGGCAATGGAACCTCCAAAATCAGAGACAGTAGAATGTGCTATTTCTACACTTCACGAGGCCAGTAGTTTTTTCTCATACCTTTCTTGCACTCATTATTGACTTGGTAATATTCCTTCCAATGCTATAGATGGTGTACTCCCTGTATTTAAGCAATAAAGTCTGTAAATCTGTATTATCTTTGGCTTTGATAGACCTTGTAATGCTATGGTTTATCTTAAGAGTACATAATCTCAGCACAGCCAATGAATTTGTGTCACTAGCGAGAACTTGTGTACAGACTATACTCTTATTAAGATGTTCCCATAAGGTCCAAAATTTCCACAATCATATGTAATCTTTAATTCTTTCAATTTTCTTCACATGTGCTATTCTCATAATTGATAGATAACAAGTTTTTCAAACACATGTGAGTAAGTGCTACACTACTTTGCTGCTGAGATAGAAAGACTGAGTGCTGCATACCATTGGCAGCTTGCTGGTGTCACGGCACAGAATTGGCAGGTTGAGGCTTATTTCTTTATCTTGCTTACTACATACAGGTGGGAGCTTTGGATGGGCAGGAACAGTTGACTGCTCTTGGGTATCATCTGGCCAAACTACCTGTAGATGTTCGCCTAGGCAAGGTTGTCCCTTCTAGCCCTATGCAATCCTTCATAAGACATTTTTGCTATTGCAAAGGGATATTAAGTTCTGAGATTAGGTTCATAAGACTGGCAAAAAGATGTTGAAAATGCTAATGGGCCTTCTCATGTTCATTGCAATGCTTCACAAGACAAGACAGTCCATTGTGCTTTCAAACTCTGGAAAGCTTCCTTTTCTTCTGTTGTTAAAAGTTTAATGCATGGTAAATGTATAATGATTCAAGGCTAACAAATTTAAAAAGCGTCTTATCCTCTCTTTCTTAAAATAAGTATAGCAAATGTATGAGGAATGAAGGTAAAAAACTTCAAAAATTCTTCCTGTTGAACCAGATGATGCTGTATGGAGCATTGCTTGGGTGCTTGAGTCCAGTACTTACGGTTGCAGCTTGCTTAAGTCACAAGTCTCCGTTTTCTGCATCGCGAGAACAGGTTGGCCTTATACATGTTTTTTAAAACATTCAACAGGACAGATGCATCGCTTATCTTTAGGCCATTCCAGGAGAACATTGTGGTAGGGCAGGTGCATGCATTGTGTTCTTTCAACCCCTGATGCCAGTTCTCAAGGGTAAACCAAATGAGGAATAAATAAGCAAAAATTGTTGTTATATTTCCTTCATGTAAGTGATAAGTTTCAAGGTGTTAATCCTTTGGCCTTTAAACTCGAGGGCTCAGGCACCTGTCTAGTGCTCAAGGACAAATTAAGCAGATGTGGCAACCAGACGCAACAGGAAATCAGATGACTGAAGAGCTCCAACAATACTAGGAACACACAAAAGGGCCTTCAAGGCTGTGACAGAAACATGAAACATTGGTAAAGATAATGATTATAACATATTAACTGAAGATCAGCTTTACAGAGGAAGCACCGTTGGCAGAGTGAAGAGGATGGAGAATAAGATGTTACCTTACAGTGATACCCAATGGTGCATTATTATTTAGAAACATACTAGATCCTAGTAGACCGAAAATATCCTGAGCAGACTGAGAAAGAAATCAGCTGGTCCACCTCCAACGGTTCAAACATGCTGTCAATTGCAATGGAATAAGTGGAGTTGTTGCTTATGTTTGGGTATGCAAGAAGTATCTTTGGATCACAAAAAATCCAATCCTTGCTTACTGAGTAGTTTTCCTTTTCACTTTTTAGTTTTGTCGATGACCTTTCCTCAAGACCTCTCTCCCTTTGTTAAATATTATTTCTCGATTTATGATTCAAAGTTTTGCGACAGTCTTACAAGCTGAAAAGAACCAAGTTATGGATAGCCGAGGAACTCACAAGAGCTCAGCTAAAGGATAAAGCAACATAATTTGCCAAAGTTAAGGCTGCCAGGAAGGATGGAAAGTGGGCAGTGTACTGTGGCGGAATAACAGTCATTAGGGAGTTTAAATCAAAACCAAAAGACTCTCAGTCTTAAAATTATGTATGGTCGATTATATATGACTCTTTAGGATTTAATCTAGGTATTCTAAATAAATGGAGTTGCTTTCTGCAATCCTTGGGAGCTGCCCTGTGCCCTCCCTAAACTGATGTACTAGATGGTTCTATTCTCCCATAGACCTTTGGTCTCCCGTGGACGTTAATAGACTTTCTTTCTTTCTCTCTTTCTTTCTCGATCCCCTCCATCTTCTTGTGTGTGCGCGTATGCACGTGCATGAGTTTCTTGTCTTTATTAAAAAAAGAATAATAAATTTGTGGGATTGGATTATTCTAGTTTATCAAAATACATGTTTGAATAATGGAAAGCGGCAATGAATAGGGTCAAGAGTTTCAAAAAAGTATATTAACATAATAGTTATATTTTTATTCAAACATGTACCTTCCATAGACAAGAATATTTCCACTATAAGCCACCATGACACTAAAACATACATACATACATACATATGTATGTACACACACACACAGACACACTATTTTTTTAGTGAAAATTTTGTTGCTTTATATTACAAGAGAGCTTCCCAGAAAGGACAATACATCAAGAGAAAATCTCAGTGTAGGAAAAATATACATCAGAATCTATGTAGTGAGTTTGCAGATAATCAAAGAGAGATTGTACACACACACACACACACTTTTTTGTTTATAGTGAAAACTTTTGATTGATTATATTACAAAAGTAGTGACCTCAAAACAAGGCAGCCGAAATTACATCAGCTGAAAATCTCAGTGTATGCTAGATATACATCATGATCTATGCAACGCGTCTGCAAGCGCGCGTGCATGCAGACACACACACACACACACATTTTTTGGTGAAATCTTTGATTGCTTTATATCACAATATAGCTAGCCAGAAAAAAACTGGTAAGCGGAAATAGTACATCAAGAAAAGATGTCCATGTAGGACAAATATACATCCTAATCTATGCAGTGAGTTTGCAAACAATCGAAGAGCGATTGTTGCAAAGAATGACGAAAAAATACACACACACACACTTTTTTTGGGGTGAAAATTTTTTATTTATGTGTGGGAAACCTCAAAAAGAGGTGAAAACCCACCAAAAAGTACAAAGAGAAAATTTAGAAGTAAAACCTCAGAGAGAAATACCACAAAGGGGCATGATCAGAATATGTGAAATTTTAATCCACCCATAAATTGACAGTGAGAAATTCAAAGTGCTGAGAATCAACCCTACACCATCGATCCAATCAAGCCCGATAAGCAGACTGAGCATTGTGTTGAAATGTATAACCAAGCAGCATAGGCTGTGATTCTTTTCACAGATCAATAAGCGGGAACTAAGTCAATAAATTAGACCAATACTGAAGCTCAGAGGCTAACATATGAGTGTGAGCTGAAGTATTGTCACCTGGTTGAGGAGCATTTTTAAAATCTCCACAAATGAAGGCATGTTGCTTCTAGGGATAACTTTGCATATCAGCCCAAATCAAACCTCTGCTGCCACGAGAAGATTGTGATGCATAGACCGATGCAAATTCAAAGACTTCGGCTTGTATAAGACATTGGATGATCAACCATCTACCTTGACTATCATTTAGAGCAACCACTGGTGGTTGTAACTGTTAGAATTATAGATATAATTCAGCAGTGACCAATGTAATTTAATAAGCTAGTTAGGGGCACTTTTCCCTCTTTAAGAGGTTTTTCCCCCTAACCGCAGTTAGTCCACTAACTATGGTTAGTGACTACTAAGGTTTTGTCACTAGGACAAAACCTTATCTCACTCCTTCAGTTGTATCACTCTTACTCTCATCTATTTGCAACTAAGCTTTCAGCTCACTCTCTCTCCTGTTTCTTGCTCTCACTCTTGCTCTCTCTCTTTCTCACATTTGGTATCAGAGTGGGTTCTTCCTGCTCTTGCTCTTGCTGCACATTCGCCTCCAGCTCCAGCCCAACAGCTCCCGTCCGTACTGCACCAGCCGTATGCCGTACGCGGTACAAAGTCTCAGCTCCCACTCGTACTCCCACTCGTACTGTATCTTCTGCATTGCCGTTCAGCAGTCGTACAACCTGTGTCGACTGATTCCGTACCAGTGCTCCGTACGCTGTTTCGACCGTACAGATATGCTCGAGCTCCACGATCTGTAGATCCGTACTGCGCCATACTGTTTCGTCACCTGCAGATCCGTACGTCCGTACTGCAGATCTGTTGTATCTGTCGTACACCTGTGTACACCCGTACTGTGTTGTACCTGCTCGTTCGTACATATGTACCTGTAAGTTCCGTACTGCACACCTGCATCAGCCGCCGTACTGCATTCCGTACAGTTGTACTGCAGGTGTACGGATTCCGTACAGGGTTTATTATGCAAGTTTCTTCATCTACCGGTGATCCTTGGTAGGCATTCTTGCAGTTCTTCTGCAACATTTACAGATCTGGTGGTATTTGTGCAGACATTTGCAGTCTTTTGCAGTCATTTGGGTATTTTCGGGTTCGTAGTTGCTTGTGAAGCAAACATTGCAGGCAGATTCAGAGGTTTAGCTCAAAAATTTGGGGCTTTCTGCTGAAATTGCAAAATTTGGGGCTTTCAGTGCTTTTGCCCCTTTCTGGTTGCAATTTGAAGCTCGAAATTTGGGGCTTTCAGTTTTGCAGTACAATTTCTTGCAGAAATTTGGGGATTTTTTGATTACACTGCAATTTCGCAGTGAAATTTGGGGCTTTTGCAGACAGAGCGCAATTTTTACAACATTTGGGGCTTTTGGTCAATTTGCCCCTTTCTGGTTGCAATTTCAGGCCTATTTGGGGGCTTTTGTGTTGGGAGAGCAATTTTGGAGATTTCAGTTCACACTGCCTTTCTGTAAGTGTTTTGCAGCACTTTTGGCAGATTTTGGGAGAGTTTTGATGCTTTGACAGATTTCTGACAGAGAAATTGCAGAAATCTGAGTTGCATTTTCAGCCAGTGCTTGGCTGTGTTTTTTGGGAGTTGTGCATTTCATTCCCAGCAAGGGAATTCAGTTTTGTATTTGCTGTAATCTCTTTCTCAGACATGGCCCAGCAAAATCAGAATGATTTCCAGTTCGGTGGTCTTTCACAGGAAGACAAGTTGGACGGTACCACCTACTCCTCTGGAGTTTTATGGTACGCAATATTCTGATTTCTCGTAATTTGTGGGATTATGTGAATGGGGATGAGATTCGACCAGCAGGTATGGCACCTAATACCCCTCCCCCGCAAGGAGGAGGAAGAGGTCGTGCACAGGGTGCAGCTGCAGGACAAGTTGTTGGTGCAACTATAGCCACTACTCCAGAGCAGAAGAGATGGGATTCACGTGATGCCTTAGCTTTGTCGTGTATTTCTCTTTCAGTAAAAAGATTTATCATTCTGCATATCCGGTCGTGTAAGACCTCGAAGGCAGCGTGGGATATCTTAGAAAGCAAGTATGCAGCCCGGAATGATGCAAGGGTATCTTTCTTGAAAAGAGAGTTAAGTAATACATATATGGAAGAGGGTGACTCCATGTCAGCCCACCTCACAATGCTACAGGATCTCAGAGAGCAATTATTGAACATTGATGAGATTATTCCTGATTCAGAGATGATTACCACCACTCTGAATTCTCTTCGTGAAACTTATCTCAGCTTTCATACCTCGCTGAACTTATCATTGAGGGGGGGTACAAATCCTCTCACTTTTCATGAGTTGATAGGACTTCTGCTTCAGGAAGAGCAGACTAGGAAAAACTTGGCTTCACGTGCAGGTGAACAAGCTATGCTCTCAAAGTTCAAGTCAAAAGGAAAGGGACAGGCAAAGACATCAGTAAATCAGCCTCCAGTGGGTCAGGACAGCCTTTACAAAAGGCTAAGAATGATGCAAGTAAGCCCAAGAAGAAGGGTTTTTGTCATTACTGCGCAAAAAGCCATGTCATCACATTGCAGAATGCAGGAAAAGGCTTGCAAAAGAGAAGAAAAACAACTCCGGTATGGCTGTTTCAGATTCAGCTCCTCATGCATCTGACTATGGGGATGCTGCAGCCAACTTTGTTGGACAGGATTATGCCTTTTTATCTTGCATTTCAGATTCTAGGCTGGCTGCTCCAGATGCTCGGGATAGTACAACCACTTGTAATGATGATACATATGCCTTTTTGACTTGCAGTTATGATCCTTCCACGGATGCATCAGCTTTCAGTGTCAATGGAACACTGAATACTTGGTATTTTGACAGCGGTGCCTCCAAGCATATCACTTCTAGGAAGTGTCTCTTCACTTCCTTGCATCCACCTCCCGTTGGTAAGAAAGTCACTTGTGCCAACAACTCGTCATATTCAGTATGTGGTACATGAGAAGTTGAGCTTACCGCCATTGATGGCTCAGTTTTCAGACTTTCAGATGTCTTGTATGTGCCTGGTATCACCAAGAATCTCCTTTCAGTGTCCACTCCTAACAGGGCTGGATTTCAGGTCATCTTTGCGGATGACAAATGTGCTGTCCGAGACAAAGAAAATGATTATGCCTTGAGATTATCTGGTACTCTACTGCGTGGGCTTTTTCAGCTTGATCTTTTTGAGAAAAGAGCAGCCCATGCTCTTGTAGTTAACAATTCCTATTGCTGCCATGCAGAATGCAGAGTTATGGCATGCCAGATATGGCCACATGCATTGCAACAACTTGATGACACTTCAGAAGCACTCTATGCTTGATGCATTGTAACCTCTTGAGATACCTCCTCCACATGCCTGTGAAGGGTGCATTTTAGGCAAGATGCACAGATTCCCCTTCAAAAAGTATGGTTCAGTTAAAGCTGTTCGAAAATTACAGCTTATACACAGTGATGTCTGTGGTTCCAAGAGGACTCCATCATTGGGTGGTCATCTCTACTTTATTACTTTTATTGATGATTACTCCAATTTCACTTGGGTCTTTCCGTTGAAGTGCAAATCAGAAGTGTTCATGGTGTTTAAACACTTTTCAGCCATGGTTGAAATTGAATCTGGACTCAAGATACAGACATTGCGCACAGATAGAGGTGGGGAATACTTGTCTGCAGATTTCGATGCTTTTCTGAAAGGCAAGGGTATTGTGCATCAGCTCACAGTGAGGCTGACCCCTCAGCAAAATGGCAAAGCTGAGAGGAAAAATAGAACTCTTATGGAGATGGACAGATGTATGCTGGAAAGCAAACACATGCCTCACAAATTCTGGCTTGAAGGTCTAATGTGTGCCAACTACATCTTAAATCGGTCTCCCACTAAGGCTTTGAAAACAAAAACTCCCTATGAAGTCTGGAATGGGAGAAAGTCTTCAGTGGATCATTTCCGTGTCTTTGGATGCCTTGCATATGCTCATGTGCCAGTTGAATTTCGGCATAAGTTGTCAAATAAGGCAATTAAGTGCATATTTGTTTTGTACAGTGCAGAAAGCAAGGGGTACCGTCTCTACAATCTTGCTACACGCAAGATCATTGTCAGTAGAGATGTGATATTTGCAGAAAATTCAGCTCACACTCAGGCTGAATTTCATATGCCTTCTTCAGAGGATGTTTTTGAGGGGTTGCTACCCATTGCCTTGGGTTCCCCTGCTGATATTTCTGATGCAAATCAGAATTTACAGCCACCTCCTGATGCTCCAGTTCAGCCACAGGATGTCTTGCCACCTCCATAGGCAGTGGAACAGGTGGTTCAGCAAGAGATTGCAGACATACATACAGCAAAAACAGTCCCAAACTGGCTGTTACAGACTCTCAGGGAGAGTAAGGATGATGCTCCATTACCTGGCAGGACTCACAGTGCAGTAAGGCACATGGAAGGTGCTAATTCAGTGGAATCAGCATATGCAGGTACTCTTCTCGATGAGGAGGAGCCTGCAACATTCGAAGAAGCAAAGGACAATGTGCATTGGATGAATGCCATGCACGATGAGTTGCAGTCCATTAAGAAAAATCAGACTTGGGATGTCGTAGACTTGCCACCATGTAAACATGCCATTGGTACACGATGGGTTTTCAAGGTGAAACGGAAGCCAGATGGCTCCGTTGATAGATACAAGGCAAGGCTGGTTGCTAAAGGCTATGCTCAGAAAAAGGGCATAGATTATGAGGAGACATTTGCTCCTACATCCCGGATGACCACCATCCGATCTGTTATTGGAATGGCTGCACATTTTGAGTGGAATGTTCATCAGTTGGACATAAAAACATGGGCTGAAACAGGCCCCTCGTGCATGGTATGCCAAGATTCATGCCTTTTTGACCAGCAAGGGGCTGCACAATAATCCTACTGAGAGCACCCTCTACAGCAAGAAGGATGGGGGGGAAATTTTAGTCATCATTCTTTATGTCGATGACTTACTGCTCACAGGATCCAATGAAGATAATATTGCAGATTTCAAAGCTGATTTGCAGACCAACTTTGACATGTCAGATTTGGGGCTGCTTAACTTTTATTTGGGGATCCAGTTCGCTTAAGAGAGACGTGGCACTGTTATGTCTCAGTCCAAGTATGTGCAGAAACTCTTGGACAAATTTAACATGCATGATTGTAAGCCCATAGCCACTCCCATGGAGCCGGGGCTGAAACTCACAATGCATGATGCAGGAGAATCAGTTGATGCCACATTTTACAGTCAGGCTGTTGGATGCCTCATTTATCTCTGCAACACTAGACCTGATATTCAGTTTGCAGTATCTCAGGTGAGTAGGTATATGCACAGCCCAAAACCTATGCATTGGCACGCAGTTAAGCACATCTTCCGTTATTTGCAGGGCACGAAGTCTTTTGGCTTGTTATTTCCGAGGGGGGATGACTTGCAGATGCATGCCTACAGTGATTCAGATTGGGTTGGTGATTATGACACTAGGCAGTCCACTAGTGGCAATTGTTTCTTTTTGGGTAAAGCTTGCATTTCCTGGCTGAGCAAGAAACAATCTACAGTGGCTACCTCATCATGTGAAGCTGAGTACAGGGCACCTTTCACAGCAACAGTTGAATGTGTCTGGCTGCGTTGTCTATTTGCTGATCTTCATCTATCATCGGAGAGTCCTTCTCCAATTCTCACTAATAGTTAGAGTGCCACTGCAGTGGCAAAGAATCCAGTGTTTCATGCTCGCACGAAGCACATTGAGGTTCACTATCACTACGTCAGAGAGAAGTTGCATGCAGGAGAGATCAGTATGATCTTTGTGTCCACACATGACAATGTTGCAGATATTTTCACCAAAGCACTTCCACGTGAAAAGTTTGAGGCATTTCGCAGTGCTGTGAACTTATATCCGTTTGGTGATTAATCATCCTTGTACATGACATTGGCATTGCAGGGGGGTGTTAGAATTATAGATATAATTCAGCAGTGACCAATGTAATTTATTAAGCTAGTTAGGGGCACTTTTCCCTCTTTAAGAGGTTTTTCTCCCTAACCGAAGTTAGTCCACTAACTATGGTTAGTGACTACTAAGGTTTTGTCACTAGGACAAAACCTTATCTCACTGCTTCAGTTGTATCACTCTCACACTCATCTATTTGGAACCAAGCTTTCAGCTCACTCTCTCTCCTATTTCTTGCTCTCACTGTTGCTCTCTTTCTTTCTCACAGTAACTCATGTTTCACCACGAAAACCACACTTGAAAAAGAATGTTCTCGTGCATAGGAAATATTATAACAAAAAAAAATGCCCGTGATGACCAGCATACATATGCTGATTATGCTCTTGCAATGCAACTATGTAAGGCTGCAATTGATGCTGGTAGGAAAGCTGTTTTTATGTCCAACCGATGGACATTCCAAACAAAATTTACAGCCATTGCAATAACTGACCGTATGGTGGTCATCCGGGATGTAGGAGCAAAAGTCTCCTCATAATCTATGCCCTTCTTCTGTGCATAGCCTTTGGCAACCAGCCGTGCCTTGTACTTGTCAATAGACCCATCTGGCTTCCTTTTTACCTTGAAAGCCCACTTGGTACCAATGGCATGTTTACCTGGTGGCAGATCCACAACATCCCAAGTCTGATATTTCTCTGTGGACTGCAACTCATTGTGCATGGCATGCATCCAATGTGCATTATCCTTTGCTTCTTCAAAAGAGTCAAGCTCCTCTTCATCAAGAAGAGTCCCTGCATAAGATGTCTCAACTAAAAGAGCCCCCCCTACGTGCCTTACTGCACTACGAGTCCTGCTAGGCAATGGGGCCTCAAGCCTACACTCCCTGAGAGTCTGAAGCAACCAATTCAGAGTGTTTTGGCTATGTGTATCTCTTGAATCTCTTGCCTGACAACTTCATCCACACTTTGTGGAGGTACAAAATCAGCCGATGGCTGAATCAGGGCATGTGGATCGGGAGGAGGTTGCTGTAAATTCTGATTTTCAGCATGAACCTCAGCTAGGGAACCAAATGCTATAGGAAGCATCCCCTCAAACACATTATCTGAAGAAGCTGGAATCTGAAATTCAGCATGTGTATGTGCTGAATTTTCAAAGAACATAACATCTCTACTAACAAAAATCTTGCCTGAAGCAGGATTGTAGAGACGATAGCCTTTGCTCTGTAAACTATACCCCACAAAAATGCATTTAAGTGCCTTATCTGACAACTTGTGTCGAAACTCCACAGGCACGTGGGCATATCTGAAATGGTCCACTGAAGGCTTTCTCCCATGCCATGCCTCATAGGGAGTGATTGTCTTCAAAGCCTTTGTGGGAGCCCGATTCAAAATATAGTTGGCACACATGAGGCCTTCAAGCCAAAACCTGTGAGGCAACTTCTTACTGGTAAGCATGCATCTATCCATCTCCATGGTAGTGCGATTCTTCCGCTCAGCTTTGCCATTCTGTTGAGGTGTAAACCTCACTGTAAGCTGATGCGTGATACCTTTCTCCTTCAAAAATGCCTCAAATTCATGAGACATATACTCTCCTTCTCGATCTGTGCGAAGTGTCTGCACCTTGAGTCCTGTCTCATTTTCAACCATAGGCAGAAAGTGTTTGAAATGCATAAACACTTCTGATTTTGCCTTGAGACCATAGACCCAAGTGTAGTTGGTGAAGTCATCTATGAATGTAACAAAATAAAGATAACCCCTAAAAGTAGGTGTCCTCAGGGGACCGCAGACATTACTGTGAATAAGTTGTAATTTCTGTGTAGCTTTCACTGCATCATCCTTCTTGAAAGGAAGTCTATGCATCTTGCCAAGGATGCAACCCTCAAATGCATGAGGACGAGGCGACTCTAAAGGAGGAAATGCATCAACCATATCATGCCTTTGAAGTGTCATTAAGCTGCCATAGCTCATGTGCCCATACCTGGCATGCCATAACTCCGCATTCTGCATCGTAGCAGTGGGAGTGCTTATTGATAATGGAAGATCGGATCTTTTTTCATATAGATCAAGCTGAAAAAGACCCCGATACAAAGTGCCAGACAACATCAAAGCATAGTCATTCTCTTTGTCTCTGACTGCGCACTTATCATCATAAAAAACAACCTGAAATCCTCTTCTATTAAGAGAGGACACTGAAAGCAAATTCTTCTTTATGTCTGGCACATAGAGTACATCTGAAATTCTGAAATCTGTACCATCAGTGGATGTGAGAATAATGTCTCCCACTCCACACACTGAATAATAAGAATTATTTGCACAAGTCACCTTCTTCTTGGTAGGTGGAGGATGCAGAGATACAAAAAGACTCTTCTTGGAAGTGATGTGCTTTGAAGCACCACTGTTAAAATACCAAGTATAAAGTGTCTCATTGACGCTGAGAGAGCATGCATCCTTTGAAGGATCATAGTTGCAAATCAAAAAAGCATAAGGGTCATCATCATTAATGGTTGTAGTATCCGAACTACCCATTGAAAAGTCTGAAGTGCAAGAGAGAAAGACATAGTGCTCTTCCACAAAGTTGGCTGCAACATCTTCCCCATCATGAGAATGTGGAGCTGATGCATCTAATACAGCCATACGTGAATCGCTTTTCTTCTCTTTAGCTATGCGCTTCTTGCATTCTCCAATATAATGACCTGGCTTTTTGCAATAATGACAAATGCCTTCTTTTTCTGCTTATCTGCATCACCCTTAGTCTTATAAGAGGGCTGTCCTGAATCAGCTTTATGCTGATGTGCGGGCTGATTGGCATGTGGCTTTTGCTGCCCTTTACCCTTGGGCTTGAACTTGGAAAGCATGGCATACTCGCCAGCCCAGGTTGCCATATTTCTTCGAGTCTACTCCTCCTGCAACAGAAGTCCTACCAACTTGTGAAAAGAGAGAGAATTGCTGCCCCCCCTCAATGACAAATTCAGCGAGGTGTGGAAACCAAGATAGGACTTCGGAAGAGAATTCAGAGTGGTGGTTATCATCTCTGAATCTGGAATGACTTCATCAATATTCAGCAATTATTCCCTCAAGTCCTGAAGCTTTGTGAGGTGAGAATTCATGGAATCTCCCTCATCCATATGCGTATGGGAAAGCTCTCGCTTCATAAAGGAAACTCTGGCACCACTTCTTGCTACAAACATACTCTCTATGTGACCGAATGTGAGGTATAATGAACCTCCTGACAAATAGAGAAATCACTGAAAGAGCTTGTGCATCTCAAGAGTCCCATCTTTATTGCTTTGCTATGGGAGTTCCTGGAGCGGCTGCTCCAACTACTTGTGTTGCATTTGCATCTCTACCCCTGCCTCCAGCTGTAGGAGTGACAGTTGTAGCGACTGTATCTGGTCTTGCTTCATCTGCATTGACATAATCCCAAAGATGTCTGGCAACCAAGATATTCCGAACCATGAAACTGGACAAGGAATAGTTGGTGCCATCCAACTTATCCTCCTGTGTGAGAACTCCGAACACCTCATTGGGATTGTTCTGAGCCATTTTTGCCAGATAAACTCAAAAAACACATCAAACTAACCAAGTAAAATCCCTTTCTGGGACGCCAAATGCACAAGTAAAGTCTGCAAAGAAAATCTGCCCACAGTAACAAATACTGTCACAACCTATCCAAGGCTCAAATTGCACCAAAATGCTCTGCTGAATGCCCAAAAATCTGCAAATAGAATCTGCAAAAAGTGGCAAAAGTCTGTAAATTGACTCGTACTGAGTCCAGAACTGCTTGCAAACTTTCAAAATGCTATTTTACCTGCAAAGTTGCAACCCAAATGCAAAAGCCCCAATTTCTTGTGGGAAAGTGCATACAAAAGAGGGCAAATGATATGAAAGCTTGCATAAATTGCACTCTGTTTGCAAAAGCCCCAAATTTCACTGCAAAATTGCAGTGTAATTGCAAAAAAAGCCCCAAATTTCTCTAAAACTTGCAGATCAACTGCAATGTCTGCTAAAGCTTCAAATGTGCATTTGATTGATTATATTACAAGAGTAGCAACCTCAAAATGAGGCAGCCGAAAATACATCAACTGAAAATCGCAGTGTATGCTAGATATACATCATGATCTATGCAGTGCGTCTGCAAGCAATCAAAGAAGGATTGCTACAGAGAACACTTAAAAAAGCCAAACAAGGAAAATATGGGATCACCAAAGACTTTACAGTTCCTGTCTATCCATAAAGTCCAGAGTGCCCAATAGAGAACCCAAACAAAGAAAAGCTACACACACACACACCTTTTTTTTTTCTTTTGGGTGAAATCTTATATTTATGTGTGGGAAACCCCAAAAAAGAGGTAAAAACCCATCAATAAGTACAAAGGAAAAATTTACAAGTAAAGCCTCAAAGCAAAAGTCATGAGACAGGCAAGTAAAAAGTTACATATCAAGCTGGAGGAGGATCAAACACAACATCCTCCAGCTTCAGATTATTGCTTTGTAAAAGCTGATGCAGTGTAGAAACCAGACCATCAATAAAAACAAGCTGTTTTTTGCCCTTGTGATTCTTCTTAATATAGGCGGGCACCCGAAATTTCTGAATATAGAGAACCCAAACAAAGAAAAGCTACACACACACACACACACACACACACACATAGTGGATTTACATGTTTGCATAATCAAAAGCTGTAGAGAAGGTCAATGATTTTAATTTTACAATTTTCATTATCATGGTTTGCTGCTGTCATTTGTGTATAGATGGATGGTGCCGAAAGAGCAAAAAGGTCTTTTGTAATTGGTAAAGAATCAGTTGACAAACATTCAAGTCTTTCTCGTGGACAACAATCAGATCAGCTTGTTATGGTTGCTGCATACAATAGCTGGATTACCATTTTACAAAAGGCAGGCTCTCATTTGAAACATGAAATTAAGTTTGGTATTCCCATGCTTTTGTGTTATCAAGCTTTATGTTTATCAGGAAAAATTATACACAGCTGTCTATGATCAAGTATATCGGTTTGCTGACTCATTTTTTGTTTTTCAGCGGGGCTCGAAAGCTGCTTACGAATATTGCAAGTCCAATTTCCTTAGTGTACCAATATTGACCATGCTGAGGTGCTCTTCTAATTAGCTAACTAGCACCTAGAAATTGCAATATTAAGCAAGTGCAAAACCAAAATTAATCTGTCCCCTGTTGAAACTGCTAGTGTGGTAAAATCCATGCTCAATGGAACAGCATCTTTGTCATCTCTAATGAAACCTCTTCTTCTTCTTGTGCCTTTTTGGTTTATCTTTTTTTTGTGTATTAAAAAAGAATAGGCAAAATGACAAGCAGCTTTGGGTTCCCAAGTCTTAGTCCTTTGGGTCAAAGAAATAGAGGTAGGGGTATGCGAAGTGACCTTTCCTTGGTTGCAAAACTCTCTCAACTCTCAGGAGGGCCTGCCCTAGGTGAGGCTTCGACCTCGCGGAGCGAAAGAAAAGGGTTGGAGTCTCCTATGCTGGCACTGTGGGAGCTGTGCCTATCTTGTTGAAGGGGTAGGCTGAAATTGAGACGAGGAAGCCCAGCTTTTGCTAGAGTGAGACAATGGCCTAGGCAAGGATGGGTGTTGCGAGGTGGGACTTGGGAGAAGTGGGGAGGGGGGTGGAAGTCGAAGCTAGAAGGGGGTGATGACTGGAGGGCGGGTGGTGAAGGTGATCATTGGTTGTGTTGAAGGGGCAGTGGGAGGTGGCATGGAGGGAAGGGTGGTCAGTGGCAGAAGAAGAAGAGAGCTGTAGGGGGTTTGGGGGTGGAGGATGAGGCTAAGGGGGTTTGGAGACGGAGGAGAGGGGAGGGTGGGAGGGATGGTGGCAATAGTGATAGAAATTATGGTGGGGGGGAGAGAACAATCGTGGAGATGGAAGGCACAAGGATTGAGGCACCCAGCTAATATAGTTCCTGTCATATGGGCAAGTACAACGGGCCTCATTTATAGGTTGGCCAAGACTCACACACTGCATCATAGGTGAGCTCAGTGGAGGAATATCTCTTGACCTCACATGTGATGCCACACAATCTAGACTAGGTCTAAAGTGGCCTAAGGACTTTGCACACCATACAATTGTAGAACACTCTCACTCTCGGAGTCACACTAGGACTCCGATAACTAATACCCTCCTTCAGAGCAAGGGTGAGTGACTCCAAAAGACAATCATGATGGCAATATCCTGATTGTGCATCCCATGCAATCTCGAGGCTAAAGTCTGAGCATGGTTCAGAGGCTTAACAAAGCACTCTCATGGCTTAAAGTTCAAACATGACCACAAGCTGAAGTATAAGCATAGATGCATGACCAGCTCATACAGCTAGGAAAATGTACCAACATCGTGACTCGGTTATGCCTGATATGGGAAAACATCACGAGTACAACCAAAGATCCCCCTATCTCCTAATTGGGTACAAGACATAATGGAGCACACAAAAGCACACTCAATTTATTACTTTCATTTTTGGGGGACTACCCAAGACAGAATACTTGGCATGCACACATGACGCTAGAAGGCCCAATTAGTGTCTATCCCATCATTTAGATAGAAGTACTAAAGGCCTTCTCCTCAAGTCTAGTAGAGGGTCTAGGGGCTTGTCCTCGTCTTCATCAGTCTCTTGTGCAACCAGATTAACATGCTTCTTTGCCATTTTCTTAAAGCATCGATCCTTTGTATGTCATGGACTTGTCATTCTTCCTTGATTTGTCTCTTGTTCGGGGGCTTGTCCTCATCTTCATCAGTCTCTTGTGCAACCAGATTAGCATGCTCCTTTGCCATTTTCTTAAAGCATCGATGCTTTGTAAGTCATGGACTTGCCATTCTTCCTTGATTTGTTCTTTGAGAAGAAATGAAAACCAAATGTGTATGCTAGAAAGAAAGAAAGAAAATCTTTGGAAGACCAAAAAGGGTCTATGACAAGAGGCATAGAAATAACAAGAGGGTGACCAAGTCGCCAGAAGCACGCAAGTCATTGAAATGGACAAGAGGTGACCATATCTGCCAAAGTATACAAGTCCATGTGTCATAGTGGACACATAACTATCATCAAGAACTCCAACATACAATAGGCGAGCTCGTAGCTCCATCCTCTTATCTCTCCCCACACTCTCCTCTCTATTTTCATACGAATGCCAAATGCCAAATGTTGATCCCCTCTCCTTCACCCTCATATTCATCTCACTCCACTTCTTCCTGGTGGGTCTTTGTGTGACGATGTGTAGCCCGTGATAGAGCGTTGGCGGCTATCTGTGGGTGCACTCCATCTCGGTCTCTTTCTCCGTGGTTGGTGTGGCATAAATACTCTAGTTGGATCTCCTTGTGCGCTAGTTGGACCGTGTGAAATGATGTATCATGTCCTTGACATAACTTCTCCATGCGCACCACCCTCTGACCGCCTGAAATGATGTCCTTGACATAACCTCCATGTGCACCACCCCTCCGATCCACATGTGATCACTGTGTGATTGATGACTGCTAACTGCTCCGATAGACATCTGACTGCTCTAGTCGACATTTGGTCACATGTGACAATGGTTGACATTTGGCTGCTTCGGTCGACATGTGATGCTCCAATACTTTGGTCACTATTGGTATGTCCGGGAGTTGACATGTGACTAATCCGGTCGTACACTTCGTCTTTGTTGACATGTCAAGGACTTGACATGTGACTGCTTGACTGCTCCAGTTGTACACCTGGTCACTGTTGACATATCAAGAACTAGACATGTGACTGCTTGACTGCTTCGGTCCTATAACAGTTTCCCTTGCCACTATTAGTCAACGTCCCGGTGAATGTGAAACCGATGCTAGTTGGGAAAAACAGATATGTGATGGTAGGCAGATTTGTACTGATCAGACCTGGATTGCAGAAGAGAAAGCTTAGCCTTATGTGATTGCAGCTCCGATTGCATATGGATATTCTGGTCCCAAAGCTGCAATAGTGCCATCTGGTCCTGCTCCGTAGCTGCAACTTTCTGCTGCAATTCAGCCACCTGTAGTTGGCTAGCTTTTTCATGCTTAGCCTTCAACAGACTCAGCTCATGCTCCAGGAAAGCTTGTTCATTGGCATGGCGATGTTGCATAGCCTTTCTCTCTCCATCCCACTCTTGGTGCTGAAGATCAAGCTTTTGTTCTAGTGCGGCCTACTCTTTTTTCCAGATGTCTTCTTTATCATGAACCCATGCCTTCCATTTCTGCTCCTGACCGCGAGAGGCTTATCCAGCTCTTGCTTCGAGTGCTGTGTTTGGGTCAGTAGACGTTGTGTGTGACCTGCGGAGTTGCAGACAGCTGCAGTTAACTGAGCAAATGTGTTATCCAAGACTCTGTGCGTCATCTGTAGGGACCTTTTCGCCCACGCGTATGTGTCACCGAAAGTCACAATCTCCTATATCAATGAGCTCACCATATTCCTCGAATACGACTCCCATGCCTTTATCTTCCAAAGGCTCCAAAGCCTCCATGGGGGCATGGGTGTCCAGGGTGAGGTGGCATCCGGGAGCCATGCATCTTGTAGAGCTGGTTCTTAAGCCCTCGTACAAAGGGATGGTGAAGATGTTGTCCAAGTCCTCCTTGACATAGATATGAGACCTTTTGTGTTTGATGTCAGAAAGTAGCTTTTTATAATTTGCGGTTTGGATTGGTGTTGGCACTACACTAGAGAAGGATTGTTCAGTTGACGAAGCCACATAATGATCGGACATATCATTTTTATGCACGGGGGGGGACTCAGCTGGTAGGGGCAATGTTTCACTCTCAAGGATGATCTTACAAGGTCTCGTATCCTTTGGGTGAGCTGTCAAATCTTGTGGGCCCATGAATGCCCAACCGACATGTGTGCAAGAAGGCAACATTCTGTGAGAAGATTGAAGTGATGGCGGCCCTAGCAAAAGCTCCCTGCTCTGCTGCCTAGGAGGACCTGTGACTGCCTTGGATGTGTGTGTTACTGTACTACATGTAGATGCCCCACAGAGACTGAGATTCAAATCTAAGAGAGCGGCGCCCACCTGTGAGGGAGGAGAGTCGTGAGTCTAACATTAATTGGCTCCTGAATGATGGGAACATCCCCACGCTGAGACCGTTCCTGGTTCTCATTTGCCTGGTCAATTGTGGCATCTGTGATGATATAGACTAAAGGAAGGACCGCAGCTAACAAAATGGAATCATCCCCACCCTGAGACACAGCATTGCCTTGATCCTCATGCGTGGTCAACGGTAAAAGATATAACCACATCCATCATGGTATAGAATGAATAAGATATTATAGCTGATGTCACCAGTGGCCAAAGTAAACCTGTCCCAGGGGCGAGGAAGTCTGGTACATGTGCACCAACCTGCCTATCTGTAGACCCAACCAATGATGAGGTAACCTAAGGAGATGAGATGCCCGTAGAGATTTCTATCAGATCCATTGATAGTAGTATAAGACAGGCGATGTATTCTTGGGCACATTGGCCGCCATGGAGGGAGGGGACGACTTCTTGGAAGACATAGGTGGGAATACACTTTTGTTGATGGGGGTGGTACTAGTCGGGGACGAGTCCTCTGGTGCCGATACTGAGTTATCGATACAATTGTCACCTTTGGTTTGTGACCTTGTCACAGCTCCCAACACTGCCCCAATTAGATGGGGGTTGTCTCCCTCCCCTGCCATGTCTACGTCAACCATATTGACTTGAGATGCTGGTTCCTCCCTGCCATTGGGATAGTCTCTGCTGTAGTCATTGGTATTGTACTATGTGCAAGATGGTCCCTCCTTGAAAACCCACCCGTTGACCTCGTGGGTAGTATGGTCCATATCCACTTGGTGGAGTAGTTGGTTGGTATGGTGCTAAGGCTGAGGATGAAAATATGGGGCCCCAACCTGATTGGGTGTAGGAGCTTGAAGCAAAGGGGGATTAGGAAGTAATGGAGGCAGAACAGTAGGAGAGGGGTGATTGGTTCATATGTTTTCACAAGGGTAGGAGGTACAGATACCGGGACGGAAGTGGTTAGCGCAGCTTTGTTGACTGCAGCAACGAGGGGTTCCCCTGTCGGATACTCAAGTAGAAGCTTCCTTAATCCTTTAAGGTACCTACACTTGGAGGCATCATGTCCATGTATGTCACAAAATGTACAAAAGGAGGGAGAAGTCTGTACCTCGCGTAGATGGACATTCCCAGTGACCATGGCTAGAACCCTTGCACTCGGTGCACCAGAGACCAGTTTTGATTTGAGATTCAAAGAATGAGAGTCCCTCTGCACTTGCTCTTACCTTAATTCCTTCTTTGATTTTTTCCTTCTTCAGATGGTGCCACTCGGATGATTCCTTGTCTCTTGGAAGCTTGGTGGTTGAAAGGTGTGATGGTACCTCGCCACCTCGCTCCTTGGCCGCGCAGGCCCCTTGGCCCTGCGCCCAGCTCACAGGTCCTTGGCCGCGCAGGCCCCTTGGTCCTGCGCCCAGTTCGCTGTTCACTGTGCAGGCCCCTTCGCATCGCCCAGCTCACAGGTCGCCGCGCAGTCCCTTGGCCCTGCGATCTGCTGCCTCGGCCGCGCAGGCCTCTTGGCACCCAGGTCGCCTGCAAACCGGTCGCGCAGGCCAGGCCTCTTGGCAGTGCCCAGCCCAGGTCGCCTGCCCCCCCCCTTCAGGTCGCCCCCCTCCCTTGCTTCAGGTTAGACAGTTTCAGGGCCCTCTTCGGGACGGTTTGCCTCGTGTTCTGGGGAGCTGTTATCCTGAGCTGTTTCCAGGCATTGGTGGAGCTATCTGCTTCAGCACTGAGCAACCTGTTTGCATTCCACGCAGGCTGAAGATCAGAGCTTTCTTTACACAATTTTCTTTTTTGGGATTTACTGGTGGTTGGCTGTGAGTTCTTGGTGGGTATTTTCAGCAGAGGTAGCTCCTCCCCTTAGGACAACGTAAGCTGAGACAATGGAGGACACTAATGCCACTCCCGTCGCCAAACGTGAGGAGATTGAAGTCACAGTTTCTTTTCCTCCCGACATTGTGCAGATGATTGAGGTAGCAGAGGAGGGTTTTCGTTCGACTCACATCATTGGCTTTCTACCCGGTAGAGGCCAGCAGTTATGTGATTGGGTGTACACCAGCATGGCCTCTTTGGGTGTCTCAATTACGGTTTTCCGATTGCTTAGCAGAGGGTACTTTTCTTTTGGCCTTCATTCTGCAGAGCAGGCTCAAAGAGTACTTATGAGCTCACCGATTCAGTTTCAGAGCAGAGTCATCCATTTGTGGCCTTGGCGGAAGCACTTTAGTTCTACTTCCCCTGGACCGCGAAAGGTCTCCCTTTCAGCTCTTCTGACTCCTAGACCTGACCCCAAGATGGTTGACAGAGATCTGCCCGTTGAGTTTTGGTCCTTTTTGGCTCGAGGGGTTTCCACACACTCCCTCACTAGATTGGAACTTCTCCCGGTATTTTGTCGACGGTCAGAGGAGGTAGAGGAGTACTTGGGATCTGTTACTCTATCCAGAGAGGGGCACATTCTTCGTTTCTCCACAGGCAGCTTTTGTTCTCGGGGGAGCGAAAGCTGGTCAGTTGAGCTACTTGACAGCGAGATTGATAGACAGCTTTTGAGCATGACTGAGTTTTCATCAGTTCACCGTATTGTCGGCTCGCAGATTCATTCTTGCCCTAGGACTCTTCGACCTGGCTTCGGAGGCAGGGCCTTTCTGTTTCTGTTCTTTGAGGTTCAGGGAGACTTGGATTTGCCGAGGATTGCTGGTTGGTTTGACTTTCAGCTCCTTTGTTCGCGCCAGAGTATTATTCCCTTGGATGGAGCCATTTTACATGAGTTGGGGCAGATTTGGAGCTTGATCAGAGACCGACTTTGGATTGCACTGTCAGAGAGAGTCATTTGTGCCGCTGCCACTGGCATCCCCTCACTTCCATCCGATGTCTAGGCTATCCATCATTTCTTGGAACGTGAGAGGACTGAACGGCCGCAGATTTATTTCAGATGCAGATGGTCGTAGATCGGGAGTTCCTAGATTGCAGCTGCTTAGGGACTCCCTTCGATTTATTTCCTCAGGGTCCCCTCCAGACATTGTGCTTATCCAGGAGCATAAGCTCTCTCAGGACAGGAGTGACAGATGCAGATCCTTACTCAGAGGACAGAACCGGACATATTGGAGCCCAACGGATGGTACGAGGGGAGGAGTCTGTATCTCAGTTTCAGCTAGGTGGGCCCCAGATATCACCCAAGAGGGTACACTAGTGGAGAGCAGGGCATGCTATGTTATTCTTCAGATTGAGAGCACAGTAGTTGGTGTTCTCAATGTGTACGCTCCCACGGATCTAGCCCGCAGATGTGCATTTTGGAGACAGCTCAGAGAGTCCCTTCCTCAGGCAGACACCTGGAGTGTTGGAGGAGATTTCAACATGGTTGGATTCTTTGAAGACAAGTCGGGCCAGACAGAGGGTGGACTTATGATAGGGAGAGAGTGGAGTGGGATAGTTTTGTTTTGCATGCCGGACTTCATGATGCAGCTCAATTGGACGACTTTCGTCACTTGGCTGATAGTCTTCAGTTCTCTTGGTTGGGGGTTTTCCATGGCTCTCTCTCTTTGGCTAGGCTTGACAGGTTTTATATTGGCCATTGAAGCCAGGCCAGAGGACGACAGATTAGGATCCGCGTGGGTTATGTTTTATTTGACCATGCTCCAGTCCTAATACAGATTCTCCCTACCTCTCGATTGGAGAGCACAGGCTTTGTGAGAGTTCCGAACTTTGTTTTTCAGGACACAGAGTTCGTGGAACGGTTGAGAGAGGCTTGGTTGACAGAGGACACTCCTGAGGATCAGGGCTGGTTGATGTGGGTAGAGGGGGCTTTGGCTAGAGTCAGCATGGCCTGCCAGTTGAGGGAAAAAGAGAAGGAAAAGCTCATAATCAGAGATCGGAACGCAAGAGCGGAGGTATCCAGACTTCAGAGATTGATTCAGAGCTTTCCTCATTCTCTTTTCATTAGAGGGCAGCTTTCAAAGGCTCAAGAGAGACTAGAGGAGATTCAGGGAAGGAGGGCCCAGTTCAGGTTTTACTCCCAGCAGACCTGCTGGATCCAGAAGGGGGATAGATGCTCTAGAAAGTTCTTCAGGGCAGTGGGTCAGAGATACTCTTCGGACAGTCTTCGTAGACTTGTGCATGAGGCCGGGTCTCTTCAGACGGATCCTCATCGACTTGTTGAGATCACTTCTGATTTCTATTCCACTCTGTACACCGCTGATCCAGTCACCGAGGAGATGATCAGAGCCAGAGAGGAGATTTGGAGTCATGTCCCCCAGATGGTCTCAGACAGGATGAGTCATGTTTTGGATAGCCCGCTATCACTCTTGGAGATCACAGATGCGTTACATGAGCTGCCCAGAGACAGATGCCCGGGGGAGGACGGTCTGTCGTCCCTCCTTTTTAGAGCTGTCTGGGATACGATTGGGCCTCATCTACTTTTGCCTTTTCAGTGGCTCTCGATACAGGATCTTTGGGTGAGGCATTATGCACAGGTATGATTTGTCTCATCCCGAAAGGGGAGACAAGACAGTCCTACGTAAGTGGAGACCCATCACACTTTTAGGGAGAGCCTACAAGATTCTAGCGAAGACCTTGGCCCTTCGTTTAAAGCCTATGCTGCTAGATATCATCAGAGCTACTTAGACATGATTTGTCCAAGATAGGAGTATCTTGGATAATATCTTCACTTTTTGAGAGGCCACTCACTGGGCGAAGGAGAGTCAGTAGGAGATTGCAGTTCTTCTTCTCAATTTTGAGAAGGCTTATGACAGGGTGGACTGGGGTTTCTTGGAGGGCACTATGAGGAGGCTAGGCTTCAGTGATAGATGGATTTTATGGGTCTCCTCACTTTACTCTCACTCTTCTAGCAGGATGGTGGTCTGTGGAGGCAGAGGACCGGCTTTTCAGCTATCCAGATCTGTACGAGAGGGATGCCCGCTTGCACCTTACCTTTTCCTTTTCGTAGCGGAGGCTATGGGATACTTCATGCAGGCTACCAGACATGGCACTTTGGGCCTGCATCTGCCTATACGGCGGGAGCAGGAGCTTCTGGACACTGAGTTTGCTGATGATACGGCACTGACAGTCAGAGGAGATGCATATAGTCTTGCTACTGCTGCAGATGCAATTGACAAGTTCTGCCTAGCCTCAGGGGGACTATTCAAGTGGAACAAATCAAAAGGCATATGGACTGGAGCTCAGCAGGATACCCCAGCATGGGGAGGAGACAGAGGCTTTGTATGGATACCTAGAGGCACCTCTACGAGATATCTAGGCTTTCAGGTTGGCATTGAGGTGTCCTCGACGCAACAGTTTGCCCCAGTTCTTGAGAGTATCCGGAGAAAGCTAGCCTACTGGAGTACGGCTAGAATCTCTTTGGCCGAAAGAGCGCTGGTACTCAACCAGGTTCTACTAGCGACTATGTGGTATGTTGCGTCATGTTGGTGCTTTCATGCTGACTCGATTCGTCAGGGGAGGAGATTGCTTCGGAACTTTCTGTGGAGTGTTGGTGATGGTTCTGAGGACACTAGGGCTAGAGTTTCATGGGATACTATCACTTTACCTTTCTCGCAGGGAGGACTTGGGGTTCTTGATCCGGAGATGCAGAGCAGAGCCCTTTTAGTCAAACTTCTTGTTAGAGGTTTGACTCCAGGAGATCAGCCATGGAAACAGTTCTTGCTGCATGGGATTCACCAGTGCACCCCCTGAGCAGCAGGTCAGTGGGCAGGTAGAGTCAGTTGGATCTTCCTGACGGACCAGCATTCTCCTGACGGACCAGCATTCTCAGCCTTCTTCACTACTTGTGAAACGGCTTGTTCAAATTTGGGATCATTTTCGACAACACCTCATCAGAGCAGTTCCCTCCTCCAGAGAGGAAATTGCCCGACAGCCACTGTACCGTAACCCCCTAGTTCGGTACCAGGGATCTTCTCTTGGTACAGAACTTAGGACTCCCTTGGCCAGATGGCATGCTCAGGGGGTTGTGATAGTTGGAGATTGGTTCAGGGAAGGTGTGGAGATGTCAGAGGAGGTGATCAGAGATAGACATGGACCACTTGGACAGATTGCTGCTACCAGATTACGGACATCTTAACAGCCAAGACCCTCATTCAAGTATACATTTCAGAGACACTCTCTCTGGGCTTCATGGTGTCTGTGGACAACTCTTGGACAACCATGTGTTCAAACTTAGTTTGCAAGAATCCTCCCTTAGATCTGTCCGCGTTCGGAAATGATCCGGGGCAAATTGATTGTACTATACATCCACTGCGTCCTCCAAGGGTAGTGGAAAAATGTGTAGAAAGGCATGCTCGTTCTCCACACCTTTAGCTTTACATGCTGTAAGGAATTCCCTTACATGAGCTTCCGCATCCTCATGGAGTTGGCCGTTGAACTTTTGAGTTTTCACATGGACTTTGCTGAGTAATTCAAAAAGTCTATCTCTCTCTCTCTAGGATTGAGAACTGCCATGGCTGATGTAACGCCCCTACCTACTCTAGCGCCTAAAGGAACTGCAAGAGTGGAAGGGCCTCTTGATTGAGCAAGAGTAAGTGTGGGGGCCATGGAGACATTGTGAGGAGAGGTTGAAGAGATAGCACCTCCTGGAGAGGACCACAATATTGAAGTCACTATTGATGTAGCCATAGAGGAAGTGACTTAAGGTGCTGAAGGCACTATTGTTGCAAAAGCAAATGGTGAGAACATAGAAGATGTGGGAGTCAACGATAATGCAAGTGTAGGCTATCATCTTCTGGTCGTATTGATGCCCTCTGGGCCTTGGTATGTGCCATGTAGCTTTAATTATTGGCACTTAGGTCACCTAGTACTTTTAGTGTCTTATGACACCTAGTACTAGTGGTACCACTAGGACACTCTGTCCTAGGGTTCCCTTTTTTTTGTACTTTGTACTCTCTTTCTCTAGTTGTTGATGTGACGGCTTTCAGCATTTTGCTCCACATTTGTATCTTCTTCCACTTCCTTGAGCATACAGTGGTATCAGAGCGGGTTGTTTGATTCTGGCACAAGCATTGGCATTGCACTTGCTTCCCAAAGTGTGTGCCATCGTGCTACCAGCTTCGATTTGCACAAGCCTCAACGTCGCTACTTTTGTAATCAACCATGCAGGTAGCCATCCGTACGCTGCACTCTACTCTGAGGCGTCATCACGTACCATCCGTGCACGTGCGTACCTGCATCGTTTCGCACAACGTACAAATCACTTGTTCATCTGTCGTACAATCAACTGCACGTCGTCCTTACATTTGTCGTACATCCCGTTCAAGACCGTGCGATCCTGCGCAATACGTACTTTCTGATCTGCAAATTCTCTTTGGAGGGTTTTGTGTCACATTTGCAAGTTTTTGCAGTGACATTTGCTCCTCTGGTCTCAATTTGGGGCTTTTGAAGTAGATGCCCTTTGTTGGCTCAATTTCATCTCCGAAATTTGGGCTTTTGAGTGATTTGACGTCAGATTGCCAATTTGCAATACTTTTTAGGGCTTTTTCTCAATCTTCCCTTTTTTGTTGCAATTTGCCCTTTAGAAATTGGGGATTTTCACATTGGGCTTCAATTAGGCTTTTGATACATTTGTAGACACTTTTCCACTCAGTTTGATTCAGATTACAGGTTATTCTCATATTTGCAGGTTATTTTGCCACATTTGCTCAAATAGCAGTGAAACTTACCTGCTTTGATCTGAAATCGGCAGTTTTCAGTGAAATTGACAAGAAATTGCAGGACATTTGGTCACATTTGCAAAGTTGCAGCTTAATTTGGGGCTTTTCCACATTTGTCCTCTTTTTGGCCATTTTGCCCTTTCAGATTGTGGGGCTTTTGCCTTAGCTTCTATTTGCAGTGATCTTCCTTTGATTCAGCTCTCATTTGGTCACATTTGCAGTTGAAAGCCTTGAGGCTATTTTTTGCATCACTTGGTCAGTGCACTTTTACTTGTGCTTTTTACTAATGGCTGGCAACAATGGTGATTTGTTTGGCGTTCTCCGTGAAGCCAACTATCCTATATGGTTCTACCTCATGAAGCATATTCTAGTTGCAAGAAACTTTTGGAATATTGTTTATGTATTGATTTGAGGCCAGCCAATGCTCAAGTGGCTGCCTCTACTGCTGGCACTCCTCTAGGGGGGAATCCTCCTGACTCTTCTTCTTCTAGTACTCTTGTCACTACTACTACTTGGGACCAAATCAGATGGGATTCCAGAGATGCAAATGCATACTCATGTATTGCTTTATCATGCAAGAGAATCATTATTCCACGCATCCCGTAATGCAGGACAACAAAGGATGCTTGGGATAAGCTAGCTTCTCTTTATCAGGTTCACAATGAGGCACGGGTTGCATATTTGAGAAGACAATTGTAGGAACTCAGCATGCAGGAAAGTGACTCAATGGATGCATATTTAACAAAGGTCAAGAACCTCATGGAGCAACTTGCAAATATTGATGAAGTGGTGCCTAATTCTCAACTCGTTAGCACTACATTGAACGGACTGCCAGACACATATCAAGGGTTTGCTACAACCCTTAGACTTGTAGCCAATGGAAATCCTGATCACTACTCATTTGATCAGTTAGTCACTTTGCTTTTGCAGAAAGAGCAAGTCATGCTAATAGGCAAGCTACTATTCCTGATCATGCATTTGCTTCACAGCAGAAAGGAAAAGGCAAGGCTTCCAATCCTATGGGCAAGCCTAAATATGTGCTTAATAGTGGCAATTCCTCCAATGTATCTCAAAATACAGCAAATAAGTCCAAGAAGAAAAGATGCGACTATTGTCGCAAGCCAGGGCATGAAATTTCAGATGCATCAAGCGCATTGCTTTGGAGAAGAAGACAGCATGATTGACAGTAAATGCCTCACATGCAATTGAATCCCATGAGCCAGCAGATGCCTCACATGCACATGCTCTCTAGGATGATTGGGGATGGGCTGTCCATTACTCTTTTGATCCCTCCTAAGTTGATGCATTCTTTTCTACTAATGATGCTCAATCTTGGTATTTTGATAGAGATGCTTCCAAGCACGAAACCTCTTGCAAATAGTTGTTTCATTCCTTGGCTAATGCACCTCGAGGGGGGACTGTCACATGTGCTAATAATGCTTCCTATGGTAAAAGGAATTGGAGAGAAGTTGTAACACATTCTCTTTCTACATGTAGAACTCGCATATAGAAGTTGTAACACATTCTCTTTCTACATGTAGAACTCGCATATAGAAGTTGTAACACATTCTCTTGCAGCTCACATCCATTTCAAGCCATCCTGTCACTTTGACAAATGTTCTCTTTGTGCCTGGAATTCAACTTGATTTCAATTTCAGCAATTGCCACTTCAGGTTTCAGAGTGATATTTGATGGATACAGATGCCTAGTATATGATCTTCGTCATGACAATGCCATAGTTCTCACTGGCACTTTGCAAAAGGGGCTTTATCACCATGATTATCACTCAGCTGCACTTTCTATTGAAGCATCTCTATTTTAGATTCACAGCTTGCTGAAACTCATCTTTGGCATGAGAGAATGGGTCATCTAAATTATAGAGCTCTTGCCAAGTTACATTCACAGGGCATGGCAAATGATGTACCTCAAACTCACACAGTTTCCAAACATGTGTGTGAGGGTTGTCTTTTGGGTAAGATGCATAAAGATTGTCCAAAATTCTCACAAAGGAAATTGCAGCTAGTGCACAGTGATGTATGTGGCCCAATGAGGACAAATGCCATTGGAGTACAAATATTTCATGACTCTAATTGATGACTTCACAAGATATTGCTGGTTATATGCTTTAAAAGCCAAAACTGAAGTGTTCTCATGCTTTCAGAGGTGGCTGAACATGGTTGAAAATGAATCAGGATGCAAGCTTGTCACCCTCGACACAGATAGGGGGGGAGAGTATATGTCAAAGGAGTTTGATGCATTTTTGTCTTCACGGGGCATTGTTCACTCATGCGCTACTCCTTACACTCCTCAGCATAATCCTGTTCCTGAAAGAAAGAACAGGTCCACTATGGAGATGGCCAGATGCATGCTTAAGGCCAAGTCCTTACCCAATAAATTTTGGCTTGATGCAGTGATGTGTGCCAACTATCTGCTGAATAGATCACCTACAAGGGCATTGAGGACTGTTACACCTTATGAAGCATGGAAAGGTAGGAAGCCTTCACTTTCACACATGAGAGTTTTTGGGTCTCTTGCATATGTACATGTACCATCTCAGCTGAGACATAAGCTTGATGATAAGGCAATCAAATGCATATTTATTGGTTACATCCAGGAGAGCAAAGGGTATCGGTTGTACCAACCAAATGCTGGAAAGATTATTATCAGTAGAGATGTAATCTTTGCTGAACATTCAGCTTCTCCTCTTGTGGACTGCAAAGCAAAGTGAGAAGTTGACATGTTTGATGCCTTTGACTCTTGGTTACCTCTTCTTCCCTCAAGGGGGGATTTTGACCAGCAACATGAGCCTCCTGCAGGCCCTCCAACAAGCAATGATCAGCCAGCAACATGAGCCTCCTGCAGACCCTCCAACAAGCAATGATCAGGCAGCAACACATGCTGATTTGTAGGTTCCTCTTCCAGCACAAAATAATCCCAATATTCATGATGCAGTGGTTAAAAAGGAAATCTGATGGCAGCATAGATCGACACAAAGCCCGTCTTGTTGCAAAAGGGTATGCCCAACAACAAGGCATTGACTTTGAGGAGACCTTTGCTCCCACTTCCTGGATTACGACTATCAGATGTGTCGTTGCCATTGCAGCCCATCACCATTGGCAAGTGCACCAGCTTGACATCAAGACTGCCTTTCTTCATGGGGATCTGCAGGAAGAAGTTTATGTGACACAACCTCTTGGCTTTGAGGTTGTTGGCTTTGAAAACAAGGTATGTTGGCTGAGAAAAGCCCTTTATGGTTTGAAGCAGGCACCCAGGGCATGGTATGCCAAAATTCATGCACACTTACTGTCCCTTGGTTTTCAGAATAGCCCAATAGAGCCCACTCTTTATGTCCGTGGGAGTGGATCTGAATTTCTAGTGCTGATTTTATATGTGGATGACATGCTGATCACTGGCCCTGATACTCACCATATTGCAGGTTTCAAGGCTGATTTGTAGCAAGCTTTTGAAATGTCAGACATGGGACAGCTGCACTATTATTTGGGCTCATGTTGAGGGGGGTATTATGATAACGGAGTCCAAGTATATTGGACAGCTCCTTGATCGTTTCTAGTTTGAGGATTGCAAGCCAATCTCTACTCGAGTGGACCCTGGCTTCAAATTTTCAGCTCATGATGGGAGCTCACCATGTGATATCACTCTTTACTAGCAGGCTGTTGGATGTCTCATTTACTTGTGCCACACGAGACCTGACGTACAGTATGCAGTATCCCAACTCAGCAGGTTCATGCACATGCCTAGTTCACAACATTGGCAGGCAGTGAAGAGAGTCTTCAGATATCTTAGAGGCACTCAAGATTTAGCCCTCTTCTTTGGTGATCAGGGTTCACTTACCATGCATCTCACACAGATAGTGATTGGGCAAGTTGTTCCGACACTAGAGTGTCACATACCGGCAACTGTTTCTTGCTTGGCAGTTCATGTATCTCTCGGCTCAGCAAGAAGCAACCAACAGTTGCCACATCAAGCTGTGAGGCTGAGTACAGGGCAGACTTCACCGCTACATTAGAGTGTGTCTGGCTTCGACAGTTACTCACAGATCTTGGTATCCGCCAGACATCCTCCACTATGATCTACACTGACAACCAGAGTGCTTTGGCCATTGCGCGTAATCCAATGTTTCATGCACGTACCAAGCACATTGAGGTTTACTATCATTATGTTCGAGAGCGGTGGGAAGAGGCGGAACTATGACGGTGCCAGAGTCAGGAGGGGAGTGCACAAAACAAGCTGAGTATGGCTGTATGGAACTGTAATGGTACCCTTTGGTTCGACCCAGGTGGCTTCTCGGAGACATACACAGGCAGAGACATCATCTTCTACACTAAGACACATGAGAGCCCAGAGAGAGGGCTGCCCACGGTGACATGGTACATTTGGGAGTCTGTTCATAGGAGAGAAATGAGGAGAGAGAGTGGAGTACGAGGCTCTGGAGGTGTAGCTGTCATTTTCAAAACACACTTGAGACCACTCATATCTATAGTACAGAGAGAGGAACATGCACGTCACATGTGGATGCGAGTGCAGCTACTAGATGCCCGACCGATCTTCATTGCAGTATGCTATTTCCCTCCACACACGTCATCATATGCCTATGATGTCACTACAGAGGGGCACAGTCCTTATGAGACGATACATGATGATATCATAGAGTTCCCTAGAGAGGGAGACACCCTCCATCTGGGGGATTTCAATGCAAGGACGAGGGATAAGCAAGTGGGCTTACTTGACTTCACATATGAGAGAGACCCCCACATGATGCTAGAGTTAGATGCAGCGGAACTTGGGATTCGGAGACTTTCGGCAGATACTTCACATGTGACAGCATACGGGTGACACCTGCTTGAGTTGGGCGTTGTCCACGACCTCATCATCTACAATGGCCTTTGAAGATGGCCATCATTTGTGGGATTCACAGGCTTCCCACATGGAGGTAGGACTAGCACAGTGGATTATCTACTGGGCCCATTGGCTTTTGTCTCACGGATACATGACCTCACCATACCCCCCCCCCTCTCCCACCACTTAGAGCCGACCACTCATATTTGGCCTTCGATGTTCTTGCTCCTACACCAGGCACAGGGAGAGTTCCTACCGCTACCCGGACCTAGACCCACTTTGACCGTGCCCTTGATCGAGTGTATGTGTGTCACTTAGCTAGAGAGCTTCTGGCCTTAGTGGAGGCTGATTTAGACCTTGCCCATGCCTCAGCTACCCTTGTCAGAGTGACACAGGATGCTGCCACCAGATCCTTTCCTACGACCCGATCTTCACGGGTACGAGGTGGGAAGATGCCTCAAAACCCCTTGTTTGACGATGAATGCAGAGAGATGCGAGCCCACCTTACACGAGAGGGAGCCTTGGGTCAGTTGACGTTACATGAGGCACACAGGATCTTTCAGTGGTTGACATGCCGCAAGAGACGAGCCTTCCTCACACATAGGATGGATGAGATCATTAGATCATTTCGCGGAGGAGACCCAACCACAGGGTGGGGATTCCTCTTGGAGGGGAAGCCACCCATCCCCATCACGGATCCGGGCGTGTGGCACACTTATGCATGCTCCTTATATAATGTCTCGAGGCAGGCACCGGCAGACATGTCCTCTATGCCCAGGCCCACTACCTGTCATCTATTCACTACGTAGAATGTGCGGGCTGCACTTCGTCGACTCCACAACTAGAAAGCACAGGATCACGAAGGCCTTCGGACATAGCACTTCGCACATCGGCAAGAGGTCTAGCACCAATCCTTGCACATATGTTTAACCTTGCAGTTTGTCACGGCTTCCAACCAGCATGGGGCATCACTACTATTGTACCGATACACAAAGCAGGAGACCTCATGGACACTAGGAACTATCGCACCCTCATGATTGGCCACACACTGGCCAAGATCTATGGATCGGTACAAGAGAGAGAGATTAGCAATCATACAGAGGCACGAGGGCAGCGAGCACTAGGGCAGGCATGATTCAGGAGGCAGCACTCTACTGTAGACCACATCTTCACTCTGAGGGCTATCATTGAGGAGGCGAGGTCCAGACATTAGAGAGTCTACACATGCTTCGTAGACTTTCGAAAAGCCTTCGACACTGTTCCACGATCCCACATGATCAGGAGACTAGAGGAGATGCAGATCCCAGAGATGCTGATTTGGGGTGTGATGAGCTTATATGAGTTAGTCAGAGGTAGGGTCCGTGCTGCCCCAGGCGGTCTATCGGATTGGGTGGAGAGCACCATTGGGGTGAAGCAGGGCTGCCCTCTCTCACCGACTCTCTTTGGACTCTACATTGACGAGATCGCATCTTTCATAGATCGGCTAGGTGGCGAGGGCTCATTATTAGGGGATCTCCTCATAAAGATATTGTTATATGTCGGTGATATAGTCCTTATATCGTCTTCAGCGGAGGGGTTGCAGAGAGATTTGGAGGCATTAGAGGTGTTTTGTAGAGAGAGAGATCTGACGGTCAACCTTGGGAAAACTAAGGTTATCATCTTTAACACCTCACGAGCAATGACTAACCGACTTACTTTCACCTATCGTGGTGAACTAGTGGAGATAGTGCAGTCATACACATATTTGGGAGCAGTCTTCACAGGACCCATCTTCACGATGAAACATGCAGCCCAAGCACGACTCACACGAGGGCGTAGTGCTTTGGCTAGACTAGAGCGGCAGTGTTTCCAGGCGCACTTCCAGGATCCACCGACAAAGGGCTAGCTTTTCGATACACTAGTGCGGCCGACTGTCATGTATGCAGCACCTTTTTGGGGGTGCGATCTTCTGAGGACAGATTGGAGGAGCTTCAAGTGGCTATAGGGGACAATGGGATCCAAGATGATGATCCGATGTAAGCCCTCAGTTCCACATGAGATAGTACAGGCAGAGTTCGCCATGACACCTCTCCAGGTTGATGCCATCTTTCAGGCAGTGACTTTCATCCATAGAGTTTGAGACTTACCCCATTGGAGACTTCCTAGGTTGGCCCTAGAGTCATCCAGACGACTCGCAGAGAGTGGGGCAGACACATGGTATGCACACATATCTACATGGCTTGCCAAGCACAGTATCCAGATGGACAGGCTTCCCCCCTTTGAGTACAGCATGGATGCACCTCCTGAGTCGATCCCGCGAGATGAGATCAACCGTATCATATGGTTAGACCTCCTCCAGCTTCACACATCCCGGACTTGGGGGGGGGACCAAGAGCTTCCCACCAAGACCTAGTTTTATCGTGACCACTTCCTAAGAGTATCAGAGGAGGGATTCATTATCAGACCCCAGTATCTCGAGGATAGAGGAGTATCTCATGCACTGAGGATTGCCATTGGTCGGATGCGGATTTCATCCCATCAGCTAAGGATTGAGACAGGAAGAGCAACGGGTATACCTTGAGAGCAGCGGGTCTGGACTATGTACGCTGGGGGTGGTTGAGACAGAGGAGCATTTTCTTTGTGTTTGCCCAACCTACTACGAGATTCGGGGACGCTACCACTGTCTCTACCTAGAGGGGAGTGGCTTCGGTCCTTTGTCACGATTGATCCATTTCCATGACTAGGTCTGTATCGGGCTTTATCTGATGGAGATGCGGCGACACAGGGAGACGCTTCTACAACAGATCAGCAGGGGATGGTCAGACCACTACAGGACATCGAGGGTGATCGGGCATAGCCGCACGTCACAGACTTCGATATATTTGAGTCAGCCCCCCGACATAGTGGAGTGGAGGAAGAGGAGCTAGCCAATATGAGAGCAGTCTGGATGAGCAGCCGGCACAATACCATCGAGAGAGGGGTGCAGAGGCTACATGTGCGACAAAAAGCCCCGAGAGTACACTCTATTGAGGTCCGACCTATCATAGCTTTCCTCAGCGGAGACCGACAGAGACGAGGGGTCACTCTAGACATAGCCCAGAGAGTCCAGAGAGCGAGAAGACCACGCCCCCCATCGCAACATGAGACAGCTCGACAGACGCAGATACGAGACATTTTTGCAGCCCACCAGAGAGCCATCATTGTACCAGGCTTCGGTTTCGTCCCAACGCCTGGATAGATTGATTGATATGATTATGATTCTGTTAGCATAGACTAGTACTCAGTAGTACTCAACAAGGGTCCTAGCGTACCCTTTGCTTCAGCCCATTGAGGCTTGTATGAGTTCGTTTTTCTATGCTCTTTGTCCCATAGCCCGCGAGGTCTCTCGTGGACGTTAATATATCTTTCTTTCTTTCTTTCTTTCTTTCTTTCTCACTCACTCCCTCAAGGGTATCAATACTATTTGGCATAAGATCGTTCTCCTCTAGGAAACTAGGATACCACTTCTCTCTTTGCTACTCAACACCAGCAGTGTCACACCGTGATTGCCAAAAACTGTTTTCCGGGGGGGGGGGGGTCCTATCACTTCCAAAGATGTTATCGAAGGCCAAAGGCCACTAGCGTAAAGAACATGGAGTGAGTGGTGGCGTTGTACACAACGATGTAGTGGCTCGCCTGGGATGCAATGTGAAATAGCGATGTCCCGAGTCACATGAGGAAAAGAGGACAAGATAATGGCACAAGAAATCAAAGTACCGATGCTCACAGGAGTTGTAATTGAATGCGTATGCTAGAGGAATAGAAATGACAAGATTGACAGAAGTACACAAGTCACTGAAATGAACAAGAGGTGACCATGTCTACCAAAGTACCCAAGTCCATCTCTCACAGTGGACACAAAACTCTCACCTAGAAATCCCGACGAGCTCGTAGCTGTAGCCGCCACCTGCCCCGCCTACCCACCTAGCTAAGCACCTAGCTAACTAGCTAGCAGGGCCGCCAAAAGCTAGCAGCCCCCAACAGCCGTTAGCCGCCAACCGCACGGTAAGCCATCCGTCCCTCACCAGATCATTCAGGCTGAGTTCGGGTCATCCCCATTACAGCTAGATGCTGCATTTCAAGTCATCACGTATCTGTACTGAGTGAGGGAGTATGGGGATTACACTTCTGGGCACAGCAGGCTACCATGGTTAGCACTATCCTCCTCCATGGCTCTCTCAGCAGAGGGGACTAGAGATGCTGGTATGCACGTACAGAGAGATGGTTTGAGTGACTAGGGCTCCACATGGATAGACTCCCTGCCTTCCAGTACAGTATGGATGCTCCGTTCTCTCTCCTCATGTCACATGAGGTCAACGAGGTCATTCGCAAGGATCTCTTACAGCTACACACATTCCGGGAACCTGGCTGGGACCGAGCGAGCTTCCAGTGAAGCTCAGCTTTTACAGGAATCACTGCTTGCATATCACAGAGGAGGGGCACCAGGATATATGTAGATCCACTTACCCCACTCACTGAGGATCTCTATTGGGCAGTTGCGGGTCTCTTCACATAGACTTCGTATCGAGAGCGGCAAAGCAAAGGCCATACCCAGGGAGAGGCGCATATGCAGATTGTGTGACATATAGGAGGTTGAGACGGAGGAGCATTTCATCTTCAAGTGTCCTGTTTAATATGAGATATGAGGGTGTTTCTACTGCCTCTTCAGAGATAGCTCTGGGGTTTTGTCCTGGTTCCTCTCCTATCCAAACCAGAGATGCTTGGAATCTTTCATTCATGAGGCAGTCAGGCGCCACAAGAGGCTACTTCGATTGCGGAGACAGGAGCAGACTTCTTCCCTGGCAGATACCTCTCAGGGCTCCATCACGTAGTTCTTCCTGTCAGATCACATGGATCACATGGACCTCCACGAGACGAGACCTCGACATGATCATGACCTAGAGCCAACGACTCGACAGCTCAGACAGAGGGTTGACACACGGATTACACTTGGGGATATCCCCTCCTTGTTCAGTGTCTGAGCCCCGCCGACAGGTGTTATTGTAGCCCTTGCTAGTCGCAGAGTTATGACCAGGAGACATCACAGGGTTACACCCGTGAGCGGCCGATAATACTCTATACCCGCGTTCATGCCTCCATTGCCTCGTCCATCCTAATGCACTAGACGATGGTGATGACGATGATGATGAGATTGATATGTTGTTGACCATTGACATGACTATGTACCATTTTGCATTTTTTTGCATTCTACATTATATGTCCCCTGTATATAGGGCATCACATCAAGATGTGCCTCTCATGTATCACTGAGAGTTTAGAGTCTCAAGTATGTATGATGTGTTGTGGCTGCAATCTCGCATCCAGCCTTGATCTAGAATATGTGGGATGAGGTCTTGAGCTCGCGCCCGTGGTGATCTGTGCCATGTGGGATAGAGGGATCTACAGGTGGCTGAGGCCTAGATGAAGCCACCATCACTCAGGTGGAGAAGTGCTTCTGTAGAAAGCCATTTTGGTTGCATTTAGCTGTGGAGGGGACACCCAGGTCTTGTGAATGTAAACCTGCCATAGGTCATCCCAAATGACTTGACGGATCTTCTGTTGTGTTAGACGCAAGAAGGGAATGTCTAGTATGGAAATAAACGATCAATTGGCATGCACTACAACTAGAACCATATGGTGGTTTGCGCAAACCAACATTGCTCACTCTCCTTAGATGCAAGCTGTATAGATGATGCGAGAGCTTTCCAAGGTGTCTTTGTCTTCCCATGTCTATCATGCCGTACTGTCTAACTCAGTCTAGAGATGTGACGTTTTGGAATAAGGCATCTGTGTGGAGGGGTCTCCCTCTACGAACTCTGCCAATCAAATTCATGTAGACTGCCTCTCTTCTCTAGAGAGCATCATGACTTGTAATGTCATCCTCTCTAAGATTCACTATAAAAAAGGCCTTTGCTTATAGATCTACTCTCTCTAAAATCTGCTATAAAAAAGGCCTATGATTATAGAGGACCAGTTGGACTAGAATGTTGGACATGAGGAACTTCATGTTGAGGTGCTGGAAGTGTGCCTAGAAGCATTGTCTCTTGAGTGTGCTGGGAAGCACTATCATAAGATTAACTTCACTCATAATATTGGTGTATCTTGGCAAGGGCTCTCACTGGCGCTGCTCCTCCCGCTGGCGCTGGTGCTGCTTCTCCGCTCCTGCTTGTTGCTCCTCCACCTCCACTCCTGCTCGCTGCCCCTCCACCCCGCTCCTCCTGCTGGCGTTGCTCCTCCCACTGGCGCTGCCCCTCCTGCTCTGCTCCTGCTCGCTGTCCCTCCACCCCGCTCCGCTCCAACTCCGCCTTGCCCTCCATAGGCAAGCGGGGTACCTTACGGTCAAAACCAATGAACTTCTCGGAATCCTATACAGGTCATGACATAGTCTTTTATACAGAGACACGTGAGAGTCCAGAGTGCCCACTACTAGTAGTCAGCGGGTATACATGGGAGTCTGCCTATAGAGATGAGACGAGAGATACAGGGGGAGTTCGAGGGTCAGGTGGAGTCGCAGTCCTTTATAGATCCACACTTTTGGGGACCATTTCAGTAGAGCAGAGAGATGCACATTCCAGGTTTCTTTGGATTCGAATTCGGCATATGGACAGTCGGGATCTGCTTGTTGCAGTTTGCTACTTTCCCCCTAAGACCGCCCACTTTGCCAAAGATATTCGAGGTGAGGATGAGACATGCCTTTTATTAGTCCATTGTTGACTTCTCCAGCTGTGGAGAAGTCCTCCTAGTTGGGGACTTCAACGCGAGGATAGGTGACCGTCAGGTACCACTCCTCGACTTCAGGGATGCTTCCACTCTATTGCCAGACATTGACCTTGAGGAGGTAGGTATGCTACGGGTTTCGGTTGATAGACGAGGTCCGCTATGGGCAGGCCCTATTAGACCTCAGCAGGATGCATGACCTCATTATTTATAATGGTCTTGACAGATGGCCCGCCTCTCAGGTGGTTTCACGTGCTTTCCACATGGGGGAGGCTCCAGCGTTGTTGATTACATCATGGGATCCCCTGCCTTCACATCTCGCATCATTGACTTTACCGTAGCACCTCTCCCTCAGGGGCTGATCATTTCTTTAGCATTTTCACTACCTGTTGCACAGCACCTTCCACCCCACTAAGTTCTTACTCCACCTACCATGATATACGCTTTGACCGGGATCACTCACCCACTTACTCTGGCTGTCTGTACATACTTCTCGCTTATATCGACTTCATATCCCTTTTAGAGGATCGTGCTCTCCTGGTCACACACTCACTACACGAGGCTATCCTTCACGCTTTTCCCCACACGACCCGCTCCACCCGCTCCCCACTCCCTTGGGCCGTGCCCTGTAATCGCTGGTACGATAATGAGTGTAAGGCTTTATGCCATCAACTCAGATTTGAAACCAAAAACAATCTTCCGAGCAAATCAAAGACGTTACACGAGTACTGCCGACTGGTACGCACAAAGAAACTAGACTTCATTCGTTGGAACGAGGACGAGCTACTCAACATTTTGTTTAGTAACAACTTTAAGGACTTTTGGCAGACATTTCTAGAGGAACAGTCCTCCTCACCACTCACTGACACTCAGGTTTGGTTTGATTATGCACACATACTTTATGATATTTCAAATCAGCCAGTCCCTAATCTCACACATATGCCACGCTCCACATCCTGCGTCCTCTTCACTAGGGGGAGGGGGGGGGGGGGGGTAAAGGATGCCGTAATGTTCATAATGGCCGAGCGAAGGATCACGAGGGATTATGCACTGAGTTCATTGCATATGGGACTAACCTCCTAGCCCCGATCTTAGCAAAGCTCTTTAATGAAGCTGTTTGTTTGGGGTTTCCACGCACCTCGACCATTAACACTATCTCACCCATCCACAAGGCAGGGGATCCCATGAGCCTGGAGAACTACAGGACCATTATGATTGGACATGTCATGTCCAAAATTTATGCATCAGTACTTGATTTTGAGGTCAACAGATTTGCGGAGTGTCGAGGACTTAAAGCAGCAAGGCAAGCCGGATTTCGGGGTGATCATGGGACCATGGACCACATTCTCACGCTCAGATGCAACATCGAGGAGGCGAGGGCATGGAAGCAGAGGGTTTATTGTTGCTTTGTGGGTTTCTGCAAGGCATTTGACATGCTTTCGAGAGCCCGCCTCATACGGTGCCTACAAGATTTGGGTTATGACCAAGAGATCATTTGGGTGTTCATGGCACTTTACGAGAGTTTCAGGCAGAGTTCAGGCATGATCTAGGTGGACAAAGCACTATCGAGATCAAACATTATCAGCTACTTTGTTTAGCCTCTACATTGACGAGCTTGAGATAGTGATGCAGACACAGGGGGAATAGGTTGCTCTCTTGTGGGCACGCTGATCCGGATATTGCTTTACGCAGAGGACGTGGCTCTCTTGTCTTCCTCAGCAGAAGGGCTCCAGAGACACCTTGACGCACTACAGTCCTTTTGTGAGTCTTATGATTTGAACGTGAACCTGGATAAAACCAAGGTTATGATCTTCAATACATCTCAAGCCGTCACGCGCCAGGAGCAGTTCACATTTGATGAGTCACCTGTTGAGATGGTTTCATCATACACTTATCTGGGGGTTGTCTTTTCCCGACCCATCTTCACTATGAGACCCGCGATGCAAGCACGCTTAAGCAGGGGATATGCTTCATTGTCCAGACTAGAGAGGAAGCACGCCAGACTGGAAAGGCAGTGCTTCCGCTCGCACTTTCAGGATCCACAGACCAAGGGGTTGATTTTTGACTCCCTGGTCCGGTCCAAGGGGGCCAACGGCGGGAGCCTATGTTGGGGGCCAAACTTGTCGGATACAGAGTGGGTCCGTGTAGAGCGGCTACAAGTTCTCATGTTATCTCGGATGATTTGTGGTAAGCCATCCGTTCTTCACCAGATCATTGAGGCTGAGGTTGGGTCACCCCCATTACAGCTAGATGTTGCATTTCAGGTCATCACGTATATGTACCAAGTCAGGGAGTATGGGGATTACACCTCTGGGCGTACCAGGCTACCATGGATGGCATTGGCGTCTTCTATGGCACTTACAGCAGGAGGGTACCAGAGGTGCTGGTATGCACGCACAGAGAGATGGTTTGAGAGCCTGGGGCTCCACATGGATAGACTACCTCCCTTCCAGCATAGCATGGATGCTCCGTTCTCCACTCCTATCACATGAGGTCAACCAAGTTATCCGCGAGGATCTATTATAGCTACACACATTTCGGACCTGGTTGGGACCGAGTGAACTCGCAGTGAGGCTTAGCTTCTACAAAGATCACTTCTTACAAATCACAGCAGAGGGTTTCATAGACCCGTCAAGATACACACAGAGTTACATACCCCACTCATTGAGGATCTCTCTTGGGCAATTCCGGGTCTCTTCACATAGACTTTGCATCGAGAGGGACAGAGCAGAGCGACTACCTAGGGAGAGGCACATATGCAGACTGTGTGACATGCAGGAGGTTGAGACAGAGGAGCACTTCATCTTCAGGTGTGCTGTTTACTATGAGATCCGAGGGCGTTTCTACTGCCTCTTTAGAGATAGCTATGTAATTTTGACCTGGTTCCTCTCCTACCCAAAACAGATATGTTTGGCAGGTTTCATTCATGAGGTACTCATACACTGCGAGAGGATACTTCGAAGCATGGAGACAGTAGGAGTAGGCTTTTTCCTTGGCTGATCCGTCTCAGAGCTCTATCATGGAGTTTTTGCAGCTAGATCACATGGACCCCCGCGAGACGAGTCCTCGACATGATTGTGACTTGGAGCCTGTGACCTGACAGCTCAGATAGAGGGTTGCCACACAGATCACAGTTGGGGACATACCCTCCCTGTTTAGAGTCGGAAGCCCGACCGACAGGGGTCACAGTGGCCTTGGTTAGACGCAGAGATATGACCAGGAGACGTGCTATCGTGCTGATTTCATGCCCCCATTACCTCATCCACCCTGAGGTCCTAATGTTGATGATGATGATGATGAGATTGATAGACATGACTATGTTGTACTTAGGATTTAGTACTGCCATTCTGCATTCTTTGCATTTTGCATTTTGCATTGGTGTGGATGCTCGTTTAGTAGCTCCACTACCAGAGCTCGTTGTACCAGGTTTTTCACAGTCTTATAGACCCATCGGTCTTCTGAAGACTTTAATAAACTTTCTTTCCTTCCTTTCAAGTCTCGACAATGAGGCATGGCCTCTGGTCCAGCATGGTTGTGTTTCCGATTTAATGGTAAACTTGGGACTTGTGAAAATGCATCTCAAAAGTATACATAGGATCAGACTATCTCCACATGTTTCCTTGTGAGAACACTGAAACTAGACCTCATTGGCATTGAAGATCATTACATTGGTTTTACCATGTAGTGTCAAATCAATCGAGTATCAAGCTACAAGCGATTTGGTCTACATGTGAGTACTTTCATTTTGATTCATTGCTATAGTCATTTCATTATGTCTCTCTTTGAGTATCACTTCCTCTCTCCCTAGTCTACTCTCTCTCTCTCTCTCTCTCTCTCCATCATGTTCCTTCATATGGTATCAGAGCCTCCCTTTCTACCTTCCCCTTCTTCTTGCTCTATCTAGAGGATGAGAGAAGCCCGCAAATGGAAGCTCCCCTCTCCTCTAAGGTAGAGCCTCCCTTCCCTTAGCCTCGCCATGGTTCCTCGCCGTCAAGTACTCCGGTGTCCTGGTGATTGCTCTTGGTCCTCGTTTGTGAGTTCAGCTCACTCCTGCATCAGTCCATGGATCTCCCTCAGCATTGGCAGACATTCCTCGTCAGTTGGTCGCCAAAAACTTGTTTTGGAGCAGTCCAGCGGCTGTTTCTTGACCTTTTGAGGTCCGATTTTGACGTTTTTCGACATTTTGGCACTGCTCAACCATAAATGACCCTGTCCTACACCATTTCAAAAAAAAGAAAATTCGATTTTTTGTCCATATAGCTGTACAGACGTCCGTACGGACCTCTACAGGCAGATGCGTGACAGTGCCAGGAGTCCGTACAACTTGTCAGAAGGCGATTCCGAGCAGTTTTAGGGTACTTTTTGGCATTTTTTGCTCAGATTTAGACTCCCGTGACTGTATTGAGCTTACCCACAAGTCATTTTGACTGTACCAACACTCCGGTACATTGACTTAAGACTTCCGACAACGGGGAATACTCTTTTCACACCTCGTCATCTCCTACATTACATTTTCGCTCATTTTTTTTAGCACTCACTGATTTTTTTGAGCCTCTCCTGCGTATTCGGTGACTCTCCGATCGGCACATTGAGAGTCATGACGTGATCTCCCTTGGTAGCTGCTCCTATGGTCTTCGTCGACACATCTTCCGAGGCATCCTCGACATGGGCATCTTTGACACATCATCGACGAGCAGGACGTGAACACTTTTGTGCGGTAGCTACTTCGGGCACATGGGTTCTCTGCCCTTGCTATGCATAAAATGAATGAAATATATCTTTACTACTTTCTTGTTTGAGTCAAGGGTACTCTGCCCTAGGTTGTCCTCCAAAATCAATGCAAATAAATCATGTGTGTTGAGTCAAAGGTTCTCTACCTTGGATAGTCCTCCTAAAAAGATGTATTTTCCTATTTTGTTTTGGTGTGTGGCTTGATGTCTCTCATTAGCCCCTGGAGCCAGGAGGGGATGTACTATGGGAGCCATGTATTGGCTTTGATAGGTTTAGAGGGGGATGTATTGTGGGAGCCATGTATTGGCTTTGATAGGTCTTGTTATCAGGCCTAGCCGAGTTCCAGGATGTTGGTGTATTCCTAGACCTATGAGCTGGTCATGTAGCCATGCTATAACGTGAGCCTCTGAGCATGTTGAGTCTCAAGCCATGAGAGTGCTTGGATCAACCTCTGAACACGCTCAGACTTTAGCCTCTGAGTTACATAGGGTGCACAGTTTAATGACCGTCATTGTCATGTTCTGTTCTTGGTTCCATTCCAATAGTTCCTCACCTTAGACTGTCATTGTCATGTTCTGTTCTTGATTCCATTCCAGTAGTCTCTCACCTTGCTTTCATGAAGGGGTATTGGAATATGAAGCCAAAGTGAGTAAAAAATGAGTGTACTAGGTGTCTAGTAGGTGTTTTATAGTCTAGTGAGTCCTATGGATGCCACGTGTCATATTGGGAGTTATCCCATATGCATAGGTGTTCATATATGTGTGTGTGCTCTTATATAAGAGCTGTACTTATCTAGTGTCAAATCAAATCAATCAAGTATCAAGCTACAAGCTCTTTGGTCTACATGTAAGTACTTTCATTTTGGTTCATTGCTATAGTCATTTCATTTCCATTTCATTATGTCTCTCTTTGAGTATCACTTCCTCTCTCCCTAGTCTACTCTCTCTCTCTCTCTCTCTCTCTCTCTCTCTCTCTCTCTCCACCATGTTCCTTCGGGCTGACCTTCATGTTCCAACTCTCACAAAAGGTCTATAGAGATGCCAAATGCATCTGCATTTCCCTTTGCTATGTCGGAGATCAACGCCACATCATTAGCATAGAGCAAGGTGGGTATGAGAGTCTGTACCAGGGTTGATCTATGGCTGTAGTGTGTATGTAGAGATTGAAGGGGCTAGGAGACACCCTGTTTCATCCCAATTGTGTTGGTCACCTCCTCTAATTATACCTAGGTGTTGCACACTCTGCCTGTAAACTACTTGGTGCTTTCTATCAATTTAGACAACGGATTTTGTAGAGGCGTTTGAATGAAATGATTGCGAGTTGCCAAACACATATACTTGAACTTAAGAGATTGCAATTAAGCTAGAATTAAGACTTATACAGCTTAAACACAAAGTGACATCATTGGAAATTGCAATATGATTGAGGGGCCAAGACGCCCCCCCCCCCCTCATCCAGGCTCACTTTATTCTTGAAAATGGAGATACAAGACCAAGGTGCAATGCACCTTCCAAACTGATGAACTCAGTGAAAGCCTAGGACCTAGATACAAGACTCAAGAGCATATGTACAAGGTAGACAACAAAAAGGAGGACTCCAAGCTCAGGTTTCAACTCATGGCTTGCCCAATCCACAAGGAAGAAGCCTGCAACAATCACCACTTACATCCAACATTAGAGGCAAGCACTAGTTTCTAGAAAGATAGTAGAAACAACATGAAATAGTGCTGTAAATGAGATAAACTTGACAATACATACTCCCTTCGTGACTTGACCCTTTTGTAGATGAAGTCCTTGATGCCTCTGAAGCTACCTTGGATGAGGAGAGTGTGGAAATGGGGCTAGAATGAAAACAGCTTAGAAAAAACAGCCTGTAGGCTAGAGAGAGAAAGCTTTTATGGAGTGATACCTGTAGAGAGAGAGTGTCAATGCTGATCCCAAGGGAGGGGATGTAAGAGAGGAGATGCTGCTGTTCCAGAGGTGCAAATAAAGGCAGATTTCTGCAAGGGGAAGGGGCTGGAACAGTAGAGAGAGAAATTCTGCAGTAGAGAGAGAAAGACTGCAGCAGGAGAGAAAGGGGCTGTGGCTGCTCCAGGCTAGGAGAAGGAGAGAGGATGATGCTGCTGTTCCAGAAGAGATGAGAGGGGGCAGATTTCTGGAGAGGTGGGGCTGGAACTGTAGAGAGAGTGTGTGCTGCTGTAGAGAGAGAAAGTGCTGCTGAGGTGAGAGAATGGCCTGGGGAGAAGCTGGCTGCACCCAAGGAGCTGGAGAGGTTCTGCTGCATCAACCAAAAGGAGGGAGAAGAAAAGTGACGAATTTTTCATGTAGGAATGACGAAGAGCTGAGAGGGGGCAGATTTCTGGAGAGGTGGGGCTGGAACTGTAGAGAGAGAGTGTGCTGTTGTAGAGAGAGAAAGTGCTGCTGAGGTGAGAGAATGGCCTGGGGAGAAGCTGGCTACACCCAAGGAGCTGGAGAGGTTCTGCTGCATTAACCAAAAGGAGGGAGAAGAAAAGTGACGAATTTTTCATGTAGGAAATGAAGGGGAGAGGCCTTCTTTTATAGGCTCGGCCCCCCCCCCCCCCCAAGGCTTAGAGTGGAAGGTGGACACTTGTCCCAGAGTTTTGGTGGGCTGCAGTCCCAAAGAGGACAGCCCACAACCTGCCCACACTCGGCCTGCATGCCTTGCCACTTGCCATGCATGCTGTCACATGTGTGGGACAGATGGACTGACCTGCCAGCTCAGATTCCATGTGGCAGTCTGCCACGTGTCACTCCCCAAAACCCTAAAATTTCAAAGTTGTCATCTGATCGCATCCATGGGTTCCTAACAGCTTGGACTATCTATTGACGTACTCTATGGTCATAATTGAGCCATACTGAGCTTATTTGTTTGTCGTCTTATCTTTATCTCCATTACTCTTGGCATGCTGCCAGGCCCACACCCAAAGCTCAGGGAACATTCTCTTGAATGGTTCCTAGGTCAGTATGCAATCTGTGCATTTGATTGGTCCCATGTTTGGGTACTCATGTGGGGAGTGGTTTCCAGATGTCCCTCTCAAAGAGAGGCCATCACTCTTGTGGGTCACTAATGCCCATAACCCCAAGCAAGGGGGTCCACCCTCAAATGCTAGACCTAGTCCCCATTGTCCGTAACTGAACAGTAGGAAAACATTTCATTTCTTAATAAGCATACTATTGAAAAACAAAAAGAAATAGTACCAAGCAAGTGGATACATGTTGAAGCAGGATGACACTGCCAAAGCGCCATGAACGCCCAAATAATGTCTGTGCAGTAGAAGCTGCAGCTAATGGACTACATCACAAGTTCGCCTCATCCAAAAAGATATTAGATAAAGTGCTCTCTTGTTTTGGAGGTAGGTATTGCTTTTTTTTTTGGGGGGGGGAATGCTCTTGGGTAAATACTTAGATTAGATTGCAATAATTCGCCCCTTCTTGCTGAGGGCATAGTTGATCGTATCATCTGTAGGCCAGTTCATTTGATTGGTGTGATCACCACTAATTCTAGGTATATATGTGCAGAGTAGTGTATGTGTGGTTTTAAGGTTTTATTTTATGCAATATAAGGCACATAAGGTTGCATAATCTGTGTGGCACCTCGCTGCCTTTCTTTTGAGTATATGCATTTCTTGTGCAATCTCTCTATTCCACCAGTATCGTAGTGATTAGCATATCAAGTTTCTAATCCTCTTCACAAAGATTACATTGGCTCTATAAGCCTTCCCATTGGATGCAATTTTTCGGATCTTATGATTGAGATGGTTGCTTGTCAGCTGCTTCTCAAAGCGCCGTCGCCGCCTCCACATTCCCTCTTTTGAAAGGAGTATATCATCATTTCTTTGTAAAATGGTTGGGTGCTCATTTCTTTGGGCTCCCAAATGTTGTGTTTCGGCCTAATGTTTAATGGTAAGCCTTAGATATTTTATGTCTTCAAAATCCTGCAGTTCTCTGGAAGATGTTGGATTCTCCCCTTGCATATGTGGATGTTCTTTGAGATGTTTGTGTTCTGCTCATCAATATGTTTTGAGCAATTACAAGGGATAGGGAAGGTCTTAGATATTATTGACTGAGTTATTTTCTATTTTGATGAATATTTAGGAGAGAACCTTTCTTGACGTCCTAGGTTCATCCTTGATTTCAGCTGTGGTATTCTTTTTCCAAAACCCTAAAGTGTCTAATGCAACAGGGATCTGCGATCTCAATTTGCCATCCTTCTAGCAGACATCGGCTTTATAGACTTGCTAGAGGTGACTCATTTCTAATGTCATGTCATCCTTTACATTCCATAGTGCACATCCAATGATAACATGCTTCATATATATATATATATTTGCAAAAGATACTACGAAATGCTAAAAATATATATCTACTTGTACATTTGTATTTAACACATGGAAGTGCATTCTGTAATCTTCTTTTACAGGGCAGAAATCTGAAAACGTATAACATTGATCAGTGGATTGATGATCCGCAAAAGAATTTCAATTGCAATGCACATCTAGCCTCTATTGTGAAGGTGTGGACTTCTGCTATTTTATTTTGCGGTCTGCTCCTGTGCTATTTTCTGTTTTGAAAATTTTCTGAAAGAGCTGCTATCATGCTGAAAGCCTGGACTGAGTGGCCAGTAACTTACAAAGAATGATGCCATTCAGGCAACTCTCTGTGCAGGGCTTTACCCAAACATTGCAAAAATGGATGAAGAAAGCATTCGATCAGGGCATGCAGGTGCACTTGGTCACAGGGCTGGTTTAGCCTCGGGTGATAAAGTATGCTGGCTAGATGGGCGACAGGAAATCTTTATTCATCCTTCATCAATAAATCACAATGTGTCTGAATTTCATCATCCTTTCCTGGTTTTCCATGAAAAGGTTAGTTCAATATTTATGCTGTTTGTTTTAAAGGCTCTATGCTGAAAGTTTAAGCTAGCATTTTCAGAATTAATGTAAAGAAGGATTTCGATCAAACAAAGTGGTTTAGAGATGTATGTTTGTGTTTGTGAGCCCATCAGTTTACAGTTGAACTAGATTACCATATTTTATTCAAACACCTGCCCCTTCTGCACAATTGTTCATACTAAGTATATCAATACCCCATGCATTCTTACCCCCCTTGATAGCTTTGAGATCTGCAGGTTTCATGGAGTGGGGCAAGGACTCACAGTGGTATCTTGACCGTGATCCTATTCTCCTTGCGCTGGGGTCTTGGAGACTCTAGCTATATGGTGGTTCCCCTATTAGGTTCTTGCAGTGGGACCCAGGGGAGTGGAAATGGATTGATGAGGGGCACTGAGAAAAGAGCTTCCCCTTCTTTCGGTACACAGTTAGAAATGCCCAGAGGTTTCAACTCAGCAAAAGAGCTTGGAGGCCCTCCAGAGCGCCACATTGGGATAGTTTTCAGATTTTCGCAGTTGTGCAAAAGAACTTTTGGCGTAGGTTTTGGAAATCTCTCAAGAATAGAAAGATCACTCTATTCTTTTGGCTTTCTATTCATGGAGGGATTGCAGTGAACCTGTGGAGATCCAGGTTCGGGGCTGACTCTGCTTGTCCTCGTTCTCACATGGCAGTTGAGTCAATACAGCATTGCCTTTGGGAGTGCAGACAGGCGAGGATGATCTGGAAAGGTGGTGTCAGGATTTTCAGCATCTTTCTTACAGCACCTTTCTATATGACGTGGGGTTCAGTGGCCTGGTTATCTCTTACTGGCCCTCAGGTGTTTTTCGAGGGACATGATCCAGATCCAGTTGTCATTGTACGGCTACACTCAGTGGAGTCTTGTTCCCTCTAGGATATTCCCTTCACTCCTTTCCGACCTACTCATGCCTCAGTAGACACATCTTGGGAGATTTTGGCTAGCATTGTAGCTTGGCATATTTGGAGAGCCAGGTGTAAAGAGGCGATGGAGGGTGTTTAAGTTCACCCTTCCTAGGCTATGGCCAATATTTGGACCGACATAGTACACACTTTGATGGCCATTTGGGCGAGCATGCATGGATCCTCCAGAGCAGCCACTGCTATGAGAGGCTGGAGATGTCACCTTTCACCTACATCAACGCTGCCTACCTCTGCTTTTGCTAATCTGCAAGCTTGCTGGAGACCTCCCGTGACCTTTTGTGTTACTAGGAGCTCCAGACAGGCGACTGAAGTGCGGTTGGACACAATAGCTATAGGAGGTCATTTTTTGAAGATACAAGCTACCGCCGCCTCTTTGTATGCAGATATGTCTTCTACACGTATTTCAAAGCCGTTGAGCTGCAGCATTGCCTCCTTTTCAAGGCAACCAACTTTTAAAGATTCTGAAACCGGCCTTAGACCAACAAAAGCGCGGTCATAAGCAACTATTGAGCCAATACTCACGTCAACAATTCAGCAAGTAAACAACCAACAGAGTGGGAACTAGAATGCTAATCAGAGACACAGATTGGCCCCAAACCTTGGCAGCCCTTTTGGTATTTCTTTATTCTTTGGAGGACCCTGAAAGTGGGTTACACAATGGATACAATTCTGCTTGCATCAAGGGCATTCCATAGCCCATTAGGCATCATTAGGCCATGCATATTCTTGCTGTGCACTGCTCTCACCAAGCATGCCAATGGGCATCCATTATTGTTCCAGATGGCTTGCACTAAGCTTCGAATTGTTCCTAGCAACCCATACTGGGTCATACAATTCCCACTGTTGCCTGAAGTGCCCACCTGACTTCGTATTTGCCCAGAGTAGAGAAAGAAAGCATCAATGCAAAGCCGACATTAATGGGAATTGAACAAAGGGTCAAACTATCCAATGTGAGATCCCGTGCACGGCAAAGGGTTTCTAAAATCAGTTCGCAAGGAGAGTAGGCTCTATGTGACCAGCCAGCCCCTCCTGGACGACTCACAAGCAATTGACAAAGCTGGTATGATCAGCCAGCCCAAGCTCCCATGCCCAAATTGTGACCTTTATCTCGACAACCGGTGCTCCAACGAACAGACCTCTTTAATTGGAATCGCCTTCAGCCCAAGAGAAGACCAACAGGAGGAACATTATCAGCCCACGAGGGTCTATTCTCGGCCAAACTCCCGTACGGATGACCACATCTCCAAGCAAATCTGCCATACTTACCGTACTTACAATGGCAAAGAATGACTACCAGCGCACATGTTCTCTCTTTACCAAAGGGAATTGGCCACCAACAGCCCATGAGCTCTTGACCAAACATGTCGCAACCTTGGCTCCTGGCAAAGACCGTAGTACGGACATCTCGTACTCCAAAATGGATATCTTGACTAACCACCACAAGAGAGTCTTATACGGACGGGAACGTGAGCAATTGTTCACTCGCGACAAATATGCTCACAAAATCTTCTGCTCACATATTTTTGATACTAAAAAACCAACTGTCTTTCCAGAGACATTTAAGTATTAACATGGAAGTTAGGTCGACACAAAATCAGGTATTACGAGCACCATAGATCATGGATGATGGCAGTCTGAGAAGTCCACAAGTCCAAGAATTGCCTACAAGATGTTTATTAATAAAAAAATACGACAACACTTTGCAGCTCAGGGAAATTCCAAACTCCCGACTATCTTATCAATCTCTCTATAGCAAGCATCCGACAACTCTTTAGGCCAGTCTGATGCACTATCGTAGACCTCATTACATACTCGAACCATTGATTGCTTGCTTGCCTTTGGATCACAGTTTTATATCTTCATCAAAGGGTAGATGATGGATGGTTGGCTTGGCATTAAAGTAGAAATAGCTTGATTTTGTGTTATCAGCATTGGAGCATGATATGGTCATCAAATATGCATAGTTGCACACCGAAACGGAAATGGCAGAAACATCAGAAACAGAGTTTCTTGGCCAAGCCAAAATGGCAAAACGAGAAACGGCAATGTGGTACAATTTATGTGTAAAAATAAATTTATAAGAAGAGGAAGGGAGAGTATGAGTATGAGTATGAGGAGGAGGAGGAGGAGGACTCAAGGAGGAGGATGGAGAGGAGGTGGAGGAGGAAGAGTATGAGGAGGAGGGAGGGAGAGTATGGGGACTCAGGAGGTTGAGGGAGAGTATGGGGAGAAAGAGGAGGGAGAGCAAGAGAATGAGGAGAGGAGTAGGAGGATGGAGAGGCTAGGGTAGGAGAGTGGAGACGGTAGGAGAGTGGAGAGGCTAGACGAGGAGGATGGAGAGGATAGGGGACTGGAGAGGCTAGAGTAGGAGAGTGGAGAGGGTAGAGGAGAATGGAGAGCTGGAGGGTGTTTTAGAAAAGCCCAAAAAAATGTATCTTTGTAAAAAAAAATTTGGAAAAAATATTTTAAACTTCAAAGAAAACAGGCAACCAAAAACGTTGTTTCGTCGTTTCGGTTTCCGTTTCAGCCGCAAGAAACAGCATTTCGTGCAACTATGCAAATATGTTAGGATCAGTGACGATGACCCTAACTCTAGGTACCCCAACTAATTTGATTGCTTCTGTTTGCAGAAGAAGGAAACCCAAGGGAAGGGGGGGGGGATCTCACTGACTATTCTGAACCGCTCTTCAATCAATGCAAGTACGCGACGATAAACCTGAGGAAGTCCAGGGAACCTGATGAAGAGGGAGGTGCCATGCCTATCCTCTTCTACTAGGTCGAAGCCCAGCGTGAAAGGAGTCAAAAAAATCTCTATTTGGTGAATCATCAACAAGGGCCTCAAGGTGAGGAGATGCCATCGGGTCGAGAAGGGGGGTTGAAATCGGGGAAGACCCCTAAGCAGTAACCTCCGAAACTGCACAAGAAGTAGCAGTGGTAGTCGCAACATGAACAAGAATGTCAGTAGCCTCAATGGGCGCATCCACGAGCAGGGGAATGTCCGTAGCCTCTATAAGAGTAGCATTCAGAGCAATGGCCATTTGATCTATAGGTGGTGGAGGTTGGATCGAGACCACGGAGTCCATCGAAGGATAGTAGCCATTGCTAGGTGCGAAGTAAGTGTCAGAGGAGCAGTCTGTCAAGGAGGAACTATACCGGCACTATGTCGTGGAGGAGCAGTCTGAGGAGGTCGAGGAAGAGCTGCACCAGAAGGCTTTTTGGGCCTCTTCTTATTTCTAGGGCAATCCCTAGCGAAGTGCCCAAAGGTCCTATGTATCCTGCACTGGTCTTGTCTGCCCACAATGTCGAAAGAAAGAACCATCCGGGCGTTGGAGTATGATATGGTCATCAAATATGCTAGGATCATCGACGATGACCCTAACTCTAGGTACCCCGTCTAATTTGACTACATGTGCTATAGAAGAAGAAAGTCCAGGGAGGGAGGGATCTCAGTGACAATTCCGAACCGCTCTCCAATCAATGCAAGTAGGCGATGATAAACCTGAGGAAGTCTTGGGAACCTGATGAAGAGGAAGGTTCCATGCCTATCCTCCTCTACTGGGTCAAAGCCCAGCATGAAAGGAGTCAAACAAATTCCTCCTATAGCCCACCAGCTGCAATGGGCTAGCTTTGAGCAAAGTGCTCACAGCCTCTGGATAATCAAAAACTACCTAGAAAACACCTCGTCCCAACAAATGAACATCTTTAAGTCTCTGGCTTGCAACTTGGAAGGATGAGATCCATAGATGCATGCGAAGAGTGTAGTCAAGCTCTGAAGCTCTTTGTCCTTCTTAAGCTACTGCAACTCGTCTTTTGAAAAAGTGACAGTTCTCACGGTAGCCGGTGGAAGCCATCAAGGAGTGGCTAGACAGGAGTCCATTCGTCAATTGAGAATGAAAAGGCCAATTCAAAAACCAAGGAGCTCCATCCGACAAACCTTTGTTGTTTTGTAGGAGGGCTAAAAAAGAAAGGTTAGCTGTTTTTTTTTCTTTTCCTCCTTTTTTAGAGGGCCCGAGGGAGAAAGGGGCTGAGAGGAGGGGAGAGGAGGGGGGCTAGGAAGCAGCCCGGGAGGGGGAGGAGGGAAGTCGGGGTAAGGGAAGGGGAGCCGGGATAAGAGGAGGGGAGGGGAGGCAGGGGTTGGGAGAAGGCAGGCAAGGGAGGGGGCAAGGTAGGGGGGGGTAGGGGGAGGTGAGGCGGGGGAGGATGAGGGCGGAGTGGAAGGAGCTGCAGGCTGGGGGGGAGGAGAGGGTAGGGCTGGCGAGGAAAGGGGGAGGCGAGGGGAGGGGCTGAGAGGGGGAGAGGGCTGAAAGGGGCTGAGAGGAGGGGCTGAGGAGTGGGAAGTAGGGGGAGAGGCAGGGAGGAGAAGCAGCTCTAATGATTTGGTTGATTAAAAATGTTCTTCTGCATTTTGAAAAGGCAAGGTTGGGCCTCATCTGACATAAATTGAAGAGAGAGGTAGAAACTCTATTGGGGAAATAATAATATATGAAGAGTGAGCTTGAGTCCAAGCCAAAGGTGAAGGACGACGAGGTTGTCTGCATGGGATGTGTAGAGTCTAAAGAATCACCTTTGTAGCGCATGAGATAAAAGATCTCGATATGTCATCGTTGACATGATCTTTAGCTGCTCAACCTCAACATCAATATCATCAGGTAGGTACCAAGAACTTGGTCACTATCTTGCTCATTCTTTGATTAGCACTTTTTGAGAGATATGTTCTTGAAGTTCAAGTAGGTACTAGGAACTTGGCCACTTTCATGCAATTTCATCTACCATTAATGAGGCTTTTTACGCAAAGATAAGCTTGCTTAGCGACTTGCAACTACGGTGAGGTAGACTTTAGTCTACGAATTTCAATAAAGATTTATATAAAGTGTATCTTTATTTCTATACTTCCCCTCCCTATTAACAATGGTGGTTTCACTATTTTTTTATAAGCACTTTGTCAATAAGAACAAAAGTGGGATGAATGGGGCATACTATTAGGTCCTAGTGTTGTAGCCATATTTTACAACTCAACTTTGCATTTGGTTTCAAAGAGTCGATTTATCAAAGAGGTTAATGTTTGAATTGACTCATGCAAACTAGATATCTTTCTATCCAAAGACTCAACACTCTAATTATTTGTACTCTGGATATGTTATGCCAAACATTTCTGTATCCTCCTTGTCTCCTATTGCCATAGTTTTTTCTCGACCACTATAGATACTTGTGGGGAGGAGCTAATGTCGCTGCCTAATCTTGCCTCCAGAAAAGGATCACAATTGCCCCCCTTGGAGAGCATGCTAGTCCAATGCTCCCTCTAAGTAGCTTGCTTCCCCACCTCTTCCACCCTCACTCTAGTGGAGCCAATCCATCCCCGGACCCTTAGTTAGCCTCGTCCGTCAAAGCCACCCCACATTCCCATCCCGGCCTCACCAATCCTCCTCCCTCATAGCCTTCTTTTAGGGGGGGGGCAACCTGGCACTTGGGTCTTGGAGACTCTGGTTATATGGTGGTTCTCCCATCAAGTTCTTGCGGTGGGACCTAGGGGAGTGGGAATGGATTGATGAAGGGCACCAAGAGAAGAGCATCCCCTTCTTTCATTACACAGTCAGAAATGCCAAGAGATTTTAGCTTAGCAGTAGAGGTTGGAGGCCCTCCAGAGCTCCTCATTGGGATAGTTTTCATATTTCTACAGAGGTGTAGAAAAAATTTTGGAGGAGGCTTTGGAAATCCCTCGGAAATAGAAAGATCACTCTCTTCTTTTGGCTTTCTATTCATGGAGGGATTGCAGTAAACCTGTGGAGATCCAAGTTCGGGGCTGACCCTACTTGTCCTCAATGCCACGCAGCAGTTGAGTTAGTTCAGCATTACCTTTGGGAGTGCAGATAGGCGAGGACGATTTGAAAGGGTGGTATCGCCAAGATTCTTTTCATATTTCATAAAACACCCTTCTTCATGACCTAGGGATCAGTGGCATGGTTATCTGTTACTGGCCCTCAGGTGTTTTTCAAGGGACATGACTCAAACTCATCCTTCATTATACGACGACACTATGTGGAGTCATGTTGTCTCTAGGATGTTCCTTTCACTTCTTTCAGAGCTGCTCATCCTTGGTAGACACAGCTTGGGAGATTCTGGCTAGCATTGCTAGCTTAGTATATTTGGAGGGCCAGATGTACGAAGGCAATGGAGGGTTCACAGGTTCACCCTTCCCTGTCTATGGCCAATATACGGACTAATACTACACACATGCTGATGGCCATCTAGGCGAGCATGTAGGGATTGTCTATAGCAGCTACAACCAGGAGAGAGATTTTTTTCAGAGTTTGTAGAGGATATCCGTTCTTCTCTGAGTCTTCTTCAAGGTTCAGGTGGCATTTTCAGCCTCCACCTTGGACTTTTGTTAGCTCTTTTTGAGCTGTTTTTTCTTTCATGCATGTCATGATGTACTCCTGCATTTGAGCTTGCTCTTGCGGCTTTCATTCATACTTAATGAAGTAATCTTTTTGGGGGACCCCCCCCCCCCCCCCACTAAAACCCTCTTTTTTTAAACCTTCTTCTATTGGTTTGATGCCTCAATTTGACCCAAGTTAGCCTCTCATGAAGGTTTAGAACTTGGACCCATGAAACTATGTGAGTGAGAGGGATTGTAGTGAATGAGTGGAGGGCCAAGTTCGGGGCAGATTCCACATGTATCCGTTGCCGTTTTGTTGGGGAGTTTATTCAGCATGGCTTATGGGACTACAGACATGCGAGGATCATCTCAAAAGGTATAGCTAGATTATTGTTACCTTCATGCATTTCCCTTTCTTTATGACATAAGGCTCGGTAGCTTGGCTTTCTCTTTTTGGGCCTCAGGTGTTTTATGAGAGACATAAGTCGTCCCATGCTCTTATGATTCAATGACATTTGGTTGAGTCATGTTCACTGCCTGGCTGTCTGTATAGACCTATGCATGCCTTTGTAGACACTTCATGGGAGATTTTGGCGAGCATAGCAGCGTGACACATTTGGAGGTCCATATGTATAGAGACTTGGATGGTTCCCAGTTCCACCCTCCACACCCATTGGCCAATATTTGGATAGATACGGTATGCACCTTGAGGGCCGTTTGGGGGAGTATGGAGGGATCTTCACGGGCAGCCTCTATCAGGAGGACAGTTTTCCGTAGGCAGTGGAGTGGCTCACCGTTCTTGGAGTCTCCCACAGGGTTGAGGTGGCACTTTCAGCTCTCACCTTGGTTTTTTAAAGCTCTGTTATGGGAGTTTGATTGTGACATATTTGGGTCTTGTTTTCTCATGCGTGCATGATGTACTTTTCCTTTTGAGGTTTTCTCTGGGAGTTTCTTTCATACTTAATAGAAGTTATTTCCTCGCAAAAAAAAAGATGCTGAGAGCTGTTTGTTGCTTGAGTTTGGCTATATCAAGAGCACTTAGCATGCTCAATTATTCGCCATTGATCCAAGAAGTTTAGAAAATGAATGTCGCTGCCTTGACCTTGGACTAATAGGGTTGGTTTGGAACCGGTTTGTATTTTCCTTCCACAAGCATGGGAAAGTTTGAATCTTTGAATGGGACTATTGTGCGATAGTTTGTCCTATGATGTTCCTCTTTTGAAATGCCAAGAATAGCAAGTTCTAGGAAGCTTGATTAGACCTCAGGCAAGAATGAAGGCGTTTGAAGGGTGTCTATGGCCATGTTTTTGGTTTTTAAAATCTGCTTGGTAGTAAGTATCTATTTTTCTAGAAGAGTCATGACTTGAAGTGAAGTAGTGGAGGTTTTTGGGTTTTTTTTTTTGGGGGGGGTGTGTGTCGCTGGGGAAGGGGATCCAAATTGAAAGTTTCAAAAACTTTCTCTAGAAGAGTCTAAAGATCTTGGATCTTTAGTGAAAACGTTTGGATTGATGGTCTGCAATTTTGGACAATTGGGCAGGGAGTACAGTTTTAGAAAGTCATACCTTTTTGTAGTATTCTTGTGGTATTTAGAGTTTATACTTGTATCTCATCACATTTAACACTTAAGGCATGATATGCCACTCAACTGATAAGTTTTATATTATGACTAATGTCATATGTGAAAATTTATATTTCTTTACGTGGTACAGGTGAAAACAAGCAAGATTTATATCCGTGATACAACTGTTATATCTCCTTACACTCTTTTATTATTTGGTGGTAACATTACTGTCCAACATCAGGTACTCTCTCTTCTCAGATCGCATTATTCCACATTTTCTAACTGTTCGATTTCCTCTATGTATATAGCATATTTTCATGCATCCTTGAGATTCCACGCGCTGTACATGACCTCCACTGGACATGCATAGTTTATGGATGTGAGCATTGTAAACAGAGAATTTACCAGTACACATGCGTGCAGCTAGATTAGATAAACCCCGTTTTATTATCATTCAATCGAGCCATTTACCAGCATGTTATAAGCCCTAACTCAGCGATGTAGTTTTTTGCCCGTGGCTCATTAGAAATATCATCCTTTAGGAAACATTTTGTATAAGCCTTTAAAGTGCTTACACGAAAAAATAAGGGATTTGCAAAATTGACCTTGTCATGTGAAGAATAGGCACATTTTTGGCACTGCCATGAGATTGCATTCTTTGAAATAGAACAGTCAGCGGGAATCAATTACAATGGATGCTATTGGGACAGCGACAAGCAAATGGGGATGAGAAAACAGCCATGTATTGATAATTTCTCACAATTGGATAGGGACACCAAACAAAACATGTGTCAGAAGTACACAAAATGACAAGGCTCTACAAACTATGTAGATAAAAGTTAGGGTCTCTATACCCCATGATGATGTGGCAGTGCCATGTGGCATTATTGCCCAATGTAACAATAAGATTCCGTAGTTAATCTTAACTGATGGAGAGCACTGGTTGGTCTGGAAATGACATCAAAGTGTACACTGATTGAGCATTAACTTATAACACTCTCCCTTAATGCAAAATTTGACATCTTGCAGTCCAAGCATGTCCCTGCACCATTCAAACTTCCTGCCATCCAGTGTTTTGTGAAAATATCATCATCCTCTTGACATTGTGGTGCAAAATATGAGATCCATCTCCTGTGAGGCAAACATTTCTTGTTGAAATGAAACCCGACTTTAATGTGCTTAGTTGTTGCATGAACAACAAAATTTTTGGGCAAACAAATATAGCTTTTGTTATCACAAAACACAGGTGTACTTTCAACTTGTGGAATCCTAGAAGCCTCAACCATGTGGCTTCACATATTGCCATGCTGGTTGCTTGATACTTTGCCTCAGTGGAAGATAATGCAACAGCCAGTTGCTTTTTTGTGCTCCAAGTAATGGCAAAGGAGTTAAGAAAAAACATATACCTTGTGGTAGATTTTCTGTCATCCATTGAACGTGCCCGGTCTACATGTTGCAGCCATGAAGGTCTATGTCTTTAGCCTCAAGCCCAAATTACATTCTGAATATCTTTCTGGTTGCTTTTTACTTGCCTCAATGGAAGACAATGCAATAGTCGGTTGTGTTTTACTGCTTCAAGTTATGGCAACTGAGCTAAGAGAAAACATATATCTTGTAGCAGATTTTCTGCCATCCATTGAACCTGCCTAGTTTGCATTTGTAAAGCCATGAAAATCTATGTCTTCAGCTATTACATATTTTAGCCCAAAGTACATTGTACCTTTCAGATATTTGAGTATCTTTCTAGCTCCACCTCCCCCAATCTTTGAGGATTTCGATCGGACAGTTCCAGGTTTCCTCACACCAATTACGCATTGAGATTGGATGGGCTGAGGGTATCCCTAGAGAGGGCCACATTTGCACCCTGTGATCTATAGGATATTGAATTAGAGGAGCACTTTGCTTTCAGATGCCCTATGTATCATGAGATCCCAGGCTGTCACCATTGCCTTTTCAAAGATGGATTGGTCCCCTCTCCAACCTCGTGCTCCACACAGATCAGATATGTCTAGCAACTTTAATTCATGAGGTTAAATGGCATGACCACTTGCTGAGGGCACATAGACAAGATCAGGGAGCCCAATCAGACTGTGTGATCACTGCATTTTTCCATTTGGATAGCATGGGCCAGAAGTCCCGAGGGAGGTGATGTAGCCGAGGCCCAGAGCGAGAGGTATGAATCCGATAGACCCGTCAGCATGTCAATGCATAGAGGAGGCTTGGGGATTTTCCCTCAATGTTAGGTTTCATGCCATTGAGCACCGATCACCACCGAAGCCTCTCTCTATGGACTTGGTTCCTGAGATAGCTACAGAGACCTCCCACAACAATTATTTGTGTTTGCATTTGTCTTAGTTGCAAATGCCCCCTTAGTGGTTCCACCCATTCAGCTCATCGTATCTGTTTGTTTCAGTCTCACAGACCCTTCGGCCTTTCAAATATTTTAAAAAACTTTCTCAGGGAGAGGCACATATGCACTTTGTGTGACATGCAGGAGGTTGAGACAGAGGTGCACTTCATCTTGAGGTGTCATGTTTACTATGAGATCCACGGGCGTTTCTATTGTCTCTTTAGAGACAGTTATGGGGTTTTGGCCCGATTCATCTCCTACCCAGACCAGCGATGTTTGGCAGGTTTCGTTCATGAGGCACTCAGACTCTGCGAGAGGGTACTTCGAGCACGGAGATATGAGCAGACTTCTTCCTTGGCTGATCCCTCTCAGAGTTCTATCATGGAGTTTTTTCAGCTAGATCACATGGACACCCACGGGACGAGGCCTCAACATGACCGTGACCCGGAGCTTGTGACCCGACAGCTCAGACAGAGGGTTGACACACAGATCACTCTTGGGGACATCCCCTTCATGTTTAGAGTCGGGTCTTGCCCAACGGGGGTCACAGTAGACCTGGTTAGACGCAGAGCTATGACCAGGATACATCCCAGGGCTGCACCTTTGAGTGGCTGATAGCACTCTATCGCCGACTTCATGCCCGCATTGCCACACCCACCCTGATGTCTTGATGGTGATGATGATGATGACTATGATGTTGAGATAGTCGACTACCTACATGACATGACTATGTTGTATCTATGATTTAGTACTGACATTCTGCATATTTTGCATTTGCATTGGTGTGGATGCTCGTTTAGTAGCTCCACCACCACAGCTTGTTTGTACCAGGTTTTTCAGTCTCATAGACCCATCGGTCTTCCAAAAACTTTAATAAACTTTCTTTCTTTCTTTCTTTCTCTCTTTCTTTCTTTCTCCAGTGTGACTCCTAGCTTCCTGCATAAACGTACTCGCTTTGTGGACTGCATAACTGATGTCAGGCCTTGTGGTAACCAGATCGATAAGGCTACCCACAAGCTACCTATATAAAGTGGCATCAACCGCAGGTCTTCCATAGGAGTCTTCAGAGATTTTCTGCATACTAAGCCTCTTTAGAATATCTTTAAGATAAATTGTACATGAGAGAAAATGTTCCTGTCAGAAAGCTGCCATATATCAATGGCCCAGGCCCAAATCTATAATTTCAAATGACATGCAAATGTCAGCCCTAATTACTGCAGTATGTGCACTATTGCTGCTAGTAGTTTGGATATCATCCACCCATATAATCATAAGCACCATATCAAGTACTTTTCTAAAATAATAGAGGTTTGGATCAGAAAAGTTTTTCTAAATCCTTTTTGAAGGAAATGTGCCTCTATCCTAGCATACCATGCCTGGGGGTCTGCTGTAAGCCATAAAGAGTGTTTGGGGTCTGCACACAAGTCGCTCTCTACCTTTTTACACAAAGCCCCCCTCAGTCTGTTGTGTCCTCTTCTAGATAACCATTCAAATTCAGATGCATTTGGAAGATTGGACAGCTCCTTTGTGCTGCGAAAGAACATAATGTTCTATGATGCTGAGTTTGCCAAAGTGCAAAGGTTTTTATATAATCGTTGCTTTCGATCTAACTCTAACCCCTTTGCAACAAGCCTTGCCTTGTATTTCTGAAATTTACCATCAAAGTCCCTGTTGATTCTATATGTCTGTTTGGTGCCTATCGCTGATTTACTTTGTGGTAACTCACATAAATCCCATGTTTGATTCTTCATGATGGAGTTATCTTTGTAAGCGAGGGGCCTCTCGGGAATACCCCACACACTGATGGCTTGTGGCAGTAGTCTCATCGGTGGGTTTTTTTTGAGGCCTCTATTATGGGGAAGGGCTCCCATTGATGAGGAGTCTTGTATGGTCTGACAGCACCTGGCAGCAGGAGAACTCATTCAGGCTCACCCCCTCTGTAGGGAGGAGTTTGATCACCAACCTCTCATTTGGGATCTAGAGATTCAGGATTAGGGTGGTTGCATGCTCGGACAATGGACTCAAATAGGGTGGGGAGTGTGGGACGTTGGCCCAACCAACTCCTTCAGGATGTCGAGCAGACTCCTTGCGGAGGCTAAGGTGAGGCTCCATGCCATCTCTCATCTCCGGGGGGTAGACCCACGGATGAGGAAGATTGACGCCACCATTCCAGAGTCGTAGGTGGGTATGGGTGGGCCAGTTCTCCGGGAAAGGGGTACCCTTGAGGATGATGTTTAGACGTAGGGGCAGAGCCCTTTTCTTTAGAGTGGGGCCTAGGGGGCTCCTCTAGCCAATATATGAGGGAGAACCAGAGATCAATAGAAGCTTGGATTTGCTTTAGTGGCAGATGATCCAAGTAGTGGGTCGGTTGGGCAAGCACCACGATGGTGCCTTTGGCTTGGGAGGACTGTTCCCCTCGTGAGGTTCAGTGGGATCCGATGAGCGGGTTTGGCTGTCCCGAGTAGGCCACTTGGAGCACATGGAGGAGATGGCCTTTTTGTCTTACTCAACACATACAGGTCGATAGCTTCAACTTGAGGCGATGGCGTGGACTTCTTTGTACCTTATATAGATGTTCTTCTTTTTCCTTTTTTTTTTCGGGAAACTCCTTAAAATGCCCTCTCATCCTCTTTTGACTTTGAGGAAGAGTTAGATGAGATCTAGTGATCATTTGAGATTGAATTCAAACATTAAGCTTCGAGAAATTTTTTTTGTGTGTGTTTCAAACATGATGAATAGTCTAGAGGCTAGACATGTCACTCTATGGTTTGGTATCTACTATTTTGTACCTTTGGGTCTTGACATTACATGTGTGACATTGTTAATTTGCTACATGTTATTGAGGCATATGATATATATATCTCTTCAATTTGAATTTGAAGTCAGATATTTGTGTACTATAATGATTCACGATGATGGACCATGGTACCTCGCAAGTTTGGATGTTCAAAAGCTGAAACTGGAATTTTGACTCATGATCTTTTTAGTTATGTATATGATATTATGTAACGTGGTGTAGCTCGCTAATAGCTGCTATGATGTGTGTATGCTGCCATTATGCATAATCCATGCAACATGCTGCATATTTAGCACTTATGAGATATTTATAGAACATCATATAAACATATATATATTATATAGTTTTTTATTTCTACACACACTTTTTAGTGAAAACTTTGAATGCTTTATATTACAAGATAGCTATCCGAGAAAACTGGTAAGCTGAAAGATAACATCAAGAGAAAATCTCCATGTGGGACAAATATACATCATGATCTATGCAGTGAGTTTGCAGACAATCGAAAACCGACTGCTGCAAGAATGTCGAAAGAAAACAAAAGTAGAAAAAACCTACACGCACACTTTTTTTAAAAAAAATGAAAACTCTGATTGCTTTATATTACAAGATAGCTATCTAGTAACAAACTAGCAAGCCAAAATAATACATCAAACGAAAATGTCCATGTAGGACAAATATACATCCTGATCTATGCAGTGAGTTTGCAAACAATCGAAGAGCGATTGCTGCAAAGAACGATGGAAGGAAACAAAAGTAGAAAAAATAGGATCACCAAAGACTCTGTGATTTCTAGCTTTCCAGAGAGTCCAAAGTGCCCAGTAGCAAACCCAGGTAAAGAACAAGTCAAAATCCGGCCATTTAGGATAGATCCCAAACAACCAAAAAAGCTTGAGAAAATCACAATCTCAATCTGTGCTGAAGGATGCCGAAGCTCTGTGTCTTGGGGCAATGCCAAAAGATATGAGATACTGATTCCCTGGGAGCTAAACACCGACGACAAATAGCTGGAACAATACGTCTGCATGATAAAAGCTGTCTAGACGGAACAACCCCCAATAGAGCATGCTATAAAAAGACGTGTTGGTATAATGGAACCTTGGAGAGCCAAACCTGTTTCAATCTTAGCTAGGAGGGCTTCGTTCTTCAGGGAATGGAAGGATTCTCCTTTCTTCTCTGAGACTCTAACAGGGTTGAGGTGGCACTTTCAGCCTCAGCCTTGGTTGTTTTCCACCTCATTTTGAGGAGTTTATTTATCCTCATGGTTTCATGTATTCCGCTTTGAGCTTGCTCTCGTGGGTTTTTTCTCTTACTTAATAGAAGTCTCTTTCTTGGGGGGGGAAAAAAAAACCTATTTCAATCTCTTTCTCCACTATTTGAGTTGATAGTGCAATGCCCAAACCTGATTGGTCCTGTCCGACACCCAGGGTGATGATAACAGAACGTTATATAAAGAAGAGACTGTCATGTGAGACAACTTCAAAGGACGAATGGATGAGTATAAAGGAAGAAGAGTCAAATCCTGAAGCCTTTGTTGAATTTCTAAAGGCGGTACTGGCTGAAATGGCTGAACCATTTGAGTAATGACTTGCCATACCGGATGATAGTGTATGCCCAAACCATATTTTGCAGCAGCCTAAGGGAAGGATAAAAGAGTGCCATCATCCTTAACAAATCAATGACGTTGGAAATCCCTTTTATATTAAGAAAATAAGAGCGTCGGGGCTCCTGCAAGGCAAAGGGAGGAGAAAAGACCCGTGACCAACGGATGCTCTCAGCTCGCAAAGAGTTACCCTGTAAAGAGTCTCTTCCATTCCATGCCAAGTGTGAAAGAATATGCTTCCAATCTAGAAACATTTGAGAAACCATGCGACAACCCTTGATTTTGCCTTCAATGCAGCCCAAAAGAAAATCCCACTGTGTGGGTTGCCAAAAACCAAAAGCAGGAGTGGTGATGTGAACAAGTAAGGAGCACATCATAGCAGCCTAAGGTCGATCATCTTGAAGAAACTGAAGCATCATTTTGCCTTTGTGAGCTAAAATGTGCGCATGAATATTAAGAATATTCAGCCCTCCATGCAATTTGGGTGAACATAATCTCTGTATTGGAAGTATCCGCAAGCTTTTCTTGCCATGCTTTGACCGCCAGTAAATTTCCATAATGGTGGACATGAAGGAAGACAAATCCCTATCAATGGCAAATAAAACTAAATATAAGCCACCAAGATAGACTGAGCAATGTAAAGATGGACATTCAACGGCCATGTGGCCAACTTACAATATTCCAATTTTTTCTTCAATTTAGCAAGAACCCAATTAATCTGTTGACGGCGAGTAATAACCCAAAGGATATCTAGGATGACGAATCAAGTGAGTTGGTGGGACAATTTTCCTCGGCAAGAGCAGTCTTTGCCAATCCTTAGAGTGCAATGGCAATAGACGGGATTTCTGAAAATTAATGTGAAGGCCAGCAGCCAGTCCATACAAAGAGAGAGCCTGCATTAGCGAAGAAAGATCCCTTGGAGTGCTTTTTGGCATGAAGAATGAAAGATCTGCATAAGCCTGAGCAACCAATGAGCGACTTGCAGGAATTTCCAATGTATGTAGTATATCTGTCGCCACCAAATGATCAATATATCGAAGCATTGGATGCGTTGCTATAGCATATAAGATAGCACTAAGAGGGCAACCTTGCCCAACTAAACATCGAAGCGCCCAGGGTACTGATAAGTCTCTAGACAAAATGCATGCAGCTTTGCTATCCTGATAAAGCCAGAAAATGACATGCTGCAATTTCTGACCACATCCCAAAGCTTGCATAGTATGAGCTATAAAATCCCATTGAATGGTGTGAAATTCCTTTGCAATATCCACCTGCAGAGTAAGCACATCTTGCTCTGTGTACTTGGCATACTCAATCCCAACATAAGCATTGGCAATATTATCAGTAATATGCAATATAACCATACTGAGCTAGATGCAGGCCATCATGTAAATATTCCTTAATGCGATCAACCACCATTTTGGTGATGATCTTGTATATCACCGGCATCAAAGTAATAGGCCTCCAATCAGCTAATGATTCACAAATGGGCTTCTTGGGAAGAAGTTTGACCAACCCTTTCTTCCAAAATCCGGCATATATTGATTTTGCCAAGCAGTATTGATCATTTGCAGCAGAGGCATTTCAACAGATCCCAAAAAGCCAAGAAAAATTCTACCTTTAGACCATCCCAGCCAGGAGATTTCCATCTACCACAAGATTTAACGGCATCACTTAATCACTTAGCTCTCATTCAGTGAAAGGAGCTTCCAAATCCAAGGCATGTGCCGGTGAGACAATTGAAGTGACATGCTGTAAAAAAAATTCCCTTGCTGAAATAACCTAGCTGTCATTGCAGCCCAAGTAATTCCAATCCCTGAATTGTGGTGTGTTCCCACTTGATGACGAGCCATTCCAAGTACGTGATGGAAGAGGCATCCTTGCTATCATAACTTTTATTGGACTCTACCAAGCATATGGAGTGGGATTATCTGTATTCCATAAGATGCAAAATCTATTCGAGTTGCCATTTGGCCGTGGTGGAGACACCACTTTCCCCAAAGAGGTTGCAATTTTTGGCAACAAGGAGGCAAGACATTGAGGGAAGTCCACAACTTCCACCCACACAGGACAGCGATGCCTTATCAAAGCCTGATAATCCCTGGTAGGTGACCAAGGGAGAACATGTTCCATCTGCTATCCATAAAAGAGAGAGGAATGCTCAAGTAGCATCTTCTTGTGCTATTCATTCACCATAATCACCTTAAAGAAGCCCTAGGCTGCATAATGCACTTTGCAAACAAAACAGCCCCCCAAAGTGCATGTTAGCCAATTTCCAACATCCGCTGCAACTGGCATCCTTCCTGGAAAAAATATAATAACTACATGTTTGGCATATTCACGCACCGGATCCACAATATCCTCTACTTCCACCATTATTCCAACAGTGGCAGCAGGATCCTTCCAATCCTTGTGTGTATCATCAAAGCCCTCATGCATCACATCATAAATTAACTGAGCCTCCAAAGAAACATGCCCAAGGTCATCTTGACCCAAATCCTACTTGTGCCTTTTATTTATGTATGTGTTCGTAGTAGTCATTGGGTACCTGTAAAGCGTATTTGGAGAGATAGGAAAGAAACAGAGCTTTGAATAGGAAGAAAGTAAAGGGTAGATAGGAAAAAGGGGGAGAAGATACAGGCTAAAAGAGGGTTAAAAAAGGAGTGGACAGAAAAGAAATGATATATAAGAACAAAAAACTGGAGAAGGAGTTACAGGGAGAAGCTGAAAGCCTTAAAAGGGAAGGATGGAACAAGAGAAAGGGAAAAAACCAGAATAAAGAAAAGCAGGAGAGGAGAAAGCTTTGCGTAGAAACTGCGTGGAGCAGGAAAAACACACGCAGGAGGGCCCGGAACAGCCATACAAATTGTACGGAATCCATACAGGCTGTACGGAACAGTACAGACCTGTACAGAACAAAAACAGGATCTGCAGCAGGACCACAAGGAGGTTTTTTGGTGCGAAAACAGAGCAGCTGATGCGGGGAAGCACATGGGCTGAAGCGAGAACCAAGATAGCGTGCAGAAGCCCTAAACGAGAAGCTCACAGGGTGCTGGCAGCAAGGCTGGTCTCCTCTGCTCCTCTCCCATCACACACTATGCAAGAAGAAACGCACTTTTTTTCTCGCAAAAGCCAGGATTGTTTATGTTACAAGAATAGCCACCTCAAAACAAGGCACTGTATAATACATCAGCTGAAAATCTCTGTATATGCCAAATATACATCATGATCTATGTATCGAGTCTACAAGCAATCAAAGAAAGATTGTTGCAGAGAACGCTTGAAGAAAGCAAACAAAGAGATTGTGGGATCACCATAGACTTTAGAATTCCTATCTATCCATAAAGTCCAGAGTGCCCCCAATAACGAACCCAAACAAGAAAAGATCAAAATCCTATGTGTGCGGATGAAATCCAAAGAACCAGAAAGACTGCCCAAAAGCAACAGTCGGGAATCTCGCCTCAGGCGCTGTTGAAGATCCAAGAACTCACGGGAGCACAGGCAAAGCCAGAACAAATGAAGCACAGTCTCCTGAGAAGTCAAACACCTGCAACAAACAGCAGGAGCTATGTGTCGACGTGCGAGCAGCTGTCCATAAGAAACACACACACACACATTACCTACCTACACATACACACTTTTTTTTTTGTGGTGAAATCTTTGATTGATTATATTACATGAGTAGCAACCTCAAAACAAGGTGCTACAATTACATCAACTGAAAATTTCAGTATATGCCAAAAAGACCTCATGATCTATGCAGCGAGTCTGCAAGCAATCAAAGAAAGATTGCTGTAGAGAACGCCTGAAAAAGCCAAACAGAGAGAAAGTAGGATCACCACACACACACTTTTTTTTTGTGGAATCTTTGAGTCATTATATTAAAAAAAAAAGCTATCCCAGAAAGGGAGAGCTATAATACATCAAGAGAAAATCTCATTGTAGGACAAATATACATCATGATCAAAGACACAAGATTGCAAGCAATCAAAAAGCGATTGCTGCAAAGAGTGTCTGAAGAAAGAGAAAGTGGAAAACACACACACACACATAGATATATGCATGTATGTATCTATGTGTATACTCTCTGTCTATGTGTGTGTGTGTGTGTGTGTGAAGTGGGGTGTGTGTGTGTGTGTGTGTGCGCGTGCGCGCGTGTGTGTGTGTGTGTGTTCTGGGATGATTTGAAAGATGTTCTCTTACAAATGATCAATGTTGCCTGGCAAGAAAATCAATTGCCGCACCTCTGGAAGCATGGCATAATCAAACTTGTGCCAAAAAAAAATCTTTGTGATCATATGTCAGATTGGAGGCCTATTACTCTGATGCCTGTAGTTTACAAACTCATTGCCAAAATGATTGTGTATAGGCTTCATGGGACTCTGAATGCGGGCCTTCATCCTCATCAGTATGGGTTTGTGCCGCGAAGACAAATCCATGACAATATCTCCAATGCATTGACTGCAATTGAATATGCTAAATATTCGAATCAAGATGTGCTCATATTGCAGGTAGATATCACTAAGGCATTTGATACTGTACAATGGGATTTTATCTCCCAAACCATGACAAAGTTGGGCTTTGGTCCCAAGATAGCAAATGCAATTTATTGGCTTTATTTAGGCTCTACTTCCCAATGCATTCTCGGAAGCCATCTATCTCGGTCATGGACATTGGGTAGATCAGTCAGACAGGGCTGCCCCCTTAGTGCTCTTTTCTATGCCATTGCGACTCATCCCCTCCTGATGTATCTTGATCATCTTACAAGCACAAGACAGATGACTGGTCTTAAAATCCCTGGGGCTGCATCTTTTTTGGCACAGGCATATGCTGATGATTCCTTTTTTATGCCACAGAACTCTCCTCAGGAAGTCTGCATGCTTATGGCCACATTATCATTGTATGGATTAGCAGCGGGATTGCATATCAATTTTGACAAATCCAAATTACTTCCCTTGAAACAATGTGACTGGCATTCTATTCTCTGGCCTGGTCAGATAGTGCATTCCAAAGATGTTGTCAGGCATTTGGGATATCCTATAGGATGGCATATCACCAGGAAGCAGCAGCTAAAATGGATCTTCCAAAGACTTCAACATAAATTGGAATATTGGAAAATTTCTACTTGGCCACTTCATGTCAGGCTCACAATAGTCCAGTCTATTGTAATGTCTTATGTTCAGTTCTTCTTGCCTTTACTACATTGGTCCTCTAGAGATATCTCAGCTTTTATGTCTCAAGCTATGGAGCTGTTATGGAAGACAAAAACTGCTGTGAAAGCATTGAGACTGCTGAAGATGGAAATGGTGTGCTCCCCTAGGATGCATGGAGGACTTAATGTTCTAAATATCAGATATCATGTACTTGCAAGGAAGGCGACTATGCTCCATACCTTTTTCCGTCAAAAACAGCCATGGACTTGTATGATAGCATCCATGTGTGTCAACATGAGGACAAATGCTTATGGCCATTGGACTACTGATCATTGGGAGGTTGTCATTGGGAGATTTGTAGGGAAGATTTCTGGATGCCCTTTCTCTACTGCTCTGATATTGGACTGGAAACAAGTGCTTTCTAAAGTCAAATGGGCTCCTGATAATCATTCGGGGACAAACTCAATGAGGAAAGAAAGCATTCGTTGGAGTGCCATCTTTGACACTCCACTTGCTTTACAGGAACCGGTTAGGGCATATAATCTCATGAAATTGGGAATCAGATACATCAATGACGTGGTAGATGATCATGGTCATGTCTTATCTTTTCCTCAGGCCACTGCCACTTATGCATTGGGAATGCATCACAGATTGATATGGAAAAAATTGCAGGCCACTGCCACTTATGCATTGGGAATGCATCACAGATTGATATGGAAGAAAATTGCTGATCTCTTGCACCCTTTTCTACCTATTCCCCCTGTTCCCCCTGTGGCTGACACAGACAGGCTTATGGAATGGCAATTGTACCCCTCTGCTACATGCTCTCGTCCTATTCCTCTGTCTATTTTGACCTCCATCAAAGTCTACAAGCTTCTTCAGCCTGCCCCTTGGATTCATCAATATGCTAATACTCTGTGGCATATCAGGCGGCCCCTTTCATGGCAGCGGAAAAATCTCCGACTAATATGGAGGTGTAAAATGCCTTTGAAACAAAGACTTTTTCTTTGGAGATGCATGACTGGCACACTGTCAGTGGGAATAACACTTGCCAAACGTCACATTGCTTCACCCACTTGCTTACGGTGTCACGCTCCTTCAGAGACTATCCCTCATTTGCTTTGGCATTGCCAGTCTACTCGGAACCTCCTGGGGAAAATTTCAGATCATCTTCACCTCCGTTTCCCGAGTCACATATTTGGGAAACACTTTTGGTTATTTGGCAGATTTAGGATGCCTTTATCTCAATACTCACTCTTTTTCTCATGGGTGAGATATTGGGCTCTTTGGACAATCTGGGAAGAGCATAATCTGGCATACTTGGGCCGTCAGTTTCAAAAGTCATATGAATCTTTTAGAGCCTCATTGCGGCAATCTTTATATGATGCCTGCCATGAGGGTGATATGCATGCATCTTGCATTGAGCTTTTCTTTTTATGCTTCTGATCTGTGGAATACTCTCCATCTTGGAGACTTTCCCTCTTGTAAAGTTATGACAATATAAATACACTGCACTGGATTTTACCCAAAAAAAAAAAAAGTATGTGTGTGTGTGTGTGTGTGTGTGGGAGAGAGAGGTGTGTGTTGGAGAGAGCGTCGATCGTGAGGGTCTGAGTGTTCGCTGCATACGCTGATCAGCGTCGTCCGAGATCGTGTGGCGCCCGTCCTTCTGTCCGTACCTCCATACGGCCGTCGTACGGTTCCTGTACGGCAGTACGAAGCTTTTGCGTCAGGTTGCCTTACCTTCGCGGCTCCGTTCCACCCTGCATGACCGTTCTTACCTGCAGTCTTCCTTCCCAAAGTCCGTACAGTCCGTCCGTACTGTCCCCGTTTAATCTTTTCGTACAGTCGTCAAACTTTCCGTACAGACTGTCAGTTGTCCTGTATAGCCTGTCAGTAGTCCCGTACAGCCTGTCAGTCCTTTCCTGCAACCTCTCAATCTGTCCGTACAATTATGTCAGTTTCTTCGTGCGTCCGTACAGTGCTTCAATCCAACGTCTGTACAGTCTGCCAGCCCTTCTTTGTGCCCTGTCTGATTCTCTCCGTTTGATATCTGTTGAATCTCTTAGCCTCCATGGCAGAAGCAAACAAGTATTATGTCAAGAGAGCACTCTCTCGTGAACCCAAAAGACAATCAAGGGAAACCTCTTCCCCCATAGTTCCTTCTTCTGAAGATGCTTCCTATGTGTTTGATATGTTGAATGATGATTTTCAACAAAGTAGAAGGGAATGGATTCAACCTGCTCCGGAACTCACTTACAAAATGAAGTTGCCATCTCTTGTGCAACCTTTGAAGAAGCTCTCTTAAACTACAGTTATCATCTTTTTCCCAGGCAAAATTCCCTCTGCTAATGATGTGGGACAATGGGTGAATTCTCTCCTAGGTGGATGCTATGTCGAAGGAGTCTATTTTGCCTCCCGAGGATTTTATGAAGTTCATCTTTTGGATGCTTTGACAAAACAAAAGATGCTGGAAATGTCTCCTTTATTTTTTGGTCGACAAATGGTGCATATCATGCCCTGGTCCCCTAATAAGGACTATCAGATTCTCATCAAGCATCATTGCCGTGTATGGGTTGAAGTGGTTGATTTTCCAGATTACATGAGAACAGAGCTTCCAGGTTTAGCTATGACATTGGGACAAGTGATCTGTCCCCCTCGTCCCACAGTGAATAAAAATTATTTTTGCATCTTATGGGATACTGATAGACCGACCCCCTCCTCTATTGCAGTTGACGATTGAGGGTGTTAATTTGGGAAAGAAATATTTCACTTTAAAATGGGGCTTTTTTGCTGGAGCTTGTTCTTCTTGTCACAAGTTTGGGCATCTTGCTTCGGAGTGTCCCTCTATCCTTCATCCACCTCCTCCAGCAGCTATTCCTCTGCCATCTAATAAAGGAGGTCAGAAGACATATGTGGAAAAGATTGAAGCTAAAGGAGCAAAGCCTTCAGCTCATACAGGGAGCCAGGCCAATTCAGCTCAAAATAAGGATAAAGGAAAAAGCAAGTTAGGGGAAAATAACTCATCCTCTCAGGAGGGATGGCAGACTACAAAGAAGACGGTGCCTCTCAAACAAAGACCTCTCCAATCTCGTAATTGGGATGCCTCTGCTCCTTCTCCAGGACAATCTTCTACCTCTTCAAGCAACCCCATCTCAAAGGCATGGGTTAATGCAGTCAAGAAGGGTCTTCCCCTTTGTGAAGAAGATGATATTATCAGGGAATTGGATGCTGAGGGTCAGCAAGACCCTGTGGCAATGGCAGAGGCTTGAGGCCTCCCGTTCTTTTGGAGGACCGATCATCTCTTGTATATATTTTCATGCGTGCTTCTCTTAAATGTTTTTCCTATAATATACAGGGCCTCTGCAACCAGAATAAATGGAGGCTTCTTTAGCATTATATAAATACAACTCATCCGGATGTTGTGTGTCTGCAAGAGCATAATCAGCATTTTTTTGCTGGCCAGCATGGGTTTTTTTCTGGATATGATATATTTTATTCAGGATCTGAACAATTCTCTGGGCTGTGCATTTTAGCCAGACACGATCTGCAACCCTGGATAGCATATAATGATCTTGGTGGACGATGGATGATTCTCCAATGTATGATCAATGGAGAGATTTTTGAAATAGGATCTTTGTATGCCTCTCAAAATTCAGCTTCCAGAGCTCAAATGTGGAACTCCATAAAGCAATATCCTTGGTCCTCAAATGCTCTACTTTGTGGTGATTTCAACAATTCTCCTCACTGGAAGGACAATACCACACATAAATCCCATATGCTGCCCTCTGAAATCCAGCAATGGGAACATATGACATCATCACTTCAATTTGCAGATTTATGGACAGCAACTCACCCTTCAGTTATGGGATTTACATATCATCATAATGCTTTTACAGAATATTGGGCAAGGCTTGATAGATATTATCTCATTCATGCTCAGCAATATGATGAATATACATGTCATATGTGGACTGATTATTCACAACAATTATCTGATCACACTCCACTTTGGCTCACCCTTTCTTTTGGTATGCCTTTGGATGACTTGCAGCTCTCTTCAGTGAGAAATTTACAGGTCAATCAATTATATCTTTCTCATGAAAAATTTCAGCATATGATCAGACTGGCTTGCAGGCCATTGCTATCCCATGCTCAGGAGGATCTGGACTTTGCGTGGACCTCTTTTATACATCGTATTCAAAATGTCATTAAGGAATATGGAAGATGGTACATGGCAGAAACCAGACAGCATATCCAGTGGGCAAAATCATACAAGTAGTATTTGGTACAAATTAGTCATCAAAGATCTCTATCTGCTTCTGAGCAGCATTTATTGTCTTGTGCTTCCTCCATAATTGATGCCAATGATAAACAGAAGTTGTTCAAATGGCAGATCAAGGCCAGAGTTAAAATCTATGCTAGATAAGGGCTGTTCCTCTAAATCTTTTTTTCGGAATTTACATGCACATAGACAAAGCCAATCTATCATGAGGGTCAGGAAATCAGACGGTCTTTGGACCCAGACTCTATCTCAGCTAGAAAAACAATGTTTGGATCATTTTCAGCTTCTTTTTTCTCAGCCATCTTCTTCTACACCTCAGGTTGCATTGGCTCGTAACAAATTTACTGAGTTTGTTTCTCCTATTGTCTCCTTGCAAAAAGCCTCAATGCTGGAAATGTTTTTTTCAGATGTTGAATTGGATGAAGCCCTTAAGCATTTGGGTAAACATAAATCCCCTGGCTGGAATGGTCTGACGGTTGAATTTTTTGAAGCCTTTTGGCCTGAATTGAAGGGTCCAATTCTGCAGTTTATTAATGTAGCTTGGCAGCATCAACATCTTCCCTCAGCTTGGAAGCATGGTCTGGTTAAGCTTGTGCCCAAAAAACCTCTATGTGAGACTATGGATGACTCGAGGCCCATCACTTTGATGCCGGTTATATACAAACTGATTTCCAAAATGTTGGTACATCGGATAAAGGATATCCTTCATGATGGACTTCATCCCAGGCAATATGGTTTTGTTCCAAGACGGCACATACATGACAATGTCTCTAACACTCATCGCAATGGAATATGCAAAATATTCAGATCAAGATGTGTTGGTCATGCAGGTGGATGTGGCGAAGGCATTTGATACAGTACAGTGGGATTATGTCTCTCAAATCATGTTAAAACTTGGTTTTGGGCCAAAGCTAGTTAATGTCATATATTGGCTTTACTCAAATTCCACTGCACAATGCTTTATAGGGAATCGTTTGTCTGAGTCTTGGACTCTTGAACATTCAGTTCGACAGGGATGCCCTCTCAGTGCTTTGCTTTATGCCATCGCTTCATATCCTTTGCTTCTTTATATGGATCACATGGTTGATACTGGACAGCTAGAGAGGCTTCAGATTTCTGGTTCACGACCCTTCATTGCATAGGCCTATGCAGATGATTCATTCTTCATGCCAAAGAACAGTCCTTTGGAGATCCGCCTCTTGATGGATACCCTTTTAGATTTTGGGTTGGCAGCTGGTCTTAAAATTAATTTTCAGAAATCAAAACTCTTGCCTCTCAAGCATTGTGACTGGCATGCTATCCTGTGGCCAGGCCAGATTATTTATCCGGAAAACATAGTAAGACATTTGGGCTATCCTATTGGCTGGAAAATCAGCAATAAGCAACAAATGTCGTGGGTGTCAAACAAAATTCAGGACAAATTAGAATATTGGAAGATCTCCACTTGGCCTCTGTATGTACGGCTTCGAATTGTCCAATCTATTGTTCTAGCTTATGTCCAGTTCTACCTTCCTCTATTACATTGGTCATCTCGAGATCTCACATCTTTTATGTCTCAAGCCATGGAGATTATTTGGAAAACTAAGCTTCATAAAAAAGCTTTACGGTTGCTCAAAATGGACTTGCTTTGCTCACCAAAAATGCATGGTGGTTTGAATATAATAAACATCAAATTTCATGTGTTGGCGAGAAAGATCACTATGCTCAAGACATTTTTTCAACAAGAGCAGCCTTGGTCTATCATGTTGGCAATTTTGTGTGGTCAGATGAGCACAAATGCTTATGGACATTGGCTAGTTGATCCATTGGAAGTAGTACTTGGCAAATTTCAAGGTAAAATCCCTGGTTGTCCATTTTCTAATTCCTTGATTCAGGACTGGAAGCAAGTACTCTCTCACGTCAAATGGTCTCCTCATCCTGCTTCTATAGCTTCTTCACTCAGAATGGAAAGTATTCATTGGAGTGCTGTGTTTTCCTCTCCCCTTGCTGTTCAACAACCCATCAGAGCTTACAATCTTATGAAATTGGGTATCCGGTTCATTGATAACGTGGTAGACATGCAAGGAAATATTCTCACTTTTCTAGTAGCATGTCGACAATACAATCTGGGGATGCATCATAGATCTATTTGGAAAGCTATTGCTGATCTCTTACTCGCTCTGGTTCCGATTCCAACATTGAATGTCAGAGACAGGCTTCAAGATTGGCACCTTCAGTCTTCAAGTCCAAGTATATCCTCTAAGCCTTTGCATTTATTGACTTCTATACAGGCTTATTGATTGATATTACCTCCTCCTTGGATTGCCCATCATGCTAATTCTCTATGGCATTTGCACAAGTCATTAGCCTGGTGGAAAGGAAAATTGCAATTGATATGGAAGTTGAAAATGCCATTGAAGCAACGACTCTTTCTATGGAGATGTATTGTTGGTATTCTTCCAGTGGGAGTGAAATTGGCTCAAAGACGGATAGCTTCACCTCTTTGTCCAAGATGTCACCTTACATCTGAGAGTATTCTGCATTTATTATGGTCTTGTTCATATTCCAGAGACCTTCTAGACAGAATCTCCTATTTCTTATCTCTCAGATTTCCAGCACACAGGTTCTACAGGTTTTTCTGGATGTATGGCAAACTATCAGCTTCTTTGTCACAGTATTCTCTCTTCTTCCACTGGATCAGATATTGGGCCTTATGGACCCTCTGGCTGCAGCGCAATCAAGCACATCTGAATTCTCCCCTTCAGCATCCTTATGAGTTCTTCAGAGCCTCATTGCGGCAATCTTTATATGATGCCTTACATGAGGAAGATTTGGATGTTTCTTGTATTCAACTTTTCTTTTACTGCTTCTGATGGATAGGGCTTTGGCTCTCTTTTGAGCACTGCCCGGATGTAAATGAATGTTTCATAATATAAGTATCTTGGTTTCACAAAAAAAAAAGTGTGTGTGTGTGTGTGTGTGCCTTTGCTACATTGGTCATCCAGAGATATTTCAGCCTTTATGTCTCAAGCTTAGGAGAAGTTATGAAGGACAAAAACTGCTGTGAAAGCATTGAGACTGATGAAGATGGAAATGGTGTGCTCTCCTAGGATGCATGGTGGACTTAATATCCTCAATATAAGATATCATGTACATGCAAGGAAGGCGACTATGCTCCATACTTTTTTCTACCAACAACGGCCATGGACTTGTATGATAGCATCCATGTGTGTCAACATGAGGACTTCTGCTTATGGTCATTGGACTACAGATCATTGGGAAGTTGTCATTGGGAGATTTGTAGGGAAGATACCTGGCTGTCCTTTCTCTACTGCTCTGATACTTGAATGGAAACAAGTACTTTCTAAGGTCAAATGGGCTCCTGATAATTGCTCGGGGACAAACTCAATGAGGAAAGAAAGTATTCATTGGAGTGCCATCTTTGACATTCCACTAGCTTTACAGGAACCTGTTCGGGCATACAATCTCATGAAATTGGGAATTAGATATATACATGATGTAGTAGATAATCAGGGCTATGTCTTATCTTTTCCTCAGGCCACTGCTTCCTATGCATTGGGAATGCACCATAGGTCGATATGGAAGAAAATTGCTGATTTGTTACATTCTTTCCTACCTGTTCCCCCTATGGCTGACACAGACAGGCTTATGGATTGGTAATTGCAACCCTCTGCTACATGCTCTCATCCTGTTCCTCTGCCTGCCTTGACCTCCATCAAAGCCTACAGGGTTCTTCAGCCTGCTCCATGGATTCAGCAATATGCTAATACTCTGTGGCATATCAGGAAGCCCCTCTCATGGTGGCGGAAGAATCTCCCAATATTATGGAAGTGTAAAATGCCTTTGAAACAAAGACTTTTTCTTTGGAGATGTATGACAGGCACATTGTCAGTGGGAGTCACACTTGCCAAACGTCGCGTTGCACCATCCACATGTTTATGATGTCAGGCTCCTTCAGAGACTGTCCCTCATTTGCTTTGGCATTGCCAGTGTTCTAGAAACCTCCTCGGAAGAATTTCAGATCATCTTCGACTCCGTTTCCCGAGTCGCAGATTTGGGAAACATTTTTAGTTGTTTGGCAGATTTATGAGGTCTTTGTCTCAATACTCACTATTTCTCTCTTGGGTGAGATATTGGGCTCTTTTGACAATCTGGAGTGAGCATAATTTGGCATACTTGGGTCGGCAGATTCACAAGTCATATGAATCTTTCAGAGCCTTATTGCGGCAATCCTTATATGATGCCTGCCATGAGGGTGATATAGATGCTTCTTGCATAGAGCTTTTCTTTTTATGTTTTTGATCTTTGGGATACTCTCTATTTTGGAGACTTCCCATCTTGTAAATTTATGAGCATATAAATACAGCACTGGATATTACCAAAAAAAAAAAAAGTGTGTGTGTGTGTGATAGTGAGTGTGTGTGTGTGAGGGACGGACCTCTACTGTTCAGCTTCGTCAAGGTTTCCGTACAGCCTCCCTTTCTATCCGTACACCTGTACGGCTGCCGTCGTACAGATTTCGTACGCCCGTACAAACAGACAGGTTAGGTCTGACGTACGTCCGCGCAGCCTTGAACGCAATTTTGTACCCATCTGCATCGCCGTACAGTTTTTTCAAGAAGACCACGTTCCGTACGTCCGTACAGCCCCGTCTGCATCTTCGTACAGTCCCGTCTGCTGTCTGCATCTCCGTACATATTCCAGGAAGACCGTCCACAGCTGCGTACAGTCCTTCTGTGTACTTCTCCGTACAGTCCTGAGTCTTTTCCGTACAGTCCTGTGTTTTGCTCCTATCCTTCTTCGTACAGTCCTCTGTCTTGCTTGTTGTTTCTATACTTCTCCGTACAGTCCCTCTTGTCTTGTCGTATTTCAATCATGGCTTCAGGTTTGGATGTTTGTACATATGCTCAAAAAGAAAGACCCGTAGATGCTAAGCGCCGCCCTTCAGAGCCTGCATCACAAGATGATGAACTTACTATGGAAGCTCAGTACGTGTTTGACACCCTTAAGGATGACTTTCAGCAGTCACGGCAGGAATGGGGCAAACCAGTTCCAGAGGTCACGTACAAATTGAAATTGCCGTCCCTCGTGAATCCTCTCAGGAAGTTATCTCAAACTGCGGTTATAATTTTCTTTCCAAAAAGAATCCCAGCAGCCAGTGATGTCGCACAGTGGATTAAGTCTATCCTTGGAGGATGCTTTGTAGAGGGAGTGTATTTTGCATCCAGAGGCTTTTATGAGGTGCATTTATCAGATGCCTTGTGCAAGCAGAGGCTACTTGAGTTCTCTCCCCTGTTTTACGGGAAGCAGATGGTACATGCTATGCCGTGGTCCCCAAACAAGGATTATTAAAGTCTTATACGACATCATTGTTTTGTATGGGTTGAGGTTGTTAACTTTCCGGACTATATGCATGAAGAGTTGCCTGGCCTGGCTGCTTCTTTGGGACAGGTCATTTGTCCTCCACGCCCTATGGGAAACCGTAACAGGTTTGCATTCTCTGGGACACTGATACACCTACCCCTCCTTCTATTGCACTGGAAGTTGAGGGAGTGCAATTGGGAAAAAAGTATTTTGAATTGAAAAGGGGCGTGTTTGTAGGAGCTTGTTTCGCCTGCCACAAGTTTGGGCATCTAGCCTCTGAATGCCCAATGGTTCTGCATCAGCCCCCTCCCAATACCTTGCCGCCCCAGACACGGGAAAAGAATGAGAATTTGCAAGCTAAGTCAGCAAATAGAAATGGAGCAAAGAATGCCGAACCAATCAATCAGGTGCAGTCACTTGCTGGAAAAGGAAAAGACAAAGAAAAAGAGAAGATGAAGGAATCTCCATACTGGTTAGACATGAGTTGGAGCCTCAGTTAGCCTTCAATGACAGCAGTGGCAGATGGATGGTCATACAATGTAATGTCAATGGTGATATTCTTGAGTTTGCATCAGTCTATGCCTCCCAGACCTCTACCATGAGGGCTTCATTATGGGATTCTTTATGCAGATATCCATGGAGATCCAATGCATTCATCTGTGGAGATTTTAATAATTCCCCTCTGCCAAGAGATAACACCACTTCAAGATCTCATATGCTATCATTGGAAAGGCAGAAATGGGATAGCATGCTTCTCTCTGTGCAGGCTGAAGATTTATGGCTGCTTCTCCAAGGGTCAGTGCCTAGATATACTTTTCATCATAATGCACTTACTACATACTGGGCAAGGCTTGACAGATGGTATTTGTTTTACCCACAACAATTTGCAGATTTTAGCCCTCATCTCCTTATAGATTTCTCATTGGGCTTGTCAGATCATGCCCCATTGTGGATGAATTTGCACCTTGGTATGCCTCTGGATGATTTGCCACCCCTTTCCAGTAGATTATTGCATGTTAATCAGGCTTATTTCCGACATCACTATTTCCAGCAAATGATCAGACTTGCAATTCATCCCCTGCCTTTGCATGCCCAGGAGGACATGGATTATGCTTGGGACAGTTTTGTCTCTCGTATGCAGAATGTCATTAGGGAGTATGGCAACTGGCATATGACTAAATGGAGGAATGAGGTTAAATGGGCAAAAAGGACAGCACAACAATTGACTGAATTTTCTCAGTTAAGGCCTCTCTTTGATTTAGAAAATGATTCCCTTTCACATGCTCAGATTAAATTGACTGTTAATGATCAGAGGAAATTGCACAAATGGCAGATTAGGGCAAGAATGAAGCCCCTCATGGATAAGGGCTGCTCATCAAAAGCCTTTTTCTAGGGCCTGCATGCTACTCCAAAGAAAAACTCATGTCTAAGGGTAAGGAAGCTAGATGGCTCTTGGACGCACTCTTTCTCTGATCTCCAAGATGAATGCCAAAATTATTTCCAGAAATTGTTCTCCGCTCTTGGTTCCCCATCAAATCAAATGACTGACGCGAGGACTGAATTTCTCCAATATGTTTCTGAAATAGTGGAAATGGATGATGCTCTTACCTTGGAGAGACCTTTTACTGACACAGAACTTGATAATGCATTGTTCCACCTCAGCAAATACAAGTCACCTGGCTGGGATGGCCTCACGGTGGAATTTTATATTTCTTTTTGGGAGGATTTGAAAGATGTCCTCTTGCAAATGATCAATGTTGCCTGGCAAGAAAATCAGTTGCCACACTCTTGGAAGCATGGCATAGTCAAACTTGTGCCCAAAAAACATCTGTGTGACCATATGTCAGATTGGAGGCCTATTACTTTGATGCCGGTAGTTTACAAACTCATTACCAAAATGATTGTGCATAGGCTTCACAGGATACTGGATGCGGGACTTCATCCTCATCAGTATGGATTTGTGCCGTGAAGACAAATCCATGACAATATTTCCATTGCCTTGACTGCAATTGAATATGCTAAGTATTCACATCAAGATGTCCTTATATTGCAGGTGGATATTGCTAAGGCATTACTCTGACTCTACTTCTCAGTGCATTCTTGGGGGTCATCTGTCTCGGTCATGGACATTGGGTCGATCAATTAGACAGGGCTGCCCTCTTAGTGCTCTCTTCTATGCCATTGCGACCCATCTCCTTTTGATGTATCTTGATCATCTTACAAACACAAGACAGATGACTGGTCTTAAAATCCCTGGGGCTGCATCTTTTTTGGCACACGCATATGCTGATGATTCCTTCTTTATGCCACGGAATTCTCCGCGAGAAGTTCACATGCTTATGACCACCCTTTCATTGTATGGTTTGGCAGCGGGATTGCATGTCAATTTTGACAAATCTAAATTACTTCCCGTGAAACAATGTGATTGGCATTCTATTCTTTGGCCGGGTCAGGTGGTGCATTCCAAAGATGTAGTCAGGCATTTGGGATATCCCATAGGATGGCATATCACCAGGAAGCAGCAGCTAAAATGGATCTTCCAAAGACTTCAACATAAACTAGAATACTGGAAGATTTCTACTTGGCCTCCTCATGTCAGGCTCAGAATAGTACAATCCATTGTAATGTCCTATGTCCAGTTCTATTTGCCTTTGCTGCATTGGTCCTCCAGGGATATTTCAGCCTTTATGTCTCAAGCTATGGAGATGTTATGGAGGACAAAAACTGCTGTGAAAGCATTGAGACTGATGAAGATGGAAATGTTGTGCTCTCCTAGGATGCATGGTGGACTTAATGTCCTTAATATAAGATATCATGTGCTTGCAAGGAAGGCGACTATGTTGCATACTTTTTTCCGCCAACAACAGCCATGGACTTGTATGCTAGCATCCATGTGTGTCAACATGAGGACTTGTGCTTATGGTCATTGGACTACTAATCATTGGGAGGTTGTCATTGGTAGATTTGTAGGGAAGATACCTGGCTGTCCTTTCTCTACTGCTCTGATACTTGACTGGAAACAAGTACTTTCTAAGGTCAAATGGGCTCCAGATAATTGCTCGGGAACAAACTCAATCAGGAAAGAAAGTATTCATTGGAGTGCCATCTTTGACATTCGGCTCGCTCTACAGGAACTTGTTCGGGCATACAATCTCATGAAATTGGGAATTGGATACATACATGATGTGGTAGATGATCAGGGATATGTCTTATCTTTTCCTCAGGCCACTGCTTCCTATGCATTGGGAATGCATCATAGGTCTATATGGAAGAAAATTGCTGATTTATTACATCCTTTTCTACCTGTTCCTCCTGTGGCTGACACAGACAGGCTTACGGATTGGCAATTGCAACACTCTGCTACATGCACTCATCCTATTCCTCTTCCTGCCTTAACCTCCATCACAGCCTATAGGCTTCTTCAGCCTGCTCCATGGATTCAACAATATGCTAATTCTCTGTGGCATATAAGGAAGCCCCTCCCATGGTGGTGGAAGAATGTCAGGATGTTATGGAAGTGTAAAATGCCATTGAAACAAATACTTTTTCTTTGGAGATGTATGACAGGTACATTGTCAGTGGGGGTCACACTTGCTAAACGTCGCATTGCACCATCTACATGTTTAAGATGTCACGCTCCTTCAGAGACTGTTATTCATTTGCTCTGGCACTGCGCGTGTACTAGGATCCTCCTCAGGAGAATTTCAGATGATCTTCAGATCCGTTTCCCGAGTCACTTATTTGGGAAACATTTCTGGCTCTTTGGCAGATTTATGAAGTCTTTGTCTCAATACTCCCTATTTCTCTCTTGGGTGCGATATTGGGCTCTTTGGACAATCTGGAGTAAGCATAATTTGGCATACTTGGGTCAGCAGATTCACAAGTCATATGAATCCTTCCGAGCCTCATTGCGGCAATCCTTATATGATGCCTACCATGAGGGTGATATGGATGCTTCTTGCATAGAGCTTTTCTTTTTATGTTTCTGATCTTTGGGATACTCTCCATTTCGGAGACCTCCCATCATGTAAATTTATCATCATATAAATATATGCATTGCTGAGGACACTAGGGCCAGAGTTTCATGGGATACTATCACTTTACCATTCTCGCAGGGAGGACTTGGGGTTCTTGATCCGGAGATGCAGAGCAGAGCCCTTTTAGTCAAACTTCTGGTTAGAGGTTTGACTCCAGGCGATCAGCCGTGGAAGCAGTTCCTACTGCATGGGATCCACCAGTGCACCCCCCGAGCAGCAGGCCAGTGGGCAGGTAGAGTCAGTTGGATCTTCCTGACGGACCAGTCGTCAGGTGAGGAGATTGCTTCGGAACTTTCTGTGGAGTGGTGGGGATGGTTCTGAGGACACTAGGGCGAGAGTTTCATGGGATACTATCACTTTACCATTCTCGCAGGGAGGACTTGGGTTTCTTGATCCGGAGATGCAAAGCAAAGCCCTTTTAGTCAAACTTCTGGTTAGAGGTTTGACTCCAGGCGATCAGCCGTGGAAGCAGTTCCTACTGCATGGGAGCCACCAGTGCACCCCCCGAGCAGCAGGCCAGTGGGCAGGTAGAGTCAGTTGGATCTTCCTGACGGACCAGCATTCTCAGCCTTCCCATGCATGGTGATGAGCCATGGATTTTTATGATGCGAACCTTGATATTGCGTTTGTCTACTTCAGCTTTTGGTCACTGGTAGCCACTCAATGGGACTTGCTACTAGGTTACATTGAAGGCGAAATTAAGGGATGCCCTTATTTCTCTCGTTTGATTGTTGAATAGAAGCACATCCTCTCACACCTTAAGTAGAATGCAGGGATATTCTGGTAGGTAACTCTTAGCGTTCTGAGTGTATTCATTGGTCAAAGGCTTTCTCACCTCCTTTGGCCTTACAAGAACCTCGCCGCTCTTATTTTCTTTGGTCTAAAGGTATCTATCAGGTGGATGATCCGCTTGATGCAGCGGGTATGGTCATATCTTTCCCTGCAACTGTTAGGAAGTTCCTTATGGGACAGCATTATAGACCTCTATGGGATTTATTCCCACACATGCTCCGTGAATTCCAGCCAGTACCTCGTCTTGAGATTCATGATCACCTCAAAGACTGGGTGCTTCAATCTCATGATCATGTTTGCTGTCCGTTACTATTACTTGATATCATGGTTGCATCTTTGTATAAGATCTTGCTGCCTCCTTCTTGGGTTTCCCTTCATGCCAATCGCATCTGGTCAATGGCACGCTCCTCTAAGTGATGGTGAAAAAGGTTACGACATATTTGGGATTCTAAACTTACACTTCGGCAAAAGTTCTTTTTATGGTAGGTTACGCTTGGGGTTCTCTCTTTTGGACAGATTTTAGCTCTCATCATGTAGCTCCTGCCACTTGACGACGATGCCTTTCCGTGAGTCTTATGATTTCTTGCTACTACTGCAATAGTGGCTCCGGGCTCTTTTCCCCAATGCTTCCTTTGGGATGAATTTTTGGCTGTTTGGTCTCCATCCTTTGAGGTAGGGATATGATCCTCTCTTTTGATTGGGTTCATTACTGAGCATATGGAACTTATGGAAGGACGGAAATCCTAGGGTCTTTGGTGATCCTTCTCGCGCAATATATCACTTCTTCCATGCATCTTTGTGGTAATCATTGTAAGGCTGTCTACATATGCACGAGACTTAGATTATCCTGCTTTCTTGTCATTCAATGAGGTATTTTGATACTTGTAGCAGATTGTCCCTTTCTTTGGGACTGCTTTTTGTAATATAATGACAAATGGTTTTCAAAAAAAAAAAAAGTGTGTGTGTGTGTGTGAAAGTCAGTCAGTGTGGATATTGGAAGAGGGAGTGTGCTTGTATGTGTGTGAGATATCTTGCAGATTAAGATGCTCTATGAGCTATAGAATATCATCCATCATCTATGGCATGACGCAATTCAATTTTCTATGGATTTTTGGGCATTTTTCAAAGTTTAAAGCTGAAATGGAAAGTTCAGTGCTGGAAAAAGTCATATTCTGGTACATTTTCTATGTCATGTGATGACATGTTGTATGATTGTCATATGACATGGCATTCTTGTTCTGCGTCCACATTCCACCTTGCCGAAACACAAGCGTCGAGCAAGAAGGAAGGTCTTGGCAAGGAGGTAGATCTTGACAGGAAGGTAGGGCGAAATGGTAAAAACAGCAAGGGCTTCCAGGTCGCAAGGATGGTGAACAGGGTGGGGGGCTGTATGTCCGCCATACAGCAGTATGGGTTCCATACTGTTTGTGTGGCTGTCTAGGTATAAGAAAGGTGAGAAGGGTGGCTACAAGGGAAGGATGAGTCAGGATGGGGCTAACGGCGAGGCTAGAGGCAGGGTAGAGTGTGGCAAGGCCAGTCCCGACCATTGCCACCTCTTTCTAAAGACAACAACAAAACAAAAATAAGAAAAGAAGAATCGTTTTTTAATTTAAAGACAAATACTTCCCATTTCCTCTTCTCAAAACTCAAATTTTCATGCTTAGATCCCTACTTAAAAGCATGTATTTCAATACAAAATCATGGCTAAATATTGTTTGTGTTCTCTATGCAGACAGGGCGAGTTTCTATAGATGCGTGGTTGGAGATGGATGCACCCGCTCAAACAGCAGTTTTGTTTAAGGAGCTCCGTATGGCACTTGACTCCGTTCTTCAGGATTTAATAAAGAACCCACAGGTACATTACTAGTAAAGCAAAAGTAGCATATCGCTTTCATTGGAGCTCGATAAATTCTCTCTCTCTCTCTCTCTCTCTCTCTCTCTCTCTCTCTCTCTCTCTCTCCCCTTCCGCGATGGATTCAGCCCCCTCCCACACATGTTACAGTTCCCGGATCAGCGATGCCTAGCCGCTTTCTTACATGAGATGACTCGCCACTGAGATACCTCTCTCCGAGCACGGCGACACGCGCAGCGCACACAGCGTGAGGACACCCAGCGGCCCATCACTGATTTCTTGCAGTCACAGGATACCTCTCCTCAGTCTAGCCGACGACGCGGGCGTGAGCGAGAGCCAGAGCCACGACAGCTGCGCCAGCGGACAAACTCACACATCCGGGTCCATGACATCTCGTCTCTACTCTCTGCTCGCCCCACCGGGGTTACCGCATCCACAGGGCCACCAACCGCCCCCGACGACCGCGACTAGGCCGCGAGACGTCAGAGGCCAATCATCTATCGCAGGGTTTTTTCCGGCCTCCCATTTGACCTCCTCTCTATGATTGGTCTCTGATGATCACCACCTGCACATATATATTGTATCTCCCCCCTCTGTCCCATTTTTGGTGCCCCCCCCTTCTTTTTTGTATCATCTGGAGGTAGACACATATTTTTTGTATCAGGACTAGACACACTGTCCTTCATAACCTCTTTTTTGTAGAAACGGTTGGCTGGCCCATTTTGAGATCGCCACCGTTATGCTCATTGTATCAGTTATCTTTAGTCTCATAGACCTTCACGGTCTCCCGAAGACTTTAATAAACTTTCTTTCTCTTTGTGTGACACTCATAGATATAAGGATTTCCCTTTTTTGGATGTGTACTTTGTGTCATAGTCCGTGAGGGCTTTTGCAGACGTCTCTCTCTCTCTCTCTCTCTCTCTCTCTCTCTCTCTCTCTCTCGACTCCTTTCGTATCCAGACTAGGGATGCCTCGCTGCTTTCATTCATGAGACAGTTCGACATAGAGAACACTTACTTAGGATACAGAGATAGACCTCATATACACCGCCCGAAGCAGGATCAGAGAGTTCTTCCAATCAGATCATATGGACCACGCAGTCCCTGATTGCAGACGTAGTAGGGATCCGGATCCTGAGGCACGCCATACTTGACAGTGGACAGACACACAGATCACATTGGGTGACCTCCCATTCTTGTTCAATCCTAGGACACGACCCACAGGTGTTACAGTAGCCTTGGTTAGGCGCAGAGCTTGCCAGGAGATTGAGACGGACAACGCCCACAGACAGTCGCCAGCGCTCCATCATTGGCTATGCAAAGCAAGACCTCACCCCCTCATGAGCTCCCCTTGACATTTACACCCTGCTAGGCCTCATTGTATTGGCTAGAGCCATCATGGCCTGGTGACATGGATTGATCGACATGATGATGAGGATTGTGATTATGATGATGATGACGATAATGAGGATGACGATGACATTATTACTATTGACATGACCATGTACTACTCAGGACTTAGCATTCAACATGGGTGAAGGTGCTCGTTTAGTAGCTCCACCCTTTCTGCTTGTTGTATCAGGTTTTCTACCAGTCTCATAGAACCATTGGTCTTTCGTAGACTATAATAAACTTTCTTTCTTTCTCCCCCCCCCCCCCCCCTCCCTCCCCTCTCCCAGCCCCCTCTCCTAGCCCTAGCTCCATCTTGGGGCTGCACTAGTACCTTCCAGAGACAGGCACACAGGCCATCGGTACCCAAGGGTATTATCAGCTCCAACGTCAAAGGACTGCTCCAAGGTGGCGCAACCCTGCTGCAAGGGCTGTCTGAACTGCTCCAAGCCTGTCCCAGGCCTCCACACTTGAGGTGGAACCACTCCAGGCCAACGAATTCCCAGGTCTGTTTGTAGTGAGTGTCCAGATCTGCATTGTGATCTGCGCCAGAAGCAACAGATAACACGGGGATCTGTTAAAAAACAGTTTGAGGTGAACCAGCAGAAAAAATTAACCAAAACAGAGTGATTGAAGTAGCCCAATGGCCCCAAGACAACAAAAATGTCTAACCAATCTGTCTGCATCTTCTAAGTCTGTGCCATCACCAAAAGACAGATAATGTATTTTTAAGAAATTGACAGCTGAATCACTTCTAGTCAAGGAAAAGCAGGTCAGACATACACACAGAATTGTACTGAGAGAGATTGGTACTGCCCCACCAAATTCACTGTCAATCCAATATCCAAAATATGCATCTTAACCCCAAGAGGTCCCCTTTGAGGATCATGCCGCCCCCCCCCCTCCCCCCACTAATTACTTGAGGTCCTAAAAAATTAGGCTATGATCAAAATGCAGGATGAGAATACCGTGTTGATTCAGGAGGTTAAGCAGTTGAGAGACATTCTGAATGGACTCACTCAAAAGGTGTCGATAATGGAGAAGAAAATTGAAACATGATATTGCAAAGGTCACAGCATGGCAGAAGATGGAAAAGAAAATATATCATCAGAAGATGCAGGTACAGACAGAACAACAGCAGGTCCAACAAATGCCAAACACAGAAGACATCATCAATACTATTGATGATCAGTTAACAAATGAGAGAGCAGATAGAGCAAGAGGAAAAAACACTTAAAATCAAAATTGTGGGGGTGGAGGAGAGTGAAAATGAGGGCACTGAAAAGGTAATCACACGTCTTCCAAAAGACCATGCACATATTTGCAACAACATGGTAGGATGCATTCAGAGTAGGAAGAAAATGAGAGAAACCAAGACAAATAATAGACAAATTCTAATGGCAACAAGGGCCAGACATGCAGTCTAGAGCAATGAAGATGAAATCATTGTGTGTGTAGAGTAGCGGCAAAGGTCTACTTGCAATATCTTGAGCCTGAAAGATGGTATGATGAATTTTAAAGGATAAGGATAGCCAAAATCCTCTCTAAAAAAGATCTAATCATACTTGCAAAATCACGATCTAGAGAGAGAAAGACTAAAAGACTACACCTTTTGAGGTCCCTCCACTTTGTGGAAGAACTGACGAGGTTCCCCCACTTTGTGGCACTCACAAAGTTCCCCCACTTTGTGGAGGGACCCAGGAGGTTCTCCCACTTTGTGTAGAGACCCAAGAGGTTTTCCCAAAAAGTGGAGGGACTCTTGTCCAAGAGGTCCCACCCGGGAGGTACCTACGAATTGTGTAGAGACCAACATGTACAAATCTCTTTCAATGGAATGAAGCTCCTACTCGTTGGCGTGCAGTGTTTAAGCTCACCATTGTGTTCATGTGATTGATCTCCATTGTATCAATCCTTCGTTACACTATCCTGTTCTAGCATGCCATTACCCTTGCACTCCTTACTCTTTTACTCCCTCCTCCTTCCTCCTCCCTACTCCCCCTGCCTCCCTTCTTCCACCCCTCCCCCCCCTTCTTCCTCCTCATCCTCCTCCTTCCTTTTCCCTTGTCCCTCCTTCTCAACCCTTTACTCCTTGAAGTCACAAAGGAGACTAGCTCTTCACTCTCAACCCTAGACTCCTTTGAAACCCTGCAACCTTCTTTGAACCATGGAACTCTTAGATAGCTTTCTGAACCCTATCCCCCTTCTAAACCTTGTAACCTCGTTCTAAGCCCTTGAGCTACCGTGGAGAGGCGAGTCTCCATCCATTGTTGGGATCAAGCCTTCTTTCTCACCCACGCACGCAAGAGATCTGCTTTCCGCGCTTTAGCCTACACCTCTAACTGGAATACGCCCTAAGGACCTATGCTATAATTGTGGACACCTATGCTAGAACGAGCAACAACTTGACTGTAGGTGGCCAACACCCTCGGAACCTGGACTCGGGAGAGAAAGAGACTACATTCATCTTGGGACAAGCATCTACACTTATGATCAAATGGATTGGTGATATACCGATCTAGCTTCCAAATGGTGTGAAAAATTCCATTTGTGATGTTCTTTATGTGCAAGGACTTCCCATGAATCTACAGTCTGTTCTACAATGTGCTTCAGAGACGGCATCTTTTGCACCAAGCACTTTGATTCGTGCACTCCCAAGCATGAGGTATATTGGTTGATTACGTGAGGGAGAAAGAGTGTCAATTTTTTTGCAAAAAGAGACTAATATTAAGTAAGAAAGCAACTCACTAGAGCAAGCTCTGAGTGGAAGTACATCATGCTAAGCATGTAATAAAAACACCTCAAAAAAATGAGGTAGAAAGAAACCAAGGCTGAGGCTGAGGTAGAGTGTCAAATTTTGAAATTATTACTTTTGGAAAAGTGTCATGGTAAAGTATTCTCAAGCTTTTTAGTATCTACATTTAGTAAGAAATGATTTGATGTCTCTATGAAAAGAGATGGATCATCTTCTTGCTCTTTTGCGGGCGGTTGAGTCCTAGCTGATTCATGGACCGGCTAGATCATGTACTTGGCAGCTTGCTAGGATTAAATGGTTGGATCTTTGTGTTCTCGGCATGGCAAGTGGAATGCTCCTATGCAGGACTTAAAATCCTTCAACTCTTTGGAAGTGATGATGTCGATGTTGATGTTGATTTCAAGAGCATCTCCATCCTAATGCTGAAATCGGAGTCATCAATCTCATGGGCCTCCCCATTGCTCTCATAAAGACCTGTCTATGACATGTCGATGAAATCAATAAACCAAAGATCATCATGGTGCTTGTTAAAGAGTAGAAGTATGCTAGAACCAAATGCAATATCTGAAGAATCATCATCAAAGGCTGGAAGATCTTGGACAATTATAACATTTGGTGAAATAGAGTCAAGTGTATCCTCGAAGCTACCATCATACAAGGAGCATCGGCATTGAGCTCGGGTGTCAAGGCCTTAATCAAAACACCAAAAGGAACATGCAATGTCGTTACATGTAAAGGAGAAGCAATTAATGTATCCTAGGCATCAAATCACACATCATCATGCACACTAAAATAGGACCATCAATGAGACTAAGTGGATCAATATCATCGGTTGATGTTTGGGCTCTTTTTATTTTTTTTCATTGCATCGAGCATACTCTCCTTAGTGGAGTCACCAACGATCCCTTGCGATGCAGTGAAACAATCGAAACATCCAGTGAGACATCACAATACATTTCACTGCAGTTTATGTTTTTTGTGGTATTGATGAGATCATGCTTGGTATTTACAATCTCTTCATAAGCTACATCAATAATCTGATGCTCTGGCTCCCTTATCTTCATGCTCAATTTATGGAGATTATTCAAATGACTGTATTCTTTACCACACCCTTTTCCAAACAATTGAAACATCCCATCCACCATTCTTGTTTTGCTCACCTCCTCAAGGTTACTCTTAAGTTCTTTTAATTAATCATATATTGGATCATGCGAGTCCAATATATGATTCAAACATCAAACATCAAACTTATAGAGTTGCATCCCCAGTATCTTGAATGCTTAGATTCCAGACTCTCTTGGTTGTTAGTCTTCTGGTTATTTCAAAAATACACGCTATAAAGCTTCTCATGGTTCCAATGAATGAACTTATTGAAGTGACAAGGCAAAGGTGTCAAGTGGCAACATTCAGAGTTATTCTGACGAGCATTGACATTGGCTGCCAGCAATGTTGTACATAGAAGATGACTTCCGTGTTTCTTTGGTCTTGTGAGTCTTCTCTTGGTGATTTTTCTTTTTACTAGTTCTTCCAAGGTCAAATTGGTCGTTCCATATTGACATATCTGAACAATACATTTCATTTTAAACTTCTGAACTTTGCTTCGCGATTTTGTTTGACCTTCATCTCTTCTCAGTTAAAGTACTTAGACCTTTAGACTGTGTCTTTGATGTTTCATCCACCCGTACGTTGACTGGAGCATTGTACACCTTGAAGTTTGTGTTGATTGTGATGCTGTCTGTTAATTATGAACAGCCATATATATTTATTGATCTGCAGCTCCATCTTTAAAGGTTTTGCATTACTTGGATGCTTCTGGTCTTACGATAGCAATGGCCTCCACTGCTTGAATTCTATTCACACCAATCCTTATTATTTCATACAGTGCTATTTGACTGTTTTTTTGAGGACATGTTTGATTGTTACTTGATCTTTGGCTTCAACAAAGGCTTTGAAGAAATCTCACTAGATATTCGGAATGAGATGGAAAAGGTTCTTGACTGGTCTCTTTTGTGCACGAAACAACACACTACTTCACCGACACCCTACCCCTAAAACTTTTGTAGAGGGCAATCAAATCCAGCTGTAAGGTGTAAACAGGCTCCCTTGCCGAGCTTTGGAAACCAGTTCCAAGGCTGCAAAAAGCGTTAAAGAGCAAGGTTCTGTGATAAGGATGGATGGAGGACATCAACCAATGATTTTTGAGATGAGAGGCAGTGGTCCTCCTGAACATCCCTTCTAATGGAGATACTATAACATGCATACAACAAAAGTTCATTGCATTATAGGACGGTGGCAGGAAAAACTCTTATCTACTAAGCAGTCCAGGATCAGTTGATACAGCACAGGACATGGATGCAAAGAAACAACTCTTCGAGCAACTTCATGGCAGCACAATTAACCCCAGCATTGACATATAGGGCTGTTTCACATCACTAGTTGTTCACCCCCCCCCCTCTCCCCGCCCCGTCCCCCTGCCTCTCTCTCTCTCTCTCTCTCTCTCCCCCTCTCCCCCTCTCTCATTTTGATATTTACTTGATCTTGTTATAACGATTCCCTCCTTTGAAGCTAAGGGTTGAATGGCCCCACAACAGAAATTTTATTATTTTCAGTATACTGATTCTTGCTTCATACTCTTAATTGAAACCATGTGTGGGTTGAATTGTCTGGATTTGGTGTAAATATTATAGCACATCTGGATTAGGTGTAAATATTACAGCACAAAGCACGTTTTAGCTTTGAATCCTTGACATCTATTTCTTGTACTGACAGGGTTCCCTTGTGGGTCCATCTAAAGAGGTGGTCCCGTCTATAGTAAAGCTCTTGATGGACGAGGATAAATTGCAGCCCTAGATCACTTGATCCCACAAGTACGATGTAAAAACGACCATATTTTTGACATTCAACGCCTCTTCACTCTGAAGAAGCCTATCTTGTTTGTGTTTTCATCACCTTATCACAATTTGTTGACATCATTATTTATGAATCATGTTCGCTACTTTGGTGATTATAGGTAGTGATAAGGGTATAAAATTCATTCTACAAGCACATTGAGAGGTGACAATATGCAATATTGTTTAATATTCTGTTCAAGTATAATTTCAAATTTCTTTTGAAAACAGAAAGCTAAAGTAAAAAACAAGTTGACACTTTTGAAATTTATTTGTCCTCATGAATTTTTGAGTATGATAACAATCACTTTGGTCTTGCATTATTTTTTCATCAACGATAACTAGGTTTGATAATTATACTAAACATTGGTAATAAAGCATGTTATACTATAGTAGGTAAAAACTAGACTAGAAAACATGAGGTGACGGCATGCCCATACCACATGACCATGCCAACAAACACACGTGCTCCCGTAAATGTACGTGCATAATGTTGTACCCTTAGACCAAAGGGATCCAAGAAAGAAACAGAGGACCAGACAAAGTAAATGAAGAGCAAAGCAAGCCACTGACAAGAAGTCTGAATTATCTAGACCGACCCGCAATGAAAACCTGAAGGCAATGAAGATGGTGCATTGAGCGAGAGGCAGCTGAAAGTCATGCCTTTTAGTCTCAATAAGTATTCCTCTCTAGAGGAATCTTCACAGCAGCAGTTGGGTTTCATCACAGTCCAAAAGTCCGGCATGGAGTACATGCCAAGATTGCAAGGAAAGATTATAAAAAGGATGAGCTGGCATTTGTATAGGGTGGTTCTGCTACTTCCAATGTTCTGTTAGTTGGCCAGTTTTGGTAGTTCTAATGGTTGGGAGAGTGCTGTTAATTGTGTGTGAAGTATTGAGGCATAGGCATGATTAGCGCGTGATGTGTGAATAGTGGTGTGAGAGAGCGAGTATAGATGAGGGTACTAGTGTATTGAGTACGGCAATGCCGATTGTATTGCCTTGCACAGATGATAGAAGCAATGAATGGAACACCTCATTTGTCCAAAACGTTTGAATCCTTTGAGCAACTGATGCACTTTTTTAAGAAAAAGTGATATATTCCATTCAAAACGAATCAGACAACAGGTGGGAGAGAAAGTACTCTATCCCTAGCCTCAACAAGGTGGCAAAAAAGCCATGGTGGTGGTCTAAAATGCCACGACATCCTAAAAGGGGTCAAATGAAAAAATAATGAGCAGTCCCATGTCCTCATGAAGGATAAAAGTCTCCCACGAGCTGCCAAAGAGGTGCCTGTACACCGCTCCCACTGACTCTTGAGAGTGAAGATAATCTCTTCCCAAATGGAAGCGAGAGTGTCAGCCTCCGTGCATAAATGGCCCCCAAGGACAAAAGAACATCGCGAACACCATATCCGCCATAGGGTAATGCTGGAAATCACCTCCCAGGCTGACCCTGCAGGTGAAGTAGGCATGGAATCCTGAGCTGGTACAGGTACCAAAAGTAAATCCTGCGACTCCATGATGCTGACATATGTGAGACCCTGTCTTTGGCGACGCTGCATGAAGAAAGTGTGGTCTCCTAGCTCTGACTCAAAGAGAGCAAAGGCTCCAGATCCTCTCCCCCAAAGGGCAGCAATTGTGATCAAGAAGGGGATCCATCATTGAATCCAAAATAAAGAAAAAGGTAGTCTTCATGGATATTGGACGTTGAAGAACAAGAATATGAATTGGTTGTCTCAGCAAAGATAGAAAAAGGGGAGCTGAAAAAGCTCTTCTAAGAGATGGGAATAAGAGGGGCTCTAAAAAAAGGAGAAGTTTGGTACACCAAATGCAAGTGGATGGATACACACAAACACACACTTGTGTGTTTTTTTTGTTGTTGTTACGTCTTACTGATTGGACTTTACAATGCCAAGGTTTTGCCACTCATCTTTTACGCCTGGCCGATGTCTGTGTAGCCAAGTTGTGTAGGGTTTTGTAGGCCCCTCCTTGGAGTTCACATCATAGAATTCAGCTATGGTCTATGCATTGCAATCCCAAATTGTGACGTTAAAGATTGCGGCAACTTTGGTCCTGCAAACTTTCTCTTCATTCGCAGGTTATTCTATCGAGAGTGATGCATGGTGGTATTCCCTTTGGCCAGCTCCTGGCTTGTCAACATATTACTCCTGCTATTTGTCACATAGGTGTCTAGCACCAAGGGAATCTTTGCTTCATCTTTTCTGGATCTCGTAACTTTCTGCTTTTTTTGTAGTAGTGTCTCCAAGCCTGCTTTCCTATTGCTTGCTTTGGCGCTTACCGATGGAGGTCTGAGTTTGACGTTTTGTTCACCTAGGTTTGATATTGGCACTCTAGACTCTGTGGAAGATAGAAATCACAAAGGATTTGGAGATTCCACCTTTTCCATGTTTCCCTATTTCTGGATGTCACTTAGGCAATCCTTTTATGATTGCCTCTATGTTCTTTAGATAGATTACTCTATTTACTTGTCTTATAAGACAAAGAAATCTTTTGATATTGTAATTGCATGTCTCCTCTTTGGAGATTTCTTTTTGTAATATAATCATACATGAATTTCACTTTTTTCAAACAAAAAAATTGTGCATGCGCATGCGTGTTACACACACACACACACACACACACACACACACTTTTTTTTGTGAGAAGAAAGCTCACACACACACACACACAAACACACACACACATTTTTTATAGTGAAAACTTTTGATTGATTATATTACAATAGTAGCGACCTCAAAACGAGGCAACCAAAATTACATCAGCTGAAAATCTCAATGTATGCGAGATATACATCATGATCTATGCAGCGCGTTTGCAAGCAATCAAAGAAGGATTGCTGTAGAGAACTCTTTAAAAAGCCAAATAAGGAAAATATAGGATCACTTTACAATTCATGTCTGTCCATAAAGTCCAGAGTGCCCAATAGCGAACCCAAACAAAGAAAAGATGAAACTCTGTTCTGGGTGGATGAAAACCAAAGAGCCAGAAAGACTTCCCAAAAGGAATAACCAGGAATCTTGCTCGCAGGCGCTGTCGAAGAAAATCAATGAACTCATTAGAACATGGACAAAACCAGAATAAATAAGGCACAGTCTCCTGAGAACTCAAACATCTGTAGCAACAACTAGGAGCAATGTGTCTATGAGCAAACATCTGTCCAGATGGAAAAATGCCCAGAAGCAGATGCCAGAAGAAAACCTGTTGCCTAAGAGGAGTTTGGTAGGCCCAAAGCTGCCGTAATCTCTTTCTCCACCACTTGGCTGGGCGATGCATACGCCAAATAGAATTGCCTTTCTCTGAAACCCAAGGTTGAGGCAAAAGGATTTTATACAATGCAGGCATTGTAATCTGAGATAGCCTCAAAGGACGAGAAGAGGACCCTGGGGAAGTCAAGTCCAATCCTCCAATTTGTCTTGAATTTCCAAAGGAGAAATCGGAACAAAAGACGAAAGCATGCAAGCAATTTGTTGCCACAAAGCACGATAATGAGAGCCCAAGCCATACTGTGTAGCTTCTAGAGAAAAAGGTAGCATAGAGCCATCATCATGAATAACATTAGCAACAGAAGTGATGCCCTTAAAAGAAACAAAGTAGGAATGGTGAGGTTTTTGTAAAGCTAGTGGAGACTAAAAAAGTGTCAACCAGTGAATGCTTTTAGCTTGCAAAGAATTACCTAGCAAAGACTGTCAACCATGCCATTCTAGATGAGAGAGGATATGCTTCCAATCAAGAAGCAACCTACAGACCAAAGGGCAACCAGGCAAAGTGCCATTGATGCGATCAAATAAGAAATCCTAGTAATTGATTTGCCAGTGACCAAAGGCAGAAATACTGATATGTGTGACTAGAGATCTAATCATAAGAGCCCAAGGCTGATCACCTTGCAGAAATTACAATATTTTTCCCTTGTGAGCAAGGATGTGCAATTCGTGATGTTCAAACCACCATGCATCTTACGAGAATAAAGTTGATGCACTAAAAGCATCCTAAGACTCTTTCTGCCATGTTTGGAATGCCAGAAGATTTCCATAATGGCAAAGATGAAAGAAACAAGATTTATCTTGGTGAACAGGATCAATGGCAAATAAAATTGAATATAAGCCACAAGGATGGACTGCACTATCTGAAGCTGAACATGCAAAGGCCAGGTTGCCAATTTCCAATACTCTAGCTTTTTCCGAAGCTTGACCATCACCGAATCAGTTTGTTGATGACAAGTGAGACCCACCCCAAAGGGTAACCAAGATGACAAACAAAATGAGTGGGTGGAATGATTTTCCTCGGGCCACAAAAGACTATGCTAGTATTTAGAATGCAATGGGAGCAGCTTAGACCTTTGAAACTTTACATGAAGACCAGTTGCCAAACCATAAACAGAGAGAGCCTGCATCAAAGCAGAAAGATCATTCTGCGTATTCTTCGAGGTAAAGAAAGAATCATCAGCATAGGCTTGAGCAACCATGCTACGATTTTCATCCAATTCGAAACCATGAAGGGAGCCTGTAGCCACGAGATGGTCAATATATTGTAGCATAGGATGGGTAGCAATGGCATACAATAAAGCACTAAGGGGACATCCCTGACGGATTAAACAACGAAGAGTCCACTCATTAGAGAGATCGCCAAAAAGAATGCAGGCTGCATTGTTGTCCCTTTAAAGCCAATAAATAATCTGCTACATTTTTGTTCCAAACCCCAAAGCTCGCATTGTTTGCGAGATGAATTCCCATTGAACTGTATCAAAGGCTTTTGCAATATCCACCCATAAGAGCAGAATAACCTATTGCATGTATTTGGCATATTCAATCCCAATATAAGCATTGGCAATATTATGTGTGATATGCCTACGGGGAATGAAGCCATATTGCCAAGGATGCATCCCATCATGCAAATAACCTTTAATACGATCAACAACCATTTTGGCTATGATCTTGTAAATGATTGGCATGAGCGTTATTAGTCTCCAATTAGTGAGTGAATCACATAGTTGTTTTTTTGGAAGGAGCTTGGTAAGTCCTTTTTTCCATGACACAGGCATTTGCTAATTTTCCCATGCTGAATTAACCATTTGCAACAAAGTAGGCTTGAGGATATCCTAGAAGGCAAGAAAAAATTCCACCATGAGACCATCCCATCCTAGAGATTTCCATCGGCCACAGGATTTAATAGCATCTAACAATTCTCGTTCAATGAAAGTAATTTCCAATTACAAAGCCTGAGCATCAGAGAGAATGGGATGGACATGCTGCAAAAGTAGTTGGCAGGTAGACACAACCTGAGGAGAAAGAATGTCCACATGCCCAAAATGAGATGAAAAGTGCTGCACACAAAAAGCAGCAAGCTTTGAGTGAGATGAGGACCAAGAACCATGAGGCATCCAGATGCGACAAATATTAGCAGCCTATCTTTTGTAATGCAAACTTTTAAAGAATTGCTTGGAAGATCAACTTTTATCCAAAAAAGCCCTTTGCTGAAATCAGGTCTTCCATTTAGCAAGCTTTCTCTGATCATTCGATTGGAGATAAAATTTGGCCTGACATAATAGCATGCTTTCTTCTGAAGACAAATGCTGAAAATGACTTGAGTCCAGTCAAACTTTAGCAAGTGTATTTGGCATGCTTCACAGTCTCCCTTGTAGCCTACATGAAGGATTTACCATAATCCTGAATAATTGCTTGTATTCTTGCAAAAAAATCCTACCATGCATAAACCATATCAATGTGCACCTGATGAGAGAGAGGCTGAATGGCATCGGAAACCATGGCTTTAAAATCAGCATGGTCAAGGTAACCATTATTTATCAACAAAAGGTGTCTGCAAGCCAATCGATCATCTGGAAAGTCATGCAAAGAGAGCCTCAGCCAAAGAGGAGCATGATGAGAATATGTGAAAGCATGGTCAATCCAAAACTGACAAGTGAAGGCATTAGAATGCTACGGATCAACCTAATACCATTTGTCCAAGCATGCGTGATATGAAGATTGAGCATTATGCCAAGAGGTATAGCCCGTGAGCATGGGCTGCAATTCCTTCCAAAGATCAACCAGAGACAACTGAAGCAAAAAATCAGACCATGCCTGCTTTTCAAAAGCCAACATGTGAGTGTGGCACGAGGTATTATTTCTCGGTTGTGGGGCATTATTGAAATCACCACAGATAAAAGCATAATGCCGCCAGGGATATTTATGCATAGATCCCAAATCAAAGCTCGATTACCAGAAGATTGATTAGCATATACTGATGCAAATTTAAAGATGTCGCCGTGAACAAGGCATTGTATGTGATCATCCATCGACCATCGTGATCATTGAAAGCCACAATAGGGTGAAGATCATGCTTAACCAAAAAGGCTACCCCAGAGAAAGAGTGCTCTCAACATAGAAAATGTCATGACCAGCAAAATGTCCAGATTTACTAGCCTACATACGCTGATTATGCTCTTGTAAAGCCACTATATCAAGCTGAAATTGGCATATATATAGCCAGACCAGTATCCATTTTTGACCATCACACAATCCCTATACATTCAAAGTGACACATTTGAGATGATCAAGCATATTTACAGATATAGGATAGGTACGTACAACAACAAAAATGCCTTCCATGTCTGCATTTCCACCTCAGTGTCTAGGTCTTGGCCTTGAGAAGAAAAGTCAACCTGAGGAGAAGACAATGAGGCAGCAACTTCCTCTTCTAGAAAGAGGGTATGATTGGCAGTCACCGCAGCCCAAGTCAGACCATACCAGAGTTTTCAGTTGGTGTTTTGCCCTGAGACGAGGCACCATTCCAAGTCCGGGAGGGCAAAGGTCTCTTATGTGAGATGACTTTTCTTGGGGTTTGCCAAGCATCATTCAAATTTTTTTCCTTCTCTTGAGGATGAGAGGCCGAAGGGATAGAAAGAGGAACATCACCATTTGAAGCAACCGATGCTTTCCCTTTGTCCTGGATAGCAAAAAACTATTTTACCCCCTTAGGCTTCATCAGAGAGGGGGCATTAGAATTCTTGCTTGAAGGTGGTGATAATTCAACCTGCAATGGCATTTTGGGAGCACGCGAAGGACATTATGAAGCCATATGCCCGAATTTCTTGCATTCAAAGCAAGCACCTACAAAGAGACCCCATTTCAATTTATAAAAGACACTGCCCATCAAGACATCATTCACTGTGACCGAATAAGAGTTTGGGGTTGGATTGTATATATCCCACAAAATGCAAAATCTATTTGAATTGCCATTAGGCTGTGGTGGGCAAACCACTTTGCCAAAAGAGGCTGCAACTTTTGGTAAAAGAGAAGCCAGACATTGAGGGAAATCCACCACTTCCACCTACAGAGGGCATCTATGTCTGATCAATGCCTGTCTGATAATCTCTAGTAGGTGACCAGGGCAACACATGAACCATCTGCTGCCCATAGAAAAGAGGAGAGTGCTCCAATAAAATCTATCTATGCTCTTCATCTACCATGATCACTTTGAAAAATCCCCTTGTTGCATAATGAACTTTTTTAACATAGCAACTACCCAGGGTTCTAGCCAACCAGTTACCAACATCTGCAATAAAGCAGCCATATGTGTTGGAAAAAAGATAATAATGGCATGGGCATATTCCTTAATAGGATATCATCCACCTCCACGTTGATGCCCATGGTGGGAATTGGATCCTTCCAACTCTTTCGAGTGTCTTCGAAACCCTCATGCATCACCTCATAGACAACCTGAGCCTCTGCAGAGTCATGAAGGGGATCATCCTGACCCATAACTTGCTTTTGTTTTTTGTGTTGCAGTGATCTCTCTTTCTGAAAAGTCTTTTCATAAGGACAATCCGCCATTTGAAGGTGAGGGAAAGAAGAACCCAAGAAAGAGGAAGCTTGAAAGGGAGTTGTAGAAGAAGAACCCAGAGCTAAAAGGGAGGCTGTGGATTACAAAGCAAGAAACTAAGGAAAAGAGTGGGAAAGAGCGCTGAAGCTAAAGGAGACAGTGGGATAGAAAACTGTATGGAAAGGGCTGACATCACGGAAGCTGTACGAAGCCAAAAAGGATAGAAGTTGTACAAAAATAACAAGGGACGATGGCAGTACAGAAACTATACGAAAAAGAAAAGATAAAAAAGGCTGTACGGAAAGATTATCTAATTGAGTTCGTAGCCATTTATTTGGATGATTTTTGTGTATGCTCTATAGACAATGATCATCTATGCTTTCTACAGAAGGTGTTTCAGAGCTGTAGATAAGTAGGCATCTCACTTAATCTAGCTAAGAGTGTTTTTTGTGTCCGAGTTGGCATTTCACTTGGGCATGTGATTTCACAAGATGGTATCTAGACTGAGCCAGGTAAAATTCTGGCCATTTAGCAAATGCTAGAGCTAGAAAATTTGACTCAATTACATTCTTTTTGTGGGCTTCATCAGCTTTTACAAATGCTTTATAAAATATTTTGCCAAGATTTTTGATCCATTGTATAAATTAACCAAGAAGGATGCCAAGTTTGAATGGACTACCAACTTGTTTGTTATATTTTATGACTTAAAAATGTTGAGTTGCAGCTACACCCATTTTGAGGCAACCTTGTTCGGATGCAATTTTTGATATGCATTTTTATGCCTTAGGGATTACCAAATGGTAGACTTGATTACCCACCCGCTGTATTATGCCAGTCGGTTGTTGACACCTACATAATGTAGTTATAGCACTACTCTGTGTGCAGCTTTGGGTATGATCTTCAGTGTGCAAAAATTGTGTCACTACTTGCTTGGAAATGCATTAATTTTCTTGGAAATTGCATCACTACTTGCTTGGAAATTGCATCACTACGTGCTTGGAAATGCATTAATTTTTTATGTAGACCATCGGGCTTTGCTTTATTTGATAAATAAGGCTATCATTTAAGGACAATGTATCCGTTGGATGATTCTTTAATAGGAGTTCAATTTCAAAATCATATAACATAAGCTTGGTCAAACACATGTGGGAGCCGATTGCTTGTCTAGGAGGCTACTTGCATTAGAATAAATTAAAGGGATTGTCACTGAGTTTTCGGATGCCAAGCTCTTTGCAATGGATTACTATGAAAGTGAGTATGTTGATTTGACGGACTATTTAATTTTTGGACAATATGCCAAGAGGCAAACACATGCAATTGGCCTTGAAGGCTTGGAGATTCACTTTGATTGGTGGGCATCTCTATTGTCAATGTGCAGATGGTGTACTACATCGATGGGGCTCTACCACACATGAATGTGCTATAGCCTTGTAGGAAGCTCACTTAGTTCCATCCGGTGGAAGCTTCCGGTCTGAATTGATAGATCAAAAAGTGTTGCAGGCAGGATTATGGTGGGGAACCTTATTTGAGGATGCTCACACAAAATGTATGTAGTGTGACATATGCCAATGCATTGGCCGTCTTTTGCCTAATCAATCTATGCCATTACAAGCTACTCATCCTAGGGAAGCATTCCAAAGATGAGAATTGGATGTTGTTAGTCCTTTCAAGCCCACCAAGTTTACACAGGATAAGTATATTTTGGTTGCCACACTGATAATGCTAGTAAATGGGCCAAAGCTAAGGCACTCCGAGATAAATTGGCTTGGAGCACGGCTAAATTTGTGTTTGAAAATATAATATGTAGGTACGGAGGCCCCTAAACTTGTTAGTGATCAAGGATCACATTTCTTAAATGAGATCATGCAGTAACTGAAGGATTAATTTAAGATTATGCACACCCTCTCTACATCCTATTATGCCCGATGCAATGGAGAAGCCGAATGTACAACAAAACACCCAATTTGATTTTGACCAAGACTGTGCAATCTCATAAGAGTGATTGGGACTCCAAGCTACATGCTGTGTTATGAGCATATAAAACTGCATTCAAAGTCACCACAAACTTAAATCCATTTAGAATGGATTTTGCTTTAGAAGTTGTGGTACTCTTAGAATTTGTTATTCCCAATCTTTGAGTGGCACAACTAAACATCACTTAGAGGAGTCCAACGCAATCAAGGGGCGATTGCATCAGCTTGCCCACCTAGATGAACTGCATCTCCAAGTAGCTTGGTCACACCACATGATTCAAGGAAAAGGAAAGCATGGCATGATAGGCATAGTGTGCCTAAACATTTGGAAAAAGGAATGTTGGTGTTACTAATATAATGCCAAATTGGGACCCCTCCAAACATTTTTAAAACTGGGATGGAATGGGCTCTACAAGTTAATTGAAGTATTTCCTAGTGGAACAATATAGCTCGAGGATTTACAAAGGGTGTTTTCTGAGTTGTATAATGGAAGAAAATTAAAGCCTAACCGAGCGGTCGATAGTGACTTGGTGGAGCTTCGTGCACTATCAAGTTTGGCAGCGAGATGTTCGGTCATAGTGGATGGGCCACTCTCATGCAGACATGTGGCGGTTCAACATTCACAAAGGCATTAATTTTGGCTAATCATGCCAAAGATAGGTGTGTTTTTCTGAATCATGTAGCCACGAAGGAGACACGAAGTTCATCTTTAGCCGTTGTTCATCATCTACACTTCACTGAGAACATTTGTCTTCTTCATTGCTTACAATTGCGTTTTTCTCCTACTCTATTGCTCTCTGTATATTGCCTTTGTTGTTGCTTCCATCTCCCTCTGCATTTTCTTTGCCCTCGCTTCCACTCCCACCTACGCCCATTTTCGTCTATTTCATCTTCTTGATCATGGAGGAATGCACAGTCTGCACCATCTGGCAAAAGCGAGGCAAGTCGTCCTCAGGGTTGCTCCCCCTCATTCCATCACAGAGTTCACGAATGAGGTCCTCAAGCAGATGTTGAAGACCAATCACATATATCACTTGCCAAGCTTCCACGGTCGGAAGTCTCGCAGAAGTTTGGAAGAAGCACTGGTAGAAGAGATCCAAGACTCTTACGATGTAGAAGATCATACCGTCATTGTCTAGGGAGCACATGTTTAGCTATCCATGGCATTTTTGGGAGAAGTTTTCTGGTTAGTCACTCCGATAGCACTAGGTGCACTGGCAGACAATGACGGGTGTGACATGTATGCGACGCGAACTTTGAGGAGGGGAGTTACTCATCATCTCATAGGGTTACTTGATCAGCGAGTCCCCTAATGAGGGCCTGTGAACTTTTTGTCACTTCATCTCCAAGGTTATAGGGCTGAAGAAGAGCTTAGGGCATCGTTTACGTACCTTGCCACCAGTACATTGCTTGGATGATTGCTGCCTTCAAAGATGCCCACGAGGCAGATTGGTTGTAGACACCTTTGACAAAACCTTTGATATGTAGCTTAAAGCTATTAGCCACACACTGCAAACTTGGGCCACATCTTTGCATGTTGCACCATAGGTTGGTCTCAGGATAAGTGCCGTGGTCGAATACTCTTCCCGACCTGGTGCTAAAGCAGGTCCGCCGGGCACTAAGGAGAAAAGTGCCGAGGAGGAAGGCAGTGAGTAGGAGTGAAGGGCTAAGGGAGAAGATGAAGGTGTAGGCTCCCCGTCTAAATCATAGAAGTCTAAGTTAGATGGCATAGGATCTGACTTGGAGGTTGCCAGCAACAAGCCTGCTGAAGGCAAAGAAGGCTCCAAGCAGCGAGAGCAAAAAAAGTTTGAAGAGCCTCAATAGAAGGAGCAGGGAGCAGGACCATAGCCGGAGCAATAGTCTAAAGATGTAGTCGTCATATTATTGGCCAACGCAGCTGCTCTCCCCGCGCCTCCTAAAGCTCTCCAAGCTTTGCCCCTGGCCGACACTTTTTCCCTCGACCATTTGTTACTCAAGGACGATCACACTAGCAAGTATGCCACAGAAACACAATGGCATCCCCTAAGGGGGGGGGAGAACATGGTCACGGTGGCCTAGGCTCTGGATTACTTAGCCAACCACCACTCGCTTGTACTAAATCACAACCTCTTCCTTCAAACACAACATGGGGAGCGGTTGGCTCAGTTTTGAAAAGAACATGGCCAGTCTATGGCAAGCACAAACTGTCCTCAGTGTGAAAAGGGACAGCCTGCAGGAGCAACTGGATAGCCAACAAAATGTCTACGATGAATTGGTGTAGTCACAAAACCAACTCTAGCACACTGACACCAAGCTTCAAAGGGACCACGGCAAGGAAAATCTACGCATTGCTAACTTTAGACTCCAAGCTTCCTACTTGACAATGGTAGCCAAAGCTGCTCGGCTGTAGATAGCTCTACACAATGCGCAACAGGTGCAGGACAACAAACCCTACAAGAGGCACATGCTAAGGCAACACGACTCCGAGCAAAGAATGCATAGCTTCTTCGGGCTCTAAAGAAAGTTGAGAATTTATGAGTAGAGAATATGCAGCTAGAAGAGAAGTTGGTTCATCATTCTCATTTGCGGTCTCTTATTCGACTCCTCTAGGCAGCACCTAAAGAAGCTACCCAAGCGAAGGGAGTCTAACGATGATGACTCGGTAGTAAGCGAAGAAGGACCCCACCATCTCTCTCAACCTCTCCCTCAAGTCTGGCCAGCAATTCAAAAGCCATCCTCTAGCTCCAAAGCCACGACTGCTTTAGGATAGTCTACGCCACTATTGAGGATGACACGACTTAGGCTCTATTATTGTTTTATTAGCCAAGGGATTGTTGAGCCACGAGTTGGTGGGAACTCATACCAACTTGGTTTTCTTTTTGCTGAGACGGGTGTACAGGTATCACTCTTGGCTTGTTTTACCATTTGACAAGGCACTACTAGTTTTCGCCATGCCCAAATTTGAGATAGCCACTCAGACTTCACCCGAGTGAGTTTTTTAGGCAAAACCAATTTTGGAGGGACACGAGGTGATCCCTCTTGCCATTATGGCAACAACTGAAGTTTTGCATTGAGTACCGAATCAACACCAATTCCCTATCCATTGCAAGGCTCTACAACACATCAACTCAAAAGACTCTAGTCCCCCTTCAGCCTCGCCTCAGGCTCTCCATGGTGCAACACTCAAACGGGTCACCCTGGAGATTTCTATCTACGATCGTGCCTATTGTAATTTTGATCTTTTTTCCAAGATGGAGAAGCTTGCCATCATAATATCCATAAGTTAGAGAAGCACCTTGTTGCAGCTTAGATCTGTGCACTATCATGCCCCACTATGCCAACCCTTCCAAACTACTATGCGGCACTACTTAGGGAGGTTGAAAAACTACACAGGGGCCACATTACAGAGGCAGTTTTCATGTGCACCAATATTCACGATTGCTACAAGGACTCAAGATCAAAGTGGTAGGAGGGAGTCATGCTAGTAAAATGATACATGACTCGTTTTGACAATGCCTTTGGCATCACCAACCCAAATGAGGACTCGCTCATCGAGCTTTGGTCTATGGGTTGGCATACAAATCTTGTGAGGCCTCCCATTGACATTAGCTCATTATATCCTTGTGATCCAATGCGAGTGATCCATCCTTTTGACGCCCCCTCTCCCAAACCATTTTCCTCCTGAGCTCCTCCAAAAGATGCTCCGGTCCCTTCCTCTGGCTACTGCCCCACCAAGACGAAGGCATGATCCCACACGATGAGCCCCCGGCTTCAATCCACATGCATCGACATTCAAGCACCACCTAGTCCTCGCCCATCTAGAATCATGAGGGCCAAGTTGTACAAAGTTGAGGCAAAATGTTGGCCCTTGGCTCAAGCCAACATAGTGAACTTACCAACACAGGCGCGAGAGCAAGTGGTGCCCATGGCTAGTAAATAGGCATCTACATCATTGGCTAACTTTTTGAGCGACGAGCTATAGTAACAGCTAAGGCAAAAACCCTAAGTCTGTGGAGGAGTCATCCTAAAGCTAAGGGCGGCAAACCAATAGTGAGCAGTGGCCTAGTGAGCTGAGAGTGTCAGTAATAGAAGTCAGTATTGCACTTAGTCTACTTAGTAGAAAAGTGTTGTAACAGAGTGGGGGCATGTGACATTTATTGTGGTTCATGACCTCTCTGGCTTGGCTCTAGTAAGGATAAGAATTTGCATAGCTGAGTGCTCACATGGAGGCTTCATTTTACACAAATTCTTCTATTAATACAAGTGTGGTTTGATTCCATCTTGTTCGTATTGCTCTTTCCTATCTGTTTATTTGTTGAGTGCTCAATCCTTCATCATCATATGGTTTCCCTTTCAATAGCAACCTCGACTTGTGAGTTATTTCTATTGACATCGATTTCCATCACACCCGAGCATGTTTGCATGCACAACTCACTGATTGCAAGATTGAGCATCTTCATTCAAGCACTGCACAAGTTGGGTTAATAGTTCAGGAGCACCAAACACTGAGCACCCACTGAGTTTAACAACAAGGAGTGAGCAAATCAGACTATCAACACAAGATTCATCTAAGCAATGGACCAACGTGAATGGTTATTTCACCATTGTCATTATGTGCAAAAGGAATGGAAAATAGAGTGTATGTGTAGACTATAGAAAGTTGAACAAACAAACCATCAAAGACCCTTTTTCACTACCCTTGACTGGTAGTATTGTGAACAAAGTGGTGGGCATGAGATGTATTCATTTGTGGATGGACATAGTGGATACAAGTAGATTGTGCTAGTTGAAGTAGATAAAGAAGAGACCACCTTTAGCATTGAATGGGAGGTATTCACAAGGAAGGTGATGCATTTTGGGTTAAAGACTGCACCAGATAGGTTTCAAAGGTTCGTAATGGAATGTTTCAGAAGTATATTATGAATTTTTAGCTATTTTCCTAGAGGACTTTCAGTGTATAGAAAGAAGCAAAAGCATGTAGAGTGCTTGAAGAAGATCTTCCAAAATGTAAAGAAACTTGAGTCTCCCGCAACCCATACTAATGGAAATTCTATGTCTTTTCTGGAATGGTGTATGGGACTCAAAATGAAGGCATAATGATAGAGAAATCAAAGATTGACTTCTTAACACCGCTATAGTTTGTAGATGTCTATCTCTTTGTTGATGATCTTTTGATTCTTGTTTCTTTGTTGGTCACTATTGAAGAGGGAATTGTATTCACAGATGGGAAATTTTGTAAGGAGCAGTGAAGACGACGAGCGCAAGAGTCTAGATTGATAGACAGCTACACAATTGCACAAGAATCTCCAATGCCTAAAACAAAGGTGAGAGCAACACTAGGGCAAAAAACTAAACTGTTCATTATCCAAAAAGCTCTTTGTTGGGGCTCCCACAAGCACAAAGATCCTATCATAAAATCTTTGTGGTGTTAGCTCTTAGAAGTGTCAATCATCACTTCTCTTAGGCAACACCTCATAACAACTAACCTTTTCCTGTGATAGTGCTTTGCTCAAGCTCCGCCTCCTTCAACCAATTGTCGTGATGATCGTCCATCTTCTGGAAAATTATCTATGTCTTTTCTGGAATGGTGTATGGGACTCAAAATGAAGGCATGATAGAGAATTCAAAGATTGACTTCTTAACACCGCTATAGTTTGTAGATGTCTATCTCTTTGTTGATGATCTTTTGATTCTTGTTTCTTTGTCGGTCACTATTGAAGAGGGAATTGTATTCATAGATGGTAAATTTTGTAAGGAGCAGTGAAGACGACGAGCGCAAGAGTCTAGATTGATAGACAGCTACACAATTGCACAAGAATCTCCAATGCCTAAAACAAAGGTGAGAGCAACACTAGGGCAAAAAACTAAACTGTTCATTATCCAAAAAGCTCTTTGTTGGGGCTCCCACAAGCACAAAGATCCTATCATAAAATCTTTGTGGTGTTAGCTCTTAGAAGTGTCAATCGTCACTTCTCTTAGGCACCACCTCATAACAACTAACCTTTTCCTGTGATAGTGCTTTGCTCAAGCTCCGCGCCTCCTTCAACCAATTGTCGTGATGATCGTCCATCTTCTGGAAAATTATCATTGTTTCTTGCCAAGGATCTTCTATGGCCACACTTTGACTGATGTGGAATCCATCCTCTTCATTGGTTCTTCTTGGTTAACAAATCATAAACAGACTAGGTCCAATCCATGAATGAAGTGATATATATCACAAGAGACAACTATAGCTCCATCTTGGGCTACATGTAGGAGCCATCTCAACCATATGGCTTCATAAGCATACCTACCAAAAGAACTGTTGTTAAAAAAAAAGTGTGGATTTGCTCACGTGGATTGGGCGACAAGATTTGAGAGGTGACATCGGCCTCCTGAAAGGAATCTAGTGGAGTGTTGCACCAGGCCGAGTTGGTACCCCTTTTTCTAAACATGATCTTACCAAGCCTGTAGTCTATGCAGCAAGGGAATAAGTGTGTGGGCTAATGTTTGGGACTTGAATACTACTGATTGAGTTCCAATGGAGAATCTGTGTAGGTAGTTTGCCTTGACAAATGGTGAAACAGATTTCTTAAGGGATGTGATGGACTTGATACCCCCCATTGGGCCATCTAACTATGTGTCATCCTTCTCGGACCGGGACCTACAATGGAGATTAGGGAAGACTTCCCTTAAAAAAATCTCAGCCAAGCTTTTGTATCAAAGATTGACTTCGATTTGGTTTGATTTTGGATCTAAACAAGAAGTGATCACTTAGAAGAGGGGTGGCGTGGTGGAAGAAAAGATTAAGGGATATTTGGAAATCAGCCAATTAACACCTCCTACCCCCTATGTGATAAGTCTGTTGAGTTCACCGGACACTTATTCTAGATCTACCTATCACAAGAGAAGAGTGGAGAAAAGTAGAAAGAGCGGTGCAGTTGCTCAGGCTTATGGCTAACTCCTATCTAGGCCCTTAGTGATGGATTGTATTAACAGGTGATCCTCCCATCAACCCCCCTCACATCTTGTTCATCTCAAGTGTTGGGTTTTGGCTCTCTCAGAATTTTGGAATAGGTCAAACTTTCTATGGAAAGTGCTCGTGGTGGTTGATTGGGAATCAACCATCCTTGGTCTGGTTAAATCCAACCTTAGGGACTTAAGTCTGAGTAGTATCCATTTCAAAGAGCCCCTTATCAGCAAAGGCCTCTTGGAAATTTGGCTGCCCTAGTGATAGGGTAGTCGCTCTCTATTTTGCTCCATGCAGTGTTTGTGTAGGGTTTCTCACCCAAGTCATGGGCCAAATTTTATATATCGTATTTTTTTTTGCTTGACCACCCTCTATTAATAAATCTAGCATGTTTGTTTTAAAAAAAAGGAGGAGAACTATTGTTGATAATGCCATAGTAGCTTGCTTCTTGTTGGACAAAGATACATAATGTGAATTTATCTTAAAAATGTATTTTAAACAAGGTTTCTATTTGGGGCCATCATCCCAATCATTGAAGCCCAACAACATGTGATTGACTCTTCTTGAGGTAAGATGGCTTTGGGTTATGATCTTGCTTTGATATCTTTAAAATCTTATTTTTCATTCCGTGGGTGAACACATTTGATTCATAGCATATGTTGAGCCATGTTGCTATTATCAAATAAACAATATTCCCAATTTCTTGTGGTATAAGGTGTGATCCTAAAAAGATAACTCTCAAGATGATGCATACTTATGTCTAGCTTCAATGGTGTGCTACCAAAATATCATCAAACATATTGAATAGCTCAAGTATAGAGTCAATAAACCTATTTTGGCTCAAAAAAAGTCATTCTTTCTTGTTCAACTTCAACATCCTATATGTATAGCAAGAATCCCAAATCATGCATTTTCAAATTGTTGGCAATGTGACTGAAAATTCTTTATGACATGGGGCTCATTGGCTTGGCTTTCTCTTACAGGGCCTTGGTTATTCTATGAGAAACTTGACTCTTCTTGGGCCATTTCGATTCGACATCATCAGGTTGAGTCCTATTCTTGCATAGCAGCCTGTCATATCCGGAGAGCCAGATGCATAGAGGCATTGGATCATCCCTCACATACATTGGCTAGTATCTGGACAGACACCATACATACCTTGATGGCCATATGGATGAGTATGTAGGGAGACTCCCGTGCAGCCTTAGCTAGGAGGGCTTCTTTCTTCAAGGAATGGAAGGATTCTCCTTTCTTATCTGAGACTCTTACAGGGTTGAGGTGGCACTTTTAGCCTCAACCTTGGTTGTTTTCCACCTCATTTTGAGGGGGTTTATTTACCCTCTTGGTTTCATGATGTATTCCGCTTTGAGCTTGCTCTCACGGGTTTTTTCTCTTACTTAATAGAAGTCTCTTTCTTGAAAAAAAAATGTTGGCAATGGGATCATCCAAAAAAACATAGAAGTGCTATGCTCATTTGCATCTGTGCAATCAAACATTTCTCCACAAGTCTCATAGTTGAATGAGAATTTCTCTTTATTCATTCATAATATGGTGGTTTGTGTGTTCAAAGGGCTATCTTAAAATTGGGTAATTCATGACCTTATTTGGGAGAATATTTCCTATGCCCATAAACACGTCTTACACCCTTCCAATTTGACACTCCCTCATAATCCATAAAATCAAAAATTATGAACTCCATGCTTGCACATCAGGAGGTCAGTGGCAACGGTCCTACAAGTGGATCTTCTCCGAGGCTCCTTTGGTAGGGAAGGGTTCTCCATTGATGAGGAGCCTCTACCTAGTGTGACAGAGATTGGCGGGAGGACTCATAGGGGCTAGGCCATCTTGTAGAGAAGAGTTTGAGAGATAGCTGCTCATATGGCACTCGAAGATCAGAGACTCGAAGCGGTAGTGGACTCACATTGGATGGGCACAATTGGACAGTTGACCGCCGGCTAGATCCTTTGGGGCATGGAGGCAGCTTCCAAAGAGACTGAGGCCCGCAGATAGGCAGGCCCTATCTCACCTCCGAGGAGTAGGAACTAGGATGCTGGAGATCGAGGCAGTGATCCCGGATTCATGGTGGGAGGGATTACAAAGTCCTTGGACCGCGCACTGCTGACCAGGAAAGTTCTCATGAATAGGGGTACCGCTCCGGATACACTTCTTTCGTGAGTCTCTTAGATCCCAATAGTCTCGATTTTATAGGGTGGGACTTGGAGGCTCACTGCAGGCAGAGGTAGAGTTGGATGATGAGGCAGAGGTGGATCTAGAGGATCTAGATTAGCAGAGGGTCAAGATAGTGGACCGTTTGCGCAGGACTAGGTACATTGATCCCACCATAGTCTTATTGACCCCGAAGGGAGTAGTGTGGCACTTATGGATTTGGGAGGGCGGTTCCTTATGCGACATTAAGTGGGATCTAGGAGAGTGGTTCTAGCCCGCCCGCATAGGGCATTTGGACTAGGTGGAGGTCTCCTTCTTTTCTGACACTACTCGCATTGAGCGTCGCTTGCAACTTGAGGCATTAGCATGGTCCCTCTCGAGGGAATGCCATTAGTTAGAGAAAATGTCTTGAGAGAGGTTATTGCCCACTTCTGACCTCGTCTTTGGTCTAGCTTGTAGCCACGCAAGATCTCCTATTTTTTCTAGCTGATGGCTCATGGGGGTCTACCCATTGGCCCCTGGCTGGAGCAGATGTGGGTACAGGGCAGATGCACTAGCTGCGCAGTTGGAGTTTTAGAGATGGTCCCTCATTGCCTATGGGGTTGCCTGGTTGCAAAAGAGATATGGTCAGGATCCTTCAGGGTAGCTAACACACAGAGGATGAGTAGGGAATTCACTTGGGGGATGGCGGCCTGGCTCACGGAGGGAGGACATGCCTTCACAATTCACCCCTCTCCGGATTACACGATACATTGAAGGTCTCCCAAATTGAGATCCATGACGCAGTTCATCCCGCCCACTCAGCCCACCACCTCTACTGGAGGATGGTGTGTGGAAGATAGTTTCCAACCACCTGGAGCATCTAGATTGCTCAATGTAGCCGGGTGATGGAAGGCTAGCCGGTTTCTCCAACAGCTACCCTAGTAGCCACCTGACATGATTTCATCTTTACTTTGCGCCCCATTTGGGAGCATGGTACTCCAAGCTCAAGAGTGACCACTTAAAGGCGCGGAGCATTTTCATTAGGCATGACTGATAAGAATCTTCTACACCTTTTCGCGAAAGGTAATTCAGTAGATGTATATACCGCCACCTTGGTTGCTAGCTCCTGTTTCGGAATCTCTCTAGGTGGTGAGCCACGAGATTCAAAAACAGGTGGCCTTCTTATAGTTGGCAACCTATTTCTCTTTTGGATTTGCATCGACAGCTCCTTTTGGAAGCTGTTTGTATGGCGTTTTCATGCATGAATAGAATTTACCTTTTGGGGGGAGGGGGGGGGGGGAGTCTAAATGTATGCACAGAGAATATGGTCCGCTCATATGGCTACTTTCTTTGAAAACAAGCCAAGTACCTCTGAGAGGCAGCCACAACATCTAGGTGCAATATTGCCATCCTCAATGTCATGGTTGTATCCCTTGGACTGATGCATATAAACTTCCTCATGAAGTGTACCATTCATGAAAGCATTTTTGACATCTAATTGATATAGCTTCCACCCATGCATGCTTGCCAAAGAAATCAAAGTCCATATGGTGGTCATCGTCGCCACCATGCTGAATGTTTTCATCATAGTCTAACCCAAATGTATTATGTTTGGGCATACCCTTTTACTACTAACCTTGCCTTGTATCTCTCCACACTTCCGTCCAATTTGCACTTCACTTTACAAAGCCAGTTGTAGCCAAAAGCTTTATTTTTTGACAAGTGTCCAAGTGTTGTTCTTATCCAAGGCATCCATTTGCTGATTCATGGCATCCCTCCAATCTGAATTTTTTACAGCCTCTTCCAAACTTGAAGGCTCAACATGTTGCACTTTGTTAACCATGTATGCATAGTGCATCCTCATATATCCATTGTAAGTCAATCTATCCATGGGGTGTTTCACCCTTTCCGATCTTCTTAAGGGCTGTGTACTTGCCATTTGTTTCCTAGCATGTAGTGCACATACTTTTGAGGCATGATTTGTCTCTTAAGATTTAATAAGGTATAACTCACTCCCTTCATCACTACTTGTATCCTCAACACTCTCTTCTACTTCAACTTTTTGCTTTCCTTTGTCCACATGCTTGCTCCCCCTTAATCTACCACTCCATGGGCTCACACTATCAACACTTTCCTCATGTTGTGATGGCCCTGACATTACTTGAGCATCTAGCTTGCTGTAATTTCATCTTTTCACCCTTTGGCATCTGTTCATCATCTATAACTATTAGTTCGGGCTGATACCTTGCTTCATGCTCACTAAACTTCACATCCCATCTCTCATATACTTATTTAGTGATGGGATCTTAGCATTTATATCCCCTCTCTCCAACTTCTTCCTTATCTCATTTGGCACATGCACAAAACAAATGCAGCCAATACTTTCAAATAAGCCAAGGTTGGCTTGTACCCATAAAGCTTTTCAAAAGGTGTCAACCCATTATGGCATTCGTGGGTGTTTAATTCATGATAAACATAGTTGTATGTACCGCTTCAGTCCAAAAACTCAATGGCATATTAATTTCATCCATCGTGGCTCTAGCTATGTCACCAATCACCCTATTCTTCCTTTTTGGGATGGAATTTTGTAGGGGAGTATATCTACAAGTGACATATCTCTTCATGCCTTGACCATATCTAAAACTCATCGAATTCATAGGACATGTATTCTCCAACATTGTCCGTATGAAAGCACTTTATATAGCCTTCTCTATCATTCTCTTAAATTGGAAAAACACTTGAAAGGCATCACTTTTGGCTTTCAAGAAATAAACCCACATCATTCAGCTGTAATCATCTATAAAAGTGATATCGTAACGACCTTGCAGGACACCGTGATCAAGGAGGTGACCTCAACCACCAGCCCATGATGCTAGGACACCTTTCTTGGTCGATCTCTCTTGTTGTAAAACGGCTCAGCCATTAGAACTCGTGAGTTCGTAAGGAGTTCTTGATCTATGGAATGCTATCCCGTTTTGGCCTCTTGTGTCGATTGTCTTGGCGTGATCTGTGTCTTTTGTCTCTAACCTTCAGCTCTAGCTATGCTGTCTCGTACTTTACATTGGTCTGTCTGATTCGAGTGTTACGAAACTGGTGGAGACGCTGGGCATCATGGAGGAAGAAGCCCACACCCACGGTTCACCCTCTCGAGCTAATCCTCATGACGTGATAGCTACGCTGTTGGCGGAGCTAGTGCAGTCTAATCTTCATGTCGCCAACCTTACGGCACATTCTCTTCCCGTCAAGCCTCCAATATGGGCCGTGACCCTCGTATCAGACCCAAGCCATACTCGGGTTCTGCAGACGATGACATCTACCTCTGGCTGGACCACTTTGCCAATCTCGCTAAGTATTATCACTGGTCTGAAGCTAAAAAAGTCGAGGAGATCAAGCCTTGTTTCCAAGGTTTAGCAGCAGCTTGGTACCATGAGCTGGACGACGGCATCAAGCATTCCTGGCCACATGTGGTACATGCCCTTACTACCGCCTTTGGAGACACCGATATGGTGAAAGATGCCTTGACACAGCTACAAGAACTTCAACAACTGCTCACTCAAAGTGTCTCGTAGTTTGGGGTCAAGTTCACCCACTCCTTCCAGGGTCACACCGATGGACACTCATCCGATACAAAATGCCCAAACATTCTATCGGAATAATCTTTGTCCTCCTCAGCGTGACCAACCTACGCTCGACAGATCAAAGATACCCGGGACTTGGCGTATAATGCATTCCGCATACCGACGACTGTTCTACCTCAGCAGATCTTCCCAGTCACCCTGGGCTGTGATTGGCTACTCGATCAAGGTGCTCTCATTGATTTTCAAACGAAAGTGTTTGTGCTTACCTAATTCTGAACCGATTCCGTGGTTGTAGTCTCGCTTGCTCGATTCACAATGCAGTTCGTCCATGGTTCATGAAGACATCTTTCACCAGGCAGAATTACGTCGAATGTTGTCATCTTTCTCTCAAGCATTTGCAGGATCCTCTCCTTCCACAGTTACGCCAAAATTTTCCATCAGATTCCAACAGGATCAGCTCGACCTATCTCTACTCCTCAACGATGACGTTCTCCAAGAGAAATACAAGCTCTGCGTCAACATGTTGACATCATGCTCCAACAAAACATCATTCGACATTCCAAAAGCCCATGGCCATGCGAACCGCATTTGGTAAAAAAAGATGATGGATCCTATCGGTTCTGCATCGACTATCGCCCACTCAATAGCATCATGGCTCATGATGTCTATCGTTTGCCTCGTCTTGACAACATCCTTGACTACTCCAAATTCTTCACGACCCTCGATCTCAAGGCCGGCTACTCGCAGATTCCGGTTAGTCCTGAAGATCGTCCCAAAACGACATTTTGTACTCCTTTCGGCCTCTACAAATCCAGAAACCCGCACCATCCTGGACCAGCTTACCACAATGGGGTTTTCGGAGGCCATTTGGGGTTCCTCAAGGTCCTCTCTAAACGTCAGACACATTTTTACTGGCCTAAGCTCCGCAATAGCTTGCACGATTATATCCAATCTTGCCCAATCTGCTAGTCATTCAAAACTCAAACAATCAAGCCTTCCGACAATCTCACTTCCATTTCGGTAACCCGCCCATTTGAATTAGTGGCTTATGATCTCATGGGACCATTCCCAGAGTCGGCAGATGGGAATAAATATGTCATTGTCCTCACTGACTACTTGACAAGGTGGACAATCGCATAACCCATCAAGTCAGCGTCCGCTGCTGCAGATGTTGCGAATTTCCTGATTCAATACCTCATCTCGCCTCACGGTTGCCCAGAGCAAATCCTATCCAATCAAGGGAAAATTTTCAAGGGTGAAGTTTTGCGCATCGTCGCTGATAAGCTAAACGTGAAGCAGCATTTCATGAGCCCTCAGTGAGAGACTCAATCGAACCATCAGGTTGATGATGGCTATGTAAGTTGATCCGACACATACCAATTGGGATGTGTCTCTCCCCTATGTAGTCGCAGCCTATAATACTGCCATACATGAGTCTACAATAATAAGCCCTTTTGAAAACCTCTACGGCCGTCCTACTTTCCCTCCCGAAGTGGGTTTGATTGATCCCACTCAGATCAAGCATAAGGAAGCCCGTGAGTGGTCAGATTATCTTCACAGGTCGCTCACATTTATAAGGCAGAACGCAGCTGAACATCTCAGAAGAGCACAAAAATGGCAACAAACGCACTACAACAAACGACATAAACCAACAGTTTTTTCTGAAGATGATCTAGTAATGCTGTATTTGCCTGTTCAGAAGAAGGGATTAGCCGAAAAACTCTTGGCTAAGTGGATTGGCCCTGACAAGATTCTCAAGTCAGTAGGCCCAACAACATATGCTGTGCAGCGATTAACTTCAGGAAGACGCCAAACAAACACTACTGCTCACATCCTTTCCATGCACGATCTATTTTTTCAGAAGGGGGAGAAGACGTAACGACCTGGCCGGACACTGTGATTAGGAGGTGACCTCAACCGCCAGCCCATGATGCTAGGAGAGCTTTCTTGGTCGATCTCTCTTGTTGTAAAACGGCTCAGCCACCGTTAGCTAGCCGTTAGAACTCGTGAGTTCATAAGAAGTTCTCAATCTATGGAATGCTATCCCGTTTTGGCCTCTTGTGTCCACTGTCTTGGTGTGATCTCTGTCTTCTATCTCTAACCTTAAGCTCTAGCACTTTACGTTGGTCTGTCTGATTCGAGTGTTACGGTATAGTTTCTTGCTCCCCCAGGTGTTGCATGGTCCGTCGGTCCTCAAATATACGAATGAACTATTTCCAAAGAGTACTTGCTCATTCTCCCTCTCTTTGGAAATGACGATCTTGTTGTTTTGCAAATTGACATACATGGCATACATAGCTAAAATCTAAATGGCCAGCCCTCTCACCAATTCTTTGGTTTGCATCTCCTTCAAGCATCTATAATTAATGTGCCTGAGTCTTTTGTGCCAAAGTTCAGTCTCTTGATCTTGTTTGGGGGAATTATTGGCATACATACCTTACTATTAATAGGGCTTTCTTATATCAAATGTGAACAATCTTCCTCTCTTTTGACCTTTGGCAACAATCTTGCCCACTTTGCCATTATGGAATTCCTCTACAAAGCATCCAAACTTATAAAAGCACATTTGGTAATGTATTCTCCACACCATACTTATCCCTCAAGGAAATATCACCAATATGAGTAATCTTCTGGATGATATCATCTCCCATAGAGACAAACTCCTCACCAGGCATCTCATCCTTGTGAATGAACCACTCACCACCATGATGCGTCATATAATTTACGGCTCCTGAATCTATGAACCAATCATCTCACTAAATGAAGGCTCTTGCATGCTACTCATATCACGCTCCATACTAAAGAGATGAGTGTCATAACCATGCTCATGTGCATATTCTCTTCCATCAACATAATGATTGTATTGCGATCTTCCACCATGCCCTCTATGTGTGGCATTATGCTTGGCATAACAATCTCTTTCAAAATGCCCATATTTTCCACAAAAGTTACAACTTCTAGCTTGTGGAGTATGAGTGGACCTTCCTCTACCATGAGGTGTGGCTCTCGCCCTTCCTTTAGGCATGTAACACACGTCCTCCTTGAGAAAAATAAGGTCTGTCCATAGTGTTTTGATGGGTATATTAGGCTCTCCCACGGCCTCTTGGGGGTCTACTTTGCCCAAATCACCTCTACCACCCGGTGACAAAACAAATTATCTCTTCCACTACCTGTGGAGGCTTTGAGACCAAGCTTCACCTCTTCTGTCATGCATAATGCAACTAGCTCCTCAAAGTCGGGCATTGTGCCTTGCATGGAAATAGAAGTATCCAATGATTTGTGTTGAGGACCCAAACCATGAAATGTAATAGACACCAAATCATCATCTTCCACATTGCAATTTATAGAGGCTAAGTTTTCTGTAATTTGCCCTATCTTAGCCACATAGTCAGTGATGCTTCTATTTCCTCTTTCACATTCTATGGAGCTGTTGCTTGAGCTAAATTTTCCATGCCTCTGTGCTTGTGCCACATAATTTGTGAATGATATCCCAAGCTTCTTTAGGTATACTAGCCTCCTTGATGTGAGGGATGAGTGTATTTGAAATGCTTTAAGATATCCAACGCAATACTTTTCTTGAATTTTCCACCCATGTTTTGTGCTCCAATTTCAACTCATTTGATGGTTCATCCCATGGCAATGTTTGGCATTCATGTTCACCTGTAATCAATCCCCAAACACCTTTTCCCATGAGGAAATTTTCCATTCTATAAAACCATACGCCATAATTATCCTTGGTCAATTTTTTCACCCACTATTTGGGTTGCTTTAGTGGTCTCATCCATGCTTGATTGACAATATTTGCTTCCATATGCAACATAGTAAGTCTTAAATCAATGGCGCTTCTTTGATTTTTTTGAGCACACTCACTTCAAGTGAGGTAAATGACTTCAAATATGAGAATTCGCCCTCTTTTCAAGTGCTTACACTTGCTCAAATTTTAGGCATCCAAGAGCATTAGATTTGAGCACTAACAGTCCACTTTTAAGCACCAATTCAAGCATGTACCAATGCACTTATGGCATTTTCCACTTTTTATAAATGAACATATTTTGGCATCAAATGGCCACCAAATGCCTTCTAAACTTGTTCTTGTAGTAATGTGCCAAACTGAAAATTATCCCTCTCTTTTGGGCATCACATGCATCCAATTTTAGCATATGCACCCTTATATGCATCCTCCAATTCAAATTTACTGCTGGTGAAACTTGTGTCAAATGCTCTTATGCATCACCCTTATCACCAACCAGGCATATGATCTTCGGTATCAACACTTTTCAGCCCCAAGTGTGTATTTTACTGATTTTGGCATGCAATTCCTGCAGCAACAACTGCTATCCTAAATGGCAATTCCTTCCACCATGCTACCCACGGGTACTATGCCAATCCTTTGCAAAAAACCCACAAATGATGAATACAAGGGAGGGCAAGAGAATCTTACTTGACTTTCAATAAAATGGGCATCAACCACCGTTTATCTTCTTTGGCATATGAAGTCTTCTAACTTATATATCTTAGCAACTAAGCATGGTCACAAAGAGTAAGAAATACACCATCCACATGGCACCAGAAGAAGGACAATGCTTAAACCTTAAGAAAAAAAAGACTCTATAGGCTAGATCTTTGACAACAGGAATTCTTCAAAGCATTCACTCTATTTCTATTTACGATTCAAAATCTTGTTTATTTGGAGGAGAGGATTATCTCGTTAGCAGTTGAATGCTCCTCAGCTGCACCCAAAAGAATTCTTCTACTGCTTATGTGCCATCTTGGGATTCTTCTTGCTTCTAGCTCTCATCGCTAATGTTGGTTACTCATGCTTGGTATACAACTCTTCTTGAGGCTTAATCTCTCTGCACGCAGGCGTCCCTAACCTCTACTTTTAGTCATGAGATTCTCCTAACTTGCAATGGCTGTATTGTTGGGCGTGTTATAGGACCTCTACGTATGGAGGTCCAAGGCCACCGCTCCCATTGTTATGGCTTTTTGTAAGGATTTTGATGTGCGCATGCAGCACATGAAACTTGATGTTCCCATGTCTACTTACAAGGATAATAGCTTTGAATTTACCATGAAGTCACCTTCTATCTCTTATTTCTTGAAGAAGTATTTTATCTTTGGTAATCTCCAAATCTGTGTATGATCAATCCACTCTTGTTTCTTTTCCAAACGGCTTCTCATCTAGTAGCACCAAAGACTTGCCACACTCTTTTTTCTTTGGTGATGCCTTTTTCTTCTCCTCTCACTCAGCCACTTGCTTTTTTTGTGGAAGCACTGTTGAGGCGCAACACTGAAATCCTCTATATGGTCCATTCTGATTGTCAAAGGTGAGGAGAACCAACTTGTTGAGCTCCTACTATGCAGTGACAATGGCAATGGCCACTCCTCTATACCCACAAACTGGGGGTTATCCTTCTACCAGCTCCAATGTAGAGATGATGTGCTATGGCTCCCCTTTTTGGTTTGGATCCAATTGTGATTTCTGCTACTACTACGGCCTCAATCTCTTAGCTCAATAAATCAAGCATTCGTAGCCTTAACACATCTTTGTTGTGGATTTCTCTCCTAACGGCTCTCATTCAAGTTTTAAGACACTACAAGTTATGTAAAGAACCTCCACTCTATTTCACACCATTGTGCTTAGTAAACTAATCCAAGCATGCAACAAACTCTGTAAGGACCAGGCCAAAGTAGACAAGTAAAAGAGGACACACACACATCTATGCTCATGAAAATCCTTTATCTATTACAGGGAGGAAGAGATAGATTACACCTTTAATATACTTATCTATCTTCATGCGCAAGAGTCTCCTAAAGTCCCTTCACACTCTTACTTTAAAGAAACCACCTCATCATCTATATACCCCTCTCTACATCCATCCATGCAACATCTATACATCAACACTTTGTGCACACAAGGGTACATGTCAAAGAGATAGACACTAACATTTTGAATAATGCACAGTGAAGTAAAATATCAAACATGTAATATAGATGTTAAGTACCCTAACCCTAACCCTAAAGGGTTTGCCTATATTCTTTGTTTTCAACTAATATAGTGTATAGTTAGTCATTTGTTGTGTGCTCTCTAACTCTGCCCTTACTCCTCATTTGTGGTGTGATCCTTAGCTATTTGCTCTCCTCATCTCCAATCTTCTCCTCTCACTCTTCATACTTGTTCTTGGTATTAGAGCAGCTTGTTCCTTCCATTGAGGCAACATCCTTGTTGAGAGAGTGAGAACTCTTGTGAGTTTTCTCTGTGAGGTTTCATGAGAGAGAGAGAGAGAGAGAGAGAGAGAGAGAGAGAGAGAACTATAAGTTATTTCCTCTTCTAGTCGATAGTGACTCTTTGCTCATAATAGATGCAACAATTACTATGCAAGCAAAGCTATCAACAAAGGCAACAAAGTAGTATCTTTAAACTACTATATAGTGCTATAGTTATGCCACTCTACACAGGCTACTATATAGTGCTATATTTATGCTAATCTACACAGGCTACAATAACAATCATGGGACTACAACATATGCAAAATGGGAGTGATGCCAACACATAGAAAAAGTAGCATTAGACCCAATATACATTCCAATTGGCAAGCATGATATTGCCAGTTCAAAGACTTACATACAAAACAAGCCTATAAGCATATACAACTACAAGCAGAACAACCGAGCAAAGTGAGACAAGATACCTACAGTCAAGTGAACATCAAGAGCTTACAATCAAGGTGACACAAGGTGCCTACAATCAAGCCAACATCAAACAAGCAAGGCGACATCAAACAAGCAAGGAAACATCAACCTAGGCAACACAAAAAGGCAAACGTATACATAGCACACCAACTACCCATAGCCATTCTACATTTTCAACTAAATCTAGTGTACAGTTAGTTATTTGTGGTGTGCTCTTTAGCTGTGCCCTCTCTCCTCATCTCCACTCTTCTCCTCTCCCCTCTTCATATTTTTTCATGGTATTAGAGCATCCCTGTCTTCCATTGAGACATGGTGATCCTTGTATGAGAGTGTGAGAGTGATTGAGAGATTGAGAGTCCTCTTGAGTGATCGTGAATTCCTTCCATTCACTTTCATAGAGAGAATTCCGTCCACTGAAAGAAAATTTCCGCTCATTTTGATTTAAGAGTTTTCCACTCTTTTCTTAAGGATTTGAGAGAGAGAAAGTGAGAGTTCCATATCCATTTGTATCCCTTTTGAGAGAGATTCATTTAGCTGAGTTTCATTTTCTAGTTTGAGGGGGAGAGAGAGCTCAAGCTCTTTTTGCAAGAGCACACGGGCGACTCAAACCATAGCCGGCCTCTACAACAAGCTCCATCTGTTACAGCCTCTCCGGCTTGCAACTCCAAATGGGAGAATCGGCTTCCACCTCCAAGGTCCTAAGCTATCTCGACCGGTCAACATCACATCAACACTAGCAGAAGGTTTTTTTGTTGGGTTGGCTAAGGGCCTTAGCACATGGATGGGGCCAGCATGGGTTTAGGATGGGAATCTTTTTGTCATCATTACTCCCATCCTACACCAAGTGGTCTAGGATGGATTTAGAATGGGAGTAGCCACTTTTTCTCCCATCCTAGACCATGGCCTCTAGACCCTGGTAGCCAGAATGGGTTTCCCTTTTTTAGGGATTCAAAAACATGCAAGGATGACATGTATCCTTGTCCCCAAGTGGTCCCCACCTCCTAAACACATGAAATGATGCCACGTGTCCTCTTCCTCCTAAACCCATCCCTATTTTTTTTTTGTTAGCACATGGTGGGATGGGAATACGATAGAAATATGCATGGGACCACTTGGGACCACCTTTTCCCATTCCCATCCTATTTCTTCCCATGTGCTAAGCCCCTAATGCATCCTTGAGATAGAAAGACTCCTCCAGAAAATGGTGACTTCTACACATAAGCGACATCCCGTAACTTAGTGACCAACCAGCAACGACAGCACCATTGATGCATCCGAGTCCTTTGGCTCCATCTGCTTGCCAAATGACAGCGCCTCAGACGTTACCCGTGCCTCAATCAAAAAGCTTCACGACCAGCCTTCACAACTGGTATCTCTTGCAACAACGTAAGCAAGATACCACGACATTGCTCCTACCCGACACACCTTCAGTCGGCTGACTAGCAACGCCTCCACAACTCATCTTTGGCTCCATCTCCTTGCAGTGACCCTATCAAACACGAGCCTTCGGCTCTCCATTTGCACACAATCATGACTCCTTCTGCCTCCATGCATCCATGCCACTAGCATCTAAGCTCTGACCTCCCGTGCTCACCCTTCACGATAAGCTTCTAGCCCTACAATGCCGGCAATGCTCCAACAAACAAAGCCTCAGCTTCCGGCGCCCCCAGATGACACACAAAGACAACTAAGGCTTTATTAGCCCTAGCCTTCCACGGTGGCTGCTCGACCTCTCCACTAAGGCTTTAATAGCCCTAGTGACACACAGAGACAAATAAGGCTTTAACAGCCCTAGCCTTTCATGGCTGTTCGACCTTTCCAACGACTAGGCAACGCCTCACGCAATCACCACAAGAGGCGACATCATAGACAACTTCAGAACACTGTACCAACCTTCAACAAACCAACACCGAGTAGCGCCCGCCTCCAATTAGGCACGTAAAGCTCCAACTAGAGTCTCTCACAGCCATGCTCAACGGCCTCCAATTGACACAAAGCCTGCTATCAACGTCTTCTCCATAGCTTCAACGTCAACAGAATTCATTAGCATCTAGGAAGATTTTGGCAAATCAACATGTGGCATTTCTCCTTGGTCCTTAGCTAGCCATGTGGTAGATCTTATCTACCACATCACACCCCTTCAACAACTGACACATGTCAGATGGAGGGGGAGAGTACCACTCAAATGAGTTTGCAAGTTTCCTACAGAAGCATGGCATAAAGCAACAAGCATATCCATAGGGTCCATGCCATCATGATCTTATCTGCCATGTGTTGCAACCTCCCATATCATCGTCTCCAAATCAGATGCCATGTTAGCAAGCTGACTTCATCATCCACATCATCAGTGCCACATGGATTGTCCACCTCAGCTCATGTGGTAGTCCCTTGTCAGTTACCCCTTTGCAGGCACACTGTGCACTGCATGTGAACCCAATTGAGATCTCAATGCACTGCTCCACTGACACACCCCCTTGGCAGGCACACCCCTGCATGTGAACATAGTGGCCACATCACTACCACATCATCCACTAGCACCCTTTTTGCCCCTCCACATTGATCAAGCGATATCTCTTGATCTAGGAAGAATTTGAGGGTGCTCCAAAAAGAGAAAATGCTCAAATTTTCATGCTCTAAGTGCTCTCGTCATATCACACACACATTTTGACACAAGTATCACACACTTTTGAGCCTTGGCGACAAATCCACTTCCTTCACACACATCAGCCTCTACATCGATGCATTTGACCTAGCAACTAAAACGAACAAAGAAAATGAATTTTTCATCACTCGACAAATGGTCTAGATCTAGTTCATAGTATATTAGATCATCCATAGCAGAGAGAAATCCAAAGCAACCAAATACCAAAATTTCCTAAATAGTTCCTACATGGAGTCAGTTCCTTCGCTCATATGCGGCTTCACATCATCAAATTTCCTGAAACCTGACGTTCCACAATTCAGTGAGTAGCCTTCAGAGTGTTCAAAGGCGTTGAACGATTGTTCAATGGGCATATTGCACATGATTTGATTTCACACACCCATGCGATCATTGTAAAGCCTATTTGGCTATTTTTTGATATTGTGCACTTTATTCAAGCCTTGTAAAGCCTCTGGCTATTCCTGACATCATTTGCCACAAGCCTTTATAACATATTAGATTATACATTGTAGTTCTATCTTCATTGACAGTTCAGATTGCACTTGATATAGTCAGTGTATTGCAGTTGATTCAAACAGTGATTTCATAGACACTTTGAGTATATTTTCTTGCACCATGTCTATGACTAGCAACCTCAATTTGGAGGCATCTGCTAAGCTAGACAACTCCAACACAGCACATGGAAATAGTGAATGGAGACCATTCTTGTACTTCAAGACAAATGGGAGTATGTTTACGGGTCTACACCTAGACCATTGGACGATCTAGCTAGCTAGGAGTAGCAGTAGCTCTACTCTAGCCTAAAGGAACATGGTGGAGAGAGAGAGTGAGAGTAGACTAGGGAGAGAGGAAGTGATACTCAAAAGAGACATAATGAAAAGACTATAGCAATGAAACAAAATGAAAGTACTCACATGTAGACCAAAGAGCTTGTAGCTTGAAACTTGATTGATTTGACACCAGACAAGTACAACTCTTATATAAGAACACACATACACACACATATGAACACCTATGCATATGGGATAGCTCCGAATATGATACATGGCATCCATAGGACTCACTAGACTATAAAACACCTACTAGACACCTAGTACACTCACTTTTAATTCACTTTGGCTTCATATTCCAACACCCCCCCATGAAGGCAAGGTGAGAGACTACTAGAATGGAACCAAGAACAGAAGATGACAATGACGGTATAAGGTGAGGGACTATTGGAATGGAACCAAGAATAGAACATGACAATGACGGTCATCAAACTGTGCAACCTATGTAACTCAGAGGCTAAAGTTTGAGCGTGTTCAAAGATTGATTCAAGCACTCTCACGGCTTGAGACTCAACATCCTTAGAGGCTCATGTTATAGCATGGCTACATGACTAGCTCATAGGTCTAGGAATACACCAACATCCTAGAACTCGGCCATGCATGATAACAAGACCTATCAAAGCCAATACATGGCTCCCACAATACATCCCCCTACAAACCTATCAAAGCCAATACATGGCTCCCACAGTACATCCCCTCCTGGCTCCAGGGGCTAATGAGAGACATGGAGCCACACACCAAAACAAAATAGGAAAATACATCTTTTTAGGAGAACTATCCAAGGCAGAGAAACTTTGACTCAACACACATGATTTATTTGCATTCATTTATGGGGACAACCTCGGGTAGAGTACCTTTGACTCAAACAAGAAAGTAGTAAACATATATTCCATTCATTTTATGCATAGCAAGGGTAGAGAACCCATGTGCCCAAAGGAGCTGCCGCACAAAAGTGTGCACATCTTGCTCCTCGATGATGTGTCGAAGATGCTCATGTCAAGGATGCCTCGAAAGATGTTGATGAAGACCATAGGAGCAGCTACCAAGGGAGATCATGTCACGAGTCTCAATGTGCCGATCAGAGAGTCATTGAATGCACAGAAGAGGCTCAAAAAAACGAGCAAAAGTGCTCAAAAAACTGAGAAAAAATGTATTGTAGGAGATGACGAGTGTGAAAAGAGTATTCCCCGCTATCGAAAGCCTCAAGTTAATGTACAGTTGAAATGACCTGTGGGTAAGCTCGGGAAGCTCAAATCACTAGTGGAGGTCACAAGAGTCAAATCTGAGCAAAAAATGCCTAAAGGTAGCCTAAAACTACTCGGAATCGCCTTTTGACAAGTTGAATGGACTCTTGGCACTGTCGCGCATCCGCCTACAGAGGTCCGTACGGACAAAATATCATTTTTTTTTGCTCAAAATCGCCTTTTGACGAGTTGAACGAACTCTTGGCACTATCACGCATTCGCTTGCAAGGGTCCGTACAGATGTATGGACGTCCGTACAACTGCACGAACAAAAAATCATTTTTTTTTCTCGAAATGGTGCAGGACAAAGTTGTTTATGTTTGGGCAGTGCCAAAATGTCAAAAAATGTCAAAATCAGACCTCATAGGGTTAAAAAACTGCCCCGTTGGACTGCTCCAAAACAAGTTTTTGGTGACCAAGTGACGAGGAATGTTCACCAATGCTGAGGGAGAACCACGAACTGATGCACGAGTGAGTTGAACTCATAAATGAGGACCAAGAGCAATCACTAGGACACCAGAGTACTTGATGGCGAGGAACCATGGCGAGGCTAAGGGAAGAGAGGCTCTACCTTAGAGGAGAGGAGGGCTTCCATTTGCGAGCTTCTCTCATCCTCCTCTAGATAGAGCAAGAAGAAGGGGAAAGGTAGGAAGGGAGGCTTTGATACCATATGAAGGAACATGGTGGAGAGAGAGAGAGAGAGAGAGCAGACTAGGGAGAGAGGAAATGATACTCAAAGAGAGACATAATGAAATGGAAATGAAATGACTATAGCAATGAACCAAAATGAAAGTACTCACATGTAGACCAAAGAGCTTATAGCTTGATACTTGATTGATTTGACACTAGACAAGTATATCTCTTATATAAGAGCTCACAGACACATATGAACACCTATGCATATGGGATAACTCCCAATATGACATGTGGCATCCATAGGACTCACTAGACTATAAAACACCACATCTTTCACCAATCCTTTTGTACTAGTGAAATTAATCATAGGGATAACACCTTTCCCTTGAACTGGATTCTGTGTATTGTCTGTTGTGTAGATGACATTCTTCTGACCTTCCAATGGCTTCATTTCTGTGAACCATTCCTGATGATTTATCATGTGAGATGATGCATTGCTGTCGATGTACCAAGGATCCTATTCCACTTGGTCGACTTGATAGCTGTAATCCTCTTTGGGATTAAGATAAGAGTCTAAGTACATTGTATCAGTTTGATGCATTTCCTCACTTGCAAGAAACATATTTCCATGTTCATTTGCAAAATGACTATGACTAGAATGTCCACCACGATGATTTCCTCTGCCTTAGGAATTCCCTCGATTACTGTTGGATTGACTACCTTGGTCATACTACTTCTTGTGGTAATCTCTTTCATAGTGTCCAAACTTGTGACAGTAGTTGCACTGAATGTTTGATACATTGGTGGATGCATTCCCTCATCCTTGAAATATTCCTCGGTTGGAATGATTTCCTCTTTGCTGATTTTGATGCTGCTGAGGATGATGATGATGCTGATGTTGATGCTGACTTTCATTTTGTTGCTGATGATGACCACTTCTCTGATATGATCTACCCCTACCTCTGTCTCTGCCTCTGCTTCTGTTTGAAGCTGTGAGCGCCTGATCATTAGAATGACCTTTTCGTGCTTGAATTGCCTGAGTCCTAAGTTCTTCACCAAGTAGGACTGACTAAAGTTCTTCTAGTGTCAAAATTTGCCGTTGGATGGTAATACTCTGGACTAGATTCTTGTATCCCTCTCCTAGTCCATTCAGAATGACTTGAACCATTTTTGTAGGTTCATAGTCTCTCCTACTGCTGCAAGTTGATTGTTGTAGTCTTTTATGTGGAGTACATAAGCATTACCAGTTTCGCTGCTGTTGCAGAAACTCTGGTTGATCTGGTTTCTTAGTGTGAGAATCCTAGATGTGTTCTTGGACTCGTAGAGAGTTGCGAACATATCCCATGCTTCTTTCGATGTCTTGACTATATTGAGCTGGCCTAGCATGACATCTTGCACATTCTGCTTGATCAGATGATAGGCATACTTGTCATTCTTATCCCATTCTACTTGAGCTCGGGCAATGGTAGGATCTGCTACTAGTGCGAAAATTGTTTGTGTAGCTGTAGATCCTATTGCTGGTGCTATGACAATAGATGGAGTAGTGCTACTGGTGGATTGGCTAATGGTCTAGGTGTAGTCCCATCGACATACTCCCATTTGTCCTAAAGTACAAGAATGGTCTCCAGTCGGTATTTCCATGTACCATAATTGGAGTTGTCTAACTTAACAGATGCCTCTAGATTGAGGTTGCTAGTCATAGACATGGTGCAAGAAATGTACTCAAAAGTGTCGTGAAAATCTATGTATGAATCAACTGCAAATACATTGACTGTGGCAAGTGAAATCTCTAAACCGTCGGTGAAGATAGAACTGCAATACATAAAATCTGATCTGTATTACAAGGCTTGTGGCAATGATGCTGGGAATAGCCAAGAGGCTTTACAAGGCTGAAATGATGTGCACGATGCCGTGAGATAGTCGAATAGGCTTTACAATGGTGGCATGTGTGTGTGAAATCAAGTGCTATCTGCCCACTGAGACAATCTGCAATGCCTCTGTACTCTCTAAAGTCTACTCATGGAACTGATGAACGTAAGGTTTTAGGTAATGTAATGATGTGAAATCATATGTGAGCGTATGGACTATTGACTCCGAGTAGGTACTGGTTGGGAATTTTGAGCATGGCTTAGATTGCAACTTGGGGAAATTCAAAGTGTCCCCTCTATGGCGATCCAGTCTACTCTAATCATATGAACAACTTTCAAACTCGTAGAAATGAGAAGAACTCTCTCTTTGTCTCTCTATAAAAAAAAATAGATCTCGCAAGTTCTAGCAAGGTGCTGAATATCTCACAATCACTCAAAAGAGATGAACTTTCAACACTCACAATTGAAATCTTTATCTCTTTCTCTTGAAGAATGAATCGAAAGAACTCTCTCTCACATAGAGATGAACGGAATGGACGAAAATCTCTTTCATCAATGGAATGAAAGGATGGAAGCACTCAATCTCTCAATCTCTCTCATACTCTCATGAATTGCAATGCCTCAGCGGAAGGCAAGGGAGCTATGATACCATGACAAAATATGAAGAGGGGAGAGGAGAAGAGTGGAGATGAGGAGAGAGGGCACAGCTAGAGAGCACACCACAAATGACTAATTGTACACTAGATTTAGTTGAAAAAATAGAATATATACTAACTCATTTAGGGTTAGGGTTAGGGGATCTAACCCTTTCCTTTATAGCACTTTATAAGGTTAGTGCTATGCACATATGATCACGTGATGGTGCTATGCACACATGAACATATGATGTTGAGCATGAACTCTCAACAAAGCTAAACCTAGACTGTTGTCCTCTAGGGTAGAAGGTCGCTGAGATCATTCTAGATAGAAAGTCTATAGACATCAAGGTGGACCATGCGGGCTCAAGTCTAGAGATATTCGGTAGATAGTATAAGTACCTTGTGGTAAGATCAGAGGACCACACCATTGGTGGGACTCTGGATCTATCTCTTTTGTATTGTGTCCCCATAGATTTGGATGGAGATATATTATTTTGGTGGTTTCTATATCTGGGTAGTTCATTGTCTATTGATGAAACTGCACATCTATGTGATGCACCTTAAGTTAAGAAGTTTGTGATTCCACTCCCCCACACACACTGTGTGAGCTCCTGGGCTATTCTATCAGTATTCCATTGTGCATACCCTCTGTTGGTTGATTTCTAACACACCCTTTACATGTGGTCTAAAAAGGCAGCCTATCCTTTGGCCCCACCTTTTCAAAACCATGATCTTGATAGCAAATGGACTTGAATCATTGAAAGGTCTTGTTGTAAGATCAAGTATCTAATTTTAAAAGACTCATTCACATTTTTCTTCACTTGATGGACTTCACCCATTCCATACACCCAAATCAATGGAAAATTTCTCCAAAGTCATAGAAAGAGTGAAAAAGGACCATATATAATTTGCTTATGGGTCTGAACCTCTATAATGACTCAATCCATTTAATTATAAAGGCAATTCATATTGTTTGATTAATTGAGGCCTTCACCCATCATGTATGCCCAAATTAGTGGGGACCATGGCTCCAAAGACCTAGGTGGAGTTAGAAAGGGCCATAGGGGGAACTACTAGGAGAAAGGGCAAGATTTCTTATTCTCTTTTTAGATGTTTAATCTCTTAGAGATTAAAATATACAAAAGGACTAGACATAATCTCAATGTGGAGAGTACTAAAAAACCCTATGTATTACTTGCGGTTAAGGGGTATTAAAAAGCTACTCAACTAAAATTCCCCCTAATAAAACCACCCCTCTTCCCTTTTGAACTAATGAATATTTTTCTAAATTTTAATTGAAAAACCTCTCTTGTTGTTGTAATCACTGTGTTTCTATGAGAGAAAGAGGGAAGGGGGAGAAGGGAGAAGAGAGGGATAAGGGGAGATGGGAGAATAGAGGGAGAGGGAGAGGAAAAGGGAATGGTAAACACAAAGGTAGTACAAGGGAAACAAGAGAACACCTAAAGACACTCTTGAAAGAGAAGAGGGAAGCTTGTATTCCAAACTTGTGCATACAACAATGAAGACCAAAGTCAACCATTTGGCCTTTTATACAATTCAAATTTTGAAGGGAGGGCCAACCATTTTCCTTATACCACTCCCTCTCGTCTCTCTTTGTTTACAAGCACTTGGGCCCATATGGCGCTAAGGCATTCTCTCAACCTCCTCTTGTATTCAAATGGCTCTTGTGTTATACATCTATGGAATCCAAATGGCTCTTGTGTTATCCTTGCCAATTTGGATGATCCTGGTGCCTACCTCTGGGGGGGTGGGGTGGGATCTATAGGGGGTGGCTGCAGAATTTCAGTCGAGGGGCAGTAGAGTTGAAGATGGCTATGGCTTCTTACCCTTCCTCCTTGGTGACATATTGGGGTAGGCTTCATGAATTGTTTCAAAAATTTTTACCAGGGACTCAAGGGAGTCCTAGAGAGCTTGTAGCACCTGATTATACAAAATGATGATTCCAAGGGGATGGTAAGCTATCAAGCGGTATGCAGCTAGGTGTGCTTGAATTTGGACAGTGAAGGATTGGACATAGGTTTGCATCCATTTTATGTCAGCTTGGAGGTTGTCGGGAGTGTAGACCCATGGGCTAAGCTCGGTGGGCTTAGCTAGTTGTATCACTTCATCCATCCTGTGGATAATTTTTGGATTTCATGATTACACGACACCATGTCTAGAAGTTTAGTAGGATGGGGTAGGCAGTGAGAGTTTAAAGATTGAAAGGATGGAGGAGGGATAGACTGGCAGGTTGAAGCTTAAGGGAGAAATAAGACATGGCAAGGATGGGGTGATAATGGTCGGGATTGCACGACGGAGGATGGTCTGGGTGAGATCTATGTGGAAGATAAGATTCTGTGGACGAGGTGCATTGAAGTGCATTTGGAGTGTTTGGGGGATGGTGCGTGGGGCGAGAGTGTAAGTGGTGAGTTGTGCGGAGACCTCCCGGTACATTGAAAACTCTTGCTACTCTCTGCCTTCCCAATGTTGATTCCTTTGGGTGACCAGAGTTGCATAGGATCTTATTCTCTACTTGCATGTTGATTGTAAGGGCGTGCTCCTATGCTAGGAGATCCTAGAGGGTTTTGATCTCTCTGTAGGAACCTACCTGAGCCTAGCATACTATTCCTCAACCTGTGCCCTTTGTTCTTCCATGGCATGAAGGCTGGATTCTACCTTATCCACAATTGGTCCATGAGATTTGCATGAGGGATTCACTCCCAGAAAGCTCATCCTTGATCTTGTTGAGGGAAACTTCTAGCTCTTCGACCTTGGCCCAATTTCCTCTCAAAACTCAAGGATGTGAATTACATTATGTCGGTAGTAAAAGTTCAATACCAGGGTCAAAATCTAACAAATGTGTTGCTAGATGGAGGATCTAGAGTCAACATTCTGCCACAATACATGTTCAGGCAGTTGGGACTTTTTGGGTTGGAGCCTGCCCCATTTCAGGTTCACATGGTAGATCAAAGGAGGATTCAACCAATAGGAATAATTTGGACTGAGTTGCAAGGTATGGTGTTCCACATTAATTTTGTAATCCTATAGATGGAGGAAGAGGACGTGTATTACCCTATGTTGTTGGGTAGGCCTTAGTTTAAGGCAGCTTGGGGTGAAACATGATTGGGGATCTTTGGTGATCACCATACGAAATGGAAAAAATAAGCTAAAAATGTAGATGATTCTGGGTACAACTCTATAGAAGAAACATCGACCTGTCATGGCCCAAGGGGTGAATATGGGAATCGAACTAGACGATGACAAGGAGAAAAAGTTCTTAGATGCGAATCCATCAAAGGTCCCACTATTTGAGATAGAAGTGGAAGTAGTGTTGAGGCAGTCTTCTAGCAGAGCGATAGGGGGAAACAACCCATTACAAAAGTGCACATAGTAACAATGAAAGAACCGACACCTGATGGAAGATTTGAACCAGAGGATGACCAACTTGTCATACTGGATGTTGAACCGGATGAGGGAGACATTGCCTTCTACCAAAAATATGGAGAGGATTTAATCCTAAAGGTTGAATTGGCATATGAAGATTAGATGTGGAGAACTCTGATGCGAAGCGCAATGCTATTTAGTGCTCCTCTCACAGGCATTGTGAGTTGACTACTGGCTCCATGAGCTCCAGTGTAGCTCCAGCAAGCAACCGCCTCCTTCAATGCCCATGACTCCAGCCCGGGACTACCCATGCATTAAGCATCTTCATGACCTCCCTATAGCACTACGACGGCTTCTAGCCATCAGAAACAAATAGCGTCAAGTGCTGCCATAGCCGACTGATCTGCATCTTGAACGAAATCGTAGTAGATTTCGACAAAATCTACAAGATTCTCTCTTATCCTCCAGAAGCGACACGTGGCATACACCTTATCCTCAGGGTCACCACACAGCAGGTTTGGTCATCAAGATGCCACATCACCTTATCTGGTTAAGTTAACCCAGGTACCCTAACCTTGGTTACCAAGCAGATAGGATGATACCGGGGTGAAGTCAATTTGACCTTGGGTTAGCAAGCTTGGTTAGCACCTACCATATCAGTAGGCCACATCACCGTGCCAGCTCATCAAGCACGTCATCTGCCACATCATTAGGGACACGTCACCTACCACATCATTAGGGACATGTCACCTATGCCATGTCATCTACCACATCATCATTGCCACATCATTAGTGGCACATCATCATTGCCACATCACCTACTGACATCATCATCTAAGCCACCTCAGCTGTCCAGTCAGCATTGACATTTGTAGGCACACACAATGCTCCACAGTCATTGCATGTGACCACTCCTGCCACCTCAGCACAGGGCTCCACTAGCACACCTCTTGCTAGGCACAGTGCCACATCACACTGCATGTGACCCACAGTGATACATCATCATTGAGCACCATTGGCACTCCTTTTGCCCCTCCACCTAGATCAAGTCGTATCTCTTGATCCAGGAAGAATTTGAGGGTGCTCCAAAAAGGAAAGTCGCGCATTTTTTCATGTGCACATTTCAGCACAAGTTACACTCACATTTGAGCCTCACCGGCAAAACCACTTCCTTCATGCACATTTGCCTCTACATCGATGCATCTGACCCAGCACTTAAAAAGAACAAAAGAAAAGGAATTATTTGTTGTTCTTTCATCGATCGACAATTGGTTTAGATCTTGATCAGAGTAGACTAGATCGCCATAGAGGGGACGCTTTAAATTTCCCCAAGTTGCCAATCTAAGCCATGCCTGAAATTCCCGACTAGTACCTACTTCATATGCTCACATATGGTTTCACATCATTACATTACCTGAAACCTTACGTTCATCAATTCAATGAGTAGACTTCAGAGAGTACAGAGGCATTGCAGATTGTTTCAATGGGTAGATAGCATTTGATTTCACACACACATACCACCATTGTAAAGCCTATTTGGCTATCTCACAGCATCGTGCACATCATTTTAGCCTTGTAAAGCCTCTTGGCTATTCTCGACATCATTGCCACAAGCCTTGTAATACATATCAGATTTTATGTGTTGCAGTTCTATCTTCACCGACGGTTTAGAGATTTCACTTGCCACAGTCAGTGTATTTGCAGTTTATTCATACATAGATTTTCACGACACTTTTGAGTACATTTATTGCACCATGTCTATGACTAGCAACCTCAATCTAGAGGCATCTGCTAAGTTAGACAACTCCAATTATAGTACATGGAAACACCAAATGGAGACCATTCTTGTACTTCAAGACAAATGGGAGTATGTCGATGGGTCTATACCTGCCTATCAATTGATCAAGTAGAATTTGCAAGATGTCATGCTAGGCCAGCTCAACACAGTCAAGACATCAAAAGAAGCATGGGATATGTTCACAGCTCTCTATGAGTCCAAGAACACATCTAGGATTCTCACACTGAGGAACCAGATCAACCAGAGTTTTCGCAATAGTAGCAAAACCGGTCATGCTTATGTAATTCACATAAAAGACTACAACAATCAACTTGCAGCAATAGGAGAGACTATGAACCCTACAGAAATGGTTCAAGTTATTCTGAATGGACTAGGAGAGGGATACGAGAATCTATTCCAGAGTATTGCCATCCAACGACAAATTTTGACACTGGAAGAACTTTAGTCAGTAGTCCTACTTGGTAAAGAACTCAGGACTCAGGCAATCCAAGCAAGTAAAGGTCATTCTAATGATCAAGCATTCATAGCTTCAGATAGAAGTAGAGGCAAAGGCAAAGGCAGAGGTAGATCATATCAGAGAAGTGGTCATCATCAGTAACAACATCATCAACAAAATCACAATCAGCATCAACATCATCCTCAGCAACATCAGAATCAGCAAAGAGGGAATCATTCCAACCGAGGAAGATTTCAAGGACAAGGGAATGCATCCACCAACGTGTCAAACATTCAGTGCAACTACTGTCACAAGTTTGGACACTATGAAAGAGATTGCTGCAAGAAGCACTATGACCAAGGCGGTCAATCCAGCAGTAATCGAGGGAATTTTTGAGGTAGAGGAAATTATCGTGGTGGACATTCTAGTCATAGTCATTTTGCAAATGAACATAGCAATATGTTTCTTGCAAGTGAGGAAATGCATCAGACTAATACAGTGTACCCAAACACTGATTACAATCCCAAAGAGGATTACAACTATCAAGTTGACCAAGTGGAATAGGATCCTTGGTACATCGACAATAGTGCATCATCTCACATGAAAAATCATCAGGAATGGTTCACAGAAATGAAGCCATTAGAAGGATAGAGAAATGTCATCTACACAGCAAACAATACACCGAATCCAGTTCAACAGACAGGTGTTATCCCTATGAACAATTTCACTGGTATGAAAGGGTTGGTGAAAGATGTGTTCTATGTTCCAAAGCTCAGCAAGAACCTCTTGTTAGTAGGTCAAATGATGGAACACGATTACGAAGTCATCTTCGATGGTGATGAATGCACTATCAGAGACAAATCCAAAAGATGTCAGCTAGTAGCAAAAGGTGTTAAGGAAGGACGCTTATACAGAATGCTAGCTACAGTACCAAATAAGCATGCCATGTCAACTCAACCGCAATAGATGCCACTATCTGCAAAAGGGCACAAGAGATATGGTCATGTCAACTTCAAGTACTTGTTAGATCTCAGGAATCAGAATATGGCAATTGGGATTCCAAAGCTATAATTTCTTGGAAAGGTTTGTGAAGCATGCTGCTTCGGCAAACAAAAGTGAACCAACTTTGGCAAAAGTACCTCTCATGCATGAGGTAATCTTGATTTGATACATACAGATGTATGGGGTTATGCCTAGCCCCGTAGCATCAATGGTTCACTTTACTACTTGACTTTCATCGACGACTACAATAGATATTGTTGGGTCTACTTTTTGAAAGAGAAATCTGAAGTGTTTTTTAGATTTCAAGAATTCAAAGCCATGGTAGAAAACCAGACAGGCAGAAAGATCAAGGTCATGAGATCAGATAGAGGAGGTGAATACATGACTTCAGCATTCATGAACTTTTGCAAAAATCATGGCATTCAAAGACAATTCACATGTGCAGATACTCCTCAGCAAAATTCAAGAGCTAAAAGGAAAAATGGGACTTTAACAGACAGTGCTAGAGCAATGCTTAGTGAAAAGCATCTTCTGAATTAGTACTGGGTAGAAGCAATAGCTACAACAAACTACTTGCTTAATCAGCATCCTACTAAACCGATACAGGGTATGACTCCTTATGAAGCATTCAGTAGACACAAGCCACACATTGGGCATCTCTGCATATTTGGTTGCATAGCATATGCCCACATACATGATGATCATCGTAGGAAATTGGATGCGAAGAAATGCAAATGCATCATGGTTGGCTACAATGAAGAAAGAAAAGCATACAAATTGTATGATCCCATCAACCGCAAGGTTATTATCTCCAGAGATGTAATCTTTGATGAGGAATCAGAATGGAAAACTCACCTACATAGGAGATAGAAGCATCGAATCCACAGTCATCTACAGAACAGGTTGATGAAGAAGAGCAAGAATTGCCAGCAACACCCCAAGCAGAGCCACAGCAGCTCAGACAGTCTACTAGGGAAAGCAGACCTCCAGCCAGATTGACATATGCTCAGAAAGGCAAAGCAATTCAGGTGGAAACCACCAACTATGCTCTTATGACTACCATCATGGCTACAGAAGAGCCAATGTACTTCGAAGATGTAGTAGACAAGCCAGAATGGCAAACTGCTATGAATGAAGAAATGGATTATTTGTATAAGAATATACTTGGGAATTATGTGACCTTCCACCAAGAAAGAAGGCCATAGCAAACAAATGGGTATACAAAGTGAAGTACAATCTAGATGGAAGTATTCAAAGATACAAAGCCAGACTAGTTGCAAAAGGATTTGCGTAGCAATATGGTCAAGACTATGATGAGACTTATGCTCCAGTAGCAAAGATGGATTCCATAAGGTTCTTGATATCACTAGCGACACTCAGCAGATGGAATGTGTATTAGCTCGATGTCAAGGATGCATTTCTCAATGGTTACCTAGACGAGGAAGTCTACATGCAACAACCAGCAGGTTATGTTGAACCAGGACAAGAGAATAAGGTTTGCCATCTCAAAAAAAGTCTCTACAACTTAAAGCAAGCACCCAAAAGTTGGTACAATAGAATTGATAAGTATTTTGCTGATCTAGGATACATGAAATCCAATGCATATCATACTCGCTACTACAAAGTTCAAGGGGAAGACATTACTATTGCACTTTTGTACATAGATGATCTGATTGTGACAGGAAGCAAGGATAGCTTCATTAGAAAACTAAAACAAGACTTATCTACAGAGTTTGACATGAAAGATCTTGGACTTATGCACTATTGTCTTGGAATTGAGTTCTGGAGAGATTCAGATAGCACATTCATGAGTCAGCTCAAGTATGTTGATAGTCTCCTGAAGAAGTTTCATATGGCAGATTGCAAGATTGCAGCCACTCCCATGGAACAGAGTTTGAAACTTATTAAAGATTCAAAAAAGCCTACAGTCAATGACAGATACTATAGGCAGCTCATCGGATCTCTTATATATTTGACAATCACACGGCCATATATTTGTTATGCAGTAAGCTCACTAGCACAGTTTATGGCAAATCCAAAACAGTCTCATTGGAATGCAGCCACAAGAGTCTTGAGATACATCAGAGGTACAAGATAGTTTGGGATAGAATACAAAGGAAGTCATCCATGGTTGCATGGATACTGTGACAGTGACTATGCCAGAGATCATGAGACTAGGAGATCGACATAGGGATATGCATTTTTCCTTGGTCAAGGGGCTATATCATGGTTGTCAAACAAACAACCAACTGTTTCTTTGTCTTTGACTGAAGCAAAATATAGAGCACTCACTACAAGTGCATGTGAGGCTATATGGCTCAGAAGACTATTGTCAAAAATAGATTACTTTGATGAGTCAAAGCCAACAACAATATACTATGATAATCAATCAGCTCAAGCATTGGCCAAGAATCTAGTATATCACAAAGCACATTGATGTTAGAGAGCATTTCATCAGAGAAAGAGTGTTACTTGGTAACATCACACTACATCATTGTGATAGCAAAGAGAATGTTGCATACATCTTTACCAAACCACTCGGTAAAGAGCTATTCGACTAGCTCTTGGTTTGACGCAGAGGAAGGAAATTCCCATTTAAGGGGTGTAATGGAATGTAATGCTTAGTCCTTCTTCGATTCCCCAGAATCATTATCTTGAGGGAAGGCCTACTTCATGACGTTGATCTTGAGGGAAGGTGTTGAGAGTTCACGCTCAACATCATGTGATCACGTGTGCATAGCACCATCATGTGATCATATGTGGATAGGACTAACCTTATAGAGTGCTATAAAGGAAAGGGTTGGATCCCCTAACCCTAACCCTAAATGGGTTTGTATATATTCTATTTTTTCAACTAAATCTAGTGTACAGTTAGTCATTTGTGGTGTGCTCTCTAGCTATGCCCTCTCTCCTCATCTCCACTCTTCTCCTCTCCCCTCTTCATATTTTGTCACAAGGAACAAAGTGCGCAAAGAGGGCGACGTTAGTTATAGGCTTGGGTGCACAATGTCGAAGATGTTGTCAATCAGAAGGACCAACATGGCTCTAATGTCAGTTGAACATAAAGCAGAAGCAATGCATGATCATCCCGATCCAAGAAGTCTGTGGGCTTCAACAAAACACAAGAAAAGGAGAGACAACCTAAGTGCAGAAGTCATTACTATAGTGATAACATTTTGGCACGGGGTCATATACCACTGTTAAATTGTGGAATTCAAAAATGAAAATCAATATATTGTTATTTTATAATGGTGAAATTCAGAAATGAAAAGCAATATACTTGTTATTGTCTAATATGTGAAGTTGAGACCGTTAGGCTAAACCCTCCCGGTGGTTGAAACTATGATAGTGTCCTAAACCATCCCAGTGGTGGAAATTGTGACTATCCTAAACATGTCCTAAACCACCCCGGTGGTTGACTGTCCTAAATGTGCCAACCCGATGGTTGAAATTGTGACTATCCTAAACCAGCGCAGTGGTTGAAAATTGTTTTGCTGCATTATATACTTTAATTAGACTGTGTTTTGCATTCTTTTAGTAGTAGCAAAAAGGAGGCTTATTGTTCTATTGTTGCTACATGTTGGGTGAGTCGTATCTCAAGTTTGTGGATCAGAATCTGGACATTTCAATTGGGCCGAGGAGCTTTGAGCATTGTAAGCCCTGGTACATGAGGGAACTGAAAGACACAGGAATGTTTGTTGTCACAAAACACACATAGACTTTGACCTGGCCCAACAAGCTATGAATGACTTGAGATCTGGTTATGTTGGAGTATTGCTCCACGGGGATCCATGCCCATGTCTCCCCAATGAATGCATAGTCTGAAGGCCACCTAGATCCTCATCATGTGTTGCAAGGGAGGGCACGTTTTGTAGCCTAAGGTCTCTGTGGGAGCCAGTGGTTTGTCCAAAGGGAGACCGTGAGTGGCACAGGATTGAATGCATTTGTAGCACATGCAAGCATTGCAGTTTGAAGCTGAAGAAGAAGACATTCAATGTCTATCCAAATGAAATGAGGGAAGACAACCACGTTGCTCTGAAATGGAGGAGATTTGAAAATGTCAATGTTGAAGGATATGATAAAAAGAGATGGCTACAATCATATAAGAGCACCCAGCCAAAGGAGCTTGTAGGTTAGGTGGTTCAATCCATCCTAAGATATGTGCTTCACAATTTTATGGCTAGCTGGTAGACGTGCCTTGCCAATTTTCCTCGTGACACAATTGTACATCTATCATAAATTTTGCAAAAAAATATTCTTTTCAAGAACAAGATGAGATACAAAGTGCTCACTGGTATAACAAGCAGATAACAGTTCTTGTGCATATCACGTACAGTCATTTGCTTGATTCTTCCATGCTTGATGCCAATTTGCTTGCTGACTCATAAGAGTCCAGGTCAGTGCAATGCACTTACCATTTCTACATTTCAGATGATAGGGAACATGACACCCTATTTGCGTAGCATGCTTTTCTACTACATTGAGAATGGTTGAAAATGGAAAATCCCCATGCAAAAAATATAAAACAACATTGGGTGTGGTCAGATGGTACTGCCTCTCAATTTAAATCATCACATGGATTCTACTTCGTCTCAAGGTTCAAATCCCTGACCGGTCTAGGCATGATGTGGAATTTCTTTGGGTCTAGCCATGACAAGGGTGAACATGATGGATGCGGTGCTATTATTAAGCAAGCTCTGTTTAAACACCAATTAGCATGCCCTCAAGAAAAACTCAATGATGCCCATGATGTTGTAACATGGCTTACAACCAACCTCTCCACATGTGTGCATTCAATATACAGTAAACAAAGCCTTAAGAATATTGTAGTACGTAGAGTGTTTCATGAAGTGAAAATGGATGAAGTGCAAAGGAGAAGTCAGCACGATTGCAAGAAAATTAAAGTTCATGGTCTGCACAGCATATGGGGCTTTTCAAAAAACCAACTGATTAAAGCGAGAAAGCTTTCTTGGTTCTATAGTGCATGCATCATAGGGGATCACGATGATTGTGAGAACATTGCAACTGTGAAACCATGGGAGCGAGTTCAAGTTTTCCCTCTACGTTCAAATGGAGTGACAAACAATGGAGAGACAAACGACTCGCCATAGTTTGGGGAGAGTTTCGATGATCTCACTGACTGTCTGGAGGAGGGGGATAACTTTGTAGTTGTTGCAGATTCTGGTAGAATGAGGAAGATGACCCATACTTTCTATTGTAGTGCACAAAACCTAAGTACAAGGTTGAGGAAACATTTAAAGATAATTGGGGAAAAACCTTTGAGAAGTAGGATGTAGTAGTCGAAGCTTTTTGGTACAAAAAAACATCCAAGAGAGGCCACAATTACGAAGTACTACATAAAAGTCCACAAACATGTGTGTACTCTCATCTAGTAAGAGCTATTAAGTTCCAGATGCAACCTGTGCCACAACAAAAGAAGGGCAAGAGTGTCTTCAAATTGGATTTAGACACGCATGAGCACATCTTGGGGTGTCTTGGAGCGATGGATGAGGACAACTGAGATAGTACTAAGAAAATTTATGTAGTCTCATTGCAAGGAAACAATATGTCCACTTGTCCTACAAAATGGAATTTGTATTAAGACTGCTTCTTTTTAGTATATCCCAAACAACCACCGTATTGGTTTTATTAAATTGTTTTTTGTAAATCCCAAATGGTAAAACCCATACTTGTTTTTAGTATATCCCAACAACCACCACACTGGTTTTCCATAATGAATCCACACATCCTACAAATCCATTCATCTTGTAATAATAGAAGCAAACCACTGTGCTGGTGGCTATTAATATCCTAGTGCAAACCAACCACCGTGCTAGCAATAACTTATCCTGCACTACTATCGTGCTATCCCTACACTACTGTCATGCAATCCTGAAATTTTTTGCACATTGCTATACTAAAACAGTGCCCTTTAGATTGTTTATCATTTCGTTAACTATTAGATTTCATCCCATGCTTGCTTTTAGTATATCCCAACAACACTGTGCTGGTTTCCCATAATAAATCCATTCATCTTGTAATAATAGAAGCAAACCACCGCATTGGTGGTTGTTCATATCCTAGTGCAACCAACCACCATGCTGGCGATAACTTATCCTACACTACTATCATGCTATCCTAAAATTTGTTGCACAGTGCTAGTGCCCTTTAAATTGGTTATAGTTAACTGTCAGATTTCAACCACCAGGCTACTTAAAACATTTAAGTACTAACATGAAAGCAAGTCGATACAAAATCAGGTATTACGAGCATATGAGAATATCCAAAAGTTCAAGAAATGTTTGCAAGATTTTTATTATTTCAAAACGCGACAACATTTTTCTTTTTCAAGGAAATTCCAGACTCCCAACTATCTTATCAACCTCTCTATAGCAAGCATCTCCCAACTCTTGAGGCTAGTCTGTGGCACAATGGTAGACCTCTTCACACACTCAGATTACACACTACTTGCTTGATACTAGCGACTTATATGCCCATAATAACTCCTCCTTTTGCTAGGGGTCCTCTTCTTGCTCTTTGTGCTCTATACATCTTCGCGCCTCTATCATGTCTTGCCAGAAGAAACCTACATCATGAGCTTGACAAGTAGCTCCTTCTTCTCTAGGTCTGTTTTGCGAGGATGCCATCCAACATCATTTTCAAATAGAACAAAAGCATTCCAAAGTCTTTTGGGTATGCCATAGATTCACAGTAGGTGGATCGGTGTATAGAGTTTGGATCGATGTATAGAGTTTTGGGGCTAGATTTCGTAATGGGCACTTAGTTGTGTCTACAATGCACTTAAATAGAGAGAGAGTTCATTGAGTCTGACCTTCTCATTCTTCAGTCTCATTTTAGTTGTCTAATTGAAATCTTTTGTTTCACATTAGTTATCTAATAGAAATCTTTCGTCTCACATTAGTTTACTAATCAAAATCTTTCAGTCTCACATTAGTGATCTAATCAAAATATTTCATCTGACATTACTTGTCAAATTGAAATCTTTCGTCTCATTATTATCACCGTACTGGCATGGATCAAAGGACACTATCTAGTCACGTAGCTGAGAAAACATTGCTCAAGTAAACTCTGGAGAAGATTAACAATTCAATAGATTACACAGATTACATAGATTACAATCTCAAAGAGTCCTTTACTTTAGATTACATCTCAAGGACTCCTTGTTGAGCTCCCTGATTGCAGGCTCAGCCCTCCTTGCTCCTTTCCAAATGGGGCTAGTTCCTTCCTATAAGGGCCTGGCCCTTCCCTTCATGTCACTTCCTCTTTCCTTAATTTGAGCTTCCTGGTTGTAGGCTCAACCCTTCTTGCTCCTTTCTTGAAGGAGGATGGTTCCTCCCTTCAGGCTTCTTTTTCTCGTAGCAGTAAGTGGCCGTCTTCAATTTGAGCTCCTTGTCTTTAAGATCTTTTGTCCAAATGGCAAATTGAGCTACGGCATCTACTTTCTCGTCATAGATAACTGTAGTAGGTAGGCACATTTGATCTGTCCATTACCTAGGCAATGGCAAATGACATTCTCTACAGGTAGATTTTGTATGCACAAACACTCCAAAGCCAAAAAAGTGCACATGGTGGTAGCATGCAGGCCATCAAATACAACAGTCATCTATGATGAGGGTATGGCAGACCATGCATTTCGAACCCTGCTGCATATAGTAGGATAGGCATCCGATTTAACTATTGTAGCCGTCAATACCACAGTCTTGCTTTGTACATGATGAAGTTGCTTCTTGATTCCTTCCTCCCTCATCCTAAGGTTGCGGATGTTCTCCTTCATCTCCTCCACCTTTTGCTCACTCTGTGCAACAGCTTCATCTAAATCCCTCAGCATCTGTTGAAGCTGTGTAAATTGCTGAAAAACATCTTCATGGGCTATTTCCAAGACTTCCACTCTAGTTTGAAAATCTCTCAGGACAACGGACTGCTTTTCATAACTATCGAAAGCCACGGCAAGCTTGTGCAAACATCTATCCTGGTCTTCTTGCAGGGTCTTGTAGCTTGCTCTTTGGACTTCCAACAGTGTTTCGAAAAAACAACCCTCACCATGGCTGCTGCAAATTGCTCCACCGTGATGGCTAAAACTTGCTCCACTGTGGTGGCTAGAACTTGCTCCACCATGACTACTCTACCATGACTACTCTCTGCATCCTTCCTAGCCTGGGGAGCTGCCTCATCATCTTCTCCACCCCAGCTACTCTCTACCCCATCCTTCCTGGCCTTGAAGCTCTCTCACAGTTCCTACATCACCTTTCAAGTTTCTATTTTCTACATTCTCCCTTTTTAGCTCCTCCATCATCTGGTTTTTTTCAATGTTCAATGCGTTTTACATGTTGCAGAGCTGTTTGTAAAGACCCTCCTTTTCGGCTCTCTGATCTTCAAAATCCTTTTGCATCTTTTCCAGCCCCTTATCTGCCATGTCCTCATCCTTTCTTCTTTGAGCCTATCTTAGAGCTCCTTCATGCACTTCTTTGCTTCTTCTCTTCTATGCCTTTCCATGTTGACCAATTTTGTAGCTGCCTCAGCTTCCTCTTGTGCCTACAAGGCCCTCGCTTGTGCCTCATCTACCTTGGCTTCTGCACCTTCCTTGAGACTTTTCTCAAGTTACACTGCCTTTGTTGCATCGGTTTCTTTCTCTTGTAGAAAAGTCACCTTCTGAGACATCTCCTTATCGTATTGCTCGAAAATTCCTTTGAGGGTAGATGCCATTAGGTGCATTGCAACTCCAGCAGACTGAGATGACAATTGAGATTTGCCATCCATGCAATTCTTCAGGTTGGTTAACACGCTCTTGGAGATCTCCCTTGAGAAAGATACATCACGTCCTTTCAATTGCTCTATTATTGCTTGAACCTACCAGAACTTGCAGGTTCCTCTCGTATCAAGAAAGAAGTGAATGGTCCTCTTCATCACATCTTGGAGGTCTATTGGCAAGCTCAAAATCTTGACTCCACCAACTTTACTAATCTCAACGTTGGGGTATATGTCTAGAATATCCTGTCTCTTCCACTGCTTCTTGAAAAAGTGTGCTTGCAAACTACCTCTAGAAATTCCTAGAGCATTTTCAATCATGCTTTCATTGATGGTAATCTTCTAACCTTGACAGACTAGTTGCCCCTCCTTCACGTTCACCTCCTGTACCAACCTTATGAAGTTTTGGAGAGCATCCGAATTGGGCTTTTGAAGAGCAAGAGAGGAGCTCCCATATGTCATGATTTCAAGATCCCAGTGAGGAGGGGTTCTCGCATTGTGTTGCAAAGGGGGAGGAAAGATTGTGTGAGGAGCTCCCAAACTGTGCAGGGCCCATTATGAGAGGGGATAGAAGTTGCAGGAAGAGTGCAAGGGAGATAGAAATGGTCGAGAGGGATAGAAGATAAAACAGTGAAGGAAATGGAATAGTGGAGGCTTGAGTTTGTGGTCCGATTGCACAGAGGAAAGAAATGGTCGAGAGGGATAGAAGATGAAGGAATGAAGAAAATGGCATAGTGGAGGCTTGCGATTGCAAGGGAGAACGAAACATTCGAGAGGGATAGAAGAAAAAACGGTTAAGTAGCCCAACTACACTATCAAGGTGAGAGCCACCACGGTGGTTGTATCCTGTCTACTATCAAGGTGAGAGCCACCATGATGGTTGGCCCGAATTTTGAATAATTCAAGGCGGCAAGACTGACTTACATGGTAATGAATGATTAGAGGTGGTGGCATCTAAGATTCCTAGCCACGTCTGTGCTAGCAGCTAAGAGCCACTGGACTGGTAGTTAATTACCAACCACCGTAGTGGCCCGCAATTACTCAACTTCGAGTTACCACCACTGGGCTTGCATGCATGATTACTACGAGAGCAGTAAATTACCAGTCATCGGGCTTGCATGCTCATGATAGTACTAGAGTGCATGGTAATGAGGGATTAGAGGTGATTAGGCTTCATGTCTACTTTTGTGTGGGAATTATTGTCTGATGGTGGTGGCTGTCATCAGCCATGTCCGTCGTGGCTACGATTACATCATGCCACTGCTCACCACCACCATGCTTTAGCATGCATGATAACTATGAGTGTAGTAAAAATTACTAGTCACCGGCTTGTATGCTCAGTAAAGAACTAGAGTGCATGGTAATGAGTGATTAGAGCTTTGTGATTTACCTTTGTGGGAATTACTGCCCAATGGTGGTGGCTCTCATCAGCCACATCTATCATGGCTAAGATTCCACCAGGATGGCAGTTAATTACTAGCCACCGAAGTGGCACCACATGGCATCTTCTTCATGATTACCAGCCCGTCTGGGGGATTCCACCATGGTGGCTACAATTAATATGTACGGAACCCCGAGCTCCAACCACCATGGTGGCTTAAACTTTATGATATATATAAGATATGTGGCATTTGGCATTTTACTACGTTGCTTTGATCTGCTGCCCATGCTTTACTACTTTGCTCCACATGCTTTGCTACTTTGCTCCACACCCCTCTAGCTCTTTTTCGCCCCTACTCTACTTTGCTCCACACTCCCTCCTCTAACTCTCGTCACTCATCTGCTCCCCTACTCATCTGTTGCTCACCCACTCAACTTCAACATGCCTACTACCACCCCCCCTCCATGCTCTGCAATCCCAATGTTATCTTCCTTCTCATATAAGGTGATTCTGTTGCACTCACTTGGAGTAGAAATGCTAGCACTAGTGGAGACCCTTCGTTCCCATAGTCGATTCCCCACACATCTGAATGTCATCACCTTAGTTGACATGCTCACAGAGGACCTCTTTATGGTTGTGCTATATGGCCTCTCCCTAGATGTTGATGAAGGCCTCAGTATTTTCAAAGTAGAGTACTCTCGACTTGCTGAGGGGGGCGTAATCTGAGTCCTAACAATGTGCATGGTCATCGGCCTCTCCATCGCATGCTCCCTAAAAATTTTTAATGCAACAAGCTAGACTGGCAGAAAACTGAGTTGTACAAATTTCCTCTTGCTTAGACAAGGCTCTCAACAATGGCTGGATGTAATATTTTGGGCTCTCAACGATCTTTTGGCTCACTGGATGTAATGTTTTCATCTCTAAGGCATTTATGTAATCTCTTTGCTCAGTATAAGTTGATAATTTTTATATAACCTGTTATTAGACATAGATGTACATTGTAATATCTTTTGCTCAATTTTCACTCGATTAATTATACTTTTTTCATCATTTATATTTATTGCAACAAGGACTGAAATACCAAGAAAGAAGGACTATAATTTCCTTGGTTTATGACCAAAGTAGCGCTAAAATAACTCCAACAACCCCACCATTGTGGTTGCATGGAGAGACATCTAGAAAAATACAATTAATCTTTCATAAAATGCAATTTACGATATGGCCCTTGAGGGGTCCCCTCTAGGGGCAAGGGCCATATTGACATGCATTATACAATATCCAGGATGCCACTAAATAGAAACGGCATGTTGATATGGTCCTTGCCCCTCAAGGGCCATACCGTCAATTGCATTTTGCTTAGTTTCACAACATAATACATTTTTCTTAGTACACAAATATATAACTCAAAGAACCAACACAGTGGCTTTCATAGATCTCCTTCTGTTTGCCAGTGTGATGGTCATCATAGACCTCCTCCTGTAATAGGTAATGGATCTATAACTCCAAGAACCAACCTTGAATTTCGGGTGATGACAGGTCATCAGGCCAGAGATTGCGCTGACGATGCTTAGAATGATAGATTGTGTCTCATTATTACACCAAAAACCAGTGCGATGGTCCCTTCAACCCAACCTATGATTTGCATGGGTTGCGAGCAAAGATGTGGTAAAAGGCTGCATGATGACAGGTGGTTGCGCTGCGGCAGTGTTCAAAATGATAGATTGTCTAATTATTATGCCAAGAACTAGTGTGGTGGTCTCTCCAAGCCAATGTGATCAGGCAGCGTAGGCCAGAGACTACACTGCATGAAGTAGTGCAAAGATGCCATGTGTCAAGCTATACAGTGTTCTGAACTAATAGATTGTGCTTCATTATTATGCCAGTGACATCAGGAAAATTTTTGACGAGAGCGTGGGTCCACGTAAAAAATATTCACCTAGGAGCGCATCACGTCATGGCCCCAAAATGGCCCCAAAAATAGCTCCACGATTGGCTACACCCAAGCAAATGTTGACTCGACCATGACATTGTAACCCTTGTAAAGCTAAGAAAAACTCCTAATCTAGATCTCCTATCATCTGCATTACTTGCCCAATCACCATCTATGAATGCATAAATCTCAGGCTCTACATCAACCCTATAGTGCAATCCATATTCAAATCTATGCTTCACATATCTCATAAATTTGCCTGACAATGTCCAACTGTGACTTCTTGGGGGTAGTGCATGAATTGATTGACTACTCCGACTACATGTGACTGAGATCTAGTCTAGCAATCATGAGATACCACCATTTGCTTGTACATCTAAGTATCTATGATCTCATCACCCATATTTGTTGTCATGTTCACATTCGGATCCAAGGCATAGACATAGGCTTACATGTAACCATGCCATACTTAACCAAAATGTCTAATGCTTACTAACATGATAACATCCACGTGTCATTGCCTTCCCTGATGATTGAGCTATACCAAGGAAAAAGCACAACTCTCCAAGATCTTTCATCGCCTTCCCTGATTGCTGAGCTATACCAAGGAAAAAGCACAACTCTCTAAGATCTTTCATCTCAAACTCAACCTACAATTATGCTTTCACTTGCATCGTCAGAACTTTAATCAAGAGTGCCACTTCAAGGGTTCTATTTACTATGAGACTAACTGAAGCAGCTTCATGCTTTCTTCTTAGTTGTTATGAGATACAAAGAAATGCGGTTTTGTTGTGAATCATCAATGTATATCATATGAACTATTTATAATATAAACCTTTTTTCTCCAAAATGAGATCACCCCAGTTGAATCGATTGCTACACTTTTGGATGATGAACGTTGCCAAAATACAAGTCATGGATACACTAATATGGAGCATGCATGTGTTTCAAGAGTCAATTCTAGAAGAGGTTAAAAGAAGGATAATCACACTAAGTTGAAGTGCAACTATTGTGATAGATTGGGTCACTGTGAGGAATATTGGTACTCCAAGAGAAAAGGCACGAAGAAATGAAACAAGGAGGCTTAAAAAATTGAAGAACGGGCGCATGTAAGTTGTGACAAAGTTCTCAAATGATCTTAAATAAAACATTGTAATGCCAAAAATACCCCATAGGGCTTAGGCCATTGCAATTGATAATATCTCCAAGTCATGTCACATCGTAGTTTGTCATTGTTTGAGTCAACTGTGATTTTTTTAGACTAGCATGCCTTTGAAAACACTCACTTGCATTTGTGAGTTGTTATTTGGTATGAATGTTCAAAGTTTTTTGTTGATTTGTATGCAAGGCTATTGTTTTAGACCTCATGAGTCTATTGATGATATACAATAGTAAAAAAGGGAGCTCATTTTGGGGCCTTGTAAGAAATTCATGATTTCTTCTTTTTTCATTCGTCCAAATATGTGAAAGCAATAAAATACTTAATTAAATATGAACGATAACTATAAACATGTCAGAGGATTGAGGAATAAATATATTCTTCTATATACAACACTCATATCCATTTAGCTTTTGTATTCAATCATGCTCCTATAAGCCACTTCTTTCTTTGATCAATTTTGCAACCACTTGGGCGATCTGTTTAGCTTCTCTGTCTAGACTACACAATTAATCTCACCATAGATCCTTGTTTTTTAAACTCTCCAAATCTTATCGTCATCATCAACACTTTGCTTTATAAAAAGGTGATGAGATTGCAAAGCATTCAGGACAACGCTGCTTAGAAAATGGCAGCATGCAACCGCAACACTACAACACAACCCAACAAGAGACAACACCACCATCTTCATATTGATTTAGCAGAACAATATGCACTTCTTTCAAAACAACAATATGTAGGTGCCAAGAACATGATGAGAGAAAGGCTTACAACATATCAACTTATGGTGTGATGGAAGCATTTATCCAAAATGTCTACTCAAAAAATGTACTCTCCATTTTCTAATCTGACAACATTGTTAAAGTTTGTGGGTGATAGAATTAAAGGTATGCATTATGAGTCAATTTGAATTTTCACAAATGTATAAATGTTTGTACGATCAAGAGGTGAACACACGAATGTGATTGAAAGCGGGCACTGAAGGGTGCAAGTGGTGACTTTAGGAAGCACAATAAGTTTTTTTTTTGCTTTTTCTTTGAATGTAGCACAAAATGCTCAATATTGTTGTGTTAATGGCAATTGAGAAAACTCTTATGTGTGCGTACTTGTTTTAGAAAAAATTTGGGGCCTCAAAAGGAGAATGTTTATCCCAATGCCCTTCTAGTGATAGAAATGAAAGGTTTATTGCCAACTATCATTGCAAAAGTATGCTTGAGGGGGGGGAAATTAAACCATCAAATGTGACGTGCAATAATTCACAGATAGCAACAAAGTTGATGTGAACTTAATCCAAGAGGCTCTTGATGAGAGAGAGTTAGCAAGAAATATTACTCCTCTATTTTCAAAGTAGTATCATCAATTTTGAAAGATCAGAGGATCAATCTTGTGCTCCCACCAAAGCCTACAGAAGTGTGGAAGTTAAGAGATCTACTCAACCAACAAGTAGATGATTTTGTTGGGCATTGTTTGCATATTGAGGGATATATGAAGGTAACAAGGGAAGCACTTTTTATAATCTTTGGAACAAAATCTTTGTTGATCTTTAAGAATTACAAAGGAGAATGGTTGAATTTTGTGGTATCACATATGAAGAGTGCCAATGATGTCTCAAATTTGTTATAAAGCTAGATGAATGTGAATTGTCAAGGAGGAAAAAATTGAAAGAGTGACCATCACACTTATGAATACAACTCGCGATCCATCAATTACAAAAGCAAACTCAAAGCACTTTAGTGTGCGATCAGAGAAGCATATTTGGTGGCTAGTCTCATTTGAGGTAAGCACAAACTTGGACTTCAAATGGTTTTCCAAATTTATAATGTCTTGATGTCTAATTCTTAAACCAGGTACTCAAATAGACTTGCATTTTTTGATGGCAGGTTAAGAAAGAGGACAACCAAACTCTTAATTGGGTGTTCCACCACATAGAAATACTAGCAATCATCAAAAATCAAGTTCAAGGAGGGCATCTTCATGTCAAAGGAAAAGGTGATTTCCAAGTGGATTGGCATATGGAAGGGGACCTCAAGACCATCAAGAGCATGTTCTACTTAAGCAAAGGAGGCAATTCAAAATCTCCATGCCTTTACTGCAAGGAGCTAGCACATGTCATGGATCCTAAATAGTGGAGGAAAGCACCTTATAGGGATATTAAGATTGATCCAAAGTTCAAATCTGTCCTAGACATTCCTTTGTGCAATGTACATATGATATATGTGCACATTGCATGCTTTATGTTGAATCATTGAAAAGTTGGTTTATTTATATATTGAGTTTGCTTGGAAGATTCGACCATAAAATTAAAGGAAGGAGGAACTTAAAAGCATTGGAAAAACCATTGTCGAATATGGGTTTCCATGGAGGAGATATTCATATCACAACCGACCTTACTAAGTCAAACACATGTAGGATCCTCTGATCCACATCTCTCCTTGTGGATATCCTCAATCCACATCTCCACATCATGTAGTCCACATCCTAGGGTGGCTACTTTAATTCTTTCATATACCTTACCTTAGCCTCTAATTATGTGCTCATGGCACCACAATCTCAACCCACCCGCCTTTCTCCCTCTCCAATCTTTATTTAATCCAACTGTATCTATCTACAACAGGCTACATCACCTATTACATCTACTTTGCTACCCATCTAGCTCTAGGTTGCATGCACCCCTTTTACCCCCGCTCCCTCCCTTCCTCCCTCCCTCCCTCCCTCCCTCCCTAGAGCTAGATGGGTAGCAAAGTAGATGTAATAGGTGATGTAGCCTGTTGTAGATAGATACAGTTGGATTAAATAAAGATTGGAGAGGGAGAGAGGGGGGTGTGTTGAGATTGTGGTGCCATGAGCACATAATTAGAGGCTAAGGTAAGGTATATGAAAGAATTAAAGTAGCCACCCTAGGATGTGGACTACATGATGTGGAGATGTGGATTGAGGATATCCACAAGGAGAGATGTGGATCAGAGGATCCTACATGTGTTTGACTTAGTAAGGTCGGTTGTGATATGAATATCTCCTCCATGGAAATGTTTGTGTGCGTGTGTGTGTGACTATCTGGTGACAATTTTTTTTGCATGTAATGAACTATGCAAAGAATGCGATTTGGGAGGTAGGCCAAAACCCGGCCAAAACCCAAGCTCCCAAATTGCATTCTTTTGCACAAATCTCTCTCTCTCTCTCTCTCTCTCTCTCTCTCTCTCTCTCTCTCTCTCTCTCTCTCTCTCTCTCTCTCTCTCTCTCTCTCTCTCCCCCCCCCCAACCTTGCCCAAAAGAAGAAGAATAATTTTATGCCTATAGAACCGTACATCACCTTCTATATCTACTCTGCTACCCCCTCTAGCTCTAGGTTACACCACTTGTATAGCCCCCCTCCGCTCCCTCTCCACTTTTGGTTTTGTCCATTGTATCTATCTATAGTAGCGTGATGATCAAACTAGTTCATGCAACCAACCTCCATGAGTCTTTCTATCTAACTATGATGGCGTGATGCAGTGAGACCTTGAGACTGCTGATCACGATGTAGCCATTTTTGCTTAATCAGAGATTATCATTTCGTTTAATATATTCTATGTTGTCTTCCTTGTGAGTTTTTGTATTTTCTCAAGTGATTGAATAGTATTAGGATTCAATAGTTAGTATCATAGTAGGTTCCTACACGATGGAGATGAACTTCGAAGCAGTGAAGCTGGTGACATTTAGTGGAACTGATTTTCATGTAGGTGCAACTCTACCTCATGGAGAAAGGGTTGTGACCAATTGTTTCAGGAAGTGCAAAGGAGTTGGACAACTCTAGATTGTGGGAGAAACATGATAAAAGAGATATCGATATTATTGGTAGAGCATTGGGTGCAAAATATAGTCAACATCTTGACTTGACTTCAAGTGTTGCAGACAACTCACTTGTGATAGAAACTATGTTCAATGCCTATCTCAAGAACTCTAAGGTGATGTTGAAACAAGAGGTTTTTTAGTCTGAAAATGGATGAAATGTTTTTTTGGGTGAACATGTGAATAAGATGCAATCAATCTTAAATCAGCTTCTTGACTTAAAAGTTAAAGTAGAAAATAATGACATCAAAGCAGTCCTTTAACAAGGCTACCACTAGCATATGATCAAATTGCAAAGATTTTGCATTTAAATAGTGATTTGTCCCTATCAGAAATGATTGTGACTTTACTAGATGATGAGCATCGACAAAAAATTGATGGAAGCTTTAAAATGGACCGTGCCTCAATATCAAAGGTGGTAAAGAAGGACCTAAAATGTGGATACAATGGAAAGTTTGGGCACCATGAGAAATATTGTTATCGAAAATGAAAGGATATAGAAAAGAAAAACAAGGTGATGGAAAAAGCAAAAGATGTAGCACATGCAGTAGAATTCAACAGAGATATTGCAGGTTTGTGCAAGGTCAAAGGCATTGACTATGAAGAATATGCATTTTTAAGAGCTCAAATGGTAGCTAGGTCTTGAATAAAGATGTTGTTATAAGTCACCAAAAACACCCCATAGGGTTGAACCACATATCAGTTGTGATGTTGTGAGTCTTAGGTGTGTCGTCATCTTTAATAGAGGTAACCTGTAAATTTGAACTTTGATCAACTATTAGCATTTCCAAGTAGCATGCCTTTGTGTGTCCTCACTTGGTTTGTGAGATTATTTTTGGCATCTGTCTGGATTTACTTGTGTGTCTCAACTTGGATACAAGGTCTTTGTGTTTAGACCTTTATCAATTTGTGGACAGAAAAGTTTTCAATTGGTCTCTACCTAGATGTGAGTTTTGGAAGGGATCATGCGTGTCAATTGTTGATGCCACTCCATGTGTCTTTCTATTTTATTATGGTGGTGTGATGTAGTGAGAGCTTGTGAACTAATCATGATTTAGTCACTTTTCCTTAATAAGAGATTATCATTTGTTTTCATGCATTCTCTGTGGTCTTCCTTGTGAGCTTTTGCATTTCCTCAAGTGATTGAATATTCTTAGGATTCAACATATCTCTCTCTCTTTGTTTCTCTCAATCTCCAGTGACAAAAACTTTTGCATGTAATTAAATGTGCAAAAGAATGAGATTTGGGCGATTGGGCAGAACCAGACCTCCCAAATTGCATTCTCTCTCTCTCTCTCTCTCTCTCTCTTTCTTTATGTCTCTGAATCTCATGTGACAAAAAATTCTGCATGTAATGAAATGTGCAAAAGAATGGCATTTGGGAGGTTGGGCTGAACCGGACCTCCCAAATTGCTTTCTTTTGCACAAACAATTTTTAGCCTCTCTCTCTCTCTCTCTCTCTCTCTCTCTCTCTCTCTCTCTCTCTCTCTCTCTCTCTCTCTCTCTCTCTCTCTCTCTCTCCCTCCCTCTCTCTCTCTCTCTCTCTCTCTCTCTCTCTCTCTTTCTTTGTGTCTCTGAATCTCTAGTAATAATAAATTCTGCATGTAATGAAATGTGCAAAAGAATGGCATTTGGGAGGTTGGGCTAAACCGGACCTCCCAAATTGCTTTCTTCTGCACACACATTTTTGAGCCTCTCTCTCTCTCTCTCTCTCTCTCTCTCTCTCTCTCTCTCTCTCTCTCTCTCTCTCTCTCTCTCTCTTTCTCTCTCTTTCTCATGCCTCATTAAATTTTTTTTTTCACTACAATTGGTAGTAGACAGACAAGATGGAGATGAGGGGGGCCATGAATGAGGGTAGAGACTTGCAAGAGTGGGGAAATTGGAAGGAAGATCATGAAAGTAGGGTATGGGCATGGGGAATGCTTTTGATAAGGGCACGCGGATGAGGTTGAAGGTAGGGCATGGGGAGGGGGCACATGGAGGATGAGGACACATAGATGAGGTCAAAGGTAGGCTGTAGGAGGGGGTCAAGTGGATGCATTTTAGGGTTCATCTGGAACCCACAAAAGTATTCTAGACTAACCAAGAACTAAAATTGCAATGCATAATCATATACAAAATGCAGAATTACACATAGTATGGAGAATACATCATTGAAATGTCAATTAGAAACTCAAAACACTATTTGGATTTATAAAAGAATAGAGCAATAGATACAGAAGTAGTACTATCCATTCTGAAATGTGAAATGCTTACAATAGTAGATCAAAATCTCTCTCCACACTCATGCTTAGAACATCATGTTCTGGCTCTCATTCATTTCCAAGTGTGGATTGAAGAGGTACACTCAATAGATGGTGACCCTTCATATCGGTAAGCATTTAACTATGCCTAAATATATCTAAAATACTATTTGAATAATATCTGCCTATCATTAGAACACCTGGTGGAGAGGAATTTTGAAAAAATTCATGACCTAAACCCACCAAAATGTTTTCATCATAATATCTTAATGCTTTCCACATAAGCCCTCTTCATGATGTAAACATAACATCAATCCAAGACTATGATGGACATAGAATGAAGAGTCTGGTGCTATACCAAGATTCAAACTATTCCTACGCATAGCTACTTACACGGTTTACAAGAAAATATTATGAACCTAGTCTTATTAGATTCTATAGCAAAAATTGAAACTATTTACAAAATATAAACATATCCTGTGTATCTATTTCTGCATTTAAAAACACAGTTGGTGGACATTTGATAAAGGTAATACTATGTTGAAAAACACAATTGTGGTGATTTTTTTGAAAGAAGAAAATATATACTGATCTTAAAAGATTTTGTTGTTGCACACTACACAACATGTATCTGCACTTTAACTACTACTAGTTTTTTCTTTTCTTCTTGCAAAGGAATTGGCAAGATCTGCCTTTCTTTCCATCCTTCCCGATGATTCCACTTGACCTCTTGCATCCTTTGTTCTAACATATGACAAATTTTGCCCACTAGCATTGAGATTTTTTGTGCTGTAAATGATTGCAATCCAAATCTTCCTACTCATCATTAAACTATGTATGAACTATGAGCTCAGTCTGTACATCTCCTTCCTCATCTTTTTCATCTGCATTCTTTGTTTCTGCTCCCATTTTAGCAGCTGGTGCACTAATTGATGGCAGAACATCTTTAACAATGTTAACATCCATGTGTCATCACCTTCCCTGATGACTGAGATATACTAAGGAAAAAACACAACTCTCCAAGATCTTTCATCTCAAACTCATCCTCTACAATTGTGCTTTCACTTGAGTAATTAGCTACTACACATTATTGCCAGTAATTATTAAGTCATTAGCATACAAATGATGAGTACCTTATCATTCCACCATACCAATGCAAAGAGTAATGAATCTACTAGACACGCATATTAGCATAATTGTAATAGATATGAAGTAATCCATCTATGTCATTCTCATAGTGCCTGCTATAACCCATATGCTATCTTCCACAATCTTCATACACTATGCCATTTTTCTCATCCTCATAACCAATTGGTCATACAGACTCTCCTTGGTTCTCGATTGAAAATTTCAAAAGTGTTGTTGAAGAAAGAATTCTATAGCATGTGAATGTCTGAGGAAGAAACTTTGGGAGAACACCTGAATCACATGTGAGCAATCCTTCGTCAACTCGGTGATCTAGAATTTCATGTGGAGGATGAAGACACATTAGCAATGCTTTTGTCTAGGTTAACTCCAACTTTCAATGATATTGCAAAGATCTTATGAGTCAATAGTGAGATCACCCTGGCTGAATCGATTGCTACACTTTTGGATGATAAACGTTGCCAAAATACAACTCATGGGGATACACTAATATGGAGCATGCATGTGTTTCAGGAGTCAACTCTAGAAGAGGTAAAAACAAGGCTAACCAAGGGATAATCACACCAAGATGAAGTATAGCTATTGTAATATATTGGGTCACCGTGAGGAGTAATGCTACTCCAAGAGAAAAGACACAAAGAAATAAAACAAGGAGGCTTTAAAAATTGAAGAATGGGTGCATGCAAGTTGTGACAAAGTTCTCGGATGATCTTAAATAAAACATTGTAATGCCAAAAATAACCCATAGGGTTCAGGCCATTGCAATTGCTGATATATTCAAGTTGTGTCACATCGTATTTTGTCATTGTTTGAGTCAACTGTGATTTTTTTAGGATAGCATGCCTTTGAAAACACACTTGCATTTGTGAGTTGTTATTTGGTATGAATGTTCAAAGTTTGTTATCGATTTGTATGCAACGCTGTTTTTTTACACCTCATGAGTCTGTTGATGATATACAATAGTAAAAAAGGGAGCTCATTTGGGGCCTTGTAAGAAATTCATGATTTCTTCTTCCAAAACATGTGAAAATAATAAAATACTCAATTAAATATGTACGATAACTATAAACATGTCAGAGGATGAAGGAATAAATATATTTCTTCTATATTCAACACTCGTATCCATTGAGCTTTTGCATTCAATCATTATCCTATAAGCCACTTCTTTCTCTGATCGATTTCGCAGCCACTTGGGCGATTCGTTTAGCTTCTCTGTCTAGACTGCATAACTAATCTGGCCATATCCTTGTTTTTTAAACTTTCCAAATCTTACCGTCATCATCAAAACTTTGCTTTATAAAAAGGTGATGAGATTGCACAATCTTCATGTTGATTTAGTAGAACAATATGTGCTTCTATCAAAACAACAATTTGGAGGTGCCAAGAACATGAGGAGAGAAGGCTTACAGCATATAGACTTATGGTGTGATGGAAGAATTTATCCAAAATGTCTACTCATAAACTCTACTCCATTTTCTTATTTGACAACATTACTGAAGTTTGTGGATGACAGAAATAAAGGTATGCATTCATGAGTCAATTTGAAGTTGCACAAATGTACAAGTATTTGTACGAGCAAGAGGCGACCACAAAAATGCAATAGATAATCGAAAGCTCCAGATTGAAGTTGCACAAATGTATCAGGTCAATTTGAAGTTACACAAATGTATAAGTGTTTGTACGAGCAAGAGGTGACCACAAAAATCCAATTGATAAGCGAAAACTCCAGATTGAAAGAGCAACTACATAACAAAATTGATGAACATATTAAGACAAAGGAGAATTTGTGAAAAGTAAGAACGAATGCAGCTACATTGGGGGGATAGGCTTATAAATAGAAAAATTTGCAACATTGTCAAATTGAAAGCGGGCACTGAAGGGTGCAAGTGATCACTTCAGAAACCACAATAAGTTTTTTTTTTGGTTTTGCTATTTGAATGTAGCACAAAGAAAGAGTTCAATATTGTTGTGTTAATGGCGATTGAGAAAAATCTTATGTGTGAGTACTTGTTGTAGAAAAACTTTGGGGCCTCAAAAGGAGAATGTTTATCCCAATGCCCTTCTAGTGAAACAAATGAAAGGTTTATTACCAACTATCTTTGCAAAAAGTATGCTTGAGGGGGGGAAATTAAACCATCAAATGCGAAGTGCAATAATTCATAGACAGCAACAAAGTCGATGTGAACTTAATCCAAGAGGCTCTTGATGAGAGTAGAGTTAGCAAGAAATACTACTCCTCTATTTTCAAAGCAGTATCATCAACTTTGAAAGATCAAAGGATCAAACTTATGCTCCCAACAATGCCTATAGAAGTGTGGAAGTTAAGAGGTCTACTCACCCAACAAGTAGATGGTTTTATTGGGCATTGTTTGCATATTGAGGGAGATATGAAGGTAACAAGAGAAGCACTTTTTATAATCCTTAGAAAACATTTTTGTTGATCTTTAAAAATTATAAAGGAGAATGCATGAATTTTATGGTATCAAATTTGAAGAGTGCCAAGGACATCTCAAATTTGTTATAGAGCTAGATGAATGTGAATTGTCAAGGAGGAAAAGACTAAAGAGTGACCATCACACTTATGAATATAACTCTTAATTCATCAATTACAAAATCAAACTTAAAGCACTTCAATGTGCAATCAGAGAAGCATATTTGGTGGCTAGGCTCGTTTGACATAAGCATAAACTTGGACTTCAAATGGTTTTCCATATTTACAATGTCTCGATGTGTAATTCTTAAACCACATACTCAAATAGACTTGCATTTTTTAATGGCAGGTTAAGAAAGAGGACAAGCAAACTCTTGATTGGGTGTTCCACCACATAGAAATACTAGCAATCATCAAAAATCAAGTTCAAGGAGGGCATCTTCATGTGGAAAAGGTGATTTCAAGACCATCATGTGCATGTTCAATGTAAGCAGAAAGTAATAAGAAAGTCATACACAAAGCATAACAAAAATAATCTGGCAAAGAAAAGAATGATATTTTACCTTCATGTTCTTGTCATAGATAGAAATTAATAAGAAAGTAGTAGACAGAGCGTAACAAAAATAATCTAGCAAAGAAAAGGGTGATAGTTTACCTTCATGTTCTCGTCATCTTCCAAAACTTTGTCCTTCCATAGGTCAGTGCTTCTTTCTGTGATACTCTCTACTTTTTGTGCTCCTGTATCTTTGGCTATAGATTTATCTCTTTTTGTACCTACTTGAAGGGAGCTTGAAGGTCTCATCATTCATCCCCTCAAAATTTGTAGCTTCTTGAAAGCACATAGATAGTGCTTCCTTGGGGTCAAACTTATCTTCTAGTATCATCAAGTCATCACCATCAATACCAACATCATGGTCTAGACTACAAGCTAGATAAATTTTAGAATAGCATAATCTTCCCTCGGGTCAAAGAGGATGAGTAAGTTGGAGAATACTCTTGACCTTGAATAGTGAAGAAAGGAAGCACAGGAATAGCATGACTATAGGTTTCAAAATCAAGTCCTTCAATAGAGACTACTCCCTTGACCGTTTTTGACTTTATAGCGCAATAGTATCCAAAGTTGCATTTTCTTTACTCTCCTGCTCAAGATTTGTATCCTCCTCTTCTAATTCCTGTTTTTCTTCAATAATTTTCTTCTTCTTCAATATCGGCTACTCCTTGGGGATTTTCCTCAGCCTCTTCCTTGAGTAAAATGTAGGAATGTAGAAATAGAAAGACTTTCCTCCAACAGCCTCCCAGAGCCTGCATCTTTTGGGATGAATAATGCAATTTGCCTTGTGTGATTGGGGTAGGGAATCAAATCTTCTATTCACATAAATCCGAAGCTTTTGATCTTTTATCATATCCTTGACGTGAATATAAGCCTTGTCAGATATGACTAGCCTACCCTTCCTTGTAAGCTTCTAGAATTCTCTCATCTCATCTGCTAAAAGATCCATGTGCACCTCCAATATGGCAACATAGTCCAGATCTTTGTTCCACATCTTAGAGAATAGGTGGAAGTCATGTTGAGTATTGCATTTCTGAAGAAACTCAAAAGCATCAAATCATATGTCTCTTAGTTGTTCTTTCAAAGTCTTTCCCTTGAACTGGGTTGGCATTTTTGCAACTTGCATGTCCTTGATACCAGCCTCCTCCTTTCAATCTATCCTCTCCCTCTAGCCTATAGTTTCCTCTCTCTCATGGGGTGTACTTCTGAAATGCAATCTCCTCTTTGAAGAAGTTTGTGATTTTTGTGCTTCATCCCTGCTTCATCTTGCATCATAAAATTAAATAATTCATTCTCTCTCTCTCTCTCTCTCTCTTATATATATATATATATATATATGAAATGTTTGTGTGTGTGAATATATCTCATGACAAAAAAATCTGCATGTAATGAAATGTGCACAAGAATGCAATTTGGGAGGTTGGGAAAAACCCAACCTCCCAAATTGCATTCTTTTGCACAAACAGTTCTAGGTCTCTCTCTCTCTCTCTCTCTCTCTCTCTCTCTCTCTCTCTCTCTCTCTCTCTCTCTCTCTCTCTCTCTCTCTCTCCCTCTCCCTCTCCTCTCTCTCTCTCTCTCTCTCTCTCTCTCTCTCTCTCTCTCTCTCTCTCTCTCTCTCTCTCCATCACCTTGCCCAAAAGAAGAAAAAGAATTGTGTTCCTGTAGAACTGTACATCACCTTCTGCATCTACTCTACTACCCCCTCTACCTCTAGGTTGCACCACTTGTACACCCCCCCCCTCTCCCTCTCCATTTTTGCTTTTGTCCATTGTAACTATCTACAGTAGCATGATGATCGCACCAGTTGATGCAACCAACCTCCACGAGTCTTCCTATTTTACTATGATGGAGCGATGCAGTGAGACCTTGGACTGATCATGATGTAGCCATTTTTGCTTAATCAGAGATTTTCATTTCGTTTAATGCATTTTCTATTGTCTTCCTTATGAGTTTTTGTATTTTTTTGAGTGATTAAATAGTCTTAGGATTCAATAGTTGGTATTAGAGTAGGTTCGTACTTGATGGAGACATAGTTCGAAGCAATGAAGTTGTTGACATTTATTGGAACCAATTTTCATGCATGGCAACTGTCGGTGTGACTCTACCTCATGGAGAAAGGGTTGTGACCGATTGTTTCAGGAATTAAGAAGGAGTTGGACAACTCTACATAGTGGGAGAATCATAATTAAAGAGATCTTGGTATTATTGGTAGAGCATTGGGTGCAAAATATACTCAACATCTTGACTTGAATTCAAGTGCTGCAGACAACTCGCTTCAATAGAAATTGTAAGGTGATGTTGAAAAAAGAGGTTTTACAATACGAAAATGGATGAAACGGTTTTTTTGGGTGAACATTTGCATAAGATGCAATCAATCATTAATCGGCTTCTTGACTTAAAAGTTAAAGTAAAAAATAATGACATTAAAGCAGTCCTTCTAACAAGTCTACCACCCACATATGATAGAACTACAAAGATTTTGCATGTGAATAGTGAGCTGTCCCTATCAAAAATGATCATGACTTTATTGGATGATGAGTGTCGACAAAAAATGGATGGAAGCTTTGAAATGGATCATCTCTCTATATCAAAGACATCTCCCAAAAAGGACAAGGTGGTAAAGAAGGACCTAAAATGTGAATACTGTGGAAAGTTTGGGTACTGTGGGGAATATTGTTATCACAAATGAAAGGATATAGAAAAGAAAAACAAGCTGAGGGAAAAAGCAAAAGATGCAGCACATGTAGTAGAATTCAACGGAGATAGCAAGTCTGTGCAAGGTCGAAGGCATTGAATATGAAGAATATGCATTTTAGAGAGCTCAAATGGTAGCTAGGTCTTGAATAAAGATGTTTTTATAACTCACCAAAAACACCCCATAGGGTTGAGGCACAGATTAGTTGATGTTGTGAGTCTTAGGTGAGTTGTCATCTTTAATAGAGGTTCGTAAATTTGAACTTTGATCAATTTTGTTAGCATTTCCAAGAAGCGTGCCTTTGTGTGTCCTCACTTGGTTTGTAAGATTCTTTTGAGTGTCTGTCTGGATTTACTTATGTGTCTCAACTTGGATACAAGGTCTTTCTGTTTAGACCTTCGTCAATTTGTGGATAGAAAAGTTTTCAGTTGGTCTCTACTCTCCGTTTGAGGGGGGTGTTGGGTGCAAACGTTGATTATGTTCAGGGAGGTTGGTTGCTGATATGCCAAGTGTCATATTGCTATTGCATGAGATGGTGGTGTAGCTATGGCCTTAGCTTTTCCTATGCCATGATATTCTACCCTAGATATGGTGTGAGTTCTGGAAGGGATCCTGCCATGATGATCGTGTCAATTGATGCCACTCCATGAGTCTTTCTATTTTACTGTGATGGTGTGATGTAATGAGACCTTGCAACTGATCATTATTTATTCTCTATGGTCTTCCTTGATGCCACTCCATGAGTCATTCTATTTTACTGCAATGGTGTGATGTAATGAGACCTTGTGAGACTGATCATTATTTATTCTCTATGGTCTTCCTTGTGAGCTTTTGTATTTCCTAGATGATTGAATAGTCTCAAGATTCAACATATCTCTCTCACTTTGTTTCTCTCAATCTCTAGTGACAAAAAAATTTGCATGTAATGAAATGTGCAAAAGAATACGATTTGGGAGGTTGGGTAGAACCAGACCTCCCAAATTGCATTCTTCTGTACAAATATTTCTAAGTCTCTCTCTCTCTCTCTCTCTCTCTCTCTCTCTCTCTTGGTGTGTGTCTTTGAATCTCTAATGACACAAAATTTTGCATGTAATGAAATGTGAAAAAGAATGCCATTTGGGAGGTTGGGTAGAACTAGACCTCCCAAATTTCATTCTTTTGCACAAACATTCTTTAGCCTCTCTCTCTCTCTCTCTCTCTCTCTCTCTCATGCCTTATTAATTTTATTTTTTCACTAACGAGTGGTAGTAGATGGACGGGATGGAGACGAGGAGGGCCATGGAAGAGGGCAAAGACTTGCAAGAGCGGGGAAATTAGAAGGAAGATCGTTGAAGGTAGGGTACAGGCATGGGGAATGTATTTGATAAGGGCACGTGGATGAGGTTGAAGGTAGGGCGTGGGGAGGGGGCACATGGTGGATGAGGACACAAAGATGAGATCAAAGGTAGGCTGTAGGAGGGGGTCACGTGGATGTGTTTTGGGGTTCATCTGGAACCCACAAAAGTATTCCAAACTAACCAGAAACTTAAAGTGCAATGTAGACTAACCAAAAACTTAAAGTGCAACAACTCATATATGGAATGCAAAATTGTAGATAGTGCAGAGAATACACCATTGAAATGTCAATCAGAAACTCACAACACTATTCAAAGAATAGATTAATAGGTGAGTAGTACTATCCATTCCAAAATGTTAAATGCTTACAATAGTAGATCAAAATCTCTCTCCACATTCATGCTCAAAACATCATGTTTCGGCTCTCATACATTTCCAAGCATGAATTGAAGAGGTACACTCGATAGGTGGTGACCCTTCATATCTGTAAGCATTTAACTATGCCTAAATATATCTAAAATACTATTCCAATAATATCTGCTTATCACTGGCACACATGGTGGATAGGAATTTTGGAAAAAATTATGACCTAAACCCACCAAAATGTTTTCATCAGAATATCTTAATGCTTTCCACATAAGCCCTCTCCATGATGTAAACCTCACATCAATCAAAGACTATGGTAGACATAGAATGAATGTTAGGAAATGGAGTCAAGATGAGTCAGTTTTGTGTGTTGTAGTGAATTCTAGTGTGAGTTCTAGTCTAGTGTGTCCTATGGATGCCGCATGTTACATTAGGAGTTATCCCATATGCATTGGTGTTCATATGTGTGTGCGTGCGCTCTATATAAGGGTTGTACTTGTCTAGTGTTAAATCAATCAAGTATCAACCCGACAAGCTCTTTGGTCTACATGTGAATACTTTCATTTTGTTCATTTCTCTTGCTATTTCATTTCCATTTAATTATGTCTCTCTTTGAGTATTATTATCTCTCTCCCTAGCCTACCCTCTCTCTCTCTCCCTCTCCACCATGCACCTTCATGTGGTATCAGAGCCTCCTTTCCTACTTTTCCCTTTTCCATGCTTAATCTAGAGGATGAGGGAATCCTGCAAATGGAAGCCATCCTCTCCTCCATGATTGAGCTCCCTTCCACTCCTTTCTCCCCATCTTGTTCTCTTCTCGTAGCTTAGCCTCACCTTTGGAAGCTATGGAGTTTGGTTTGTTGCCCACAAAGGACTCGGTCATCATTCTTGTGGGCGTTAGTGGGTGTCTTCATAGAGGAAAAAGACATCTCGTTTTTGCTCAAAAATAGCCCCTTTTTTGCTCAAAAATAGCTCGTTTTTGCTGTTTTGGGGGCATTTTTGTGAAGGAAATAGTTGCTTAATGTTGTGGAGATGTTTCTACTATTCATTGCCCTAAAAATGCCCTCATTTGGAGCCCATTTTTTAATAAATGGACTACTTGAAGAGAGCTGCTGCTACGTCGACATTGGTGTTATTATTCGTGCTCATTCTGCCCTCGGATGCATGCCCAAACCTGTTGCTAAGTCCCATATGGACTACCCATTTGCTGTGTCATTTGAAGCTGCCCTTTGCCTTTGGTTGAAGTACCACTTGTAGCTTCCTACTGCCTTGATTGGTGCCCTCGATTGTTTCTCTATCTGCCACTTTAGCCCATGGGATTTCTACCTGTGGGAGCTACTAGTTCACTACTTCACTACCTTAGATTGATTTGATACCATGGAGCCTCGCCCTTGTGAAGAATTCATATCATCTAGGGAGAAAGCATTGGCTCATATCGGTATGAGTTTGGATAACAAATTACTTCATCACTTTGACCCCACTGCTTTAGCTATGGAAATCAAAGCCAAGTTTCAAAATCCAAGCCTGACTTTTGAAAAGGTTCCAATGGAAGAAGAGGGTTCAAATGCATCCTATCTATGTTCACTGGATGATCATCCCTCTAGCAATACCAACATTGCTTTGCAAATTCATGTGCATCATTGGTAACTGTTGGCCACTAAAAACCCACTTGAAAGACCTTCTTCATTGTAATTTCTCCTATAAAATGGCCACCAGATACTCGTGGATGTGCCTCTATTACTACTGATCTACTCCTTGGCAATACACACTGGCAATTTCTACAAATCATTAGCTCTTCAATGCCATCCTCTTCCTATGAATCCAAGGACATTTCTTTAAGGAAAACCCCATCTGTCAAAAATTGTATCATGTTATCATACTAATACATGCCTTGAATGGGTTCTACTGCAAACAAATCTGCATCCGGTAAATCATCTTATATGCCTTCCGATGGTACTTCTCTCGATTCCAACCTACTCAGGTAGTCTGCCACCAAGTGTTGGCTTTCTAGTGTATGCATCCCCATGTAGTCAGATTCTTGCAAGAGAAGGATCCATCATGCCAATCTCTCCATTGGTTGTACTTTGTTTACCAATTACAACAATCCCTGATGATATGCATGGAATACAATCTTGTTTCCCAATAAGTAATGATGGAAATTCCTCAGAGAGTAAATCATTCCAAGGCCTTCTCTCTCCATGGTTGAATAGTTCCTTTTTGCACTATGGATGTCCGGCTTGCATAATACAATGGCTAATACCAACCTTTGCATCGTTATTGCATCAATACTGTGCCATTGATAGCAATTTCCAATGCATCCACAAATACATGGAAGTCCAAACTCCAATCCAGTGGCTATAGTACTAGGGCAACTTCGGAACACTTTCTTCTATTCTGGCCCCCAAATAAATGGAGCGTCCTTATTTGTTAACTTGGTGAAAGGCTGGTAGACATACAACAAATACTGCAGAAATCGGTTGTACCACTTCACTTGACCCACAAACCTTTGTAACTCCTTAACATTCCGAGGAACCTTGGCCTTTTGGATGGCTTCCACTTTCTGGGGATCAATTGCCATTCCTTCCTCTGAAATTATGTTACCTAGTAACACTCCTCTCTTCACTGCTGCAAATGCACACTTTGCTAGGTTCAAGCTCAACTTGGCGCTTCTACACTTCTCAATGCACAACTATAAAATTGATATAGATGCTCATTTTTCCTTCCAAACACACTGAAGTCATCGAGGAACACCCACATGAATGCAATCAAATATGGTTCAAAGACCTTCTGTATCCATGACTGGAATATTGGTGGTGCATTCTTCAATCCAAATGTCATAACATTGTTGGCATACACTCCCCATTCTATGACAAATGCCATTGTATCCTTATCTTCCTCAGCCATTTGTATCTGATTGTGCCATCCATAAAACTATACGTTTCTTGCCTTGCCATTTGTATCTGATTGTACCCGGCTAAAGCCATTTGTATCTGATTGTACCCGGCTAAAGCCATCCATAAAACTATACGTTTCTTGCCTTGCCACCTCATCTAGCAGCGTATCATAGAAAGGCAAAGGAAATGGATCCATGATCATTGTTGTATTCATCTTCTTGTAATCTACACAAATCAGGAGCTTCCCATTTTTCTTTGGCACAATTACAATTGGTGATAGCCATGTTACTTTATCTGTCAGATAAATCACCCTCAGTAGCTTAACTATGTCCTTTTTCACCTGCTTTGTAAAATATAGGTTCATCTGATACCGCTCCTGAATTATGGTCTTGGCGTCTCTTCAGGTTAATATGGTGAACACTGAGAGCCAGATCTACTTCCCTCATGTTCGTATATCCCCATGCAAACACATCCTTATATTCTTGCAACAACTCCACCAATTCTTTTCTGAATGCTCTAGTAGTGAATACACTCACCTTGACTAGTTTCGACTCTTCCTCCATTTCCAGATTGAACTCTTTCAAGTCATCTTCTTTCACCCTTGATGAGCATGAACTCTCAACACCTTGTGCCTTGGCCTGGCTTTTTGGCTTTCCTGTCTCATAGCCTTTGTCTGCTTCTCTTGCAAGCCATGGTGAGCAGCATGTTGCCATTGATGCCATGGCCACGATCAGTAAAGAATAGACCTAGAGAAGCTAGCTGGTGAGGCAAGCAAAGAATAGAAGACAACTTACTTGAAAGAAGACAATGACAAACCAAAGTTTGTGCAAGGTCACGTCGAGGTGCATGTGGGATATAGAGCATTTGTAGGGCAGGGGCAAGTTGGAGGTATTGAATCTTCCAAGATTTGATGGGCGGGAGGTATGAAAATTCGAAATCCACAGAAGTAGCAAGATTTTAGCTATCAGTTTTTTCCCCCTCTAGCGACACACGTCAGTAGACTTGGATTTCCCAAACAAGTGCAATGTGGCCTAAAATACTTCAAAACATAAATAGGCCAAAGGGCACGCTATCGGGTTTGATGCCATGTATAATTAAATGCAATGACCCTTGGCATTCTTATGAGCCATATAGCAAGCAAGTGCATGGAAAAAGAAACAATTCAAAAGTGTAAATAGTGTTGGATTTATTAAAATATCTTTGTACATGCACAAATTGCACTTTTCCAACTTCTTCCATTGTAGGGTGAATCTAGATACCAATACCAACAACTATCAATGTTTTAAGACCACCATGCACTAGTCCTAATAGTTTGGATTTCAAATTTTCAATCCATTTTGGTTTTCAATAAATCAAAAAAAAGTTATGGAGCATACCCTCAAATGGGTATGCATCACTTTAGCACAACATTGGAGGCCCGTTAACCCATGCATAATGATCTCATTTAGGTGTGTCCTTGACTTGAGAAGAAGGTCATGTAGTGTACTTTAGAATGATTACTTGGTTGCATGTATGTATAGAACAAAATTTTGATGGTTTTGGATAAATTGCTATATCCTATAGTCTTCAAGATGCATGCTTCACATGCAACATAGCACTTATAATGCTTAAACGATCTCGTTCCAAATCCTTATTCCATAATTTTTTGCTCTCATGTTCAAGTTGGAATGTGTACTACAACTTGAAGACAAAGTTTGCTAAATTTCGTTGAGCAATGCATAAGTTATGGGTCATGCAAGATACCCATATACAGAAAAGTCCCTAAACCTCACAAAAAATGGCTACACCCAAGCAAACAATGACCCGGTCCTCAAAGAATAAGCCCAGTGTTGCATTGTCTTCTACTGAGGCTGAATACAGAGGGGTAGCAGTCTCGACATGTGAGGCCCTCTAGTTATGTAGTCTGCTAGCACAAATTGGCCATGATGTGGTGGATTCGATTACTCTTTATTGTGATAATATTAGTAGCTACCAGCATCATGCTAGCTAATAATCCAGTGTTTCATGCTCATACAAGACACATAGAGGTCCACTACCATTTCATTTGAGAGAAGATCCTCAATGGAGAGGTAGACTTGTAACATGTGTCTACCAAGGAGCACATTGCACTATGCATACATATTCACAAAGGCATTTCCCCGTGAGAAGTTTGACTACTTCCACCAATGTTGAGATGTCAGGAGACACATGTCTCTATCTGTTAGACAGAACACACCGGTTATCAATAAGCAAGACATGAAGTTTATCTTATCCTGCATTTTAATGCAGTTGTGCTATTGTTCTTAGTGCCCACATATATATGGCATACTTAGTCTATGTTGTATTTTGAGATGCTCACTAAAAGAACAAGAGAGCTTCCCTCTCTCTTGTTGTGTGTATGCTACATGATTCATGTCATTTTTGTAATATAACTAACACACTAGCTAAAGTAAGTACTAAAATGTAATGACACTAATAAATTCTCTAAAACATATATTAAAAATGTTCAAAGACTATGGAATAAGTTCTAAGAGACATACGTATGATCAAACAAAACTTACACAACGAAGGGTTGAGCCATTTACATGTGAAATGTGCATGCTTAGAAAGAAACTTATTACTTGCCAAAGTATTGAACAATCCCGCACAAATGCCTTGCAAATTGCACTTATGCCATAACCTTGCTTATCTAATCACTCTAAAGGAAAAGGAACCACATATTGACCTCCATGTGTGAAGGCAATTTTTTCACAAACGAGTCTACTTTTGGAGAGTTCTCTCTACTTTTGCATGCCCATTCTCATCTATAGTGACATGTCAAGCTCATCCCATTCCTCATCCTCACACGTTAAGCTCTCGTGCAAATGCCTTTCTTTTGGCCCTGCCCTACAAGTGTCTAAGGGATGGACAGATTAGCTTTTTGCTAATCAGGTCGATCCCACTTCTTTCAATTTAAGTTTTGGTTTAGTAGTTGTTTGAAGCTTTATAATATGCTCCTAATGTGTTCTTAGGGTCAAGCTTTTGTCCTCTTATGAAGATCCTAAGTCCTTTTGTCTTTTGTTGGGTATTTCTCTCTAGAGATGGAGGCTCTCTTTGTCTCTTGTATGACTCCACTCTTGCTAAAATAGTCACATCCCAACTCATACACACACCTCTTTCACGTCTTTTCTCGCCTCTTTCACTCATCTACCTAGATAAAAGATCCTAGAGCGGCTCAAAAGGAAACAACATGACAAGCCAAGGTGAAAGACAAGCCATACCATTCCATTAGAGGGTGCTTTCTTAAATAGGCAAGTACAAGATCAACATCATCTTTTCAAAGTACAAAAGTACACAAGTCATAGTCCATCGATGCAATCTACTCTCCCAATGAGATAATTTCTCTCAATACCACTCTTCTCACATCACTCTACTACTCTATAGCACCACATTTAACACCCCACTTTTTATCAAGCTACTTTACACTTACACTTATAATGACATTTGGAAAGCCAAGGCTTTGATGGGATCCTCACCACTAATGTTCCTCATCCTCACAAGTTTAGCTCTCATGCAAATCCCTTCCTTTTTCTCTATAATAGACTCTCTTGTTGTGACGATAGATCATCCACAAATGTGGAGTTGGTCAAAGTCGAAGTCTTGGTCGTGGTCTTGTTGGAGTTCTCGGAAGAGCGCAACGACCTCGAGCATCGTAGGTCTCTTCCAAGGACGTTCCTCCACACATCTGCAAGCAACGCAAAGGTAACTCATCATCTCTCGTGCCCTTTGAGTGTGGTCGGTCGCGGAGGACATGAGAGAACCACTGGTAAGCATGGAACGGTCGAGAACATGGGAAGGGTATCCTTGTTGGAGATGGCGCTTCACCCAACCAACAAGGTCAGTGCCACCTTCCTCTTCGTGAGCGTAAGAATTACCATTACCACTGTCACTAGTCCCACTTCCACTTCCACTTCCAGCTCCGTTGTGAGCAGAAGTAGGTGTTTCCTGCGGAAGGAGCCAGGAGGAGGAGGAGGAGGAGGAGGAAGAGGACCAAGTCGGGCGTCTGCCAGTGACCAGCTCCAGCAGAAGCACGCCGAAGCTGTAGACATCCCCCTTGGTGGAGCAGCGGAAGCTGTGGCAGTACTCGGGGGGAACGTAGCCTGGCGTTCCCACCAGAGCAGTCACACTGAGATGGGTATCCGAAGCGCTCATCAGTCGCGCCATCCCAAAATCAGACACTCGAGCCTCCAGTGTATCGTCCAGTAGCACGTTGCTCGACTTGAGATCTCGATGAATTATGTGTGGAATGCAGCTATGGTGCAAGAAGCACAGCCCCCTCGCTGTCCCCATAGCTATCCTCTTCCTCGTCTCCCAGCTCAAGGCGCTGCTCGCCATCCCGGCCTCTCTTGCACCTTTCATGTCGTGTAGCCTCTTCTCCAAGCTGCCTCCTTCCATGTATTCGTATACCAGTAGCCTTTCCTCTCCCACCTTGCAGTACCCCAGCAATGGAGCCAAATTGCGGTGCTTGATCTTGCCTATGGTCTCCATCTCGGCCATGAACTCCCGATCCCCCTGCCCGACCATGCGATCAGTGAGCTTTTTCACCGCTACCACCGAGCCGTCTTCCAGTTTGGCTTTGTAAACCTCGCCGAATCCCCCACGACCCACTATCGCCTCCGCGCTGAAACCGTTCGTGGCTTCCAGCAGGTGGGCGAACGTCAGCTTCCTCAAGGGCTTCTCGAAAGTGGCGACGTTGATGCTCAGTGGATCACTAGCTCCCGAGATGTTCCAGCTTCCGCTGCCGCTCATGGGTAGAGCCTCCATGTAGTGATCCGTCATGTGCTGCCTCATGCGGCTGCGGCTGTCCACCAGACACGCCACCAGCCCGCACACGCTGGCGGTGGCGACAAATGTTCCCAAGGCAATCATCCCAATGGTAACGCTGGACCAGCCTTTGGAACTGCGTACGGTGGGAGAGGCACTAGTAGAGGCGGTGGACAGAGGCGAAGCACAGGGCAGCAATGGCGGTCCACAGAGGTCCAGGTTGTTGTCGTAGGAAGCCGCAGGGAATGTGGAGAGGGTGCCAGAGGAAGGAATGACGCCGGAGAGATTGTTATAGGAGAGATCGAGCTGGTTGAGGAGGCCCAGATTGGAAAGAGAGTCGGGAATCGGTCCTTGCAGTTCGTTGTGAGCCAAATTCAAGATCGTCATCTTGAGCAAATTCGACAAACTGGAGGGGATGCCGCCTGATAGCTTGTTGTTTGACAAGCACAGCACTTGGAGCCAAGCCATGGTGCCCAATTCATCTGGTATTTTGCCCACAAGCCCATTGTAAGAAAGGTCAAGGTACTCCAGCGTCCCTGCAGTTGGGAAGAAATAAGGATAGATTGAACGGTAGAGGCGCGTGACGTTGCATTGTTGCACAAGCGGCAATCGGGATAGCCTGGCGTCTCGTATTCCCGCAAATTCCAACAGACCTCCCAATCCCTTGCATCCATGCCCTATATTCTTCAGAAACGCAAACTGGGTGCCCTCCAGAGTGCCTCGAGTCACTTTCCCCGACTGTCTAGCGATCTCACGAGGAATGTATCCGACCAGAAGGTTGCTGTTCAGATCTAACCATATCAATTTCGTGCAGTTTCCAAGCGTCGCCGGAATGCCTCCAGACAGAGAATTGTTGGCGAGCTGCAGCATGCTGAGATTTGGCATCGAGCCGAGCTCAGGAGGAATACCACCGCTTATGATGTTGCTGGAGAGAGAGAGCCATTCCAAGTTGCTGCAATTGGCCATAGCGGTTGGAATAGGGCCACTCAAGATGTTGATGTTCAATACCACTTTCCTCAACTGAGCTGCTTGGCAAAGATTGGGTGGGATTTCACCCTCGAGTAAGTTTCCCCAAATCACCAGCTCCTCGAGGTTGGGAAGAGAAGCGAGCGATGAAGGAAGAGTCCCTCCCAAGTAGTTGCAACTAAGATCTATGGTCACTAGGCTCGTGCAATTTCCAATTCCCATGGGAATAGGGCCAGACAAACCATTATCCGACAAGAGCATTTCTCTGAAGAGAGGTCCTCCAGGACACAAATAATTCTGATCTGGGAAGCTTCCGGACAGATTATTTGCGCTCAAATCCAACGTCGCCAGGTAGCTGCAATTGGAAAGAGAAGTGGGCATAGGACCCGTTAGGCCGTTGAAGCGCATTATCAAGGTTCGGATGGAGATCAAATTACTGACTAGGCCGTCGGGGAAGCTTCCTGTGAGAAAATTGTTAGCGAGATTGAGGTACTGAAGTGATGAACAGTTTGAGAAAGATGCAGGAATGGTACCTAGGATCTGGTTGAAAGACAGATCCAATTCCTGCAATGCATTGCAGGAGTCGCCTAGCTCAGCAGGAATAGATCCTGTGATATTGTTCCCCGAAAGATACAACCTCTGAAGACGAGTCAGATTTCCGACGGTTGATGGCAAGCTGCCGATCACATTGTTGTAAGATAAGTTGAGGAATTGAAGGTTGGTGCAATCGCCGAGGGAGGAAGGAATCTCTCCAGTGAAAAGATTAGTGGAGAGATCCAGCCACAACAGATTGGTACAAGCTCCAACCTCCACTAAAGGCCCAGAGAACCTGTTGAAAGAAAGGTCCAGAAAGCGGAGGTTCTGTGTGGTTGGGCAATCCGGAGCGCCGCTGCTGAACGTAGTGCAGGGAAACAAATCCGAAGGCAGCATCCCATCAAGGTCATTGTGAGAGAGGTCCAAGTGTTGCAGAGTTTGACATTGTCCGATGCCGAAGGGGAGGCTGCCAGAGAGACTGTTATGTGAGAGATCCAGCCAAAGCAAGCTGCCACAGTTGGGGAACATGTCGCCGGGGAGGCTTCCGGAGTAGTTGTTATGCGAGAGGTCCAGCCATTGGAGCACGCTGGCATTCCAGATATTGGAGGGTAAGGTTCCTGACAAGAGATTGCGCGACAAGTTGAGGTACGCTAGAACCTTGCAGTCTTGAAGGAACTGCGTGGAACCCATTCCCGTGATGTTGTTGGAGGAGAGATCCAGAACGGTGAGCATGCAGGCAATGTTGGAACCAGCTGGATCGCCATTGACAATTTGCAAGCTACCATAGAAGGCATTTCCAGAGAAGTGCATTTCTTGCAATTTGTCGAGAGGAGCCAAGGCAGGAGTGGGTACCTGGGCGACGAGCCCACAGTCGGTGAGATTGACGACACGAGCATTGGCACAGGTGATGCCGAACCAGAGGCAACTGTTGGAGGAAAGGTGGACGTTCCAGCCATGGAGAGAGTGGAGAGGGTCTTGTTGGATTTGTTGCTTGAAGCTGAGAAGAGCCTGGGTGTCTGAGGGGAGGAGGCTGGGGGTGGCAGCAGAAGCAATAAGGGAGGATGGGGGATGGTGAGCAGCTACAAGGGGAGGAGAAGAAGCAGCTGGGTGCTGGAGAAGAAGCATGGAGATGAGGAACAACTGCAAGGCGATGATGAAGGAGGAGGAGCAGGTGGCCATTTGAGAAGAGGTGCAGAGCGAGAGGAGGAGGAGATGAACGAGAGTGAAGGGCAGCAAGCAAACACGTAATTATGTATTACTTAATTCTACGCAAGCGAAGTCCGTTGCCAGATCGAGGGAATCAATCACGTAGCGGACATTGGATGGCTTTGTTGACCCGAAAGCAAGGATGCTGGCAGGAATCTAGAGGAGACGGGGCGACTCGGAAGGGTGGCACGACCTTCTAAAAGTCGCCTGGCCTGCTTGCTGCCTCTCCCTGGACCCTCATCCCTATCAACTTTCCTCATCTGTTCAGGTTCCTACGTACATGCACGTCCCCTTTGACCTTTTGCCACCTCTTTTTTGGCATTTTCAAGCGTGCCCCAAGAAATCGTACCTTTCTCCCCTCGGGCGAACAATTTTCATAGACTACCAGTAACGAGACATAGATCTTGTTCTTTTGCACAAAATGAGAAATATACATTAAAAAAGGAAATTGCAGCTTGATGAGCTTATGCACCTCCTAAGGCGCAGCACACAAAGCTCTCATTGCAAGGGGAAACCAGCCAAGATCCATTAGCAAAGTAGCCCGCTACATCTAGAATAACCACCCAGACTTGAGTACAAAAAGGTAACGGGATGAATACATGCCTTAATACAACACCATTGCATATTCCACACTTGTTGAATTACCTCTTACCACTGCTCGAACACATTCACAAGTCCCTACGAGTCCATTAGTCGACCTTTAAGGCCATCTTCCACAAGAAAGCAACATGAATCTGAATCTGGGAAAACCACGTCTAAAGGTTCCGCCAAATCCCCCTAACAAAGTAGCAACCCTAAAAGATATGAAAATGAGTTTCTAAATTTAATGTACAAAAGGGTTAGAGCAGGGAAATAGATTTCCATTTCCCTATCTTCTCCCTAATCAAGAATATTTTAATAACAAAAGCAAAAAATTTAACCTATGTGAAGGAGTAGAATAACCAATAGGCCCAAACACTTGGAATCATAAGGGGCATGCTTTCTCCAATGAAATTGGGCTGATCTTGGAATATTAGTCAAAGCACCAAGAGCGAGAAAGTCGCGAAGCCTCCTTACATATGGAATTAACCCAACCCCGCAAATCTAGTAGCCAAATAATCAAAAGACTTGTAGGGCCAACCTGAGCAAAGCCAACCCAAAGTTACTACAATGAAATTCCTCTCTGAAAGTGAGATTCTAAAATGAGCAAATAAATTAGCTATGAGACGATAGGAATGCATATGTGGATTCCAAATGTCAACCCACATACATATGTCCTATAATGCAAATGTTTAGCAAGACAAGGATTAATTTGTACTAGAGCAACCTTACTGGGAAATGGACATGTATTTAGCAAACATTCATACTTGCCATTCCAATCTCGCTGAGCTCCCCGCTAATATACACCACCAACACTCTACCTCCACATTGGAATGAGTTTATTAAGAGCCTCCAATTGCTTGATGCACATTGGGGAGTCCGTAATAGAAATTCTTGCCACTTTACCCTACCATGAGAGAAGCCCAAAACACCTACCGGTTCAATGCAGAAGTGAGCTAGGGCAACCCATGATTGAGCTGAGTGCAATCGGAAAAGCCATCTACAACACAACCACTCACACTTACCCTTGAAAGGCTCAATATCCAATCCTTTGCTGTCTTTGGAGTAGTGGCAAAATCCAACGGAAACGCATGCCATTGATTTTTCCAGAGAACACTCCTAGAAAGGCGGTCCACTTCCGAGAAGTTACTTTGGGGGACACACTGTTGAAATTATCATTCCAACAAATTTAAAATCAATAGTAAGCAAAATGTACTGCAAGAACATGGACAAGGATCACACGTATATCCACATATACCTTGAAAGATTATATTTGCCATCTATCATTCCAAGAATGATGAATAATACTAGGAAAATTAGAACATTTAAGATTCTAGACATCTTTGAAATTTTCTTGCATTATAGACGACCCAAATCCAATACATTAAAGCATAACCACAGCATAGAATTCTAAAGACACATCAACTAATGGTAAACTCCATGTGAAGTAGTGTAACTTGATGTCAGAATTCCCGTTGGAGTAGTAGTAAGCAATGTTCTATCTTTGAGCACCCATATGACAAGGACCAAAGGGCTAAAACTAAGTTAAAATGAAACTCCTTGATAGAATTTGCATGATGGTCCAAATAGGACTCGAGTCTTCTAAGCCCATCAAGAGTTGGATTGCAATGGTGAATACTAATGTTTATGTGACCACAACAGTCCCCATGGGATCTTCGTTTTACTCCAACAAAGGTTCAACTTAGGATTTCAATGGGGCTTGCCTAGGGCTAAATTGTGGGTCGGCCTAGTTTAAGGCCAACTACGTTTGGCTCCCTAGTCAACTAGCTAGTTGCCAAAACATAGAGTCAACCAATTTTAAAGGGGGTGTGCTTGGAGTGCCCACTCAATATGTTTTATGTCACTACCCTCGTTAAAAATCTAGGGTATAGGGGGACAAGGTCTATAGAATATGCATGAAACTCCTATAAAATTCTTAATATGCCAGGGGAACCTGCTCCACATTAGTGTAAGTCATGTCCTTTATGATTTCTTCATGCTTCTCTTCGTACATTGATATAGTGAACAACCTTGCTCATCATCTATGTCTTCTTTGGATCTTTAATTTTTAGTCTAAGACAAATAATCTACCTCATAATGAGACAAGGCAGGCTTAATAATTATCTTGAAATTCAACTTGTCACAAGCATCCACCTTCAAAAATCTGGGTTTTATGATTGTCTTCTTGATCACATACAACAATGCTTGATGATCTACAAAGAACACAATAGGGTTTTTTAGCAAATAGTCCCAAAACTTTTGAACATTGTACACCATTCCCAAGAACAATGTTACATTAAAAGGACAACCAAAAGAAATATTTTGAAAAGAGTCCTTAAAAATGTTAAAAAGCAAGCAATTCAATTGATTAACCCTTTTTTCCTACACTATAAACCTCCAAAAAACAATTGAAGTTGAAGATAAGAAGAGTTCTTGTGTACAACAACTTGGAATTTGCATTTAAAAACTAACATTTTTTGTAAAATACAAAAGTTTGCAAATGGTGTAAAAATTCTCACTTTATTTTGAGGGAAACAAGGTGTACATCAGTTTCCTTTATAAACATGTATTTTTGTTACACATCAATGTACAACTAGTTTGCAACCCATGTGTTGCTGCAGATGTAAAAGACACTGATATATATATCGAGTAGCCTATATTTAGGGTCGCCATCCGCCATCAATCTGGTAGAATTCGTAAGTCAGAGAAGCTCTTCCCTCAAGGAGAATACCATCGTCTGTGGATGAAATGGCATGCGTGGGATGACCATTTAATAGATTGATACTCCCTATCAAGATGGATAAACATTTCTCAGTGGAATCCCTCTTGTAGTGCTTGCTGGAGCAGTAAAGTGCAAATATCCATCTATGTATGCTCGTAGGTTTGCACCAAGGAACAACATCTCCATGTGCGTAGACCATGTTCTATAGTTATTGTTGGACAGGCTTTCAATCTCATAAGCATTAAGATGGAATGAGAAAGCATTTCCCACAAACTCTCTCTCTCTCTCTCTCTCTCTCTCTCTCTCTAGTAGGGTGATGATGTACCTATCCAAATTTCTTTCTTGCCCACTTCTGCATGGCCAAAGTAAGCACATCACCTAGCCAACCATGCATGGCCTTGCTGATGTGATATATCCCCATGCTTTTCCTTGTTTATGAGAGGAGTTATTATCTTAATCCTTGGTAGGTGGTATTTGGGTCTCTATCTATATGACAACCATTCTATGTGGGTTCATCATTCATTCACTCAAGAATTTTTCTTAGCACTAAAAGTGGTCTTTACATTATCGCGCTAATAGCAGAACATTGTAAAGCACAAGTTTCCAATCATAAAACCCCTGACAATCAAGACATGCCAGTTTACCTTTCTCATTATGATTGTATGTGAGGAGCAACCGTTGTTGCAGTTTTCGATTCAAGCTTCCTCAACTCCTCGAATTGTGAAGTTGGATTGATAATCTTTCTTATGCAACCCCTGCACCTTTGTGAGGAGCACGAGAACCTCAAGAAAAGAGATTTGTAAAATAGAGAGTAGCGATTGGTTTTCTCATGAATTTGTGCACTCTAATGGAATAATCCCTAGTACTTATGACATGTGGTAGCTTGGAGGAGATGGAAATAGCCACGTGTCATGCAAAGGTGTTCTCACCATATGGAGATGGGTTGAGATGTCGTTCCAATCCAATCCTCATGCCATATCTAATTGTCTGCCAATGTGTCACTTGTTAAAGGTTGCCAAAGTTTTGATCATCCCTACGCACAGTTGCCAAAATCTTCAACTACACACAACTCTCTCTCTCTCTCTGTCTGTTTGTCTCTTCACCCTGTGTGTGTGTGTGTGTGTGTGTGATAGAACCTGGGACTCAACGAGTAATTCCAATTTCGATTTCGAGACCAACATCATCGATAGCTAGAAATCTCTAGGCCGAATATAGTTACCCTGAATGGGGATTTTGGGATGTTGGAAAGGGCTCAGGGTAGCACATGAATTTCGTAGCCCAAAGCTCCATGAACCTTATGCTCTAGGTTGGTGAAAAATTATTTGAAGTGTTTGTTAGAGCTTCGACAAGTTTGCCAGAGCTTTTGCCTCCATCACGACGAGGTAGATTCCATGAAGGGGGAGAGAGAGAGAGAGAGAGAGAGAGAGAGAGAGAGAGAGACGCATGCATGCACGCATGCACGCATACGTGCACATGCACACGCACACGCACACACACACACAGAGGGAGAGAGAGGGGGGATGGCACGCAGCCACACTCGCCTTTCTTTTTGTGTCTCATTTGTCTCCATCCATCAAATCTACAGCAAAGGAATGATCCATACAACGATGATGGTAGGTAGGAAATCATGCCATATGAGTCAAATTTTGTGCTCTACATCGTCGACGGTCCCAGTGCTGATCTTTTGATTCTCCTCCATCACCCCAAGTCCCAAGAAGATTTAGCATTTCCCAAATTGCAAACTCAATCCAAGGCTGATCCAAGGAAGGATCAAGGGAAATTTCAAAAATCTATAGTGAAGAGGTGATCGATCATGGAGGGGAGCAGTTGTCTATCTCTTTCATCGAGGATGGGAGGTGTCCTCATGGCAAATTTTCCAGTCGTGGGCGATGCAATTATGCAACAAGTTGTGTCATGGCTATCAAATTGATAGATGGAGAAAGGGACACAACACAGAGAGATACAAAGAGTGAAAGCCTAGAGGATGGGCGGGGCTTAAAGCCTTTCCTATGGCATTGCAATTGCATGAACTTGATGATGATCATATTCACAATGTTGGGGAACGTTGTAGTCGGAGTTCTAATAGAGAGTAATTAGTTACTAGAGTACACAGCTCCTTGATAAAACCAATCGCCACTCTTTGTCTTGCAAACCTCTCTTCTTGAGCTCCTCGTGCTCCTCCTCACAATGGGTGCAGGGGTCGCATAAGAAAGATTATCACTTCAAGGAGTTGAGGAAGCTTGAATAAAAAAACTGCAATTGTTGGTGCCTCACATATCATGATAATGAGAAAGGGAAATTGGCATGGCTTGAGTGGAAGGGTTTTTATGATTGGAAGTGGTTTACAAATTGCTGCTATTGGCACGACAATGTAAATACCACTTTTAGTGATAAGGAAGATTCTTGATTGAATGAATTATCAACCCACATAGAAGGGTAAATTTATATAGATAGAGTCCCAAATAGCACCTACCAAGGATTCAAATAATAACTCCCCTCATAAACAAGGAAAAACATGGGGATATATCACACTACCAAGGCCATGCGTGGTTGGCTAGGTGATGTGCTTACTTTGTCCATGCAAAAGTGGGCAAGAAAGAAATTTGGATAGGTACATCATCACCCTACTAATGAGGGAGAGAGAGAGAGAGAGAGAGAGAGAGAGAGAGAGAGAGAGAGACATACAGAGGGGGGGGAGGATAGGTACACTCACCTTTCCTTTTGTGTCCATCCAATCAAATCTACCATGAAGGAATGTTGGACATATGACGATGATGGTAGGCAAGGAATCATGCCATATGAGACAGATTTTGTGCTCTACACCATCAAACAATACCAGCGCTGATCTTCTAGTTCTCCTCCATCGGCCCAAGTCCCAAGAAGCTTTAGCAAAGAGAGAGAGAGAGAGAGAGGGTGAACACACGCACACACAAATTTTGCTTAAAAATTTCTCGCACTTTCACACACACACACACACACACACACACAATAATTTGTTTTCTCCCCCCCTCCCTCGTGCATTGCCTAATAATCCCCCCTCCCCCCCTTTTGCACTTCCTAACAATTTATTGTTGTGTGTTAATTTTATACAAGGTTCTATACATTTTAGTTAACATTTATGGATAATCTAGTTGTGGTAGTCTACTATTGCTTCCCCCATTTACATCCCTTGTCTTTTTCCTTTTTTTAAAAAACCCACCTTGTAATCCCCCTAACTTGTCCTTTGTATTTTTGTAATAACTTTGCCTTCTAATTCCCCTAACCCCGCATTTAAACGCTTACCCCTTATTTGTATTCTAATGCTCCTATGTGTGGATATACTTATTAAGTCTTACGTTTTTAACTAAGTCCTTGGAAATTTCATAAAGTTTCTAGGGAGACTTTTTTATTACTAAAACCTAAGATTCATTAATTTTGTAAAGGCTCCCTTCTTAATGGTTTACTTTTAAATATACTTTTTGTTATTTTACACACACAATCTTTTGTATTAATAATTTTCTTTATGAACCTTACACACACACACACACACACTAATTGTCTTTTACACACGCTAAAACACACAGACATGCCCACATGCCCTTACCTAATGCAATGCCCTTCATAATTGTATAAATACACAAACACATGAGCTACACTCATTGGCTATTTTCCACCGCAAATATAAGGTTGACCGCTTTGCACGTTATATTCATCTTCTTCTTCGTGGTTCTTAAAACAAACGACCTTCCGGTTCTCTAAATGCTTAATTACCAGCGCCAACATGTTGCCTTTTCTTAACACCTTAACCTTCTATATATTCTCGATTCCTTGCTTCACGGTCCTTCTTTATATTCGCAGCCACTCAGGTCCACTCAAGTGCTCTTACTATTTGGTCGACGACTAGCGACCAACTTGAGTGTTTTTGAACGTATGACTACTGGCGGGTTTGTGCCTAACTCTGCTTGCCACCTTCATACCTCTTTGCTTTGCCTTACTTCGTCTCTAGTTGAGGCTACTGTCCCTTAAGCTACATGCTTTCCCCTACGGTCAACTGGTTTCGTTATTTTTCAACTAGTCTCTACACTTGCGCTTCTTGATCGTGCTATTCCATGGTTGCCTTACAGTCTTCCTCTCGGTTAAGCTTTTTCAATTATTGCTTGTTGAATGGTTTTTTTATTATTTTGATTGTCGTATGATGCTAGCAGGTTCAAGTGGTCAAATGTGTGCAAGTATATGTGCCATAAAAGATATTTTTTTTATGGGGTATGGTGTGCAATGCTAGCATCGCCCAAAAGATTACAAGCCAAAATATGTGATCATACGTATACCTACAATAAATACTTATGTCCATTTCATGTACTAAGCTATTCTACTTATCTTAGTATATTGACTTGCATTAATTGATGTTACTCTGCCATATGTTACTTTGTCATAGTGTGTTTTTTTGTAATTTGTTGACCTTTTTTGCATTAATAATACCAGATATAAGAAATTTCACACTTTATTGTGAATTTTGATCTTTGAAAGATCTTGTAAACATACATTTTATCCAAACATATAATTTTTAGATGAAAAATAACATCTCTTTCTAGTGATATTGTGATATTTTCCCAGATTAGAGATACCATTTTTCTTTTCAAGCATACATAAGAATTACTTTTTTAAATATTTTTGGCATTAAATGCTCATATTCTTGTGATTTTATTGTAACATGGACTTGTTTCTCACATAGATCATGGCACCTCCAAGGCTTCATCCAGAAAGGGACCACACCTTGCTATTCTACAAGGGGATCACAATTGGAGCAGCCCCACATGCTCCAAAGTCTAATGATGCTTATGTCCTTACCACCCAACCATAGGTTGGACGACAATAGTCCTTTGGAAATCATGTTTTTTCAATAGCATATGAATATTTGAAACCTTTCATACATGGGCTCATTGCTATGGACATCCTACACCATTGGTTGTTGCTTCATTGGATTCACCATCCAAGCACCATTCCTTGATTGGACTAAGTATAGATAATTTAGGATGATGCTGAGGTATTAGTTTAATTGAATTATGTATGGATAACTTAGGATGATTGGATTAAGTATAGATAACTTAGGACAATGCCAAGGTATTAGATAAATTGAGCATTTATTTGACTATTGACCATAATGATGAATTAGTGGCAAACTTATGGCTTGAAAATTTAAGAAATGAGAGCATGGGAATAGCTCATAAGCATAATCATCTATAAAGGAGATATTGAAATGCACCTTTGCAAGAAATTGAAGCACTATAAAAGTACTTCTCAATGTGAATCATATCATATGTGAGAAACCATTGTAGGAATAAGAATCAAAATGGAGATAATAATATAATCCATCAAGCATAATAGAAAGGGTACTCCATAAACATGGTTGCAATGATTTAAATTTATTTTTATGTGAGAGTATAATAGAAATAAGATCTATAAAAAAGAGCATGGATTAACTTCTTCTAGATGTGAATACATTTTAGAAAAGTGTATATAGGAAATGTGAATATGATTTTATTAAAAAGTCTCTATACATTTAATGTTGATGGTAAAGAGAGAAATATTTATAATCCTATAAATGTACAATGAATGATGTATTCTCACAAATGATTTATAATGGAAATAAAGCTTTGACTCAAAAATGGGAGTTCTGGCCTTTATTTTTTTATCTCTAGGAACATAGAAACATTAAGACTTTTTTCTATATTCTATGTAGGTTTTATATTGTGCTCATTGAATATGGTATAAATTTTTTGAAAGTCCAAAATCTCATGCCTTTTACACACTACCTTGTGCAAAATTTACTCTTTTTTTAAAAACGAGGGATCTCTTAGCTTTTTAGGTAACGTTTTGAAAATTCAAGATAGAAATTGTTTGATTTTTATATGTAACACGGTTTGGCTTCCATTTTGACTTGTGTGGTAACATTTCTTCTCTACCGCTAATTGTTTTTTCACTAGTCAATTTTGGAAGAGCTTAGTGTAGTAAGGAGCAATTTTCAATTATGAACAGGCCTATTTAAATGATCACATTCAACTCACTATATTTTACCCATGCTACATTGATTTTGTAATGCTCCAATGGGTTACCTTCCACTTTTGTCATTATCCTCCTCCTCTCTATTTGACTACAATTTGTGTGTAATTATTCGGCATCAACATTCACTCTCTTAGATGTAGTTCGAATGCACTCAACCTATAATTGATGTGAAATGTTTCTTCTTGTGGAGGATCTTTTGGGTGTAAAATCATGCAATGTGGTCATGTTTAATCTATGTGCACATCAAATATTTCAAGGATTAATATTTGTGTAGTGGAAATGGTTTAAAGACTGCTAGCATGGGACCTTTATTGTTTTCTTTAGTGGGTGAGACACCATATTGTGATGGTGCTTCCAATGGTGAAATATAGTATGCCATGCTTGAAGACATTTGACACAAAAGATTGTTAGTCATTATTAGAAAACTCTTTATTCAATTGGTTGAAGAGAGTCAACTTATGCAATGGGATCTCATGTTTATGAGGTAAGGCAAGCATTGGCATTTATTTTAGCTAAAGAAAAGACACACAACTATTGAGAAATATGTTTTATTGTTATTTTCAAAATGCATAATGACTTATGTTTCTTTTGTGTTTCTTTCCATGGTATTTTAATGTGCAAAATTTGCAACAATGCTATGTGTGAGATGAAACTAGAGCACATAGTGGCACAAAATAAAATCATGGGGGATCCGATCTTGACTAAAGAAAATTCCACACCATGCATTGTAGTTGCCCCATGCAGCCTCGGTGGAAACACCAGCAAGAGATAATGTATCATGCTATGGCAAGGAGTACCTGGTTGACCACGACCCCAAGCAAGAGTTTAGCGGAGCCACCCTACGCCTAGGGCAAAATCATTGTTTGCCAAGCCACCCTGGTTCTGGTGTTGTGCGTGCCATCCTATCCTGACCAAAGAAAGTTTCGCACCATGCACCATAGCTGCCCCATGCAGCCTCAGTGGAAACACTAGCAAGAGGCAATGTACCAGGCTATGGCAAGGAGTACCTCGTTGACCACTAATGCGCAACCCCGAGCGAGAGTTTGGCAGAGCTCCAGTACAAAAGCTTTTGTCGAACACTCTCTAGGACGGGGCTAAACTATTGCTCTGCCGAGATGTCGATACCAACATGTAGCCTAGGTATCTCGCAGTCTCCCCTCTCGCGATCCACTGAAAGCCAAAATCAGTTCCCCAATCTTGAACCTCCTAGATCTCCATGCATATGAAGAAACCAACAGGTTTGGTCTAATTTATGCGAGCTCCTGAAGCCTCATAATAAATGGACAGGGCCCCTCTAATCCTCTCTAGACTGGATGCAGAGCTGTCCACATCGAGTGTTGTATCATCTACAAACTCAGAGTCTCCTTCTGCCAGTGGACTAGAAGCTAAAGGGGCCAAAGGGTAGCCCTGTCTCACTAAATGCAAAAGAGGAAAGGTCTCGCTTGTGTGGCCCCCAATAATCACCTGGCTAGAGCTGCCTCCTCCCTGGCCCAATCCACTATCTCCCAAAAAGTGAAGATATTGTCTAGGATGCTATGCTCCTGGTCAAAACTGGTCTACGCATCATGAATGATGTCTGGAAGGTGGGGTCTTAGACGCATGCTCAAGATCTTAGCTAAGATCTTATAAGCTGTGTTAAGAATGGTAATCGGCCTCTACTGACAAATATCTGATATACTTCCCCCCTCCGGAATCAGGCATATCCAACCTCTGCTCAAGGAATGTGGAAGGGATCCAGAGTCGAAGGTCTCCTGGTAGGCTAACCAAATGAGATGGAGATATACTCCCAGAAGCATCGAAAAAAGTTCGGAGTCAGCCCATCTTCTCTTAGGCACTTTTGGGTTGGAAGAGCCTGCAACGCCTCCCACAACTCCTCATCAATGAAGGGTGCCTCTAGCCTTCTGCTACAGCTCTACGAAACAACTGAGGGAACATGTTCCCAAACCGCTTCTCTAACCAAAAGAGTGGTGCGTGAGGCCTCCTCCGATGTACACATTTAAAATACCAATCCAAGCCTCTCTTGCGTGAAGGCCCATCCACGTTGCATGACTTGGAATGAGCTCGCCCTATGCAAATACCTATGGGACCATTGCCTAGATCACCAAAACGCATACCCCTCCGCTCCTGCCAACTGTTGGGGACCAAACCTCTAGGCCCCTCCCAGGGAGAAGGCGGTGTCTGAGAACATGGGCTCCTGAATCAAGAGAAAGTCAAGTAGTTTACCTACTAGAGACCGTTGCAATTTCTAATGGAGAATCAAATATTGTGGGGCTAGCTACGCGCAATCATGAAGCCTGTCCTGTGCACATTCCAATTCACCATCGTTAAGCTCATGGAGATGGGATGGCAGCAAAGAAGGCTTGCCTATGCGTGGAGCCTACTCTAGGAAACCAGACTTCAATGACTTTGCTGAGAGTTTGGATGGAGAGTAACCTGTATCCGTGCACCAATGGACTAGTATTATCACTAGCTCAATCCCTACTCTCCGTGCCCAACACTGCATGAAAGAAACATCTATGCCAAAAAGCTCAGCGCACTACTGGAGAGTCCAATAGTGGAGCTGTTTGAGTGCCGCCTCTGGTGGCAAGCGAATCACTGCTATTGCCAAGCTTGACCCTGGCTTCGTTAGGGAGAAGCCAAGTTGAAAATACGTGGAACCACCATGAGCAGGCCAACGATCTATGCCCTGAGGTCCCATCCACTCGTCCATCATCTTGTATACCTGGAGCTCCATCATCGCATCGAAAAGGTCTAGCATCCACTTCTCGACCCCGGTGGAGGCAAATGGAGGAACCAAACCGGGTGGGTGTGGGATCCTACCACACTGACCCCTCCTTTTCGTGGCCCCAAGATCAGAATGGCCAATTCTAGGGGCATAGGGTATGTATCCGGGATCTCCAAATAGTTTCAAGGTCTCAACCGCCAGAACTCTCGACAGAGACCTCCCAACATGCATGTGTAGGCCTGAGGACTCAAAATCGGAGCCCCTCTCCCCGTAAGTATGAGAAGAAGCTAAATCATACGTGTCCAAAATACTAACCTACTACTACTGAGCGCAGGAGCCTTTTTCCTTGCCCTTGCTCGCATATGAGGGGTCTACTACCAAACTTGGCAGAGTGGGCAAGGAAGAGGCCCTGAGCAAGGTAGCTGCTATCTGACGAGAAGGGGAGGGCTAGAGGGGGGGGGGGTTTGAGGGTAATCACTATAGGAGCAACAGGCGACAGAGGCGAGGGTGGGGAAGGCTACAAAGAGGGGGCTGGCAAGTCCGAGGGGGATAGGGGAGGCGACTGTGCGCCATCTGCCGCCACTGTAGCAATAGGTCACCGTGGTAATGGTACCTACAGTCTCTGAGGCTCCTCCTTTGAACTCTGAGGGTGAGTCAAGGGGGTCGTGGGCACTGATGCTCTAGGATCCTCTGGTGCCTGCTGTGGAGGATCCCGCGGCCAAGAAGTCTCGCCTCCGAAGGGGCCAAAAGTAAGTCCCAAGGTCGAGGACCCTCTCTCCGAATCCCGTGGTACACCTACCTGTGGGCGTCCAACCTGGTCTCCCCATTGCTTGTGCTCACCTCTTACGGTTGGTATGTTGTCGTTGGTTCTTTCTGGCCCACTTACTTCGCTTCTTTTTCCCCACCTTGGTCCACCTTTCCTCCAAAGGCTCAACCAAGGGGGTATGGGACACTACTCGTTGTCGCTGAGACTACTGTTGTGTCTGCCTGGGTGGCCTCCGAGTCCCATCCTCTCTCGTGTCGCTATGTTGTCCTTGTGTCTCATGTGACAAGGGATGGGCCTTGCTCAAGCCTCTAGTACAATCTCTAGCTAGGTGCCCCTTCTCCTTGCACCTCAAACACTAACCTGGTAATCTGGAGACCTCCAATCTTTGACGAAGAGTACCTCCCTCCAAAATCTCCAAGAGAATCACCTCTGGGAGGGCATCTGAGCTCTCTACCACTAGCCTGAGTCGAGGAACCCCATCATCTATTACAAATGCCGCCTTCGACTCTAAAGGGTACTCTAAAGCTGTGCCAAAATCTTGCCCAATGGAAGAATGGACCTATATTTCATTGAAAGCACCGAGAAGCGGAGCATCCCTGGATAGTGGGGAACATGGTGAGTCCGAGTCCATGTCCTTCGACGTGAATCCATGATACCAAGGGATAAGATACACCAAATGAGGGCCCAAGAGAATAGGGCTTCTCTCCATAGTAGCCAGAGCAATATCCGGGGAGCCAAATTGGAGGAGGAAAACCATAGATCGTGAGACCCTGATGATCACCATCTAGTGCCAACCTGGCCTGGATCCAGTCCCTAATCTGTCTCCTTGAGGAAGTGAGGCCGACAATCTTGCCTACAACTACCCTGTCCTATAAGAGATTCACTACTTGTTGTACCTGTTGCTTATTCGTTGGTGAAAGAATAGCTTTGATAGCTGGGGGAGTCGAGGGTGCTACCATAAAGCCCCTTTGGCCAGACCAAAGGTCAACCAAAAGTACCAGTCCAATCGTCCCAGCTAAGTATGAAAACAACCCTGGAGTTCTTGCACGTATGCGTTTGGTGTGCGTGTGAGTGACTGCACATGTGTGTTTAGCGTGATTGCGTTGGTGTGACTTAGAAAATTATACCTTGCATCTTGGATTGGCTTTTGAAATGTTGGGTAAGTCTTAACCCATGGCTTTGAGACCTTCCATCTCCTCCTTTCATTCCATTGACCTCCCATCTCCTCCTTCCTCCCAAAGCTGAACTTCCATCTCCTCCTTTCCATTGACCTTTCATCTACTCCTTCCTGCCTCGTCTTTCCACCTCCTTCCCACTCAAAGCCTCTTGTCTCTCCACCTCCTACCCTCTCCAAGCCTCCATCCAAGAGCTCCTCCTTTGTGACATGTGGAAGGCTCTTCTCCTCCAAGATGCCACTTGTAGTCAATTTGTGAGATTGGCTTCATGTCTCATGAGAAGTGGTTTATGGTTTAAGGGTGGTTACACACTTACCCTCTCCAAGCCTCCATCCAAGAGCTCCTCCTTTGTGACATGTGGAAGGCTCTTCTCCTCCAAGATGCCACTTGTAGTCAATTTGTGAGATTGGCTTCATGTCTCATGAGAAGTGGTTTAAGGGTGGTTACACACTCCCTCAAGGCACTGCTTGTCCGTCTACCACCCATTTATACACCACTACGCATACACATTTATGGCAAATAGGAACTAGGCAATGGCTGACAATGGCGGTTGGAAGATGATGGGCCATGTGGGAGAACAGGTAGTGGCGCTGCCAAGCTCCCTCGCCTCGAAACGATGGAGAAGTCTTTGCAAAAAAGAAAAGAAAAGATGGAGAAGAGCCCCTTCGTGCATCAGGTTTGAAGGTGTCGCAAATCTAGCAGAGCAATCTATAATTGATTCTTAAACAAGAACCACTTTTTGGGGTGTGGTGCTGAATGAGGTCAAGTGGAGATCTGACATGCTACTCTGCTACGTACACAACCATCATCTCATTTCAAATTCTCAGAACTCAAACACGTCTCAAAGATCCGAACCAGTAATCGGCGAGCCTCCTTTGGCCCCGCTCAGCTCTTTCCTGTCCTCATGATGGGCATAAATATAGCACACAGAGAGCCCTCTCATGCTTCTCACGCAACCGCAACGAAACTATGCAGTCCTACCGCCCTTGGCATGGGTTTTTACGTAGGGGGCATCCACATTCTGACTGTCCGCCGCGGCAAAGGTCGGCCCCTTGTGTGTTCAGGCTATCAAGCTCGAACTCTCCGTTGGCTTCCCTCGAGGCTCCATGGCAGGGAGGTAGTGGACGGATGGTGGGAGAATGTTCGTGTTCAGGTACTGCTCTTTACATTCGAGGACTTAGTTACAAAACAGGATGATTACTTCTTTTTGTAGTGGAATAAGTCCTGGTAGTAAAAGTTCTCTCAGCGCCTCAAGCAACTGTCGCTGTGCTCGTGCTTTACAGGTACCTCGGGGCCTGAGCACTTATGGAATGAGTACTTCATGGATGCCTCCCGGTGGTGGGGCAACCGAAAGACCAAAGTAAGTGTGTCTGGCCTGAACGATTTGCACAGGCAAGGCTGTAGATCGGCTAGTCTGACGAATCTGTTGTGATTCTTAACAGGCGATCCCAGGATCTCTGGATTTCAAGCATAAGGCTACCAAGCAATTTCTATGGATAGACGGCAGTTACAATCCAGGTTGGGTTCAAGACATGCTTGATAACAGAAGCAAGGCAATACACAGGGCAGAAGCATCCATTGGTCAAGGTTGGTCAAACTCTGAAAACCATGGCTTGGTGGAGGAGTGTGGCAAGGCCGGATTTAGGTCCAAAATGCAGGTGAATGCACCTAAAGCACAGGAACTGCAAGGGAAGACCTGCTGGATGAAGCTTAGCTTAGAGGAGGCACTCACTTCTATGGAACAGATGCCCCAGCTGCCTTCTGTTGAGAACCTTACATGCATCTTGCACAAGTGCGGAAAAAAGAAGAGTGTAGCTTATACCAAACGCTTGCATGCCTACTTGTGCAAATGGGGGCTAGAAGATCATAGATCTCTTGGGAACTATCTTGTTCCAATGTTGATGCAAGTTGGAAGCATGTGTCATGCTCAGTATGTTTTTAACAAGTTGGTCGATAGGAATGTATATTCTTGGACTTCTCTCATCATGGGTTATGTTGAACATGGGGAATCCCAGCATGCTCTCAAACTGTACCAGAAAATGCAAGAGGCTTCTGTACACCCTAGCACTTACACCTTTGTGGCCGTACTGAAGGCTTGTGCTAGGATGAAAGATCTGGAAAAAGGCCGAGAAATACACACTGAGATTTCCAGAAAAAGGCTGGAAAAAGACCTTTTTGTTGGCAGCTCCTTGGTGGATATGTATGCCAAATGTGGTTCACTTGCAAAAGCACAGGAGGCGTTTGACGAGCTCTCAGTTCGAAATGAGGTCTCTTGGAATGCACTAATTGCGGGATATGCTGAGCATGGGCTTGGAGCTGAAGCACTGAACTTTTTCAAACAGATGCAACTAGAGGGGGTCTTTCCAGATGCTGTCACATTTGTTTGCAGCTTGAAAGCTTGCAGCAGCATAGCAGCCCCAGATAAGGGCAGAGAAATACACTCTGAGATTGCTAGAAAGGGCTTGGAAAGAGAGAGATTTGTTGGCAGCACCTTGATGGATATGTATGCCAAATGTGGTTTGCTTGCAAAAGCACGGGAGGTGTTTGACAAGTTGCCAATTCGAGACGTAGTCTCATGGACCGCACTAATCTCAGGATATGCTGAACATGGTCTGGGTGAGGAAGCACTGAACTGTTTTGAACAGATGCAAGTAGAGGGCATTTCCCCGGATGCTGTCACATTTGTCTGCAGCTTGAAAGCTTGTGGTGGCATAGGAGCCATTGACAAGGGCAGACATGTACATATTGCTGTTGTTAGAAAGGGGTTGGAATTAGGTCTTGTTGTTGGCAACACCTTGGTGGATATGTATGCCAAATGCGGCTCACTTGCAAACGCATGGAAAGTGTTTGACAAGCTACCAATTAGAGATGTAGTCTCGTGGAATGCACTACTAGCAGGATATGCTGAACATGGTCTTGGTGAGGAAGTACTGAACTGTTTTACACAGATGCAACTTGGGGGTGCCTGTCCCGATGCTGCTACATTTGTTTGCAGCTTGAAGGCTTGTGGCAGCATAGGAGCCACAGACAAGGGCCAAGAAATACACGCTGAGATTGCCAAAATGGGGTTGGAAAGAGATGTTTTAGTGGGCAACACACTGGTGGATATGTATGCCAAATGTGGCTTGCTTGCAAAAGCACGGGAAATTTTTGACAAGCTGCCAAATCGAAATGAGGTCTCATGGACTGCACTAATGGCAGGATATACTGAAAATGGTCTCGGTGAGGAAGCACTGAACTGTTTCAAACAGATGCAACTGGAAGGTGTCTCTCCTAATGCTATCACAGTTGTTTGCAGCTTGAAAGCTTGTGGCAGCATAGGAGCCCTAGACAAGGGCCAAGAAATACATGCTGAGATTGTCCAAAAGGGGATGGAAAGAGATCTTTTTGTTGGCAACACTTTGGTGGATATGTATGCGAAATCTGGCTCGCTTGCCAAAGCCCAGGAAGTGTTTGACTTGCTGCCCGTCCGAAATGAGGTCTCATGGAATGCACTAATTGAAGGATATGCTGCACATGGGCTTGGGGAGGAAGCACTGAACTGTTTTGAACAGATGCAATTGGATGGTGTCTGTCCAGATGCTGTCACATTTGTTTGCAGCTTGAAAGCTTGTGGCAGCGTAGGAGCTGTAGACAGGGGCCGGGAAATACATACCCAGATTGCGAGAAAGGGGCTGGAAAGAGATTTCTTTATTTGCAATACCTTGTTGGATATGTATGCCAAATGTGGCTTGCTTGCAAAAGCACAGGAAGTGTTTGACAAGCTGCCTGTCCGAAATGAGGTCTCCTGGACTGCACTAATTGGAGGATATGCTGAGCATGGGCTACGTGAGGAAGTACTAGATTGCTTCAAACAGATGCAGCTGGAGGGTGTCTCTCCAGATGCCGTCACATTTGTTTGCAGCTTGAAAGCGTGTGGCAGCATAGGAGACATGGACAAGGGTGAAGATTTACACATTGAGATTGCCAGAAAGGGGTTGGAAATAGATCCTTTTATTGGTAACACCTTGGTGGATATGTATGCCAAATGTGGCTCACTTGCAAAAGCATTGGAAACGTTTGACAAGCTGCCAGTTCAAAATGAGGTCTCATGGAATGCACTAATCGCAGGATATGCTGAGCACGGGCTTGGTGAGGAAGCACTGAATTGTTTTGACCAGATGCAACTGGAGGGTGTCACTCCAGATGCTGTCACATTTGTTTGCAGCTTGAAAGCTTGTCGCAGCATAGAAGCCATTAACAGGGGCCAAGAAATACATGGTGATATGTCCAGATTGGGGTTGGAAAGAGATCTTCTTGTTGGCAACACCTTGGTGGATATGTATGCGAAATGTGGCTCACTTGCGAAAGCATGGGAAGTGTTTGACAAGCTTCCAGTTCGAAATTTAGTCTCGTGGAATTCAATTATCACAGGATATGCTGAATACGGCCTTGGTGAGGAAGCATTGGACTGTTTCGAACAGATGCAACTGGAGGGCTTCTCTCCAGATGCTGCCACATTTATTTGTAGCTTGAAAGCTTGTAGCAGCATAGGAGCCATAGTCAAGGGCCGAAAAGTACAGGCCGAGATTGCCAGAAAGGGGCTGGAGAGTGATGTTTTTGTTGGCAGCACCTTGGTGGATATGTATGCCAAATGTGGCTCACCTGCAGAAGCATGGGAAACATTTGGCAAGCTTCCAGTTCGAGATGAGATCTCATGGAATGCACTAATTGCAGGATATGCCCAACTAGGAGAAAGTGAAATTGTTTTTAAAATGCTCGAGAGAATGAGAGGAGAAGGCATAAAGCCAGGTGGGGTCACATTTCTTATTGTTCTTACTGTATGTAGTCACACAGGTCTAGTAGATCAGGGCCAGAAGTACTTTGAAGCCATGAGCAGAGACTGTGGCATCACTCCAACTATTGAGCACTACACTTGCATGGTTGATCTCCTTGGCCGTGCAGGTGGATTAGATGATGCAGTAGCGATGGTGAAGAAGATGCCTTTCCATCCTAATCTTGGGGTTTGGCATACTGTGTTTGGTGCTTGTCAAAGGTGGGGTAATGTGGAAATTGGAAGACTAGCCTTTAAGCATGCAGTGCAATTAGATGAAAAGGATGCTGCAACTTATGTCTTGATGTCTAATATTTACATGCAGGAAGATGAGAAGAAGGTCGAGGTGATGAGAGTGAAAAAACAAGCATCAAAGAAGCCCGGACAGAGTTGATAGTCTGGCACTGGCGAAATTGTGTATTCATTTCAGTACAGCCAAGGGGCCACCAATTTGTGCTGCATAAAATCTCCGCATTGTAAGAATTGTCATGCAGCCACTAATGACTGTTCTGATATAAAAGATAGAGCAGGGAGCTATTATTGTCAAAGTTGCAAATGGCTTTCATAAAGTGTGCTTGTGGAGACTATTAGTGAGGTTAGTGCTTCTTACAATAGCTAGTGTCCCTCTATTTTCATGAGGTGTCTCAGAGGAGGATGAAATTGGGTTGCATTATGATTTGTGTCCCGATAGGGCCTTTTTGTAAGGCTGAAATGCCCCGCAGTTCAGCTGACCAGACTGATGACTCAGCCCACAGGCTGATCCAGTCTATAGGATGTTGAGATCAGTTGCTATACAACCGACCTAGTACAACCTATAAATAGACCTCTTCCTTCTGCTATACCCTGCGCCTGCACCTGCACCTGCTCCAGCCACCTCCTGCAATCTGCTGCAGACTATGCCACATGGTAGGTGCCCATTGGCCTGCCACCTGCTGTTCTACTGACTGCTGTAGTCAATGCTGTTGACCTTTTTTCTACTGTCCTGCAGCTCTCAACAACTGTACTTCTCTGCACCTATTGTAGCCAATTGGGCTGTTGTCTCTGCTGCCCATGTGGAAGCCTATATGCTCACTGTGTGGTAACTCTCACCTCTCTCTCAGATCTACCCTCAAGGCAGCTCTCTCATTTGCCCACGTGGCCTCCCTTTGAGTCCAAGCTATCCTCTAGTTGATCTCTAATCGTCGACACCTCCTCTCCATGACCTATGGGTCAACACCCACTCGTTGACGTAGATGCTCCATCGGCTCCCATAGAGAAGCTCTCATGAATAAGTCAAAGATGTCGCTTGATCTTTGGTCCTTGAACTTGCAGCTCATCCCCTAGGTCCAACTCCACCAAGGTAAATGCATGTGTGCACTCAAAAACTTAGGAAACCCATAGCTTTGGCATAATGTAATAATGAGGCTTCGCTGACTTAGTTTTCTTGACCTTCATCTTCTGAATTTTGAGATAATTTTTGTTTTCTTGACCTTCATCTTCAGAATTTTGAGATAAATTTTGTTCAAAGACTCGGAAGAGGAAGGCATTTCAAGATTACGTCTTACCACTTGATCTATGATTCAAGGGTAGTATCTATACTATTGACAGTAATGAATGCAGAGAGCAAAACAGATGTAGGCTAGTAATTGGTTCATCAAGGATTTCTTGATAAAGTAGGATAAACAGATAAGTATATTAAAGTTTTGAATTCACCTTAAAGTCTAAAGAATGTCACTTGGTGTGCAGTAAGACTCTTGAGTGGAAGGGGTTTGAATCCCAGCAGAGACAAAGATAATTCGTTCCCAGTTCCCCCTTTTTTTTCCCTTCTCAAATTAATGGCAACAGGATATAAAACAAACTTCTTCAATGCATGAGTCACTCAGAGAAACAAATCAGTCTGCAACCAGTCTCCAACCCCATCAGTCTGCATCCAGTGAAACAACAGATCTGTATGTGGCCTTATGAGATAATGAGGACAGATATTGGAAGAAATTTGAACTGTCTACCTTTGACAAAATTCAATGCATAGGAAGAAAGCAGCAGCAGACGAGCTGGAAAATTGGAGGGACACGCTGTTGCTATCACATTTATCAATTCTATTGCTTGAGGGACCATGTGTGTCTTGATTTGCACAACATTCAGACCTTGATTCATAATACCTACTCTACAATTGTTCTTTCATGGAGATCACGTACAAGCCTTCTCCACAATACTGGTTTGCGGGCATCAGAAAGCAGCCTGAATGTTGCATGTCGAAATTGTGAGCTTTATAGGGTGGCCAAAAACGATTCTCGATAACAGTGATGGGTCTGTCCATAGATATGGGTACAAAACTAGCAGCAGGGCTGAAGCATGAGCAGCAGTGAACTAGCAGGGAGCAGTGTTAACTATGTGTTGGCATAGATTTTCGAAGGAATGGCAGCAGCAGCGATGATCAATAGCTATGCAAGAATGTAGACATCTAGTCAAGTGGGACAGCAAGGGAGAGGCAAACTTGGCTTTGGTACCAACTGAAAGAACATTTTATCTAAAGCTCACATTCAAAGGAGAGCCTAATAAATAGGCAAGCGAATACAATGTATTTGATGTCATAGGTGAGATCACCATCGACTCCACCGCTTATAATTCTCTCTAGCTCTCATAGTCGCTCCTCGATCATAGCAATTAGATCTGTGAGGTGTCAAATCTTCTTATTATGCACTTTACATTTGGTGTGATAGTGTGAGACCTCAACCTTGAGGGTTAGTCTTTGAGTCTCAATGGCAACAAATTATATAATGACAGATGATATGTTCTTAAGCAGAATGAGAAACAGAAATACAACATAATGTGTAATTGTATTAAATTGGTAGTCCAAATTGGTTACAAAAATTCTATGGCTGCATACTAAAACCAAACTCTCTGTGCTCACTTCTACTTTCTGCTCGCCTCAACTTGGACTTAGAGCTCTATGAGTGAGCAGCTCAATTTTTAACCTCTAGCCTCTATACATGACTAGCTAGGACTTGACTCTAAACCGGAATTAATTGCTGAAGACTAGAGAGAGTATGTATCTACAACACACTCTACCTCTATGTACTTAGACTCACCATTGGGACTAACATGGTCAACTTTGGCCCCCCCTAAACTCATCCTCCTTGATTAGCTGGGCCGCATCCACTCATTGGCCCATTGTCGCCATTTGGCCTTGCACCTGTCTGTGGCTCATGGGGCTACACTATCCTCCACATTGGTGTCAGCTAAATCCATTTCCTATTTTTGTGCATGGTCTCGACCTGAGCCGTAAATCGAGGTAGAACAAACTCGGATCGTCTATTAACCTGAGGGTTAACGGTTGTGTGCAGGATGGAACATTTGACTTCAAATGCAATGGAATCTAAAATCATTCCTAATGATGTCACCCCTTTAGGTTGGACATCTAATACAACTCTACTAATTGAAGGCGAATCATGCTCATCTCAACTAGAATACTTCAAATAGAACATGCAAAACTTGACATTAAAAATTGTGTGACATTTTGAAGACGTTACAAAAAACTTTGACGTGAGTGCAAAGGCAATCATTTTGACTAGAATTATATGACATCTAGACATGGTGCTTCCATGCTTCATGGATGTTTGTTTGAGGCTGCATCCCTCAAAGCCTTGTGCTCACCCATGCAAGTCCTCATTCATGTGTGCTAGACATTTGCAGGGATAAAGAAATAAGGATTCTCTTTGGCACAGGTAAAAATCTCCTATGTTCCCTTACTTATGCTCTCTACCCTTTATGTAGAGCAAAGAATGTGTAGACTTCCCTTTGTGGTACCAACATGTATAACTTCCTTTCTCTAAAGTAAGACTCGATGTAACAGTTTTATATAAAAGACAAAAAATTCTTGCACCAAGGTTGTTGGATTGGTTGAGTAGCTAGAGAATTGGCCTTGGAGTATGGAGGTTGTGGGTTTGAGTCTCACAAGCATGTGCAAGCCTTTCTATCAAGTGTGACTTATTGACCAAATATAGCAATGCCTCATGGTCCAAATAAATGCAAAATTGTTGCCCAGTAGATAAAGCTAAAACTTGCTCAAAGAATAAATCATTTTCTAGCATTCGCACTCTATTACATAATAACTTTGTTCTATTGGGGTTAAAGTGCGACTTGCATAGTTAATTGATTGATACCATCTCCTCTTTTATCTACATCAATATCGTGCCCACTACAGTGTCAGATGCATCGAGACAAAGGTAGGAAAATCTAGGGTCTAGTCTGGTGCCTATAGAACCAATGCTATCACCAGCATCTTCTTTAGCAGTTTGAATGCTTGTTCTTGTTCTTCCATCCAAACATACGATGTATCTTTCTCAGTGAGCTTTGTAAGTAGCTGGCATACATAGGAGAGATACCTTATAAACCTATTGGGCCATTTCCAATGAGATACACTAGCTCTTTGATGTTCTTTGGTGCCTTCTCATCCTGTGATGAAAGCAATTTCCCGGGGTCAATGGCTATACCATCTTTGGAATAAATGTGGTCCAATAGAACCCCTCTTTGTAATGAATGCACATTTTTCTAGATTCAACTCATTCAAGATGCTTTGCATGTCTCAAAATAGAGTTGTAAGTGTTATGTATGATCATCATTCTTTCCAAACACACTGAAATCATCTAGGGCTACCCTCATAAATTTCATTAAGTACGAAGTGAATACTCTCTAGATCCAACTTTGAAATTTCTGAGGTGCCTTCTTCAAACCAAAACCCATTACATTATTGGAAAATACACTCAATTCTATCGCAAACCCCATTTTTTCATTGTCTTTCTTAGCCATTTGAATTTGTTGTATCCATTGAATCCATCCAAGAATCTCTACACCTCATGGTCACACAATTTCCAATAGTATATAATAGAATGGCAAAAAAAATGGATTAATTATAGTGGTTGCATTCAACTTTTGATAATCCATACAAATCCAAAACTTTTTATTTTTCTTTGGAACGATCACTATGTGTGACAACAAAGTAACCTTCTCTAGTGGGCAAATGAATTCAACTTTCAACAGTTTCTCCAGGTTCACACCTAGTTGGCAAAGTTTGGATTCATTCTATAATGCTATTGTACCACAAAAACTACATCCTTATTGAGGTTAATGCGATGCATACACACACTTAGGCCCATACGGTTCCAAGGAAGATTTCTATTATCTTCCCTTCATTCTTCAAAATAGATGACTGCAATTAGCATGCCCCCCTTCCTGTTCACCATCCATCAATGGATCGACCAGAGTGCATAATGTTAGACTTGAGGAGCTGCTCATTATCTAGTAGCGGTTAAATAGTATTTGAGAGATGCGGCAAAATGGATGAAGAGGCATCCAAAAGTGTATGTCATACATGTCTTCAAAGGTCTGGACGTGGTGACCATGAAATTTATGAGATGTAAGTAGAGCCACATAACTTGAGGGAATTGTTAAGGGCTGATGTTGAGGCCAAAGATGAATTTCGAATGGAGCCGCTAAAGATTTTCTTCCATTGTGGGCTGGTGGGTAGGGTTGTCTAATAGCAAAATATTTAGTATAGTCAGAAAAAATGCATTAATCCACGATCACTAAATCGAAGACTGTCTCGCAAAAGTTCTATTAAATCCTCCATTTGCATAGTAAGAGCATAGGAAGTATCCATCTTTGGAAAATTGGGATGGGGGAAGTTGTAGACTATATTGGGCTTTGAGGCCTTCATCACATCAGAATCCTTCCACATCCAGCGTCTTCGGAGAGGCATGTAAGTAGGGTCAACTTTTTGGTCTTGCCCGACCAAGCAATTTGTCCACCAAAACGCCTCATGCTTCAAAAATGAGATTCTCCATTGAGGTTGGATCCCTATTTCACTATCCGTAGTTGGGCATCTTGTTAGTGTCCGAATGGATGTGGCCACCACGTGTGTGCCGAGGGTGGTCCTTGTGCCATTTGTGGAAGCTTTTCTATAGGATCTCTATGAAGGCATAGACGTCAATTAAATCTTTGCACTTGAGTTGGAAACTCTACAGCATCCCCCCCCACCTATTAACGTCAGAGATGTCCTCGAATGCCTTGAAAGATGTGATAGCCTGGTACTGTATGTTGTGATTTCAGGTGGGGGTTCCAACGGTAAGGAATCCTCTTCTTCCATTTGATTCTCGCTCGCCCCTTGAAATTTTATTCATTGTCAGACCCTCAATGTCCACGAAGAGGATGGGATTCAAGATCTGGTACCATGCTATTGTACCCAGTGGTAGACTCCTACAACGTCATGCCTTGTGGGTGTGTGGTTTGGGGGTGCTATGAAGGGGATGGTTGTGATGTGGGGCCAAAGGCAGTGGTAGTAGTAGGAGTTGGACTGGGGTGGGGTGGAAATATTCGGGGTAGCACAGGTAGAATAAAAAATTCCCCACGCAATGTCGGCGTCTACTTCTTTGGTATTAGTTGGGTAAGCCATGACAATCATCAAACTTGTTGAAGCTTGTTTCAAGCATTTGTTGTAGGGCATCCACAACTCCATTAAAAAGTACTATGGTGCTGGTAGGCTGATATTGTGTACTATTGTAGGAATCTAGAGAGTGAGATGCATATTCAGCTTCTAGCCGGCCATACTACTGCATCCACCCAAGACCTTCAGTCAAGGTGTGTGGATTGTAGGGTATGTCCTACAAGTCGTTGGGCTTCAACAGTTCTAGGAGAGGCCTCTTAGTTGAAAAAAGGGAGGAATCCTAGAGGATATAACATCAAGCCATAAACTTTAAAACCATTGGGTGGGTATCAATCATGAGGATGTATGGGTCATCCTCCAACATGATATCATTGTGGAAGTAGGCCATAGCTAGAATGGGTGGGCATAGGCAAAAGTACAACAGAGGCAGAGGTGGAAGGTGATAGGGAAGGGGAGATTGGAGAAGGTGATGCAGTGTAGCATGGCAGTGGTCGTGAGTGTGTGAAAGTAGTAGTTGAAGGTGTCTTCAACTGTGTGTGGTGCTAGTGTGAGTGAGGTGGCATGTGTGGACATTGACAGGAGTTATTGCTGGAATATTCCTAAGGAACTTGTTAATGTCTTCCTGAGGGGGTGGTACTATTTTCTACTCTGGAGCTACTCATGGAGGCAAAGATTCTAGTCATTCTTTTGATTCAGGAGGGCATCAAGCTGCTCCATCTAGTGGGCCTACTACACTCGTTGATTTTTTGTAGCCAGATTTTGAGCTTGTAGTGCCTCATTTTGCTCCCGATTGACGACAGCCTAGCATTGAAGTGCCTCATAAGGGCAAGCTTTGTATCCTATAGCTTTTTGCAAAAGTACTTTAGCACACTCTACTGCCTCCAACCCTGTGACCTTAACCATTCTATGTGTGGCTCTTTCCTTGTCAAGCTGCACTTGTTTGTTGTTCCCTTAGAGATGGGTTGCATGGGCATTGGAGACCAATTTCTCGGTATACTCTCGCTGTGAGGATGGTATGAGATTTTTAGTTCATAGCTACCATGGTGTCCATGAACTAGTGTTCCATCTTTGAGGCATCCCTATTGGTCTCCATGAGGCAGGTTTTACCGCTTAGTCAGCGGAGGTGCAATACGCTAGTGCCTCCATTTGAACCACCCACCTGTCTCCTGCCAATGATTGTTGTTGGTTGCTGCTGCTATTTTTGGGCCTCTCCCTTTTGTTCCTGCCTCTACTTTACTCTCGTCTCATAGGAAGGAGCTTTGCAATGGAAATGCTGATAGCTCGGCCTTCCATTCCTTGGCCTACACCTGATGGATAGGGAGGAGAGCTAGGGTTTTGGTCATGGGAGATGTCAACAAGAGGAGTCTTAGCAGCAGCTATTGGCTTCTCTGTGGTCTTGGCAAGGTTGCTCTATCCTTGTTCCCCATTCTTCTACTACTGTGCATTGTCTTTTGCCTTCTGGAGTGCTTCCTTTTCTACCTTTAGCTTGGCCTTGTGACCTTGGCTTGGGATTCTTGGGGCTAGCAGCTAGATTGTCCTTCAATCTTATTCTTTGGAGATAGCATCGGCTTTGTGGGTGTGGGCCTTGTCAATGCTAAAGATGATAGAAACGAGCTATCCTTTGCTACATCGCCTAGGTTTTTATCGGCAGCAATGAGTTTTCGGACAATTGAGCCATGATCAGCATAAATAGCAACAAGTTGCTAATTTTATACTAGGATAGGCCACATACAACTATGAGCTCATTGTAGAAGTATTCATACCAGTTGTTGGTAAGTTTGGGCTTGTATAGTTGGGCCAATATATTGGGCTTTATGACATTGTGGTAGGAATATATTTCATTGAGGGCTTTGCTTGGAAGTATTTGAGCCCAATAAGCTTGTGGCACCATTTGGAACTTTATTTGTCTCAGTCATCAAATCGAGAGGGGTATGGTAATACACCATACAAACTCCTAAAATGAGGACTATGGTTGAAGAGCTTTATAGCATTTTGGGTTTTAGGAAAGTCCTCTAAATTAAAATTGATACTACATTGGGAGGTTCAAATGGTTAAGTGGGTACTAGGGTTAAGCATAAAAAAGAAGAAGAATAAGAAGACATAAAAAGTGTAGGGAGAGTTGGAGTTAGCTAATGAAGAGTGAGGTTTCTAAATGAAAGAGTGGAAACAAATCTTTGAGGATCACAAGAAACTTATCCAGTCCTGCTTCAATGTCATCAGATTCACCCTACAATCAAACTCATTTTGTAGAGCTGTTGGCATATCACTTATTGTTCCATATATGGAGGAGTGCCTTGGGATGGGTTGATGTGTCTTTGACTGGCCCCAAACCTTTGCCAGTGAGGAGCTTCTTCCATGGTAGCAACGTGTTGTGAAGGGCTCTAATATCTTTTGTTGTAGTAGGTTCTTATGGATCTACTTTTTCTTTAATGAGTAGGTTCTTGTGGGTCTATTGCTATGGAGTGGAACTAAATGCCGTACTAAAGGAGTGGTTTTGTATTTCCTTTTGGGAAAGATGATGACGGCCTTGAACGATCATTGTTGTGCCCTTTGTGGACCTTGCAATAGGTTCTTGTGTCACTACTACTCTTTTAGGAGCATGTTCTTGTGTATCTAATGCCGATGTATCCTTGGCTATTGGCGTTATAGACTCAAACCATCTTGCAGTAGTCCTTCTTGATGTCATTTTTTGGGTGCCTTGTTTGGGGTTTTGACATTTTGCAAGTTTGTGAGTTTTTTCAAGTATTTTTTATGTGTGAATTTTATAGCTAGTGGCTAGTTATAATTCTTGCATATCACCATGCAAGTATAAATAATAATAAAACTAGGCAATATACTTCTTAAACATAGGAAACACTCAATGGAAACCACGAAGCTAGTTCTATTAGAGGACAAGATCTCATCATAAATGCCTTGAATCAATAGCTCGCGCATTAGTCAAGCATAGTTATATTCATACATTCATTGAGCCAAGCATAAATAGCTTGAAACAATAGCTCGCCAGCAAGCTATAAAGATAGGGTGCCAAAAACTTTTTCCCCAAATGGCATTTTGGGGTTACATCTAAAGGTACCCATGTTTGTAGTCATTTTCAGGGTTTTTGGGCCTTCCAAGCTCATTTCTAGTGTCAAAGAGGTCAAATTGTGCATGTATCAAAAGTTTTGTTTTGTTCCAAGGAATTTGTACCCCTCGAGTAGCATAGTTCAAGTTTTGTTTTGTCCCAAGGAATGTGTACCAATGGAGTAGAGTAATGATGGTCACCCATAGGTCACATATTGAACATCAATAATTTCTAGTTTTGTGGGAGATGTGTCTGTTTGTATTGGGTCCTTTGCATGTAAGAATACAAATTCTACATATAACATTATTTTAACTTTTCCCAATGCTAAATGCATATTTTTGCTTAAATTTTCCCATTAAAAAAAAGCAGTATGGTTGATTCAAATCAATTCTTGTCGATAGAAATCAAGGTGGTTGTAAGAGTTTACACCATAAGATCTTTAATGACATGCCATGTGCTATAGAAAAAATTCAATAAAAACTTGCAAAACTTGCAAAATTCCAAGCCCCCTTTGTCAATTACATCCTTTAGCCTGTTCAACTTCCATTCTCTCACCACAATAAGGTGAGATATGTTCTCTATAACAAATGTGAGTAGGACCATAGTGTCTTGGAGATCTTCTATTTTTGTTGAGCCCAAGTTGCTTCTGAGAAAGTTGCCAATAAAAAGAATTCGTCATTCTCATTCGAAGGTTCTTGTGTGACTTCCACTAAGTCTAGCATGGTTGGTGTGACATGTGTATCTGTTACTAAGCTTGATGTTGAATTTTCATTAAGAAAGGTTCTAGTGTAGCTTCCAAAGAAGATTCCATTATTTTCATGGTAGGTTCTTGTGTTATTATATCTTTTTTAGAGACAGGTTCTTGTGTAATTACCATTTACCTTGAAGATGATGCAGTGAATTCAAAGGCATTTTGGTAGACTGGTGGTCAAATAGGTTCTTGTGTTAATGTCTCTCTTTTTGAGACATGTTCTTGTGTAACTACCTGATAGGAGGTAGAGGATGATCTTTTTGTGTAATCCTCTTGTATTGGTGCTTTGCCCTTGTCCTTGTGGGTAGGTTCTTGTGGTTCTATCTTGTTCAAGGTAGGTTCTTATGGTTCTACTCTCCAATCTTTGCCTTGATTTTTCATAGTTGGTAGGCTTGAATTTGATGTTTGCCTCTCATTTGTTATTGATGACAATTCTTTGGCCTCGAGTCTTTCTTGTGCGCTTTATTGAGCACTTTCTCATTACTACTTGAAGATGATGGAGGTGATCTTTTGCACTTTATTGAGCACATTCTCATTACTACTTGAAGATGATGGAGGTGATCTTGTTGCACTAAGTACCTTGGGTACCCAAATATAAGTGTTTCCAAGGTAATACCCCTGGGTCACTAGTAGTCTTTTGGGAACCCAACGGTATTGGACCTTCCTTCTTGGTTGGCATCGTTTTGTTCTTTGATGTCGAGGTTTGTTGTTTACATGATGGGGTGGCTTTGGATGTCGAGTTTTTCATCGGAACCCAAATGTATGATTCACCTTCAAAAGTACCCTTGGACCTATAGTAGATCCTTTCGCACCCACATTTGCTTGGTTTCTCTTCGTCTTTGTCATCTTTGCTGATGAGGCTCTTGTAGAGGTTGAGAGGTAGAAGTAGATATTAATGTTGTTGCTTGAATCTTGGGCCAATTGGCAGTGATGATTAGTACATCTTGATGGGTTGATTCATCACCAAACAACCCTTTGTAAGTGTCTTGGATCCAACTTTTACCAAGAAGTGCAGCTTTCGTTAAGTACCTGCAGGAGTTACAAAACTTTTGCAAGCACAACGTGTTTTTCCATGGAAACATTCAGCATTAAAGAACCCACAACCTTAATTGAGGTACCTCCTATGGATTAAATTTCAAAATCACAAACTTGAAGGAGAACCCGACCAAGATGTTTTAATTTTTCCCGAGAAATGAGGTTGTTGCTCACTTGATCATGTACAAAGGCCTGTATTCAGCATGTTGCACCTACTGATGTTAATTCTACCCAAAGTTGAGATGGAGTTTTATCTATCCCCTTAGTATCAATGGAATTATCAATTGCAGGTTTAACTTGCTTAGGTTTTACTACTCTTATGGTGTAAAAAGTTGTGACGTGGTAGGTTTATCATTGTCAAGGTCCATAAATTGAGTTCCTTTAGCAATTTGCGGATCTATTGTGGCTAGTCTATGCATCCAATTTATTGAGTCTTAAAACTTTGGTAAAGGAGCACACTAAGAGTCTTCAGGACCCTTTGTGTTGTCCACTCCCTTATAAGCATTGAATACATGTACTGATGTCGACCTACTGGTGGTGTCAAATTCAATTGCAAATAGATCCCATCAGTGGTGTTGACCTATTGGTGGTGAGCCTTCCAAGTTTGGAGATCCACCCTCATGACTTGCTTATCCTTACATAAGTATAGCCTATTTGAGCTCCCATCGTGGACCAATCCTACAGTTCACATGAAAGGTCTACCCAATATGTTGCCATAGCCACCCAATTGGTTGGGGAAGTCCATTACAACAAACCACACTCGATAGGTCAGACCAAAGGTCTTACACTTGATATCCCTTAGAACTCCTACTAGTTGGGCTATTGCTGCATCAACGAATTTGACTACAAGGTTTGTGCTATCCATTTTAAGTCATCCCCACTTGGCCTAGCACTGCTTAGTAACGATGCTTACACCATCTACCCTAACCTTTAGGGGTCATAAGTTTCCTATGATTCAATGCTCCCCGAGTGTCATAATTGTTTCTTGCTTTTCATTACTATAAGAGTTGGTTTAGTATAAATTAGCATAAATTACTCTATCTATATACTCAAAGTCAATGACATCAACAATCAACTTGTAGTTGCATGCGAAGACCGTAGGGTGGGAGGGAGAAGAAGGGAGAGGGGAGTGTGGGAGAGTGTCTACAGGGCAGGAGGGAGGAGAGGGCATGGGAGGGGGAGAGGCATGTGGCCATGGGGCATAAGGGGGTGATAGAGAGGGGGTGGGGGTGGGGGTGGGGATACTGACATTGTGAGAGAGGAGAGGGGAGAGTGGAGTGAGAGTGAGTGGGGTAATTGACATTGTGAGGAAGGAGCGGGGAGAGGAGAGTGAGAGTGAGTAGTGCGATCGTAGCCACGATGTGGGATGGAGGTGCAAGACGGGGGTGGGGCAGTCATGGTTGTAGGGCAAGAGGGAGGAGAGGGGGGTTGGGCAGTAATGGTCATAGGGCAAGAGGGAGGAGAGGGGAAATGAGGGTGAGAGAGGGTTGGGGCAGCCATGGTTGCAAGGTGGGTTGGAGGAGACGGGGCTCAAAGACGGGTGGGGCGGCCACAGCCATGACCATGGGGTGGAAGGGAGGAGAGGCGAAAGGCAGTGAGAGAGAGGGTGGGGCGGCCACCAGTAGTGGGATGGGAGGGAGGAGAGGGGAGAGGGGGGTGAGAGATATAGTGGGTCGAGGGAGGTGAGGGAAGAGCATTGAGGAGAGAGAGTGTAGGGAAGGAGAGAGAAAAAGGAAGCAGAGAGAAACCCCAATCCTCCCTTTGTAATGAACACTCTCTCTTTCCTTCATTTTAGAACCATAAAGCATGTAAAGCAAGAGGAATCGATTGGTAAGGAGGCAACCAATTGCCAGAAGCAACCAATCTCCAGGTATTTGGAAAATTTAGATCATTTTTTAAACTCTTGTGAATAAAATGTTTTACACAACTAGTCGTAATATTTATTTAATCTAAAGTCACTATAGAAATCTCATCATAGGTGTACATAGTTTTTGCTTCAACATCCAATGAGGGAGTCTTTACATTGTACTTGGAGATTTTAGAGTTGTCACTTTCGATGTAATGTTATAACTCTTTTTATAATTTAACCAAAAACCTAGAGTTATGTTATCAACTCATTTTATAATTTCACTTGCAACTCTTTAGAAAAGAACTTGTACAATTTATTTAAAATTGAGACTCTTTTTGTTATTCGAGGAGTCTTTTTGTTAATTAGAGCGTTTTCTTTTTTTATTTTTTTAAAAATAATTTTAAAATATAATTTCAACGGCCCCCATGTAAAATTAATGAAATGGATTTTATGTGCTAAAGAGTTAGAAAAGTATCTTGATTAAGGATTTGACTGACACAACAAGATAACTTATTTACTAAAGCACACATTCTTTATAACTTTCACTCTAGGGGAATTTGAGAAGAAAGTATTGCCTTTATCATCACAAGATATTAACCTACAAATTTGAGAGTATTAAATTACAATATACATCTCCAACACAAAGAAGGAAAAAGTATTAAATTGCAATGTACAAGTTCATTTGGTATGCTAACATGCTATTTTTGGATGGCAACTTGACCAAGTGTGTCGAGAATATCATCGTCAAATACAAAATTTTGCATCAATCTCATAGCGAGGGTCCATCAAGTGGCTCCATGGCTGTGGTGCAAGTTGGGATCAAATGACTGCCTCACATTTGCATCTAGAGACACTTCTAATGCATGAGGTGATGATTAGAGCCTAGTGGTTTTGGAAAGGATTTTATAGTCAGACCTCTTTGTACTCCCTTGAAGAAACAAGTTTGTAACACACTCTCTTTTATTTTTGGAACCTGCAAACCAAATATACATTTCAATTTAATACTCTAGCTTTATGTTGGAGTTATATACCAACTTCCTCCTCCCAACTAGCCAATCATATCTTCACTCGTTCTCCTTTCCAACAATTGCTTCTATATCCAATTTAAAATCTCTAGCCCATTAAGCTCCAAATATCTAGATGTATGGTCTAAAGTATGTAAGTGTTCCTAGACCATGAAGTAGAAAATGGCTAACGATGTCAATTCCCATGCAACATGATTCACAAATATCCTTTTGGAAGTACATCTATGTATGGCCTTGAATTGGCTTTGTCTTCTTGAGTGAAATTTTACACATTCTTCCAATAATACTACCTTTTGCTATGACTTTCTTCAAATTGTACAACTCTTTGGCAATGCAAAAACAAAATAGAAACTTCATGTCTCTTTCATTCATTTGGCCAATTGACAAGAGGTCTTGTGTCATATTAGGGGGAAAAAAGCATATTTTGTGCTTATGTATTTCCTTTATAATTGTGTAGAGGAATGCCTTTGATTTGTAGTATCTCGTGCAGGGTATCATCATTCATAACTACATTCTCCTTTGTATTTTTGTAAAGATGCAATTCTAAAAACCATTCTTCCTTGTGTACATGTGATTACTTAATCTAGATTCAAACACTCTATATTGTCATCATTGTCGAAGTAATTGCATTTCAGTGTTTTGAAAGAAGTGCTTGATGCCAAGCTATGTCTTGGGGCTGATTTTGATCTTCTTCATAGGCAAAATTGGCACTTTCTCATTGATTTTCACATTTGTTGAACTGTCTATGTATAGTGTCTCTTTTCTTTTCATGCATTCAAGTATTTGGAATTGGCATTTCTCTTTAGAGCATTAGATTCCATGTCCCCCTTTTATTGTTGGAAGAAACATGCTATGTGTGAAAGATGTGTTGCTTGGTGACTTTGAGAATGTTTGCTATGATTATGGGCATTGTTACTTGGCTTGATTATTATTTTTTCTCGAGTTGAACTAACTTGAGTGTTTTCCTCATTGAAAACTTCTACCTTCACCAAAAAAGTTATTGTCATGATTCTTTGAATATGTGGTGAAACTTCTTCTCATCTATTCTTGGATATCAATATTAGGCATGGCGTCAAAGTTCAATGAAGCATCTTTGGTGATGGTAGCTATCACAAAGTCCTTGTAGTCCTTACCTAGACCCTTGAATTGGATTTTAATGAGTCTCTCATTCTTTATTTCCTATCAATGGATGCCAATTGATTTGCAAGGTCTTTAAGTCAGACTAGGTAGATATGATCTATACTTCTTGGCATTTTTAAGTTGATTTTCAAGCACAATTGAACAAGTATCTCATTCTAGTTTCCTATCCAATGGATGCCAATTGATTTGCAAGACCTTACGTTGAACTAAGTAGTTGAAATTTGGAGTGTAACTTCTTGGCATTGTTAAGTTGATTTTCAGGAATGATCGATATGGACATGTTCTTAGCACTAAATTTATTTTAGATGCTTTCCATGCATTCATAACAACTATCTTTTCTCTTAATGTCTAGAATCAAATGTTGACATTGGAATTGATGAGGCTTAGTGAAAATTGAGCTTGTTCATCCTAATATGCTTGTCGTTCACTAAGCTCTTTAGCTTCATTAGCTATCAAGGGTGTTTTCAAGCTCGTTGCTAGAGGTTAAAGACTTTTCTGTAACTGAATGGAAAATATTCCACAAAATTTTCAATTGGCAATAGAAAAATGCTCACAAGCTTGAACTCCAAGTTTCAATAAATATTATCATCCAAATTTGCTATTTTGATCCAAGGATATGATTTCATCATGTGATTTTTCCCATGTTGCTCACAATGATGTCAAATTAGTGATTACAACATGTGAATGCCAAAACCTAATGCTTGCATTGAACAAAAGATGTTGGCAAGACATAAAATAAAAATAGGCTAACATATAGCATAAACTATTACAAATATTGCAAGAAACTTTGCAGGTGTAATGAGTTTGCCAAATATGCCAAAAATAGAAAAAATGGTTTAGAAGTGTGGCATGTGATGTCATGAATGTGTCAGTGGATATTACAGTGAAATCTAATAGCAAATGACCAAGATATGGTCATATATGCTGAAAAAGAAGTGTTGATAGATGCACCAATAGCCAAGTGTAATGATGCATAAAAATGGCTATAATGGCAACAAAATGAAATGCATAACATGTGATTTTAGTGTGCAATAAACATTATAATGTGAACTAGGTCCAAATCAAATCCTAAATGATCAAGACATGGGCACCTAACTTTGGTGTATATAGGCAACAAGAAATAAAGTAGTTGGGGCACCAAGTCTACTGCTTTGGCTAAAAGGTCATTGTGACAGTGATGTTCAAATAAGTTTATGTGAGTGGTTTTTGTGGAAATCAATCTTGAAACTGATACATGGGTATGGTAGCCTAACTAATGTTGTCTAGTCATTGCATGAGCAAAATAAGGCCACAGATTCTTGATTTTTATTTGCTTAAAATGAAGCTTAATGAAAAATAAATGAAATGGTGTCAATATGTGACATGCATGTGCTAAGATATTAGTTGTTGATTACAACATCATGATGTGGCAATTGTGCAAAATTTGCTAATTTTATAGAGTGCTAATTTTTATTTTCATTAAGGTAGTAGCTCTCCTAGGTGGCTGCACGAAGCTCAAAGTAATAGTGATAGAGAGAGGGTAGTGTTTAAAACTAATCATGATGCGCAACCACAATAGCTTAGGATTAAGTAGTTGAGGCAAGCCATCAAATAATAATAATAATAATAAATTAATTAAATAAAAAATAAAAAAAAGTTCACAACAACAAAACTATCGTAACCTAAATTGGACTTATGTGTACCAACATCTAGTCAAGGCATTTTGGCATATGAGCCAGCTAGTATAAATTAAAAGGAACACTACAAGTGGAGCTTTAGGCGTGGGGTGATTGAAGGCAAAAAGCATTGGGGGCTTGCAGAGGTCCCATCAAAATTGCAAAACATGGAATTGCATGTTTGATTGAGGGTTGACGGTGCTCCAAAGCGATGAACCATAAAGAGGGACATCCGCATGAGGTTTCCACAATACAAAAAGTGAAAAAGAAAATTCTCCACACATTTATCAACCAAAACTATTAAATCAATGAAAAATTGAGAACAAAACAAGCTGAATGCTTTGAGTTGATTTATCTTGAGCAAGAATGCATACTATAAAAGGCAAAATTATCGCTCAATTCTCAAGCTACAAGATGGACAACAATATAACTAAGGTAGGTGCAAGCACAAGAGCCCATGGGTTTTGATGGGTTCTGATACCATGTTGTAGAAAGTCGGAATGAGATGAGAAAAGTGCACACACGTGTTACCTATACACTACATTATCATGCACTTTACATTCCTCTCTAGAATAGTGCAAAATACACTATTCCTAATAGGAAAGGGTCTATCTAAGAAGGAGTGGGAAGGAAAGGGAGGAAAGAATGGTAAAGAAGGGGGAGAAGGAGTGGGAGAGGACAAGGGAAAAAATGAGGAGTAGGGAACGAGATGTTGGGAGTGTAAGAGTATGGGTTGATAGGGTTATAGGCTATTGGAAGGATGTGGGCATGCTAGAGTGTAGCAAGGCTTAGGGTTACAAAGGGTTGAGAGCATAGGGTATCTCTTCCATTTCAGGCCCTCACTAGCCTCACCTGAGAGAAGTTTCTAAGTAGAAATTGGGCCTAGTCCAACAAAGGAGGAGGAATGCCTTTACTATCCAAGATGCCGATAGCTTACAAGTAGCCTTTTGTATATCTGTAACCCCTAGCCCTCTTTCCTCTTTGGACCTTGTGGAGAAGGACCATTTGACTTTTGAAATTCTCCTCCTGTTGTTGTCCTCACCCCACAAAAAGGATCCACACATTTTGATAAACTTCTCAAACCCAGTTTTAGAGAGGCACCCGCTAGAGAGGTAGAAGATGGCAATAGGGTAAATACAGTGAGGATTCAATACCATTTATCTTCGAGCTATATTTTCTTGGAATCTCTCCACTTGGCAAGCTTCTTCTTGAACCTACCTAAAAATCCCTCCATTAGATATCCTAGTTGCCTCAACACCTCTTGATCTTGATCCATGAGAGTCTAGTAGCTTGTTTTTCAGCCATTTATAATAGACCCATAAGCCTTGGTGAAATACTAAGGCAGACTAGTGCTCCATTGACACCCTGGGTAGTGCTTTTGGGGGTTAAGTTTGTTTCATCAACAAACAACTAGTAAACCTACTGTTTCTTTGAAGGAAGCTCAATCCCTTTGATGTTGCCTTTCTCTACTTGCTCATGAAGAAGCCATCTCTGAAGGGGGGTTCCTACCATTTCTGGAAGGGTTATCCGAGGCCTAAGGCCAACGGCGCAAGGAGCAAGTAGGATGTGTCAATGAGAGCATGGAACGAGCAGGGGACGATGGTGTCATTAGTGTCACTGATGGTGCGAGCACGATACGAGTGCAAGAGTGATGTGATAGAGCAAGATGCTATAATCATAAGAGCCAACCATCAACATGAATAAAATGGAACTCAAGACACATGACACAAGGTCTTGTACCAGGTGAATGGGGGACAAAGAGAGGACGTACAAAATGAAGAGGACTTGGAGTTGTGACTAGAGATGGAAGGAAGCATAGTGTATAATAGTTGAACAAAGAAAAATACACTAACAGGATACCACAATGATACGCCAAGCGAGCTCGTGACTCAAGCCTTCCTTCCCTCTCCCAAATCCCGTATAATGAATGAATGAATTGCCCCCCATCCTCCCCTTCACCCTCGCCTTCCCCTTGCTGGAAATCTCCCTTCCTGCCACTATCCTCCTCGTCCTTAGCCATCCTGCCACTCCATCTCTTCATGTCTTTTGCAACAGCTTGCTTCTGCCAAGTTGGTGTGCCATAATTACTCCACGGGCATCACCTGTGCACCATGTGTCTCTAACAAGGAGCTTGACCAGTGGTCGTCACACGTGTCCTCTCATAACTCCTACATGTGGAGGATAGTACCCATGTGCATACTCTCTGCAAATTCTCCATCTTGGCCATGGAACCCATGGGGGGTAGAGACTATCATGTACCATAGCAAGTCCTAGTCATGTACCACACCAAGTCTTGCCACACCAAGTCCTTGTCATGTACCGCACCAAGTCTTGGTCACGTACCACACCAAGTCCCAATCATGTACCACACCAAGTCACAATCATGTACCACACCAAGTCCCGATCATGTACCACACCAAGTCTCGGTCACGTATCACATCAAGTTCCGATCATAAACCATACCAAGACCCTGTCAACATAAGCAAATCCATAAGTATGGCAAAAAGGAGGCAAGTTGAAGGGCATTCATATGCTTGATATACCTTTCAAGTCTAAAGTATTGCATCATCTCTCTATTTACACATACCTTAGATGAGGTGTAAATAAGAGTGAGCTTTAACAAAAAACACATAACTTGGGTCCTAGTCCCATGTCCTAGAGAGCTTGTATTAGAAAGTCCCACTCTAGCATGTTAACAATAAGCCTTGTCAAGATTAACTTTAAGGAGGTGCACATGTCTTTATTTGTTGCCATGGTCACATCGCTCCCAAATGTTAATAACGTCTCCAGTAAATGGCTACCCTTAATAAACCCTTTCTACTAGGATCCAGGTGTCCATTCTCCTCAAGATCCTTAAAGCTAAGGCTTTGGAAAATATCTTATAATTGGAGCTCAACATGGTGAGTGGTCTCTAGGTCTTAGCACCTCTGTGTTCTCGTTCTTGGGAATTAGCTTGATTAAACTACCATTTACATGACAAGATAATCGTTGGTCTAGGACACTCTCTTGCCACAACAATAAAAGATAGGACCCATCTCTCTTCCACATCCTTCCATTGTGTCTACTTATGTTGTCCTTGAAATGGGAGAGGACCCAATTGTAATACCTCCTATTCCCTCTTCATGATTGGTGAAGGACCATACTCTCTTTCTATCCACTGATACAAGCCTCATTTCAAGAGTTAGTTAAGATACTTCGACTTCCTATAACTCTAAGAAGATGAGAGAGAGAGAGAGAGCTCAAACCAACTGGCTGTTTCATACCCTTTTGAAGGTTTAATAAGCCCACAAACATTAAGGGTGAGAAAAAGATTAAGGGTTCAATAAGCCCACAAACATTAAGGGTGAGAAAACATTAAGCATGGTGGTGGTCTCGAAGGGGACGGGTTACAAACTCGGCTGGATGCCAAATTTTGAATTAGGTTCACGTGTAGTGGTTTTGGAGGGAAAATTGGTTGCTGCCCGAGCCTCTACTCTGGAGTAGGGGCCAGCAAAAAAACCTAGCCCTAACAGGGACAGGGTGGTTTGCAAACCAGCCCTCTCGCGTGAATAGGCTCAGGCTATTTACACACTGAGAGGCGCCCATGGTTGGGTGGTCGATTGAACTAATAAGAGGCGAGTTTTTAAACGATGGGTGGGCAATGGGCAGCCACCTTGTTACACACACCCCGCCCGTGAGCAAACCTTCTAGTCCTACATGGACTCCATGAAAGCCCTTTCGTGGGCAGCCAAGCTTGGCTGGCTGCCGAATGATAATCACTTGTCTGTTTAGGGTCGGGGGTGTCCATGGGTGGGCACTGAATTTTTTAAAGGGGGTTTCACACCAGTTTGTGGATGGGCGAAAATGCATGTTCAGCTTGCATTTGGAGAAAACTACCCGTTTGTTCGCATCCCTATTCACATACGGGCAGTTGCATTTTGCTTAAGTAATAAATGTTGTACACCAAAAGGGGGCTCGGGGTTGCGAGTTCAAGTCTTGGCAATCGCATGTGATTGGATTGAGGTGCATGGACGCGCTCTTGGGTGGCACTTTGAGGCTGCCCGAAACTTTTCCCTGCTCGGGCGCGACTTGGATTCCATGTCATTTTTTTGCTCCAGCCGGCCGGGCGGGCGGGCAAGAAAAGGCACGCTCACCGGTCACTCTGTCCGCCCACCGATTTGCGGGCGGACGGGTATGAGACCGCCCTAAAACGTCGTCCATTCAACACTGCCAAGGGCTCTTTTTTGGACGCCAACACACAAACGAAGATTTTGGGCGCTTCTTTTGCGTTCAAGGAGCGGTATGGTTGGAGAGGAAGAGGAAGCATGGAGAGCAGAATGGTAATGGAGGGTTGGCGAGCTCCTCCCCCGGCAGACCAGCCTCATGCCTCAACCTCCACCACCTTGCTTGTTAAGCATTTACCAGACGCCGTCCCTTTTGAGACCCTTACTCGACTTTTCTCGCATTATGGTGCCTCTGATTTTCGACCCTGTGTTGCAGGCAGGTGTGTAACCCTATTGCTTTCACTTCTCGATGTGCCTCCCTCCTCTTTCCTTCAGCTTGGCAATCATGTGGATCTTGCGTTGAACTCTGCAGGTTGAAGAACTGTGCTTTCGTGGATTTTAAAGATGAGGCGCAAGCTGCTCGAGCTCAATCTCAGCTTCACAGGTGAGCTCGAAGTTAAAGTTTCCTCCTTCTCGATTGCATTTGGCAATAGTTATTGTAACCTGAAGATATGTTATGCTGAAACGTCCAGGTTGCGTTTTCTGGGGAGAATTTTGGCAGTGGAGAGAGCCAAGCCGAAGTCCGACAAAGCAGTCTCAGAGAAACCTGATGCTATCAAGGATGCAAATGCAAAGCATAACGATCAGCCTCCACCATTGCCTCCATACCCTCCTCCACTTCCACAGGGAGGGCAACAATTATCGTCAGCCTCTAAAACAACTATTGCAGTTGGGAATGAGCCCATTGCTCCCACTCTTGGCGTTGATTATCCATTCCCTCCACATCTTGAGTATGAGACCATACTTTTCCTTTTTTGTTTCCAACTAGGAAGTTCCATGCTTAAGTAGCATATGCAAAGAATTCAATGAATAGTTGCTTCTGGTCCTTTTCTTCCTTGTCCAGCCGTAGGACTTCTTTTAGGGCTTAGAAAGAGTGCCAATGAAAGAGTTCGTGATCGATAATGATATATCACGAAGTGGCTTGCCTTTGAGAGGTAAACCATTAGTTTGTGAATGCAGGTATGCGTATCCTCCTCCAGATGGGAATATATTAACAAACATAGTGAATGCTCTTATTGCAGTTCCCCGCTTCTATACTCAGGTATGCATCTTCCAGTATTGCCTTCTTGGGGATATTATATGATTCTTTTTGGCTTGGAGGTTTTTAAACTTTCCTCTTATGGGTATTTCTCTTTAGTCTTGGTCAAACAGGTCTTACACTTGATGAACAAGATGAATCTACCTGCTCCCTTTCGTCCAGCCCTGCCAACACCACCGCTTCCACCACCTCCACCTGCACCAGCTGCTCCTAAACGCCAAGCTGGAGATCTTTCCAGTGATGAATCAGAACTAGAATCATCAGAAGAGGTATGAGTGTTGGGAAAAGGGTTTGGATATGGCTACTGTGCGATAGTACTACTTTATAGATCGAGCCTTGTTTATTACATATGATAGATTCATGTCAGCAGTGTTGGTGTGTCACTTTGACCTGATAAGCTGCTAAGACTTTTCCTTCAACAAACGTTAGTCTTTACCTTCAGCCTTCTGCATGGAGGTAGATGAAAAAGGTGGCGCCAGCAGTGATGGCATGATGCCAGTTTTTTCAATGCAGACATGCGCTAATGCCATTGAAGAAGCAGCCGAAACTGAAGTGGGTACAACTACGAGGAAAGCCACAAGAAAGCGGCTGAAAGTTGAGAAATCCATCCCTGAAAAGGGTTTAACTAGGGAAGCTGCTGGGGCGAAGCCTGCATCACTGGTTCCCAAAGAAAAACTTACGATAAAAAAAAGACAGCCTATTTTACAGGTAATGCCAAAGAGTCAATGTCACAACTTTATCGTAAATGTAATCATATAGTGCTATAGAAAGGAAACTTTGCTCTGAAAATTACATTGTTTACCGATTACCCTGCATTCTGTGGTCTGTGTTACACATCTCAAGAAATTTTAAGGTTGAAATTTCAATTAGACATTTGCCTCATGTTGGTTTGTAGATACTAGTTGTTTTTGTTTTGTATTCTTCGGTTACCTGAGACTTGGTAAACTTCACGAAGCCAGAATCGAGGGTAATCAGGAGTGTTGCTTCCTACTGATTTATTTCCTTTGTCTGTGACATTTTGCTTGGTTGCCCCTTTACAGGATCTCTCACTTGCTCGCTGTGTGTCTCTGTCTGTTCTTTTTCTTGATCACCTTTGTGTTTCGACTATTTTCATTATAACTCACATGCTATTCCTAAGATGTCTTGAATACATTTGTTTGCTCTTGGACAGATCAATATATCTGCGAAGGGGTTGCCAAAAGAACAAATGCATGATAAAATTGGATCAGGTTTAGAGGAAGCAGATCATCCGGTAAAGGAAGAGACTGTGGAAGCAAGAAACACAGCAACACGTGAAGAACTGGAAGCTGGCAGGATGCCTGCCAATGAATTACTTGTTCTTCCAATGTTCAAGGTAGTGTATGTAAGAATACCGTGGGATTCCTGAAAGCAAAGGCATTTTACCATGTGTGTTTATTGTGATTATGTGGATTTGCATCTTCAAAGATAAATGAGGCAGCTGAATGCTCTCCATTTCTTTTTGCCAATTTCCAGTAGCAAAAGATAAAATGAGGCAGCTGAATGCTCTCAGTTTCTTTTTGCCAATTTCCAGTAGCAACATTTTCTAACATGTTTACTTAGATGAGTAATTTGGCAGTCTCTAGCTGTCATCAAGGAGCGCAATGTGCACAATTAGGAGACCTTATACTGTCGTGTTTCCAGTGGAGCCTTGTTTAGTGTCAAGGTTATAGCCTAGTCTTCAGTGAGCAGTTGCATTGGTGCTGTTTTGTTGTGACCATGAGCTGATTTGTAGTAGGGGGATCCTACTTTGCATATGAACTATAGTTTTGAAGGGCCTACGTCAGTCTGGAGACCTTAGCCCAAAAATTGCCATGCAAACCTTGTCTCTTTTTATTGGCTTGAGTTATAACCTAGTGTTCAGGGGAGCACTTTCATTGGTGTAGTTGTGACCTTTAGCTGATTTGTGATTGAGGGATCCGACTTTATGTCCATGCTTAGCTCTTATAGATTTGAGGGGCCTATGCCAATTTTGAGCATCCCAGCCCGAAAAATTGTGATTCAAACCTTGTCTATTGTTGATTGGTCTCTTATGTGCAGCTTAATTTCTTCTTGCCTACAAATCTAGTCACTAAGGGCTGTTTAAAGTATCAATCCGATGCTGGTTTGTGCATTTTGTTAACGGGTAGCAACCGGCTTATCTCAACTTTGAGCATAGCCAGCCCTAAAATTCATATGGAAACCTTGTCTCTTTTGATTGGCCTGACATGTGCGGCTTGATCTTGTGCCTTTTGATTGGCCTGTGATATCGAGCTTGATCCTTCTAATATGCTCATTAATGTCATCCAACACTGGTTGGATATTTTCTTTGTAAATTGGTCAGCAAACAAACCTATCTCAGATGTATGCATTAGATGGACTGGGTAGAAACTGTTTGCAAAGCTACCCAGGTCGAGTCTGCTGCTCCCCATTCACAATTGCTTCAATGTGCAACAGAGATGTGCCAAGCTGTGACACTGGTCACCGTCTTCTAAACATTTTCTTCAGGAATCTGAGGGGTGCTGCGTGGGGATCATTGTAACTTTGGTGAATCTCTTGGCACTCTACATTCTCCCCACTAACTGAACAAGCGAGGGATCCCACAATGACTGCTCCTGAGCTGTGAAGAGAAGCTATTGAGGATGGAGATTGAAACTTACTGCTGGAGCTAGTGCCTCTCCCATGAGGGGATCCAGGGGAAGACCGTAATCTGTAGTTGCCTGTCAATGCAGAAAACGAAGGCACCAGTGCAGAGTGTTGTGTCTGTTTGGGCCAGATCCACTCTCCAGGCTCTCACAGCACCTTTCAGAGAGGGTGACCTGTTAGAAAACCAAAGATAGGTTGCTTGCTTAGAGCCAATACTACTCATGCAGCAGGATAGATCTGTGTAGGACAGGAGGGGGATGGAACACAACTTATATACATGCTTTACTTGAAAGTAAGAAGACACGTCAGATCTGAAGGAGTACACAGACGTACACCCCAAACTATATAGATATAAAGAAACAGTGACAGCAAGCTGTGCTCGAGAAGAAGTCCAAACACCATCAGATAGAAGAGCCCTGCAAATACTTTCAGAGTGCCTCTTGTAGTGTAGGCTTTAAAAAAAAGCTTTGGATGAACATCCTTTTTTCGAAAAAAGACCTCTGTGCCGGGGTCTCCCATTTAGAGATTTTTCTATTGTCATTACATTGCAGACAGTGTTAAGCCCAGCATAAAGTCTGATTTTCTTCCATAGAAAGAGGCCAAAAATGACTTAGCTCAGTCAAAGACTGACAAGTAACTTTAGTCTGAGCATCATTCTCCCTCAAGGTCTTTGTGTAAATTTTTCCATAGTATCGAATAACTGCTTGCATTCTCACAACGAAAGCTTCCCAAGCATAATCAACGTCATTAACCATGGCCTTGTATGCATCATGTTCCAAGTAGCTATTATTAACAATGAGCAGCCTTCTTTGTGTGAGCTGATCATCAGGCATTTCATGAAGAGAGATTCTCAACCATAGAGAGGTATGATCAGAATGCGTGAAGGCATAATCCACCCATAATTTAGTAGTGACATTATCATAGTGCTGAGGATTAACCTTGTACCAACAATCCAGATGAGCCAGACAAGAAGACTGTGCATTATGCTGAAAAGTATAGCCTGGCAACATGGGCTGTGATTCCTTCCAAAGATCAACAAGGCTTAGAGACCCCTCAATAGATTGGCTGACTGGTCTCTATAGACCAGTCGACCAGACCTGACAGACTAGCGTAGCCGTCAGTTGACCACTCTGCCCACAGACTGGGCCAACCATTGCGCCTATAAATAGGCCTAGCACTTTCCATTCCACCTTGTTTACTAGGCGACTTTCCTGTAGATTATCTTCCAGTCCCAGACTGTGTTTCTCGCTGTTGTACGGCATCTCCTTTTTGACTGTTAGATTAGCCTTCTCCTTTAGTGCTAGCCTTTGTCATGGCTGAGTTTGCCCTTCACTCCGGAGTGTTGACAGAAACTCAGTACGAAGACCTTTGTATAAATGGATGCCCAAGTATGCGTGGGTGTGTGGACTTGTATGTGTGAGAGCATATGTTTATACTGTAGTCTACACCCACTGCTGGGCGCTGATGATGTCAGTGGACATGTCATAGTAGCCAGTCCCTGTTATGCGTGATGGAGTTTATGGTTTTTAACCTTATGAGTGACTATCATGAGATTGACGGTGCACACTGTGTTGTTTTTTTAGAGGATGAGTTTGGGCATGTTCTTGGATTCATCTAGATATATGTTGTATGGCATCTGTCGCTCAAATCTTACTGCTGATCTTGTTGCACATAGATGTAGCCCACATATAGCTGCCTTCCCTGTGCTCTTTCTGCCCAGGTATGCTCGCAATTATGTCCTTGGTGCTGCCCTTGTGGCAGCCATGCTGCTGCCCAAGTGTTAGCCTGCTCTCTACCCTTTCCTTTCATTCTACTTGGGTATGTCATCCTTCCCCATGTCCTCCTCATACGGGGGCTCACAAAAGGGGAGGTGACCTTTATATTCCCCCACCTCCTCTCACCGACCCACAGTGGGCTCACACTTACATGTCAACGTAGTAACTACATCCACTCCCTTGGAGAAGCTCTGAACCAAGAGAGATATAGAACCAACAATATATATATGTTTCCACAATAGAAAAGAGTCCAGAGTTCTACCAGAGCGTGGTCCTCTGTCCTTATCAAAATGTTGTCCTACTACCTCCTTGGCACTTCTAGATCTCTAAGCCTGCGTGCTCCTCGTAGAGCTTTTGTAGACTGTGCCTTGATCCCTGAACCTTGCTGCTCTGGAAGACAGCCAAGGTGCAGCCACTTCCTGAGCTACGCAGCTCCTCTTGGTCCTCCTGGGTGTACCAAAACCTGTTGTTTCGCTGCTCCAATCTGCTCCTCAAGTGAGCCCTCCATGTGGACCAACCTAGGCAGACCTCTCCAGCTGATTGGCTGGTCTGTCCAGCTGACCTGATGGGCAGCCTATTTGCTGCCCTACTAGACCCACTTGGCCACGTGGCAGACAGCCAGTGGCCTGGGCCACTACCTGCCCCAAACCGGGGCTTTTTGCAGGCCCTAGACTTGCTCCGCATAGGTGCTGTCAGTTCGCCACCTGTGAGGTCATCTCCAGCCCCTGGATCCGTAAGTGCAGGTCCGTACAACCATTGGAGGCAGTCCGTACAGTACTTGCCTCCACTTCGCATTCTTCTGGCTGACCTCGACCTAATCCACAGCACCAGCGGTGTTTGGCAGGTTTCATTGATGAGGCACTTAGACACCGCGAGAGGATACTCCGAGCACGGAGACAGGAGCAGACTTCTTCCTCGGTTGATCCCTCTCAGAGTTCTATCACGGAGTTCTTTTAGCTAGATCACATGGACCCCAACGAGACGAGGCCTCGACATGACGTGACTCGGAGCCTGTGACCCGACAGCTTAGATAGAGGGTCGACACACAGATCACACTTGGAGACATCCCCTCCTTGTTTAGAGTCGGAGCCCGACCGACGGGGGTCACAGTAACCCTGGTTAGATGCAGAGCTACAACTAGGAGACGTGCCAGGACTGCACCTCTGAGTGGCCGATAGCACTCTATTGCCGACTTTATGCCTCCACTGCCTCATCCATCTTGATATCTTGTTGTTGCCGAGGATGATGATGATATTGATGATGATGCTGAGATTGATATATAGTCAACCATCGACATGACTATGTTGTACTTAGGATTTAGTACTGCCATTGTGCATTTTTGCATTTTGCATTGGTATGGATGCTCGAACTTTCTTTCTTTCTTTCTTTCTACAAGTTGCAAGTCAAAAAAGCATATGTGTCATCATTAGTAGTGGGTGTAGCATTTGAACTACCCACTCAAAAATCTGAGGTGCAAGACAGAAAGGCATAGTGCTCTTTCACAAAGTTGGCTGCAACATCTCTCCCATCATGAGAATTTGGAGCTGATGCATCTGAGACAGCCATACTGGAATCCCTTTTCTTCTCTTCGGCTATGCGCTTCTTGCATTCTTCAATATAATGACTTGGCTTCTTGCAATAATACCAGATGCCCTTCTTTTTTTGCTTATCTGCATCACCCTTTGCCTTATAAGAGGGCTGTGCTGAATTAGCTTTATGCTGATTCGTGGGCTGATTGGCATGTGGCTTTTGCTGCCCTTTACCCTTGGGCTTGAACTTGGAGAGCATGGCATGATCGCTAGCCCGGGTTGCCATATTTCTGCTTGTCTGCTCCTCTTGCAACAGAAGTCCTACCAACTCGTGAAAAGAGAGCATTGTTGCCCCCCCTCAATAACAAATTCAGCGAGATGTGGAAACCGAGATAGGACTCATGAAGAGAGTTCAGAGTGGTGGTGATCATCTCTGAATCGGAATGACTTCATCAATATTGAGCAACTGTTCCCTTAAGTCTTGAAGCTTTGTAAGACATACTTTGAAAATTCTTCTTGTTGCTTGCCATTGAACAAGCCATGTGCGTCCCAAAAGTACCATCTCTATCCCTGCTTTTGTGCAAGTCTACCTCCGTGACTCCAAGCTCCATCTCTGAGTGAGTGAGTTCATCTTTGCCGGTGGTCCTGGACTGGTCTTTAGATCTTCCCTCTTCCACCAGAAAGCCACATTTTGTGCTCCACCCCTCGATGCCCCTCATGTACACTGTCACTCCTGGGTCTGCAAGCTCTATCCCAGTGGGACATGGTGTCATCACTAAGAAAAGCTCTTCTCTTATCACATTGGCTGATTCTGGCTCCGACGTGTCCTTGTCCTTTACTTGGTCCGCCTTCCTCTTCCTGCAATCCTTAGCAAAGTGTCTAGGCGTGTCGTAATAGAAGCATTTCTTTGGTCTTTCTCTTTTTCTTGTTATCACCCTCAGAAGTGTTCTTGTCCTCACCCTTGGCATCTTTCTTTTTGTGTGGCTTGTCTTTGCCACCCTTGCTCTTTGTTATGAGTGCCTTCTCATTGCCATCGTCCCCATCCTTCCTGTTGTACTTTGAGAGTGCAACGAAAACTGAACAGAAAGAGAGAGCACATACAAATTGAACAACAAAAGAGGAGAGAAACTGCAAGGGCTTTCAAGTAAAAGCCTTCAATCTGCTGGGCAAACTTCCAACCATGAGATGGGGCAACAATGGAAAATAGCCTCACACCCTCCAGTGTTAGCTACAAAAGGGCCGACCCACTTGCTGCATGGGGGCCGACTAGACAGCCAAAGGTGGCTGACCAGTAGGTCATCCACACTGCCTCTGCTCAGGTGTACTGCCCATAGCGGCAAGAAACACCATTTCGCCTAGGCGAAAAGGAAACAGAAATGCAGAAGAAACAAAAAACAGTCCACATGCGTTTTCTATTTTCTTGTTTTTTTTCAATACCCTAATTAGTTTTTCTCAGCCGCCTTAGGCTTGCTACCTGTGCTGTGCCTGTTTTCACCGCCTGCTGCATCTACCCTCCACGCTCCTCTACCCTCCACTCTCCTACTCTCCTCTACCCTTCAGTCTCCTCATCCTCTATCCTCTCCACTCTCCCCTCCCCCTACTCATACTCCCTTCTCGAGTCCTGTTACGTTAGCCATAATCCCGGAATCGTCTGGTGTGGTTATGGTGAAGCGGGAAACCAGAGGGCTCGATAGTGCTTGCATCAATACAGAGTGCATAAGGCCGGCCTAAATGGGCATAGAGACTCTAAGGTCCAAATGGACACATGGCACTCATGTGGCAGACATTGGGCTAGGAGGGAGGATTCCAGAAGGAACTTGAAGAAAGGCAAGTTCATGTGACCAAGAGGGGAATCCGTGGCAGGGTGGATCATTGAGAACCGAGCCCTTCTTTTTGGTGTCGTATCATTGGTATCAGAGCCACATCAAATGGATTTCATGATCGGATGAGGAGCGCTTTCAAGAGGTTTTCATGTGCAGCGACAATAGGGTATGGAAGATGCAGTTATGAACAGCTTTGCGTGGAAGGCCTGCAAGTGTCGTCTCTGAGAGACTGAGACTATGATTGTAAGTCTTCACGCAGCGACGCAACTTGCCAACTTCTAGTAGTCTTCTACTCTTCAGAGACAGTCAGGACTCAAAGGCAGCGCGGGCGACTAGCAGCACGACATTAATGAAAGGCGAAGTCACTTGAGGTCCCGTATCACCTGAAGATTACCACTGTGCTCGCCCGTAATCAAAGTCCTCCTTTCGACAAAGTTAGAGGACAGACTACAGCTATATATGCGCTAGAACGTGGGAATTCGGGAACCTTATTATTGCGCATACAATCCATGCTCCCGGGACGGTAGAGACTCAGAGATAGCGCAAATATATGGAGTCCATAGTTCTAACTCCAGTAGAATCGATGCGACAACAAGTTCGATAGACTATCTGTTGCTGCAGCGGTGCAACGCTTGAATAAAAACATACGGAAATTTAGAGCTCCAGCATTTAAGGTCCAGCGTCAACTCCAGGTCAGAGGTAGCAGGTTGTTCGACATTTCGAAACTTGAAAGACCGTGTTGCAGTACACGATTCTCTTGGGTGAAGGGCTACAAGAATAGAGACTCCTATGCAGTAGCTTGACAGAGATTTCGACTCTCGAGGATCAATTTGCGAGCTATAGACTCACAGAGACCGTCGCCGTGTCATGAAAGTTTTGACCTCATCAGAGCATTAATACCCCTCCCTAAAGTCTTGAACCCGCCCTCTCTTTTCAAAGTCTTTTCACCCTCTTCTTCTTTTCAATCTCCTTAGCCTCGCCAAACTCAAAGAAGAAGATCGAGGAACGGGTTGAAAAGTTCGAAGCAAAGAGTATAAAGGAAAGTGGGATCGGGACGAGAGATAAAGAATTAAAAGCGTGAGAGGACGCATCGACTTCAAAGACAAATCCAACGCCTCGAACAAATATCAGGGAAGTGGGCATTACATTTTTCTCTCTAACATAAAGCGTTTTGCTTTATAATTTTTGAAAAATATACGTCTTTGAAATGACAACTCCAGAAAGGGATGATATGATTAGGGAGGCCCAAGGGCTAGAAAGGGAAAAGCAATAGTTGGAGAGGAAACACGTGAGGAGGTACAAACAGAAACTCGAGAGGATAATGTGGAAATGGAGGATATTGATTACGGTGATTATGGAATTTCGTATACGGAGTTCACTAAAGTTGAAACTCAAACGCAAAATATAGAAACACAGCTGGGAGTTATTAGTGAAACACTAAAAACCCTAGCTGAAGCTATAACTAAGATAGCCGATTCTCAATCGGTATCTATTACTGAAAAATCACTGGTTTTTCCTAATCAAGTGGAGAGGTTAACCTCTCGACTAAGAGAAATTTCGAACATCCTTAAGGACTTAAAACTGCCAATTTTCAATGGGGAAAAAAAGGAGCGTAATAAAGATGTGATTAATACGTTCTTGCAAAAGTGGCAAGACTTCCATCGACTCAAGAATACTCCTCTTAAAAATCAAGTCGTGGAAGCAAGTCTTTCCCTTGGAAATAAAGCCTATAAATGGTGGATGAGCCTCAGGGAGAGTGATAGAATTCCTAGGTATTGGATTGAGTTTGAACAAGCCTTCCTAAAAGAGTTTTTACTTGAAAATAAATTAGAAAGAGCGTGGGAGGTTGGGATAATTGCACTATGGGTAAAAACACTCTAGTCCAGTACATAACAAACTATAGGGAGGCAGTCCTTAAGCTGAAGGGAATTGATGAATTCCAAAAGATAAGGGGTTTCGTGAGAGGTCTGAAAGAGACTTATGAGGTTGAGGTAAACAGAAATTCTCCTAAAACCTTTGAGGAAGCCATTAAGTATGCCCAAATATACAATGATACGACGGGGAAATTCAGAGTTGGAACTTCTGAGCAAACAGGTTTTGTTCCAAAGTTCAATAAATTTTCCATTTTGAAAAGGAAGGGGCACTTTAAGAAGGAGGTTCTTCAGGCACTACCTAAGAAATCTCAAACACAAAATTATCAAGAAAGAGGATTATGAAAGGACTAGGCAAGAAAATCTTTGCTTCAAATGTTTAGGCAAAGACCATGCTGCTTGGAACTGTCCTAAAAATAAACCACCAAGAGCTAAAGTCCCAAATAGACCTCCATAAAGACAAGTGTATGCGGTGCAAGTGTTGCCGCTTAATAGTACTGAAAAGTACACTGAGGTAGAGGTCTATCATGAGGAAAGCACCCACATATGCTGTCTATCATCGGCAATGTGGCAGCCCATCTTTGGTCCTCATGATTTAATGAGGATGCATGGAAAAATTAAGGGGCAAAGAGTAAGAGTGATGGTTGATGATAGTGCAACACATAATTTCTTAAACTACTCGTTAGTTAAGAAATTAAAATTGCCTGAGAGTCCTAATGCCCATAAATATGTGGTCTCTTTGGCGAAGGGCAGTGATAAAAAAGTTTGGGACACCATGATACATGGTGTAGAGGTGGATTTTCAAGGTTATCAGGATGCCTTGGATTTCCAAATCATGCATCTCGACCAAACAGATGTAGTGCTTGGTCGAGAATGACTGTATAGTCTTGGGCATAGCTTACAGAGGAGTTATCTTAATAACTCCATTATGTTTGAAAAAGAGGGTAGAGTCTTCCAGATTCAAGGGGAACATGATTTGCCTAACTCTTCTCTTATTTGTTCGATGGAATTGGAACGACTACTACACCAAGAAGAATGCGAGGTATATTTTTGTGAACTTACTTTTATTGGTGATTTTATGTCTTCTGCATCGGAAAGAAGTAACGTTGTTTTTGATAATGTTAAAAAGTATAAATCTTCTTTCAATGATTTAATGTTTGAATTTAAATATGTTTTTCTGTCTGATTTACCTGATGGTTTACCTCTTGAGAGAGAAGTAGATCATAAAATAGATTTAATTCTTGGATCTACTCCTGTTTGTAAACCCCCGTATAGGCTTAGTTAAACGGAGGAACGTGAGGTCGAAAGACAGTTAATGGAATATCTTAGGAAGGGCCAAATCCAAACAAGTAGCTCACCTTGGTCTGCATTAGTTTTATTAGTAAAGAAAAAGGATGGTACTATGTGTTTATGCATATAGATTACCGAGCACTAAATAAAATCACCATAAAAAAATAAGTATCCTATGTCTCGCATTGATGAGCTCTTTGATCAATTGCAAGGGCAAAATACTTTACTAAAATTGATTTAAGATCAGGATATCACCAAGTACGAATTAGGGAAGAGGATGTCCCTAAGACATCATTTCGTACTAGGTATGGGCATTATCAATTTAAAGTAATGCCATTTGGATTAACAAATGCTCTAGCAACTTTCATGACACTTATGAATAGTGTCTTAAGGCCATATCTGGAAAGATTTACTGTAGTATTTTTAGACGATATCCTTATTTATAGTAAAACTAGGAAAAAGCATTTAGAACATTTGCGGAAAGTGTTCGAACTACTTAGAGATAATTCACTCTTTACTAAAGAATCCAAATGTGAATTCTTTGCAAAAGAAGTGAAATACTTGGGATACATAATATCCCAAGAAGGGGTTCGTATGGACCTTGACAAAGTAAGGGCCATATTGGAATGGCCACATCCTACAAATCTAGAAGAATTACAGATATTCTTGGGTTTGTCAGGATTAAGCTAGAATTGCTGTTCCGATGACAGACTAGCTTAAGGGGAAGGGAAGCACCTTCATATGGGATGAACCTCAAAGGAGAAGTTTTGAAAAATTAAAGGTAGCTATAGCGTGTCTTAAAAGTAGTGGATCCCAATGAACCATTCGTGGTTGAGACAGATGCCAGTGATTTTGCTGTTGGGGCGGTACTTACATAAAAGGTTGACCAGTGGCTTAAGTTAGATCGTGCCCAACGGAATTACGCGGCATATGAGAAGGAACTAAATGCTATAGTCTATGCTTTAAAAAAGTGGAGGCACTATTTATATGGTGCAAAATTTGAGATCATCTTTGATTAGGAGAGCATTAAGTGGATTTGTAATCAGCCAGAGCTTAAAGGTAGAAAAGCTAGATGGGCTGAGTTAATGCAAGAGTTTGATATACAATTGACGTATAGGAAAGGGAAGTTCAATGTGGTAGCAGACTCTCTTAGCCGAATGCCAATTGTTAATGAATTGAGTTTTACTTAATTTCAGAATGATTTCCTAGAGTCCTTAAAGGGGAAATGTGAGTTTGATTCTCACTTCTCTGAAATATGGAAAGCAATTAAAAATAGGGAGGTGAAGATGTTAAAACTCCAGAATTAGCTGGGCTATTTGTGGAGCATATCTATAGACTGTATGGGCTACCAGTCGGTATAGTTTGCGATCGGGATAGCAAATTTAACAACCATTGTTGGAGGGTTGTGTTTAAGAGGTTAGAAACTTCATCGAATATGAGCACCACGGATCATCCACAAAGTGATGGTTAAATTGAAAGGGTCAATCAGATCATTGAGGATATGCTTCGAGCATATGTAAGTAAATGGCAAACTAATTGGGAACAATATCTGCCCATATTAGAATTTGCATATAACAGTGCTAAACATTTAGCTACAGGTTTTAGTCCATTCATGATCATGTATGGATTTCAACCAAGAGCCCCAATGACAGTGGGACTCGAAAAAGAGAAGGTTCAAGCGGCCAAAGACTTTCTTGAGGATATGAATCAAACGCTTAAGTTAGCTAAAGATAGCATAAGAAGAGCTCAAGATAGAGCACGAAGTTATGCAAACCCCCATCGTAGAAAGTTGGAGTTTGAAGTAAATGAGAAAGTCTACCTTAAGGTACTTGAATCTTCAAAATCTCTAAAGACAGGTAAATGTCCGAAGTTGTCTCCTACTTATTGTGGACCGTTCATAATACTTAAGAGGATTGGAGAACTTGCTTACAAATTAGCCTTACCTGAGGGATGTAGAGTACATCCAGTTTTTCATGTTAGTAGGCTAAAAAGAAAATTAGGAGATGATGATAATCTCATTGGAAATGAAGTCCTAGTTGAACTCATTGAACTTGCATCTTTACCACATGAACCAAAATAATTTTAGATAGACAAGAAAAAAGAACGGGACACACCATATGGCAAGAATGTTTGGTTAAGTGGAAAGATAGATCTGAAGAGAGTTTAACATGGGAAAGGGTAAGCAGTCTTCTGAGTAGGTTTCCCAATTTTGTTTTCGAGGATGTAAACCATTCTTAAGGGGAAGGGAATGTTACGTCAGCCATAATCCCGGAATCGTTTGGTGTGGTTATGGTGAAGCGGGAAACCAGAGGGCTTGACGGTGCTTGCATCAATACGGAGTGCATAAGTTTCATTTGACTTCGTATTCCTTCCCTTGTGCTTAGCTACGCAGGAAGGACTCCTGGTTGAACACCATTGGTACCATGTCAATGTATTCATCCTTTCACTGGTGATCAAGGGCGAAAAAAAGGCGCAGTATTGGGAAGATAAGTGGGACAACAATGTGATGGCCATGTCCTCAGATGATGTCTCCTTCCTTGCCCGAAGAATCTCTTGCTGAAGCTCTTGGAGCTTGTTGATATGCTCCCGCATGGAGGAAGACCTAACACCCTCATTTGAACTTCTAGAGACACCCTCATCATAGGAGAGGTTCTGTTATACAGGGACGCCAAATGCTTCTAGAAGCTTTTGGCTACGGTCATATGCTTCACATGATTAATAACTTCAGGAGTATAGTTTAGGAAAATGAAAGCCTCGCATTGACCCGGTCCTAGAGCTGAGACATGGTCTCGGACTCCTGCTCTAGGATCCCTAGATCTGCAGCAAGGGGATCAGGCCTGGTCACCCTCATTAAGATGAAATGTGCTAGATCATACGACTGCAACCCAGCAAACACCGCGATTGGGGAAGGTGGGTAATACTGGAATTTTCAGTTGTTCTCTGTCATCTCAGCCAGGGAAGCCATGTCGGAGGGAAGAGAGAGTAGAACTCAGAAGACAGGGTCGACGGGAAAGAAAGTAGAGAAGGGGATTGAAGGAGAAAGGGAGGAGAGGGCTGGAGAAGATAGTGAAGAGGCTTGAAATCTCAGGTACCTTCACACATTTGCTGTCCTGTCCCTCGAGAGCACATCCTCTCGGATCTGAAAACACCCTTAACTGCTTGCTGGACACCCGAAATTGCTGTGCAGAAGCCTACAGCCTCCACCTCAGCCTCGTGTTAATGCGCTCTCTTTTTTTTTCCACAACATTCTGCCTTCTTGTCACCTCTCCCCCTCAACGAGTCCCCCCTTCCTGCCTATCACCTCTCCCCTTCCTGCTTATCACTAGTCTTACCTCAACCCCCACCTCAGATGTCTGTCCCTCCCTCTTGGCTTTCTGCTACTTCTTCCTCCCTGCCTTTGTCCCGTATACCCCTCACCCAACCTTCTTTTATGACCTCCTTACACACCGTCAGGCTCTACTCAGCCCTCCGTTGCCCGTATCTACACCTACTAGTCACAACTGCTGCTCTCAGCCTCCTTGGATATCGTAGAGTAGAAACTCGTGGAGGTTTACCGTCTCCTTGCGTGGGAGGCTGAGCAACATAGATATATTTATAGCCTCAACTAGGAGATTACATAGTTTCGTAAGGAGTTAACTGACTTATGGGGGAGCGAACATTGATATCCAATTCATTCTGAATCCTCATGGAGTAGCATCTTATTGCACATCATACATAACAAAGATTGACAGCACCTGGTGGAGATAGCCTTAAGCTGTGGACTAGCAGTGGAAGAGCGGATAGCCACCTTGTAGTCAGCTATCGAGGGGATTACTAGATCGGTGTATGTTGCAGAAGGGGAGCCTGTGAAGGCCACTGTTTCAGCCACCATTCTTGAGTAGTAGCATAGAGCTAGCAAGACTCTCAACATTAGGGACTGGGGGATCCTATGCATCTCCAACACTGCCTTTGAGGATACCACTAGTTTAGTGACTCCACCTTGGGGTTCCAAGAGCATGGCACTGAGAGAGCTTGGTGACCAACCTTTGGTACTCATTTCATAGATACCCAAGCCCACCTTGCAGCACTATGTAGACGTACAATGTTCTGCGACCATCCTCATATTCCTGTGGATGAGGATCTCACACCTATATAGGTTGTAAGAAATTTACTATATTTAGAAATGTGCTAAGGAACAGAAAGGAGACTGAAATAGCATAGAACAAGGAATATTTGTATTGCTTGAGTGTCTGTAGTGTGTCATCCATACAATTGGGCCTCTCTTATATAGAGAGTGAAGAGTCACACCTGAAAAGGTGTGTACTCCAAAGTGTATGTGCATGAAGAGGTGTGTACCCCTTGTGAAGGGTGTGACCCTTGATGAGAGGGTACATTATAATAGGAGTGTCTCTTCAATAGAATGTCTCTTGTGAAGGGTTGTGCCTCACAGGAAGTGTCCCGTCGAAAGGGCAACCCTTCCACAAGTGTCCATTCATCAAACCATCCATAAGTCTAAGATATAGAGAAAGGAATACGTCACAGATCGTGACATCCTCTCCCACTAAAGGAATACGTCTATGGCCGCACCTTTATGTTGGGGATGACGGTGATGACTTTGTGAAGAAAAAGAGGCCCGATCCTTGGAGGAGTACTTCTGTTGGAATTCCGCATACGATTTCTGAGACTTGTGGGGATCTTGAGACTGTCGCTGACCTTGATTACCCAAGTTTTTTCTAAACTTGGGGTTATCTAGAGGGTGAGCACCTTTGGCCATAGTAGAGTTCTGTGTTCTTTTAGCACTCTGCTTCCATGTGTTTTGGAAATTTGTAATGCGCACTGCGTAAGCAATAGCGCCAGCTGTGGTGGTGATGTTTGCTTTAAGGACATCAATGCGTAACGAGGGATTTAGGCCTGAGATGAAAGCATGAAGGCAAATATCATCAGTTAAACCATCAATCTCCATCACCAATGTGGTGAATTGAGAGATGTAGGAAGACAGGGAGCCTATTTGCTCCAACTGTCGGAGTTTTGAACGTGCTTGGAAGTTCGCATTGGCAGGTATGAACTGCTTACGGAGCACATGTTCAAAGCGTTCCCAGGTTGACACACTTTTGCCGTCCTTTAAGCATCGTTGCCACCATAGGAAAGCTGTATCCTTGAGGAGGGAGGCTGCCAAGGCAATCTTTTTGCCTTCCGTGAGGTCAACAGTATCAAAGTACATGTGCAGTTTTGCGAGCCATTGGTCAACTGTTTTTGATTTCGTTGACCAGTGTAGGCTTCTGGAAGTTTAATGTCAAGTCTTTTAGTTTTGGAAGCTTGGAGTAACCGGTAGAGGGCTCGGAGTTCAATGTTTTCTACCTCTGGTGGGAATGAGTCCACATAGTCGTCTGGTTGTGTCACGTCATCCTCTGTATGTGTGGTACTGTGAGAATCTTGGAGTTGTTTGGACTTTTTGGACAAGCCGGAGATGCTGTCCTGAAGCTGGGAAATCTGAAGTTGAAGTAGTGCTTCGCCTTGTAAGTTGACTTCAGGGGTCTTTTTTGGACTTGAGTCGCGTATCTCCGGAGAGGCTGCACGCGAGCGTTGCGGCATATCTGAGGTCCCTGTGAGAAAAGCACGAACCTCCACTCTAGTTTGTACCATTCCTAGAAGAAGATTCGGGCTGCTCCCTGAGGTTGCTCATGTTGGAGGGGACAGGAGAAGCAGGATGGAACCAGCCATGGAAATCTGGTAAAGGAGGTCCTGTCTGAGGTAACACTGGTGATGCCGAAATGGGTGTTACCGCTCGTGAGAGTACAGGGGTAGGTTGCAGAGTCCACGGATCTGAGAAGGGATAAGGAGTTGCTGTCGGGAGTGGAGGATATCCAGGAGGAGTGCCTTCAAAGTGTAAATACTATCTTGGGGAAGGTACAACCTGAATAGAAGGATATCTGGGAGCTGAAGGAGGTGGAGAGTACCCTGGAGATGCTGAAGCTGAGGGGTAAAAGTCTCTCCAAAGATGGACAGCAAACTCGTGAGGAATATCGGGTTCTGGGTATCTACGTGTCTCGTGGAACACAAGCTGGACTGTGCTGAGGAAGTAATGTAACTGAGGTGCCTCACGTAGAATGTATAGGATGTGGTCCAAGTCACTGGAAGGGCACGTGACACAGAAGACCCACGATGCAAAAGCTCCGAAATGGGCTGGTTGTGCAATCTGAGCACGATATTGTGTGGTAGATGATGCCTGAGGTGTCCTTGAAGGGATTGGGGAATTACCAAGGGTTTCCATGCTTTAAGGAGGAGGATTTCATTTGCTGTAATTTGATAATGAGTGTCAAATATCAATATGAAAGAGAATCCTTAGAAATAGAATGGAAAGAATCCACCTGGCATAGATTAGATCTGCCAATTAGTTGCATAGCAAGGCTTGAAAATCTCTTGTCCGGAGGTCCATCGATTAAGAGGCGCCTGGCGAGACTTGCAAGGCTTATTGAGGCGTGGCAGAGGCGATTTACAGAAGAGGGCAGATTGCGTGGAACCTGGCGCTGTCTTCTGCATGGAAATTGTGCTATTTGCTGCGTACCATGGGAGTGCAGGGCTTGGCCTGCCGCTGTTCACAGGCTAAGGTGGCGAGATGAGCCAGCAGGATCCAGGCTGGTATGAAAAAGGGCATCGAGGCTGCTGATCACAAGCAGGGGAGGCTTAGAAGAAATTCGCTGGCAGAGGCCTGAAACAAATCGTTGCATCTGGCGCTGTTCTTGCTTCCTGGCTGATTTGCGGGCAGCAAAGGCTGTTGATCACAGGTAATCATGGCGAATTTCTGGCACCTTGGCGCTGTTTGCAGAAATCGAGGCAGCAAGTTGACGATAGAGGCTGCAAAGGGGGTCTGTTCGATCACCAGGTCTTGCAGGCAGGTATGCAATAGAGCTGGCTGGTGCAGGCCATCGAGAACGATGCAAGATGGAGGCCTGACGAGGGGCACTGCTTGCTGTAGGGATATGGCGCAAACATGTACGGCAGAAAAGGCGAAACTTAATGCAGGAATATACGTTTTTTGATTTGGGCGCCTAGTGCTGGGTGGTGGTTACCAGAAAATTAAAACGTGGGTTTAATTAACCCTTGGGTAGTCTAGGGTTAGGCCTTAGGTATGGGGCTGGTTTTCCTTTTTAGCCCTTTTAGGTACCCTTTTGTAGGGTGCTTGGTGCCAAAAGGTGTGCCTATTCTAAGGGGTGTGAACCTTGGAATAGGTGTACCTTTTCATGAAGGGGTGTGACCCTTTTTTAAAAAGGGGTGTCCCCACACGAAAAGAGGTGTCCTTTTTTTCCACGATGGGGTGTGTCCCTTGGGTGAGGAGTCAAAACTCTTCATCAAAAGGTGTGTTCAATGGTGGAAAAGGTGTGTCCCTTGGTTTTGGGACAGCCCAAGCACATGAAAAGACACGTTTTTTGTCGTGTCCATTCACATCAACTCGTGATGTGGGGGAGATGGAGAGGCCATTGACGGCTTTAGGTGGGGTTGGTGCTAAAATTTTTTATGCTCATTCTTTCCATCTCTTCCATGCACAATGTGCACAGATATCCTTCTAGCGGAAAGAGATGTATCAGAGAGGCGCTAGAAGGTGGGGGGCATTTCCTACAGGCAGGAGTGAAATTTGCTCTGATACCACTGTAAGAAATCCTAGATTTACTATATTTAGAAATGTGCTAAGGAACAGAAAGGAGACTGGAATAGCAGAGAACAAGGAATATTTGTATTGCTTGAGTGTCTGTAGTGTAGTTGTAGTATGTCATCCATACAATTGGGCCTCTCTTATATAGAGAGTGAAGAGTCACACATGAAAAGGTGTGTACTCCAAAGTGTATGTGCATGAAGAGGTTTGTACCCCTTGTGAAGGGTGCGACCCTTGATGAGAGGGTACATTACAATAGGAGTTTCTCTTTAATAGAATGTCTCTTGTGAAGGGTTGTGCCTCATAGGAAGTGTCCCGTCGAAAGGGCATACCCTTCCACAAGTGTCCATTCATCAAACCATCCATAAGTCTAAGATATAGAGAAAGGAATATGTCACAGATCGTGACATAGGTGGATGATACATGTATCCTCCTATAGTAGTGGGATGTTGTTTACAAGAGAAGACCTCGATTGACATCCGGTGGCACCTACGCATAGGGGGATGAGGCCTATGAGACTTAGATTATTGAGACCTTGACTTGCACTATTTCGAAGTGTAATGGTACCTTATGGTTAGATCCAAAGAATTCCTCGTAGTCATACATAGGAAGAGAGATTGTCTTCTACACAGAGACCTCCAATCTAAGCTACATCAAAAGCCAAGTCTGAGTCTTCATTTGAATCCCTATCCGGGTTAACATCCACTATTCGACTTGGCTGTGAACTTCAGGTATCCAAATCCTAGTACCTCTATCCAGATTTGCTGTGAAGCCTAGATCCAGACTGTTCCATCACTTGCCTCCTTGTCCTTATACGGGGGCTCACATGTAGGGCAATGATCTCCAACATCCATCTATGTGTAAGTACAAAAAGTATCCTTGTTAATGTGTGCTTTTTTCTTTGACAAATCACTTCAATGCTAAGATTTGCAGGTGGTAAAGGCTCCTCCTATCTTTCTCTATTGTAATTGTGTTATTATGTGAGCTTAGTTTAAGCATATACATTGTCAGCATTCTTCTCATTTTGTTTGGGCTTAGTCCTTGAGCTGCCTTGCTGCCTCCTAATCCCCTTTAAATAATCCTTGCTTGCATTGGCATATGACGAGTTCAAATACCTTAAATTTTCAATTGTTGTTCTTAAGTTGTGTACTTGCAACTCGCATGACCTCCTGTTGGCTGTGGGTTTTAGGCTTAATTATGAACCACCTTGTTCACAACATTACACATGGAACCACCTTCATGGTCGATGGGGTAAAAAGGAACGAACTCACCTATGTGTTATTCCTCCAAATATATTGTCACGATTTGTGACGTATTCCTTTCTCTATATCTAGACTTATGGATGGTTTGATGAATGGACACTTGTGGAAGGGTATGCCCTTTCGATGGGATACTTCCTATGAGGCACAACCCTTCACAAGAGACATTCTAGTGAAGAGACATTCCTATTGTAATGTACCCTCTCATCAAGGGTCACACCCTTCACAAGGGGTACACACCTCACACCCTTCACAAGGGGTACACACCTCTTCATGCACATACACTTTGGAGTACACACCTTTTCATGTGTGACTCTTCACTCTCTATATAAGAGAGGCCCAATTGTATGGATGACACACTACAGCTACACTACAGACACTCAAGCAATACAAATATTCCTTGTTCTCTGCTATTTCAATCTCCTTTCTGTTCCTTAGCACATTTCTTAATATAGTAAATCTAGGATTTCTTACAGTGGTATCAAAGCAAATTTCGCTCCTGCCTGTAGGAAATAACCCCCACCTTCTAGCGCCTATCTGATACATCTCTTTCCGCTAGAAGGATATCCGTGCACATTGTGCATGGATAGGTGGAGAGAATGAGCGTAAAAATTTTTAGCGCCAACCCTGCCTAAAGTCATCAATGGCCTCTCCATCTCCCACACATCACGAGTTGATGTGAATGGACACGACAAAAATCGTGTCTTTTCATGTGCTTGGGCTGTCCCAAAACCAAGGGACGCACCTTTTCCACCATCGGACACACCTTTTGATGAAGAGTTTTGACTCCTCACCCAAGGGACACACTGCATCGTGGAAAAAAGGACACACCTCTTCATGTGGGGACACCCCTTTTTAAAAACAGGGACACACCCCTTCATGAAAAGGTGCAGCTATTCCAAGGGTCACACCCCTTCGAATAGGTACACCTTTTGGCACCAAGTACATTATAAAAAGGGTACCTAGAGGGGTTAAAAAGAAAAAACCCAGCCCCATACCTTAGGTCTACACCTAGACTACCCAAGGGTCAAATAAACCCACCCTTTTAAATTTTTGGGCAACCACCCACCATAGGCAGCCACAAACGAAAAACAAAAGGGACGCTCCATTTTCAACGCCCGTACAAATTTTGTCAAGGAGGTCTGCCTCCCTATGTAGTCCCTGCCCTCGCCGTTTTGCTGCCCTACCCCTTGCCATCTGCAGCCCCTGCCCCTTGACGGTTTGCTGCCCTGTCCTCGCCAGTTTTCGGCCCTAGTTCCCTGCCAGCCTGCAGCGCCAGATCCGCGCCAGTCCCTGCCATAGCTGCCGCAAATCATCCTTGGAAGCCTGCAGCCTGGTTTCGCCAGCCTCTATTGCGATACAGCCCTTGGAAACCTGCAACCTATTTCGCCAGTCTTTATCATGATACAGCATTGGAAGCTGCAGCCTGTTTTGCCATAGACAGCCTGCCCCCCTTTGTTTTGCCACCTTACCTGCCAGATCAGCAGCGGTTCAGCCTCCTATCGCGATGAAGACATCCTGTTAAATGCGCCCTGTTCCTGTTTTCCAGTCCGGACCAGCCAGGCCCAGATCTGCTCCTCGCCAACCACTGCAACATGGACCTCCAGACAGAGATCTGCAGGCCTTCTCTACACAACTAATTGGCAGCTTGAATCAATGCCAGGTGGATTCTTTCCAGTCTACTTCTAAGGATTTTCTTGTCATTATCAAATTACAGCAAATGAAAGACGCTTCCTTAAAGCATGGAAACCCCTGGTAATCCACCCGTCCCTTCAAGGACACCTCAGGCATCATCTACCACACAATATCGTGTTCAGATTGCACAACCAGCCCATTTCGGAGCTATTGCATCATGGGTCTTCTGTGTCACGTGCCCTCCTAGTGATCTGGACCACATCCTATACCTTGTGCGTGAGGCACCTCAGTTACATTACTTTCTCAGCATAGTCCAGGTTGTGTTCCACGAGACACGAAGATAGTATTTACACTCCGAAGGCACTCCTTCTCCTGGATATCCTCCACTCCCGACAGCAGCTCCTTATCCTTTCTCAGATCCGTGGACTCTGCAACCTACTCCTGAGCTCTCACGAGTGGTAACACTCATTTCGGCATCACCAGTGTTACCTCAGACAGGACCTCCTTTACTAGATTTCCACGGGTCGTTCCATCCTGCCTCGCCTGTCCCCTCCACCATGAGCAACCTCATGGAGCAGCCCGAATCGTCTTCCAGGAATGGTACAAACTAGAGCGCAAGTTCGTGCTTTTCTCACGGGGACCTCAGATATGTTGTAACGCTCGCGTGCAGCCTCTCCGGAAATAGTTTTTGAAGTTCTCCGCGCAAATTCTGTCTACATCAACATTGAGAAGAGTGAGTTCTTCAAGACCCAACTCGAATATTTGGGACATGTTATTTTAGCTCAAGGCATCTCTGTGGATCCCATGAAGGTCGAGGTAATCCGAAACTGGCCTACTCCTAAGAGTGTTCATGATGTCCGCTCTTTTCTCGGATTGGCAAACTTCTACAATACAAAGGTCTATCAGTTTTCCGAAATCGCAGCTCGTATGTCTGAATTATTGAAAAGCACAGCAGTTTTTCAGTGGCTTCCCGAAATAGAGTATAGTTTCCAACAACTCAAGCAAGCATTCACTACCACACCAGTTATGGCTATTGCTGACCGAAACCTTTTATTTGAGGTCATGACTGATGCTTCCGACATCGCTACAGGAGCAGTCTTGATGCAAGAAGGCAGAGTTATTGCTTTTGACAGCCATAAACATTCTGATATCCAAACCCGATACCCGGTTTATGATAAGGAGTTTCTTACCGTTGTACATGCTTATCGCTCTTGGAAACATTATCTCATGGGACTCGGTGGTCAAGACAGACCAGCACTCCCTAAAGTATATCTTTATTCAGCTAGTCATGAACGCTCGACAAGCATGCTGGGTTGAGTTTCTGGCCGACTTTCACGTGACCATTGAGTACATTCCAGGACTACGCAATGTAGTTACAGATGCTCTTAGCAGGTTAACTCTAGCATCAGCTATGGTTATCTCTACATTATCTGTGGATGTTTCGAACTCATTCAAAGGGAAGTATTTCAATGATAAAGACTTCAGCACAACAGTACAAGTTTTTTCAAAAGATCAACCTTCGACTTCCGAACAGAAGATTTTCTCATCCTATTCTTATACGGACGACCTTCTGTATTATTAAGATTGCGTCTGTGTACCACTTGACAAGGATGTTCGACGTCTTTTGTTAAAATAGCATCATCTAGTTGCTTATGTTGCCCATCCAGGCATCAACAAGACTTATAGGTTACTTAGTGCAACATACTACTGGCCTCAGATGAAAAGCGACGTCATCAAAATGGTTACATCTTGCTTATCTTGTCAACAAATGAAAGCAAGCCGACGACTTCCAGCAGGACTTCTTCAGCCTCTTCCAGTTCCAACTGAAAAAGGTGGGAAAGTATTTCCATGGATTTCATTACAACACTATCATGATCCTCCAGAGGTAACACTCAGATTATGGTAGTTGTTGATTGATTGTGCAAAATGGCACACTTTGTTGCTTGCAAAAGCAGTGCACAGGCTCCAGACATAGCCAAACTCTTCATACAACACATCTTCCGACACCATGGATTGCCCAAGAATATCATATCCAACAGAACTATCCCTTGGCAAGAGTGAACAGTAGGGTGTTAGTGCATATGTAGAATTCTCGTCTATTTAAGTTTACGAGTCATTTTTGGATTTCACTGTTGGAATCTTTGGGTACAACTCTACTGTTCAGTTCAACCTACCACCCAGAACCAAGTTCTGGAAGAAATGCTTCGACATCATATTCAATCACGCCTAGCAGCTTGGGAAGAGTATCTACCACTCCTTGAGTTTGCTTATAATAGCTCTTTCCATAGTGCCATCAGCATGACTCCGTTTCAAGCAGCTTATGGACACACTCCGATTGTACCAACGAATTTTGTACTTTAACATCGAGTGGCCCTAGCTGATCAATTGGTTTAAGAAATGCAAGACATTCTACTCCAAGTCAGGGGTCATATGCGAAAAGCGCAACAACAGTATCAACGGTCTGCCAACCAACATAGACGTCACCTGGAATTTGACACTGGTGACATGGTGCTATTATTTGTAGCCCCACATCACTATAAGACGGTTAAGTCCGTGTTTCCTAAGTTGTGACCAAGATACTATGGACCTTTCCGGATCATCAAGAAAAGTTCATCTTTAAGTTGCAAATTGGAATTACCACCATCATGGGGTAAAATCCATCCGACATTTCATATTTCTTGGCTAAAGACGTACATTCCAGGCGATGAAGCGGTTCCTCCTGCAGGTGATTATGTCCAGAAATCGAAGACGATTATGTTCTCCTTATTCTTGAGCGTATTCTGGACCATCGACAGCGAGAGACTCGACATCGACTTATCACGGAATTCCTTGTTCTTTGGCGAGATCTGGACGACTCCGACGCTACTTGGCAATGTGATGAAGACTTACAGCAGTACCGTGACATTTTTCAGCAGTATTTTCAGAATTTACCGTGATATTTTCTACATCAGTTCATTCTCTCCACCAGGGTCTTATTTTGAGTGGGAGGGGATGTCACGATCTGTGATGTATTCCTTTCTCTATATCTAGACTTATGGTTGATGAATGGACACTTGTGGAAGGGCATGATCTTTCGAGGGGACACTTTCTATGAGGCACAACCCTTTACAAGAGACATTCTATTGAAGAGACATTCCTATTGTAATGTACCCTCTCATCAAGGGTCACACCCTTCACAAGGGGTACACACCTCTTCATGCACATACACTTTGGAGTACACACCTTTTCAGGTGTGACTCCACTCTCTATATAAGAGAGGCCCAATTGTATGGATGACACACTACAGACACTGAAGCAATACAAATATTCCTTGTTCTCTGCTATTTCAGTCTCCTTTCTGTTCTCCTTAGCACATTTCTAAATATAGTAAATCTAGGATTTCTTACATATATTGCCCATTATTGCCTTGTGACTCTGATACCAAGTCAGAGATAAAAGTGCTGGTGGTAGCACCTATTCGCAAGCAAACTCTCTCCGAACTTCACCCAAACAATAGGCTGTGGATGAAACCACAAAACACAAGATATGCAGAAGGTACAACAGTAGAAAGAATGTCAAAATCACATAAGTTTATTTGGGAAAAAGCAGCTCAGGATTAGCACAAGTCAGTGAATGCCAGGCAAAAGCCAGTGGTGGCTGTCAGATGACTAACGAAGGGCTAACCTGACCTGGTGGTCGGTTGGCATAAGCTGACCTGTTTTTAGCAGAGTAGGCCTGTCGAGTGTGCTTGCACCTGACCTAACCCTGCAAAAATTGACCAAAGTTTTTGTTGCTTTATGAAAATTTGACCTCCTGCTGACAGCCTCAGAATAAGGTCTGTTGCAGCTCTGAATTTCTCCACCTAGCCCCTTGATCTACTGACCCCTTGTCCACCTCATATGGGGCTCGCAGGTGGGTCAATGATCTCTAACACCATTGGGCCTTAAACAAAATTACAGTCAAAGATCGCTTCCCCTTTGTCATTCTTGGTACCCTTGACCACCTAAAACATGCATAAGGAAGATTACTCAGGTAAAGTTCTACTCTGAGTTACCAAATGATGTAACAAGCACTCTCTTTCTAAAGGGTTTTTTCATTTGGTAGCATACCACCCAACAACGTCCTTGTCAAGATTTGGCTACCTTCTAAACCCAATTAAATTTTTTGGCATGTTTTGTGTTTTTTTTGCACCAGTTCTTTTTCTAGGTAAAGTTCTACTCTGAGTTACCAAATGATATAAACAAGCACTCTGTAAAGGGTTTTTTCATTTGGTAGCATACCACCCGACAGCGTCCTTGTCAAGCTTTGGCTACCTTCTAAACCCAAGAATTTGTTTGGCATGTTTTGTGTTTGTTTTGCACCAGTTCTTTTTCTAGGTAAAGTTTTACTCTGAGTTACCAAATGATATAACAAGCTCTCTTTTTCTAAAGGGTTTTTTCATTTGGTAGCATACCACCCAACAGCGTTCTTGTCAAGCTTTGGCTACCTTCTAAATCCAAGTGATTTTTTTGGCATGTTTTGTGTTTTTTTTGCACCAGTTCTCTTTCTAGTGCAGCAACATATATTTTGGTCGTATTTTGGTCTGATACATGCTTCTCTCTGCAGAATTATGCAAGAGGTATGCCAACTCCAGTTCTATATGTCAAGAACCTAGCAAAGGATGTCACAGAGGAAGATCTTTATTTTGTTTTTGGTAAGTTAGATGTCTTGGACTCTGAATGTGTGAGAAATGCTACATGTAGCTTCGCCTACATGGATGCGACTTCAAGCTGTGATTTTAATTAATGTCATCATTTGGTTCAATTCTGGGCTACATTCCTTAAAAAAGTAAATATGTGTTTGTCAAGTTTAAGGTTTTCATTAACATTTTCCTGAGTCCAGAGAAATATAACCAATGCAGAAGTGCAGAAAAACTCAGCTCTCCCCTTGAGTACTTTGCAGGTGCTGTGTTTCCGGAATCAGAGGATTTCAAGTCTCATCTTGGAATAAAACTTATGCAGGTATGTTTGTAGCAAAGCGTTGGTTTCTTTTAGTAAAGTACTGTATAATGAAGTCAAAGCGAATGCTGTCAGTACAGAATTATGCCACTCGATGACCTTAAAAGCTTCAAAACATGTGTCCGCTTCTCAATGGACATGTTGGGAGCCCCAGAGATCTGGAAAGAACTTGATTTATTTTTCTTTTCACAGGAGGGTCGGATGAGAGGCCAAGCATTCGTAACTTTTCCGTCAACTGACCTTGCACTGGATGCACTGGTATGTCTTCGTAACTTGCATGGTATACTCACCTACATATGTAGATGCCTTTTTCAGGTCAATAAATCTATCTTATCAGTGGAGATCAAACAATGATCTGAGCAACAGAGACAAGATGTCCTCCAAGTCATAAATTCTAGAATTAGGAGTCGTGTTGATGAACTTCTTACAAGCATCTGAAACAGCTGTTGTCATGATGAGGAATGATTATTTAGTTAATAAATAGCCATTAGAACCTTATCATTGTCAGGCGCCAATTTGATGGTGCGGTTATATGTTTGTATTTATGATCGATCAAAAGTGGTGTAAATAGTATCGCTAAACTATGTAACATTGGCCAATGAGTCTTAATAAAGTGTGCATAGGAAAGGAAAGGGTGCATTAGAGTGCATTGAATGGTAGGTGCAAGGGTCATAGACTAAGGGTAGGTCTAAATGGGAAGATGGAACTTGAGTGATCTCAAGACACATTGATGAAAGGGTACTCTTCTTCATTGTTATCATTTGTAGCATTCTCTCTACCAAATTGCATTTATCTGCCCTCTCTCTCCCACCTTGCGTGTAGGTCGAAAGAGAAACATGTACTCTCACGAGGGTGCTCATTCGCCATGGGAGGGTCAATTGGCATTCAAATTCTGCATGCATCGCACACATTTACATTGTTGAAAATTTCGGAGCTTCACATTCCTTCATTGTGATCATTCGTAGCATTCTCTCTACTAAATTGCATTTATCTGCCCTCTCTCTCCCACCTTGCATGTAGGTCAAAAGAGAAACATGTACTCTCACGAGGGTGCTCTCTCCCCATTGGAGGGTCAATTGGCATTCAAATTTTGCATGCATTGCACACATTTGCATTGTTGAAAAGTTTGGAGCTTCACATTTGGTATCAGAGCGGCGACATGATCGGGACAGGAAGAGAAAGAAAGAAAGAAAGAAAGAAAGAAAGAAAGAAATTTTATTAGAGTCTTCGGAAGACCGATGGGTCTATGAGACTGAAAGAAAACATGATACAAATCACAGTAAGGGTGGAGCTACTGAAACGAGCATCATCACCCGTGCTGAATCCTAAGTCTGATCATACATAATCAAATACATTTGGATGTAACAATGAAAAGAAAAGAACTGGAGCGGAGCGGAATCCTCCGTATGTCATGTCGCCTTGGCTCGTGCATAGTCGGTGATGGGACGTTGGTGCCCGTCAAGGGGTGTCGTGCGTCTCGGTCTCTTGTACGAGACTCGATGCAAGACCAGAGCCATTGTGACTCCCTTGGGACGTATCTCGGGTCTAAACAATGACGTGTGGTCCCCCAGAGTGATCTGTGTGTCCCCTCGATGTCTCGTGTGTCGTGCTGCGGTCGTTGGGTCGGGGTCTCTATCACGTTTGGAGCTAGAGACTGGACGATCAATGTCACTCGATCAGAAGAACTTTGTGATCCTGTTCTGAGAGATGTCTGATGATGTGGCCAAGCCTCGTCGCTTGAGTAAGTACTCTCTGTGTCGGACCCTCTCGTGAATGAAGGTCGCGAGACATCTTTGATCTGGGTAGGCGAGGAATCTGGAAAGGAGCTCGGAGCTGTCTCTGAAGAGGCAGTGGTAGCGACTTTGGATCTCGTAGTACAATGGGCATTTGAAAATAAAATGCTCCTTCGACTCAACCTCTTGACAGTCGCATAATATGCATAAGCGATGCTCCCTAGGAATCTCCTCTGCTCTGCCGCTCTCTATGCGGAGGCGGTGTGATGATACCCGAAATTGTTCGATGGAGATCCGTAGTGAGTGAGCCATATGAAGCTCAGTGTACCCCGGTGGTGTCATGAATCCCTCCTTCGAAATACGAAGACAATAATCTTTGTAGAAACTCAGCTTCACTGGCAGCTCCCTCGGCTCCAACTAGGTCCTAAAGGTGTGTAGTTGCAGGAGATCCTCTCGAATGACTTGGTTGGTGTGTGGCCCAATTGGGATGGTGGGTGGGAGTACCGGAGGGGCATCTAAACTGTACTGAAAAGGAGGTATCCTATCGATGTGGAATCCTAGTCTCACAAACCATGTGTGAGTCCGTGAATACCAGTATCGCTCGTCTCCCTCTGCTGCCAACCTCATGGAGGAATCGAGAGCCAACCATGGCAACCTCTGTCTCCCTAATGTGCAGTCTCCATATGATCTAACCCGGTGTAGATATATAATGGTCTGAAAGGCTGCATGCATCTAGTGGGAGTGGAGAAGCACCAAACTCGACTTGAATGATGTGATGTGGTACAGACGGTTTCCCCTGGATCATTCGTGAGAACATGAGGATCTGCAGGCGCACCACCCATGTGCACTCTATCTTTGACATGTCAGGCCCCCAACAAGGGTTGCCATACATAACGGCTCGTCGAACCAAGGAGTCGAAGTGAAGAGCCTTGGTCCGAGGGTCCTGGAAGTGGGAGTGGAAGCATTGTCTCTCTAGCTGAGTCAGTGAGGCGTATCCCTTGTTCAGTTTGCCTGCATCGCTGGTCTCATCGTGAAGATCAGGCCGGAGAAGATGACCCCCAAGTAAGTGTATGAGGATACGATCTCAACTGGTGACCCACCGAAAGTAAAAGTAAATTGCTTCCGTTGCATGTTTGCTCGAGAGGAGTTAAAGATCATGACCTTGGTCTTGCCAAGGTTCACCTCCAAATCATGGGATAAACAAAAAGCTTGCAGTGCATCCAGGTGTCGCTGGAGTCCCTCGGGTGTGGACGACAAGAGTGCCACGTCATCTGCATAAAGAAGAATCCTAATGATGATCGCGGCAAGTAAGCAACCGGTCCCTCCGAATGCCCCCCTAAAAGTCTCAAGCTCATCGATGTAGAGGTCAAACAGGGTCAGTGATAAGGGACAACCCTGTTTGACCCCTATGGTACTCAAGATCTCATCTTTCCAACCTGCGTCTGTCCGAACTCGACGTGAGACTCTCTCATACGGTGCCATGACTGCCTAGATGATCTCTTGATCAAATCCCAGTGTCTGTAGGGGTGTGATGAGACGAGCTTGAGATACTGTGTCAAAGGCTTTGCGGAAATCCACAAAGCAGCAATATACCCTCTCCTTCCGTGATTTGGCCTCCTCAGTGACACTCGTGAGTGTGAGTATGTGATCCATAGTCCCATGGTCTCCCGGCGTGACCCTCTGCTCTGAGCCCTCTCATCTCTGCGAACAGGTTGACCGACGCATCCAATACAGCTGGATTTTTTGCCGAAAAAACAGTGCTAATTATATTACTTCGAAAACAAGATACATGAGGTCAGCATTGCAACTGACGGGCTGCGTTCACAAATCGGACGCAACCCAGAAGGTAACAAAAAGTAAAGCTCTCTCTCACGGAGGGATCAGGCGAGTGTGAATGAACAGCCAGAGAGGTGGTGAGTAGCGCCATTGAAGGCCCTGCGAAGTATGCTCGAAGAAGAGGCCCTGTGTGTCCCAAACCCAGAGGAAACGTCTCCGCTTCTCTCGGCCGGCCCGAGAGTCTCTCTGTATCTGGTCCCACTGGCCTCTGAGTGTGTATAATCTCACTCCAGATGTCAGTCATGATCTGGGCAGTCGATAAGGAGGTGCCACCGAGGATCTGCGCGCAACGCGAGGTCCAAATGTGCCATCCTGCGATGCTGTTAATAATCTCCCAGAGTGGCTGCCTCTTCTGAGATCCTGTGCTAGCCTCTGCCAGGTGCGGCGGAATGCTCTTGAGCGGCCCCCACGTCCACTGTGTGATAAGGAATGTGGGGTCCTGCTGACATGCCTCGAACAAGTGATGAAAACCAGGTGCGGTGCTGCACCAGCAGAACGTGCCCCATGTGATCAAACCTAGCTACGGTGCTGCGCGAGTAAGGATCCTGAAGGTTCACCTCCACACTTCCTGGGCGCGAGTGCAGCTCCATAGGCAGTGTTTTGGTGACTCCTCGTCCTCATGACAGATCTGACAGCGTCCGTCCTGACCTATCTGCCGCAACCAGCTCCCCACTGGAAGACCTTTGTGGGCGAGAAGCCACAGGAAGTAGGAGATCTTTCGCGGCCGCCAGCTCTCCCACAAGGCCTTCCAGAAGGCCTGCAAAAATAACACGGAGATACCCTGAGCATACCAACTGGGCCGCTGGGTGGGAGAGCGGCTCTGCATCCTCCCGAGAACTCGCCTGCCCAATGTCGTGCTGTAGGCAAAGAAAGAGGTCGGCCCCTGACCTGTCACAATCTCTGGCCATCTCCACTCTCCTGGGTCCCAATCAAGCTCTGACAAGGCCTACCCCTCCCAGAGCCAGAGTCGCCAAAGCTGCAGCTGATCTTGCTCTATGCTAGGATCGGTCCGCCAAACCTTCCCCACGAGGCCTACGACCCGAACCCTCTGCCATGGGAGTAGGGGGTCGATGAGCACATCCTCTCTCCTGAGTCGGCCGTCCCCCATAACCGCGAAGAAGGAAACAGAGGAGTCGTCCATCCGACCTGCAACCACCAGTGGGATGCCACGGGGGGTGAACTGTCCCAGCCAACGGTCATCACCAGGCATGAGGATCTGAAACTCGGGTGGAACCAACTAATCAGCTGGAATCGCTCCGTCTATCTCCGTACGTCTCGCTTGATCTCCACGGGCACCTCCAGCTGCGTCTGCTAGATCAGTGGTCTCCAAATGTCTGTACGTGTCCCTCCAAACTCGAAGGGACCGGGCTGGCCCCCGCATCCAGCCGTCCCACCTGATGTGTGATCTCTCCCCCAGCTGAAGGCCCTTGGCATCTCTGACTTGATCGTTCCAGATAAGCGGCTGGCGATCGATCTCCTCCTGACAGCTAGGAGGGGACTGTATGAGACTGAGGCGGAGCTGCCTCCAAACCATGAGGAGGCTACGAACGAGTGGGGAGCGGGGCGGAAGTGAAGATCCACCTGAGGGACGGTAGCCACTCTCCACCTCGGCGCGGGACACAAGAACCGACCCCCTGCTGAAGTAACATCTTCCACGTTTGCCCCCCCCGGGGTCAAGCCGCAGATAACTAGCTTGCCCGGCAGGGCCTGACTCTGAAGCTCTGGATCGATGATCCCCAAGCCACCCTCAGCGTGCGGAAGAATGACTGTCTGCCAAGCAACCCTAGCTCTGGTATCTCTGAGACCATCCCCCCCGGACCACAGGAAGTTCCGAACCAGCCTCCTAAGATGTGCCACGCTGGATCTCGAGAAACACCAACAGGAAGCCACATACCAAGCCGTGGCGAGGAGGACCTGGTTGACTACCAGAGCACGACCTGCAAGGGAGAGCTTAGCGGTGCTCCAAAAAGCCAGCTTCCGTCGAATGGAATCTAGCACCGAGAGAAACTGCTGAGCTGGCGTGATATCCAGGCTGACCTGAAAGCCGAGATATCTAGCTGTCTGTCCCTGCGGGATCCACCTGAAACCCCAAAACCTCCCCCACTGAGAGCACGCCCCGGGGTTTGTGAGAAAACCAACTGATTTGTTCCAGTTGATTTTCGCACCGGCTGCCGAACAGAAGACCTCTAGGGCCATCCTCACCCTCTCCAGCATCATCTCATCATCCTGGACATACAGTGCTATGTCATCTGCATACTCCGAGTCCAGGAGCTCCGTGTCCTCCCTAAGGGGAAGGCGAACACCCCGGATCTCGGTAGACCTCGCCCGAAGGTAGTATGTCATAGCCTCGGCGAAGAAGAGAAACAGGTAAGGAGCAAGAGGGCAACCTTGATGCACTGATCTCTCCAAATGAAAACGCTCTCCCATTCTGCCGCCAATGATGACCCTGCTAGAAGCTGTCCTGTATAAGGCTGAAATACCCTGAATCCATTCTGCTGGGAAACCTAGTCGCTCCAGAGTACCCTCCAGGAAGGACCAGTCCACTCGATCGTAGGCCTTCTCAAAGTCGAGAAGTAGGATGGCTAAATGTGACCCACTGTGCTGAGCCCACTCCGCCGCCTCTGAGAAGGTGAAGACATTATCCAGGATACTGCGATTCTGGACAAAGCCTGTCTGAGTGTCATGAATGAGGTCTGGAAGTAGAGGCCGAACTCTGGCGCTGATCATCTTGGCAAGGATTTTGTAGGCAGTGGTGAGGAGGGTGATCGGGCGCCACTGACGGATCTCCTGTCGATCTCCTCCCTTCGGGATGAGGCAAATCAGTCCCGAGGAGAGGCTCTCTGGCATATATCCAATGCTGAAAATCCTCTGGAGAGCTGCTAGGAGGGGCTGATGGATCTGATCCCAGAAGGAGGTGAAGAAAGCTCGGGATAGCCCATCTTCGCCAAGGCATTTCTGCCCGTCGATGGCCATCAAGGCCTCCAACATCTCGTCCGTAGTGAACGGTGCCAACAACGTCGCCTGCATGCTGGGCTGGACTAGGGATGGAATGTGCCTTTACACCTCCTCACGGGAGCGTCGAGTGCGAGGAGCAAGCTGCTCCTGCTGGAAAAGAGTCGTGTAGAAGTCGGTAGCCAACCCCAAGACCTCACCCGGATCAGTAACGATGTGCCCCTTCGCTGTCCTAAGACTCCGTAGCTGATCACCTGCTGCTCTCTGGCCATGCGTCTTGAAGAACTCCCTGCACATCCGGTCGCCCTTCCGAGCCCAAAAAGAGAGAGAGGCGTGATAGGAAAACTCTGAACGGCGCTGGAGAGTCTCCTCAAGAAGGGCTCTGGCTCGAAGGGCCTGGATCCGAAGCTCCTCCGAACGCGGGGCTGCCTGCTGGAGTCGCTGAATGGAAGCGAGGTCCCTCCGAAGAGCTCTCTCTCTGCCCACCACTCCTGTCGAACCTGTAGGGCTGCGAGCTGGCAAATCTGGCTGGACTCCTGCAAAGCCTGCGCCACCGAATCAACCAGATCCACGCACTCGCCCCAATCTCTGTCCCATAGGCTACCGATACTGCTGCGCACGTCCTCCCTCGAGAAGATGGAGTCGGGAATCCGGCACGAACGGGGGGAAGGGCCTGAACTGCCGAGTCTAATGATAAGAGCACAGGCGCATGGTCGAAAAGTGTCGTCCCTGGAACTATACCCGCCTGACCGCCTCTGTTGATGGCCCAATCACTGACATAAAATCTATCCAGCCTCTCCAGGAGTCTGCCTCCTTCCTTGCGGAAGCCCCACGAGAAGTCCAAGCTCCCGTGCCAACGACGGAAGGACGGGTCTCTCCAGCTGTCCCTACCTCCTGTCGCGAAGATAAATGAGTCCCAAGCCGACTGCTCTGCCTGAGACATACCTGTAAACTCTGGTCCTCTGCCCTGCTGGTCCTCCAAGGTCTCCAGATTATTGAAGTCACCTCCAACAATCCAGGAATCCATGTCTGGGAGAATCCCTGTGAGTGTTCTCCAGAAGGTGGCTCTGCATCGGAGGTCTGTGGGAGCATAAATGTTGAGGATTCCTATTCTGGAACCCTCCAACTCCAGGCCTACCCAAAGGGCACGGCCTGGGATCAACGTGCCATGACAAAAAACTCCCTGGGCTAACTGCTCGCACACGGAAGTACAGACACCTCCACTCCTCCCCTATGCGCCGATCGAGGGCTCCCAATAAGTGTGAGAACGTCCGGGGAGAATCTTCCCGCAGCTATGGGAATGAGCCACAGAAAGCTTGTGCTCCTGGAGCAGAAGTATATCCAAACGACCAATCACTGCTGGCTGAAGTTCCTGTCTCAAAATGAGCTTCCTAGGACCACGGGTGCCAGAAGAATGAAACCCGTTCACATTCCAGGAGACAAGGTGTAGGCTCATGGTGAGGACTGGGAGGCTGCGAACAACTGTCTGCTGCTCGCGGCAGATGTCGATGAAGAAGCTGACATTTCGGAGTGGAGGCGCTGATGCTTATGAGAAGGTTTGGAGGGGGAGGCGAGGTCGTCCTGCCCGTTCTTCAACACCTTTAGCAAAGGCGAGAGGCCTTTGGTGCCATGAGCAAATGCTTTCTCGAGCCAACTCGAGATCTCTGAAGTAGTCATCCCGTAGAAGACTTGGAGTTTCTGAGGGGTCCAGGCTCTGACATCCTGGGGGAGGGGCCATGACAGAGGGGGCCTAAGGTTCACAATCAATCTGAAGCGTTTGGCGGCGCAACGCCACCGCAGGCGCATGTCACCCTCGGACCACTGAGTCTCGAGAAGATGTCCATCGGACGGGCCTATCCAGGAGCAAACCTGAGCGTGCGTCTGCTCTCTGAGAGTCTCCCAGACCGAGTCGTCTGTCCAAGTCTCGGTGCCGTCGCTGAGGAACGTGAAAGCAAAGCTAGGGCCATCCCTCGGGGCCAAGGTTGCGATCTTCCCATCCGCCCCTTTGCGGAGCAAGAAGATACTGATGTCGAGACAAGCAGGGAAGGTCCCAAGGTCGGCCACATCCAAGTAGTCCCAGGGGCCAGATCTGTAAAAGTCGCGAGGAAGCTCACTCTTCTGAAGCTGAGGCCCACCAGAGTCTGCAACTGAGGGGCTAGCGGACAGGGAAGCCTGCTCCAGTGGTGGTGTAGATTAAGGGTGTCCTGCCTGTGGAGGGGAAGGGGGAGGTGGCTGGGGGGTAGGAAACTCAGACTCCACGGAGGCGACTAGCAGGGGGGGTGGAGGAGGGGGAGTGGGGGCTGCCCTCGGTTGAGGAACCATCGGTACAGCTGACACTGCAGGAGAGCTGAGAGAGGCGGGGGGGGATGGGGCTGCACCTGGGACTGGGGCTGAGAAGGAAGAGGAGGAGACTGAAGAGGAAGAGGCGGGGGCTGAAGCTGCGGGTCGAGAAGAGGGGGGTGCGACTGGGGAAGGGACTGGGACTGAGTGGAAAGGGGCTGGGGAGCGGAAGAGAGGGGGACCTGAGGTTATGGAGGGCGGGCTACCGTCAAAGAAGAAGCTCTCCCAGGACCCTGGGGCGGCTGCCTGTCAGGTCTCTGAGGTGCTGCTGCAGGTTGGGTAACCTCTGCCTCCTTGCCTTTATCGGAAATCTTCTTGTTCTTTCCTCTTTTCCTTCTGACCTCAGTCCAACCGCCAGCTAACTCTGGACCGGACTCCGGCTGCCTCTGCTCCTCCTGACGTGGCTGCTCGGAGGGGGGGGAGGGGGCGGAGGGGGAGGGGGAGGGGGCGGGGGGGGGCCGAGAGGAACTGGCGAATCGTGGACAAATAGCAGCCAAGTGCCCAAAGCCGTGACACCTCAGGCACTGGCCTGGTTGTCTGGTGACTACCATGCTCTGGGTGATGCTGTCGGCATCTGTCACGATCTCGATCACTGCAGGGAGAGTCGCAGGGTCCGCCACAACCACACGGACTCGGGGGGTTCCCGCCGTAGTCATCGCGTCCGCGAAAGTGTCGTGCATAACCCAGCCAAAGTGGGAGCCCAGGTCCCTGACAATCGGCCGTAGCTCAGCAGCAAGACCTGGAAAAACTAGCGTCACTGGATGGCGAGGTATGCGGAACCGAGCATCAAAATCCGCTGCACTGAATCCACGGTACCAAGGGACTATCATAATGATCTTTCCATCCACAGAAGTGGGGGAACTGTTGGAATAACTGAAAGGAAAGCAAAGAGTGGACACAAACTCAGAATACTTGCATTACTTGGTTGTAGAATGAAGAAGAGTGAGGTCCTTAAGTAGGCACCTCATACATGCTCACTGACATCACTGATGACCTCAGAGCTCCACAATCATCTCCTCAATCTGCTCCTAGATTCTCTCAATCATCCTATGTGGCTCTCCACCACCTAACTGTGCTTGTGGGCACCTAACTGTGCCTCTAGCACTCACACATAGAAACATAAGGTGTGCCTGAGGCATACACCTTGAGATATCCCAACAAACCCCCCCTCAAGGGAATGCCTCAGGCTATGTCAAGGATACATCTAGTCTCATAGTTTCTCATGCCATCTCATGGTGGTCAAGGATTAATCTATGGCTAGGTTCTCATGCTAGCAAGGGTTCCCTTGGGTGTAAGGTAAACAAAAGGGATACAAAAAGACTTTCCAATGGTTATCTCCCCTGCATGTACATGCACACAATGTCTGCAGGAGGTACCATGGAGCAAAACATACACATGGCCTACATCATAAGGTGACCAGAGGTGTTTACAAAACAAACAAAACACAATAGTTTATTTTCATTCATTTTGGAGGACTATCCAGGCTGAGTACCTTGACATAAAAAGAGAGATCTGGAGCATACATAGAGATGTTTTAAAATGCATAATCTTCATGGGATGCCTCATCTTGTGGAGGCAAAATATCCATGTCAAGGCAAGGTCTTACCACATGGGCAGTGTCTAGTGCCTTATAAGATGGTACTATGATAGAACAAGTGGATCTGAAAGTCATATCCTTCAAGAGAACAATTATCTTGTCATCTCCATAGTTGTGTAGAGAAGCATATCTTAGGTATCTGACCTTCATCTTTTTCTTGTACTTGGAGTCAAATAAAAGTGCCATGAGAGGGTAGATCTCTGTAGTTGCTTCCTTTTTGGCAACCATTGTTTTGGCAATCTTCAACAAGGAAGTCATGTTGGCATTTTCATCCTTTGTAGCATAACAAGACATTGCTTTATGTTTTGGCTTTTCACATATTTTGCATAAGCAAGCCATGAGAGGCTCTAACCCAGGTATTGGGTAGTGTCTTCTCTCTTACAGGGCTTAGAATAACAACTGAAATGCTTCAAAATATAAGCATTTAATGTAGCAAAGTCTTGTGACCAAATTTCAAACAATGATGCTTTCACGTACATGCTTCATAGAAGTGGCTAAAATGAATACTTTCCAATCAAAACCAGGTCTAGCAATTCAAAACAAAACTGAAGCCACACTTGTACTGAAGTTATTGAAAGCTTCAAAAAACCAGAAATGCTAGAGTAGCATTTTATGTAGCATCATCTTCAAAAACTTGTCCAAAACTGTCAAAACTGAAAAGTTGAACTTGGAGGGCTTGTAGCTCACTCTTCAAAGCAAGGAAAAGAGGGCTTTCTGAAGCAAAAGAAAGCTCATATACCAGAGAAGGTCCATCACAGAGGTTGGACGAAATGGTGCGCACTTTTGCCCGGGAGAGTTGCTACAGGCTGAAACTGAGTTTTGACGATTTCTCCCTCGTTACTGAACCAAATGACCTGAAAAATGGCTCAAAATCTTCGTCTTGAGGTCGCCCATCTACTCCTAAGAGGGCTCAGGCAATGGTGGAGCAGGCAGGGAGTATTGAGCAACAGAAGAAATTCGCTGTTTGGAGAATGGCAGCCACCACAAGCGTTTTTTCTTCAATTGCTTGCAGGTGGAAGTTCACCCATACTAGAGGAGTTTCCAGCTCAGAGGGTTTGGGCAATGGTCGTTTGTAGGTGGAGAACCAAGCTCTCAAAGATTTTGGGAAGAAAGAGGAAAATGGAGAAGAAGAAGATGATGATGTGGCAGAAATGGGCTCAAGGGGGATCAAATGGCTCTGATACCATGTTGGAATAACTGAAAGGAAAGCAAAGAGTGGACACAAACTCAGAATACTTGCATTACTTGGTTGTAGAATGAAGAAGAGTGAGGTCCTTAAGTAGGAACCTCATACATGCTCACTGACATCACTGATGACCTCAGAGCTCCACAATCATCTCCTCAATCTGCTCGTAGATTCTCTCAATCATCCTCTGTGGCTCTCCACCACCTAACTGTGCCTCTAGCACTCACACATAGAAACATAAGGTGTGCCAGAGGCATACACCTTGAGATATCCCAACAGGAACCAGCAATCAGGTTGCTCACAGTTTTCGCATTGGAGAGTTCGAGCCAGAAGATGCCCCTTCCCGTAAGGGCCACCTTCTCAATGTGGCCGTCCTCTAGCATGAGAGTGGACTGGAGCCAGTCCCTGATGGCTGATCTGGAGGGGGAATGTCCAATGACTCAGCCATAGACAGAGGTAAGGGCAAAGTCATTGGCAACCTCCTGAACCCGAGACGATTGTTGCTCTGTCAGGATAACGCGGTAGGCAACTGGAGAGGGAGGGTCCACCTGGGCCTCCGGTTCCGGGCAGGGAGCCGCCATACCGCCAAGACTAACTGCGAGACGTCCGATGAAGAAGAGGCTGCCACCCAAAAAAAGAGGGGATAGATGCGGGGGGTTGGAGCCTGGGTGTGAAGAAGACGGGTGAGGCGAACCGGGGCGACGTGAGTCGGGTGGGGGAAGAGGAGGCGGAGAGCGGGAAGGATGGAGGGCGGAGGGCGGTGGAAACGAGGGCGGAGGGCGGTGGAAACGAGGGCGGGAGGTCGGGAGGCGGAGGTGGCGGGGGTGGGGGCTGAGGATGGAGGGCGGGTGAGGTGAAGAGGCGGGAGTGGGGGCGGGAGGGGGCGGGGCGGGAGGGTGGGAGGGGGCGGGGCGGGAGGGTGGAAGGGCGGGACGGGCGCGGGGCAGGCGTAAAGAGGGGGCGGGGGGGAAAAGCGGGGTGCGGGGGGGAGCGAAGCGGGGGGGCAAGGGGCTGGCGAAGCGAGGGGGCGGGGGGGTGAGGCGGAGAGGCTAGGGGAGGTGAGGCGTAGCGAGGGGGCGGGGTGGGGCGGAGGGGCGAGGGGGATGAGGGCGGAGAGGCGAGGGGTGAAGGCGGGGGAGGGCGGGTGAGGGCGCAGCGGGGTGAGTCGGAGGGGCGAGGGGGTGAGAGAAGAGAGGCGAGGGGGTGAGAGTGGAGGGGCGAGGGGGTGAGAGCGGAGAGGCGAGGGGGTGCAGGCGGCCGAGGCGGGGGTGGGGGGGTGAGGGCGGTCGAAGTGGGGGTGAGCTAGGGGGGGGTAGAGTGCGGGAGGGAGGGGGAGGGCTCGCAGGAGCTCCCAATACAGCTGGATAGATCTTGGACATCACATGTCCAATCATGATAGTCGTGTAGTTACTTGGGTCCATGGGATCCCTTGTCTTGTGGATGGGGGTGATGGTGTTGAGTGTCTAAGTGCGGGGGAAGCCAAGGCAAACAGCGTCATTGAATAGCTTTGCTAGGATCGGGGCCAACATGTCGATTCCATATGCGATAAACTCAGTGCATAGCCCCTCGTGATCCTTAGCTCGGTCATTGTGCAGTTTCAATGTCGCGTCCTTGACTCCCCCTCTGGTGAACAACGTGCAAGTGGTGGAGCGAGGTGTGTGTATGAGATCTGGAGTGGGCTGATGTGGGACATCATAAAGATGGTGTGCATACGTGTGCCAGACTCTTGTGTCGGTGAGGGGTGATGGAGACCTACACTCAAGGAATCTCTGCCAAAAATCCTTAGAGTTGTTGTTGTAGAAGATGTGCAGCAGCTCCTCCTCATTTCGACGAAGAAATGCCTGCTTCTTTCGACGTACGAGACGTCGGTACTTGCGTACCGTGTCTGGTGTGTTCGGGAGGTGACATTTGGTTGCAAGTTGGAGCTGTTGGCGATAAGCCTTGCACTCCACATCGTACCAATTGTTGCAGGGTACAGAACCAAGAGGTGGTGGTCTAGTGAACCGTGTGGTGTGGGGAAAGATTTGGAGGGCAACCTCGTGGAGTGTGTGACTAATCAGGACAGCACGGTCCTCTATGAGTGGTATGCGATTGATGTAGGTTAGGAGTATTTTTAGGCATTCAGAGTAGGCCGGTGAGAGGCTGTGATCAAAGTGTATGTTGTTGTAGGTGTCGTGCTTCCTATGTGGTGTGCGTGGTGTGGTTGAGCGTGGAGTGGCGATAGTGAAGAATAGGAATGTGTGATCAGCTCCTAGAGGGAGTGGTGCTACGGTGAAGTCGGTGATACATGAAGTGAAGGTAGGGGATCCCATGATGTAATCTACTACACTAGTGCCCCCCGGTGTGGGAAGCAAGTAAAACCACCTGAGGAGGGCCACAGGTAGCGGGGGGTAGCGAGGCGGTAGCGGGGGGGTAGCGAGGGGGTACAGAGGGGTAGCGAGGAGCAGAGTGGTAGCGGAGGGGGTAGCGGGGGAGAGCGAGGGGGTAGCGGGGGAGAGAGCGAGGGGGTAGCGGGGGAGAGAGCGAGGGGGTAGCGGGAGGAGGGAGAGAGAAAGAAAGAAAGGTGGAAGGTTTATTATAGTGTACGGAAGACCGATGTCCATGAGACTGTTAGAAAACCTGATACACAAGTAGAAAGGGTGGAGCTACCAAGCAAGCATCATCACCCATGCTGAATGCTAAGTCCCAAGTAGTACATAGTCATATCATCAGTAAAATGACATCATCATCATCATCATCATCATCATCATCACAATCCTCATCATATGTTGATCAATCCACGTTACCAGGCCATGTCGGCTTTGGTCAGTAAAATGCGGCCTCATATGTTGTAAATGTCAAGGGGAGCTCGAGAGGGGGCAAGGCCCTGTTGATGTATAGCCAGTAATGGAGTGTTGGTGACTGTTTGTGGGCGCTGTCCGTGTCGATCTCTTGGAAAAAGAAGAAGCGGGCAGGCAAGGAGAGGGAGGCTCGGTGCGGGACGGAGGTCGGCACGGCTAGATAGTGTATGGCTTGGTGCGTTGCACAGAGAGAGTGTATGGGCTGGCCTTGCACGCGTGATAGTGGGAGAGCGCACGGAAGGGATCTGTATAGGCACACGAGTGACGGCAGTATTTGCGACCCGTGAGATGGACCAGGGATAGGAAACATGAAAGTCTCTCTGAGCTTTTGGATTTGTAGGGTCCAATCTTTGAACAAAAGCTATTTTGCGCATTGTTCTTCTTGCAAACCCTCAATTTTGGAGGGTTTGAGGGGAGGGCTTTCTATGAAATTCTGCTTTTGGAGGGAATGGGGTGTTCTAACGGTGTGATGCTCCCCAGTGAATGTGCCCTTAAAACCCTTAAATTGTGAAGAAAAGGGACCGGACCCCCCATACTCTCTTATGGGAAGTCGGATGGGAACACGGTTTTAAGGGGGCGATCCACCCACCAAGTACGTCCTATAATGGTGTCTATGTTAGAATTATTATTATATTCTAGGCAGTGGCCAATGTAATGTAATAATTGAGTTAGGGGCACTTTTCCCTCTTAGAGGTTTTTCCCCCTAACCACGGTTTAATTTGTAATTAGATAGGGTTTGGTCTGTTAGACAAAACCCTTATCTCTTTCTTTGTACTACACTTTAGTCACTTTAGTTCAGTACACTTTTGGGAGTATCCCGGACCTGCTCCCTGCTCTTCTCTTTCAGCGCCCGCATTTCAGCTCCATTGTTTGGCTTAGCTTTTGGGAGCACGTTTGAAGCTTTAGCAGACTTTGCATTAGATCTGCAAGTTTTGGAGAATTTTGGGGCTTTTGCAATTGCATTGCAATGTGGCAATGCAATTTGGGGCTTTTGTAGGCAGAGTGCAATTTGTGCAACTTTTGGGGCTTTCAGGGCATTTGCCCTCTTTTGTATGCAATTTCCCGCAAGAAATTGGGGCTTTTGCATTTGGGTTACAATTTTGCAGGTAAAAGAGCATTTTGGAAGTTTGCAAGCAGTTTTGGACTCAGTACGAGTCAATTTGCAGACTTTTGCCACTTCTGCAGATTCTATTTTCAGATTTTTGGGCATTAAGCAAAGCATTGTGGTGCATTTTGAGCGTTTGATAGGCTGTGACAGTATTTGTCACTGTGGGCAGATTTTCTTTGCAGATTTTACTTCTGCATTTGACATCTTTTACTTGGTCAGTTTGCTGTGTTTTTTGGGTTTATCTTGCAAAAATGGCTCAGAACAACCCCAATGAGGGGTTCAGAGTTCTCACATAGGAGGATAAGTTGGATGGCGCCAACTACTTCTTATGGAGTTTCATGGTTCGCAATATCTTGGTTGGCAGACATCTTTGGGATTATGTCTATAATAGCTAATATCCTTTCTTCATGCTTCCCTAGCTCATCTGTGCTTGGAATAGACTAAAAAGTGGTCAACTTTACTGCTTCATCTAAATCAACTGTCCAAAACTTGGAGAGCTTACACTATCTCCTTAGCTGCAATTCTTTTTAGGCATGAAGTCCTTTAATAATATGAATGTATATTAGGAAAGCAGTAGAGTTAGTACAATTCTTTGAAGCTTATAAACATTGTGTTATTTTCAATGCCATACAAATTGAAAACAAAGCTTCATGCAAATTCTTATGAGTAATAGGAAAAATTATACAATTGCACCACTTAAAGAGGAATCAAATATATATATAATCGAGTTTGACAAATGGGATTATGTCTTACTTGTTCTCTTACTGCCATGTTGTCTTTGCCAATCTTCCAAAGGCCGGAGACAAATTCTTGCAATTTTGCCCGTAATGTATCGACCCGAGAGACCAAGTTGTTGAGCCCTTAAGATTTCCTCCACATCACTCGTTGAATCCACATTGTGCATTGATTGTAATATGTCAAGTTGTTCGGTAGACAGTCTCCTTAGTGGTGGCTACACTTGTCACTCCTATAGCTAGAGGCAGGGGTAGAGGTGCAAATGCAGCACAAGTAGTTGGACCAGCTGGTCCAGGAGCTCCCACAACAGAGTAGAAAAGATGGGACTCTAGAGATGCACAAGCTCTTTCAGTGATTTCTCTCTCTCAAGAGGTTCATTATACCTCACATTCGGTCATGCAAGACATCTATGGCAGCTTGGGAGATACTAGAGAGTATGTTTGCAGCAAGAAAGGATGCCAGAGTTTCCTTTCTGAAGTGAGAGCTTTCCCATACGCATATGGATGAGGGAGATTCCAGCTAAATCCTGAGTGTCTTTGAGATATTTGAAGACTCTCTTCACTGCCTGCCAATGCTGCGAACTGGGCATGTGCATGAATCTGCTGAGCTGAGATACTGCATACTGTAAGTCAGGTCTGGTGTGACATAAATAAATAAGGCATCCGACAGCCTGCTAATAAAGAGTGATATCACATGGTGGGCTCCCATCATGAGCTGAGAATTTGAAGCCAGGGTCCACTGGAGTAGAGATTGGCTTGCAATCCCCGAACTAAAAATGATCAAGGAGCTGTCTAATATACTTGGACTGAGACATCATGATACCCCCCTCAACATGAGACAAACTGAATGCCCAAATAATAATGGAGCTGTCCCATGTTTGACATGTCAAAAATCTGCTGCAAATCAGCCTTGAAAGCTGCAATTTGCTGAGTATCTGGGCTGGTGATGAGCATATCATCCACATATAAAATCAGCACTAAAAAATCAGATCCACTCCCACGAACATAAAGAGTGGGTTCTGTGGGACTATTCTGAAAACCAAGGGATAGTAAGTGTGCATGAATTTTGGCATACCATGCCCTGGGTGCCTGCTTCAAACCATAAAGGGCTTTTCTAAGCCGGCATACCTTATTTTTAGAAATAACAACCTCGAAGCTAGGAGGTTGTGTGACATATACTTCTTTCTGTAGATCCCCATGAAGAAAAGCAGTCTTGATGTCAAGTTGGTGCACTTGCCAATGATGATGGGCTGCAATGGCAATGACACATCTAATGGTAGTAATCTTGGATGTGGGAGCAAATGTCTCCTCAAAGTCAATGCCTTGTTGTTGGGCATACCCTTTTGCAACAAGACGGGCTTTGTATCGATCTATGCTGCCATCAGATTTCCTTTTTAATTTGTAGACCCATCGGGTACCAATGGCACGCTTGCCGGGAGGGAGATCTACTAATTCCCATGTGTCATTTTTGGCAATGGATTGTAACTCAGTCTCATTGCATCCATCCACTCTTTGCTGTCAAAAGCATCTTTATGGCACAAAGGCTCTTCATTGCAAGCTGTAGCAAGGAGTGCAAACTCAAGAAAGTGACCACGCATCTGTCTATTCCCTGATCTTGTCTGAGCAGCAAAAGACTGATCTTGTTTGCTGTCCCTCAATGTATCAAGAAGCCATCTGGGAACTTGCCTTCGCTGTCTATTGACAGCTCTGTTCGCTGTTCTCACTGATAGTCAGAGTGCTATTGCAGTGTCAAAGAATCCTGTGTTTCATGCTCGGACGAAGCACATTGAGGTTCATTATCATTATGTCAGAGAGAAGTTGCATGCAGGGGAGATTAGTATGATCTATGTGTCAACACATGACAAAGTTGCAGACATTTTCACCAAAGCACTTCTACGTGAGAAGTTTGAAGCATTTCGCAGTGCCCTAAACTTATCTCCTTTTGGAGATTGATCACTATCTTGTACACCACATTGGCACTGCAGGGGGTGTTATAATTATTATTATATTCTAGGCAGTGGCTAATGTAATGTAATAAGTGAGTTAGGGGCACTTTTTCTTTTTAGAGGTTTTCCCCCCTAACCAGGGTCTAATCTCTAACTACGGTTAGTGATTAGATAGGGTTTTGTCACTTGGACAAAATGCTTATCTCTTTCTTTGTACTACACTTCAGTCTCTCACTGGTAGAGATATTTTTCCCTAACCACGGTCTAATCTCTAACTACGGTTAGTGATTAGATAGGGTTTTGTCACTTAGACAAAACCCTTATCTCTTTCTTTATACTATACTTCAGTCACTTCAGTTTAGTACACTTTTGGACGTGTACTATGTTCAGTTCACTCTCCATCTTGCTCACTCTTGCTCTCTTGCATTTTCTCATGGTCTAGAGCTCCGATACAAGCAAGCCAAACTGAGTGTACCAGTTTACAGCATAAAAACAAGGAAGGAAGCCCAAATGAGAGGGAAGAAGAGGTCGCTTTAAGTGGTTTTTTCGACACAAGTGAAGCGTGAGTCAAATAAGTACCACCAACTCTATAACACTTGATTTTTTTCCTGAAAATAAACCCCTAATTTGAGAATTACAGCAAGTCATCTCTTCTCTTCTCTTATTAAAAGGAAAGTACTCCTTTCTACAACCTAGTACATGTCTTCTTGTTGGTGCTTTCATTGAGGCTGCATGGGGCAGCTATTCTGATTGGTTCGGAACTTCCTATGGTCGGGATCGGATGGCACCCTCAATACCAGGTGGCTTGGTAGACAACGATTTTGCCCCAGGCACAGGGTGGACTTGGCATTATTGATACTGAGATGCAGAGTAGATCTTGGGCAAGCTGATAGTGCGAGGCCTCACCCTGGGGATGGAACTTTGGAAGCTCCTAGGCTTCTTGGGAACACACCTCGCACAAGGGGCCAATGGTAGCAGTCTTATAGGTGGATATTCTCTGAGGCTTGGCTGACAAGGAAGGGCTCTTCGTTGATGCGGAGTCTCTATAGAGTGTGGTAGAGATTGGCATCCGAGCTAGGCCGTCTTGCAGAGAGGAGTTTGAGAGACAGCTACTCATTTGGCACTTGCAGGTCAGAGACTCAAAGGGGCGCATGCTTGGGCAGCAGACTCATATCGGATGGGCAAAGTGGGACACTGGACCGGTCAGATGCTTCGAGACTTGGAGACGACTTCCCAGAGAGACAAAGGCTCGCAGACATGCTCTCTCTTATCTCCAAGGACAATGTTGTTGGTGAATTGAAAGGAAAGCATGGAGTGAACACAAATTGAGAATTCTTGCTTATGGAATGAAGAAAGGTGAGGTCCTTAAATAGGCACCTCTTACATGATCACTGACATCATTGATGACCTCTGAGCTCCACAATCATCTCCTCAATCAGCTTCTAGATTCTCTCAATCATCCGATGTGGCTTCTACCACCATCTAACAGTGCTTATGGGCACCTAATTGCGCCTCTAGCACACACACATAGAAACCAAGGTGTGCCTGGGGCATACACCTTGAGATATCCCATCATACCCCCCCTCAAGGGAATGCCTCAGGCTATGTCAAGTACATCTAGTCTCATAGTTTCTCATGCCATCTCATGGTGGTCAAGGATAAATCTATGGCTAGGTTCTCATGCTAGCAAGGGATTCCCAAGGGTGTGAAGTAAACAAAAGGGATACAAAAGACCTTCCAATGGTTATCTCCCCTGCATGTACATGCACACAATGTCTGTAGGAGGTATCGTGGAGCAAAACACATACACATGGCCTACATCATATGGTGACCAGAGGTGTTTACAAAACACACAATAGTTTATTTCATTCATTTTGGAGGACTATCTAGGCTGAGTACCTTGACTCAACATAAAAAAGAGAGATCTGGAGCATATATGGAGATGATTCAAAAAGCATAATCTTCATAGGATGCCTCATCTTGTGGAGGCACATCAACTGAAAGTAGATTGGCAGTTTCTGTCTTTGTAGTTGCTTCCTTTTTGGCTCTACAAAACTTTTCATGGTGATTGTTTTTGCCATAGTGTTTGCATGGATGGATCTTGAAGCAGTCTTTTGAGAGGTGATTAGTCTTTCCACAATGTTTGCAAGGTGAAAACTTGCCCTTCTGAATTTTTATGGCATAGGCTGTGTCATTGCCTCTCCGGAGTTCCATGTGCCTTTCTTCTTCTTGAAGAGCAGAAATAAGACCTTCAAGATTAGGATTAGGAAGATTTTTCAAAGTGGTAACAACATGATCATAATCTTCAGGCATACCCTTGAGCAACATTGCCATTGCATCATCTGTAGTGATTGGAGAGTTGATAGAAGCAAGTCGAGTCATGAGACTCCTCATGTAATTGACATGTGTAGCCAAAGGAGTGCCACTAACCATCTTCAATTTAAAGAAAGCAATCTCAAGTGACAATTTTGAGATGTGAGAGCTAGCATAAAAAATAATGTCAAGCTTTTGCCAAGCTTCTGAAGGAGACTCCAAATTAGAGATGTGATGAATATAGTCATCTCCTAAGGCAAGAGCAATGATGCCATAGGCTTTCTCCTCTCTAGCAGGATCTCTTGCCGGGCGTGTTGGAGCTGAGGATTCTCCAGCATTGAAGGCTGTTGAAGAAGAAGTTGAAGCCGGTTTGACAAGCCCCTAGAGGTTTTCCCTCATCAATGCAAACTTAACCTTCATTTGCCATGTGTGAAAGCCCTTACCATTGAACTTATCCATATTCAAGATGGTAGCCATGAGAGGGTCTAACCCAGAAGGGGCAGTGTCTACTCTCTTACAAGGCTAGAAAGAGTTAAAGAGCTTCAAAATACAAGCATTTAGAGTAGCAAAGGCTTGCAACCAAAATCCATACTACAAATCAATGATGCTTTCACTTGCATGCTTCATAGAGGTGACTAAATGAAAGTATTCCAAGCAAATGCAGGTATAGCAATTTAAAAGAAAGTTGTAGCCACAGTTGTACTGATGCTTTTCAATACTTTAAAACCTCAGAAATGCAAAAGTAGCATCTAATATAGCATCAAACTCATAACCTTGTCAAAACTGTCCAAAACAGAGGCTTGAACTTGGAGGGCTTGTATCTCACTCTTCAAAGCAAAGAAAACAGGGCTTTCTGAAACAAAAGAAAGCTCATATACTAGAGAAGATCCAGTCTTCTCCAACACAGAGGTTGGGCGAAATGGCGTGCTGTTTTGCCCAGGGGAGTTGCTGCAGGCTGAACCTGTGTTTTGACGTTTTCTCCTTCGTTATTGAACCAAATGGGCTGCAAAGTGACTCAAAATGTTTGTCTTGAAGTCGCCTATCTACTCCTAAGAGGGCTTGAGCAATGGTGCAGCAGGCAAGGAGTATTCTGGAACAGAAAAGGGACGAAAAAATGCGCTATTTAGGGAATGGCGACCAGCAGAGACGTCTTTTCTTTAATTGCTTGCAGGTGAAAGTGCGCCCAAACGAGGGGTATCTCCTGCAGGAAGGGCTTGGAGAATGGCGGAGAACCGAGGGAGAACAAGCTTTAGCAAGATTTGGGAGAAAAGGGAAGAAATGGTGAAGATGAAGAAGAAGAAGATGGAGAAGAAGAAGATGATGTGACACAAATGGGGATCAAAGGGCTCTGATACCATGTTGGTGAACTGAAAGGAAAGCATGGAGTGAACACAAATTGAGAATTCTTGCTTATGGAATGAAGAAAGGTGAGGTTCTTAAGTAGGCACCTCTTACATGATCACTGACATCACTGATGACCTCTGAGCTCCTCCACAATCATCTCCTCAATTTGCTCCTAGATTCTCTCAATCATCCTATGTGGCTTCTACCACCACCTAACGGTGCTTATGGGCACCTAATTGTGCCTCTAGCACACACACATAGAAACCAAGGTGTGCATGGGGCATACACCTTGAGATATCCCATCAAATGTCACCAAAAAATGCGTTTTGGGGCACCGAAACACGAAGAAACGTTTCTAATGTTTCTTAGAAACGTCGAAATGGCCATTTAGGGCGAAACGCTTGGCTGTCAAAAATTTCACCGCGACAGGTTTAGGATCGAATTTGGCCGCTGTTTTTGTTTTTTGGCTTCTCTCCTGCGCCGCTCCATTGCTTGCCTTGCTTCTAGTGCCTACCATCTACTCTACCCTCTACTCTACCTTCTACTCTACCCTCTACTCTCCTCTACTCTCTACTCTACCCTCTACCCTCTACTCTACTCTACCCTCTACTCTAGTCTCTATCCTCTACTCTCCTCTACGCTCTACCCTCTACTCTACCCTACCCTCTACTTTACTCTACCCTCTACTCTACCCTCTACTCTCCTCTATCCTCTACTCTCTACTCTAGATTCTACCCTCTACTCTAGAGTCTAGAGTCTACCCTCTACGGTCTACCCTCTACAATCTACTGTACTCTACTCTCTATTCCTATACCATGGTCTCAAGATGTGCCGGTGGACCGAGTGGAGGCACAAGGCGAGATGTATGGCAAGATATCGTTTTTATAAAGAGACATGGCACATCTGGCACGAGGAGGTCAGTATGCAAGTTTTGTAGTGACTCTTTGACGGGATCTGCCCCTCGAGTTCGAGCACATTTTTTATGGATCGGAGGCCAGGGTAAGAGTGCTTGCGATGCCATTCAAGAGGGGATCTTCTTAGCACATGGAGGTACTCCATCCAGATTTGCTGAGATTCAATCCCTCCTCCATCTAGTGATCACAGATCAAGGTCTTCAAGCTAATGTGTTGGTTGAGTAGCAGAAGTTGGGCATAGAGGCAACCGCCACTCTCACATCATCCCAGTTAGATGCAAAAAATGTGGAGTGTTCTCACTCACAGCAGGAGGGGCATGGGTATACTCCATCTATATTGACATCACAAGTGCATGGGAGTGCCTCTACTCAGCATCTACATGGCACCACTCCATCGGCATCCGTATCAGTTGGGCTGTCCGCTATGCCATCAGCTCCTCCACGGCCTCCTGTCAAGAGGCCGTGTGGTCCAGCAATTCTCACTCCGAGAGTTACTCCTATACAGGCTGCTTGGGCACCATGCTTGAAGCAAGAGGCTGCAATTGCAGGAGCAGTTTTTCTACGCTTGCAATATTCCCTTCAATGTTGCAAGGACTCCTGCCTACAAGAAGTTTTATCATGCACTTGTAGCTGCTGGTAGAGCAGGAGCATCATCCCTTACACTTGCTAGTTCTGAGACTCTCCGCACCACACGTTTGAAGAAGCAGGTGGGATTAATTAAGAAAGACATGGAGGGACTCAAGGAAGCTTGGAGTTGGTATGGATGCACCATAGTCTCCGATGGATGGAGTGACACGAAGAGGAATATCTTGGTTACTAGTTGTGTGGGAAGCATATTCTTGAGGGTGGTTGATGCCTCACATGCCGGCCTTCACATCACTGGAGAGTGGATATGGGGTCATATTGAGGCAGCCATTAAGGAGGTTGGTGAGGACAATGTGGTGCAAGTCATCACCGATAATGGCTCCAACTGCAAGAGAATGGGAAGTCTTCTTGAGGAGAAATATCCCAAGATAGTATGGACACCTTGTGCCCCATACTCTCTTGATTTGATGATGGAGGATATTGGAAAGCTGCCTTGGGTGTCTAGTGTGGTTGAAAAAGCAATGCAGCTAGTGACTTATATCACTCGTAAGCCACATGCACTGGCCCTATTCAGAAGGGAGTGTACGTGGGAGCTTGTGAGATCCTCAAAGACACGCTTTGACTACATCTTCCTGGTTCTTAGCAGGTATGATTCATGAATTATGATTCAATTTTCATCATTCAAGAATCAATTCCTCAAATTATTCATTGTTTAAATTTGTTTAAACTTTATCATTCATAGGGTGGTTAAGACCAAAGAGAGCCTTCGTCGCATGATGACCAGTTCAGATTGGCTAGATTGGAGTGACTCGAGAAGTATATCATTATGGCATGTTACATGTATGATGTAAACAGTAATACATAATACATTTTGTTATATTTTGAATCTTGAATCTTGAAATTTGATTCTGAAATTTGAATCATAAAGTTAAAAGTTTATTGTTTGAACTATGGGCCATGGGCCATGGCATATGCTAGCAGCCATATGCACTTGCAACTAATTAGTTAATAAGTAATTTGTAAACTGTAAGATCCATGTCTTTGTAAACCTCAATCTATAGGCTGCGTGACATGTCTTTTTACTCTTTCAACTGTGTAATATGTGTGTGCATTGTGTGCACAATATGGATGTCTGAGAGCTCTTTTGAGAGAGAGAGAGAGAGAATCTGAAGACAATTATTTATGAAGTATATATAACTTCTATAAAATATAGTATTTTTAGGTGTTTCTAGACGAAATGCTTGTAAAAATCTAGAAACAGTTCTTGTGACATTGGGTGTTGCTCCACCTGGAGGGGTATGCAAGCAAACGTTTGATGGCAAAAGAAATGACGAAGAAGATCTTGACGGGATGCCTGACAGCGCACATCTGACGGGATTTGTAGGTTTTGTCGTCGATCCCTTGCGAGGGCGTTAGGTGCTGCAGAAGCGATCAGGACGCAAGCACGACGTGTGACGGTCTCTGAGGCGCGATGCTCTAGAAGGTTTGGTCGCCTGTGCATATTTTCCCAGCTCAAGGATTAACCTTAGGGTGACGTGGCAGACACATGTACTATGCTGACGTGGTGCCTAGCCAGGCAGCAGATGACATGGCAGGTCAGCAGATGACGTGGTGCACACGTGTGGTGCTGACGTGGTAGTACATGTGGCAGCCAGGTGGCAAAGTACTCAGGGACGTGGCAGTACATCTGGCAGCCAGCTCAGATGCTGATGTGGCATTGACACATGGCAGACAGGTGGCTAGCCCGTGGTAAGTGTAACTCTGGTTAGCTGGACTTTGGTCAGAGGTCCAGTTAGTTGGCCCAATCAAACCAGACCAGAACAGAACCAGTCTGGTCAGTTTGACCAGACAGTAACCATCCAGTCACAGGCTAACCAGACCAGAATCAGTCAGTCTGGTTAGAGTAACCAGTAGTTACCCATCTGGTTACTGTCCCCCCCCCCCCCAAAAAAAAGGACAGTTGCAGAGACTGTTTCTGCTAGCAGTTTTCACCTATCTGAGAGAGTATTTACTGTCAGAAAAGCAGCAGAAACACAGCAAAATCAGAGATTTGCAGAAAAAGAATATGCATGCCCTTGAGCAGAGAAAAGAGGGAAAAACAGATGCATTTTGAAGCCATTTGCAGTCAGAAAAGGGGCGCACAGCTTTGAGTTTATGCCTTGAGTTGACAGACAGCCCGGCACTGGCATAAGTTGTGAATGCAAGACCTCTTGTTGAGGTAATTTTTCTCTTTGAAAAGCAAAGGTTGCGTACATCAGTTACATACACAGTGTGTGTGAGAAACTTGCAGATCCCCCATTGCTGGTTAGGACGGTTCTCACGGATAGGGGTACCGCTCAGGATACGCTTCTTTCGGGAGTCTCTTGGCTTCCCCCAAGAGAAAAGCAAAGGTTGCGTACATCAGTTGCATACACAGTGTGTGTGAGAAACTTGCTGATCCCCCATTGCTGGTTAGGACGGTTCTCACGGATAGGGGTACCTCTTAGGATACGCTTCTTTCGGGAGTCTCTTGGCTTCCCCCAATCTCACTTTTATCGAGTGGGACGAGGAGGATCTCTGCAGATTGAGTCGGAGATGGAGGAGGAGACAAAGTTGGACTTAGAGGACTTAGAGTGGCAGAGGGTTAGGATTGTGGGTCGCATGGGCAGGTTTTGGTACATTTATCCCTCCATAGTCTTATCGACCCCAGATGGAGCAGTATGGCGCTTGTGGATCTGGGAGGATAGACCTTTATGTGACATTCAGTGGGACCCAAGGGAGTGGTTGTGGCCAGCTTGCATTGGGCACTCGAACTGGGTGGAGGAGGTATTTTTCTTCCGCTACGCCACTCGTGTTGGGTGCCGTTTTAAGCTTGAGGCAGCAGCATGGTCCCCCACGAGGGATCGTCACTGGCTAGAGCAGGATGTCCTGCGAGAGGTCATAGGTCGCTTTTGGCCCCGCCTTTGACTAGTTTGCGCCCGCGGAAGATTTCTTATTTCTTTTGGCTGGGGCTAGCCCATTGGCCCTTGGCTGCTCCAGATCAGGATAGATGGCAGATGCACTATTTTGTGGATGGAGTTCTGGGGACGATCCCGCACTGTCTTTGGGGACGCTTTGTCACACTGCGGATATGGCTAGCGTCCTTCAGGATTGTTGCTAGCATGTGGAGGATGAGCATGAATTTCATGTGGGGGATGGTGGCCTACCTCACGGAGGGAGGCCATGCCTTTGTGATCGACCCTGTCACGCCGGCTTACAGGATACATGGGCAGCATGTTTCCCAGATTGAGATTCATGATGTAGTTCAGCCCTCCCGTCCACGCCCACCACCTCTTTGGAGGATGGTGTTTGGGAGACTGTTTCTAGCATTATTGCTTGGAACATCTGGATGACCTGTTGCAGCCAGGTGATGGGCGCATGCTACTCTCCCTCTCCATGCCACTGATATGAGAGGTCTCATGTGTGATGTAAAGAGGATAGCCACTCCCCTCGAGCCCCACACACCAGTGTCTCTCCTTGTCTCCTTCCTATGAGATGACTCCCATGTATATCTTGTCACAGTGGGCAGTCCTCTCTTGGGGCTCTCATGTGTCTTAGTATAGAAGACCATGTCTCTGTCAGTGTATGTCTCCGAGAAACCACCCGGATTAGACCAGAGTGTGCCATTTCAATTCCACACTGCAATTCTCAGTCCACTTTGTGTCCCATTGGTCCGACACTATCATAATACACCCTCTTCTTTCTCTTCCTTTTCTTCCTTCTCCCTGTGGTCTTGATCTCCTCTCTCTTGGATGATCACCCTACCATCCCTATATGCAGCCCATTTCCTTGCTTCTCTCGCTGCCATGACGAGAGAAAAAAAGAAAGAAAGAAAGAAATAAATAAATAAAGTTTATTAAAGTCTTTGGAATACCAATGGGTCTATGAGACTTTGAAAAACCTGATACAATGAGCTGTGGTAGTGGAGCTACTAAACGAGCATCCACACCAATGCAGAATGCAAAAAATGCAAAATGGCAATACTAAGTCCTAAGTACAATGTAGTACAACATAGTCATGTCGATAGTCGACTATATATCAATCTCATCATTATCATCATCAACATCATCATTCATCATGATCATCATCATTAGGAGCAGGACATCACGATGGATGAGGTAGTGGAGGCATGAGGTCAGCAATAGAGGCTGTTGGCCCCTCAAAGATACAGTCTTGGTACGTCTCTTGGTCGTAGCTCTGCGTCCAGGGCCACCGTGACCCCCGTCGGTCGGGCTCCGACTCTAAACAAGGAGGGGATGCCCTCAAGTATGATCTGTGTGTCAACCCTTTGTCTGAGCTGGCGGGTCACAGGCTCCGGGTCAAGGTCATGTCGAGGTCTCATTTTGTGGGGATCCATGTGATCTGGTTGAAAGAACTCCGTGATAGAGCTCTAAGAGGTATCAGTTGAGGAAGAAATCTTCTCCTGTCTCCGTGATCAGAGTATCCTCTCACGGTGTCTAAACACCTCATGAATGAAACCAGCCAAACATCGCTGGTTTGGGTAGGAGAGGAAACGGGCCAAAACCCCATAACTATCTCTGAAGAGGTAGTAGAAATGCCCTCGGATCTCATACTAAACAGAACACTTGAAGATGAAATGCTCCTTTGTATCAACCTCCTGCATGTCACATAGTGTGTATATGCGCCTCTCCTTGGGTAACCGCTCTGCTCTGCTGCTCTCGATACGAAGTTTGTGTGAAGAGACCCGGAACTGCCCAAGAGAGATCCTCAGCGAGTGGGGTACATGAATTTGCATGTATTCAGGTGGATCAAAGAGAGAGAGAGAGAGAGAGAGAGAGAGAGAGAAGTCAACTTAGAGAAATAGGCAAATGGCAACTGTTTAGATCCAGGGATACAACTACAGCCAAGGGGGCTTGTGTGGAGAAGAGCTCCGAGTGACCTTGAGTGTGAGGGGGGGAGCCTTTATATGCCCCTTCCCAGCCTGGTCAGCCAGCAAGGGCTGACGAGATTGACCGACCAGCAGGTCAGGCTGACCTAACCCGACCTGGATAGTCAGGTTGGGTAACCAGACCAGCCCCAACTGGGCCCCAACACAGCCCTGACCATGGGTCCCATTAGCCTGTACCAGCCAGCCTAAAACAGGTTACACCCAGTCCTACAAGTGTGCTTCATGCTGGCAAAATGGTTCGGTATCTGGGCCTTCACCGGAATGTGTGCCTACTCTTTACTCTAGGCGGGTACATCCTCAAAGCAGCCCTCTCTCTACACCCGATATGCCCTAAACTTTAACAAAAGGAGGGGAGAGGATTTGTATTGCATGTTTTATCCCATTTGACCTCTATAGTTTAAAATTCCTCCAAGTACTATTGAGCCGTACCCCCATGATTGTAGCCTAATTTAATTACAGCATCTTAATGAGGGAAATAGAGTTCCCTCGAACTCCAGCTTCAGCATAAATAACTTTTTCTATGTGTTGAAAGTGGATGTTTATTGTCCTGGTATCATTGAACAGGATAACATTTTTCTTTTTCCCTTGTATTCCAGCTAGTGCTTTATTGCTTTCCATTGTGTACCTTGGAAGGGGAGTCGACAAAGCTATCCTTGGTTGTGGAAGTGTACAAGGAAAAAGAACAAATAAAGAAGCTTAGAGGGATTAAGATGTTTACATAGGCAGAAGCCACCTTCATAAGCACAAACCATGATTACATTATATCATTTTAGTATCAATAGTATATATGATTGAGGCATGTAAAATAGTTCAGTGTCTTCACTTCTATGATATCAGTTTCCATTTGGTGGTGCACTTCTTCCCATGATTGGACTTCCTTTTAAAGAGGCATCACATTCGTGATGGTAGATTATAGTACATTAATTGGATTACAATGACTGGATAGATTATTAGTAAAGGTAGGTTATAGTACATTAATTGGATTATTGTTGTTGATGCACAAATTACAATGACTGGATAGATTATTGGTGAAGGGTAGAATATAGTGCATTAATTGGATTATCGTTTGCTGATGCACAAATTACAATGACTGGATAATTTTATTTACAGAATACTGTCCATGGGTATATACTCAAAGGGAAGCCAGTGATTGTTCAATTTGGTCGGAATCCTGCAGCTGCGAAGTCTACTGCAGACTAGCATTCAAAGATTGTTTGCGTGCCATATTTGATGGTATTTCACTGGTAATATTCCCTGTAATTTTCTCAGACTCGAGCAGGATGGAGTTTAATGACAGTTGAAATGCTCTAGTTACATTGTTTCTGCACTTTTTATTCACACAAGTTTTAAATATAGCAAATGCACAGAAAGCACCGCTATGTATGGATGTAAGATTTCCACTGACCTATCACCATAAGTGTTTTATTGTTGCTTGTCGTTGGGAACCTGATGACTTGTTATTTTTGACACTGAATCCAGCAATGAGGGTGTATGGAATCACTTATGGAGGCAGTTGTGTACTTGCCATCTAAGTGTCTTCTGCTCTCTTCTAGGCAAGGGGATGCCTTGATGACAGAGAATGAATCATTCGATAAAACAACATTTAATGCTAGGGCCCAGGGGAAGGCGATGATTTAGTCCATATCTCTAGACAGTGTGTATAGCTTCATTGACGAATTTTCTGCGGAGTATGGCAATACTCTGCACATGATTGCAGTTCATATGTGAATTGGAGAAACTGCATCAAGTTTGGTTACAGGTTTTGTATTGGTTTACTTTTGAATCCCAAGCCCAGGACAAAATCAGGACAGGAGTGTACAGATATTTAAGGGGGGTTCTCTGTAAGACTATCCTCCAGAAATATATTATCTAACAAGCTTTAGTATCAAGCAATTCTAGTCCATCAAATATCTGCTGATGTGAACTGGGCTTTTGTCGTTTCATATTTTCTTAGAATCTGAGGCAAGTTAGCTCTAATTAACATTGTAGAAGTAGAGTAGTTTACTAATTTATAGAATGATGTATTGAAGTGACATAGAACCATCCACCAAACTCAAGAATGAATCTTTCAAATATATGCCTTTGGCACACTAATTTTTGAGGATTGGAATTGAAGTGTGGCATAATGAACAAAGTCGTGTTATAAATGCATGTGGGCATAGAACAAGCAACCTGAAAGGAAACATCAAATGCTCTTGTATATAACATGTGCAATGTGGCTTCCCTTTGCATGCTTGGCATGCATGCACCAGTTTGTTTGGGTGAGTGTTAAAGTTTCGAACATTTCCAGCCCTTCAGGAATTCAGCAGTAATGATTATTTTGGTCTTGGCACCAACGTTATTTTTTCAATACATGAAGACCTGCTATGCATACATTAAAGGTGCCTTCATCTATCAAGAGGTGTTAGCCTCTTGCAACGATTTTGGAGTGCTTTAGGTTTATGACATGAGTTACAAGTGCTTGGCTTAAAAAGATGCATGCATCCTTTGCAAAATTAGAGCGACAATGTTTACATCGGAGGCTTGCTTTCAATTTTGTAGGTCGATCAAAGAGAGCTTAAGATCCGCAAATGTTGAACAGTCCGCCTGTGTACCATCCTTCTCTATCCAGTAAGCAAGGGAGAGCAAGGGTCAATATTTGTAGGCTTGAGTCATGTAATACATTCGATGGATGGATTGCCCCTCTCAATATATAGTAGATGGGATGTCCATATGTTTAAGGTGGTAGAGTTTAAAAAGGATAATGGGTTTAGACTTGTTAAAGTTGTATACATTGAGGAACATGGGCTGAAGCCCACAAACTGCTTACATGGATCATATTGTGGATCTCATAGAATGAGGCACTCACGTTCCATTGTAAGTAGATGTCCATAGGTGAGTTTAGGGTCACGAATTGCAAGATTTGAGGAACGTGTCCCACCATCTTTTTAGGAATGTCCTTGAATGCATGTCTTGCATCATGTAGACAAATTTCAGATGCCTATGTTGATGTTGGGTATCAAGAGACTTAGGATTGCTTGATGAGTGGTTGGCATACGCTACGATCCCAACCACTAACTAGTTGCTCGTTTTTTCCAAGAGGGACCCTCTATCCTCCCTCCATCGGGGGGCTTTAAAGGTATATCTAGGAGATGTGTGATAACGAGATTGGACATCTTTGAGCTAACAAGAGCTATAGATTGCCTTTTAAAAATGTGTGTGTGTGTGTGTGAGAGAGACCATGGGAAAAAAACCTCTTTTTTCTTTGGTACTCTAATGAACACATAGCCCAAGTCGATAGGGCTTGGTAGGCAAGGGATGTTTGATGTCCTCTTCGAACTCTCCAATGTTCTACCTCTCCGTCATTCATCCCCTCTTTGTTGGCCCATGGTCCTTTTTGTTAGAGCCTTGAAAGAAATTTGGATTGTGAATTGTAATAACACATAGTGCTTTCTAATTGGAATAGCCATCACATTGGCTAAGAAGGATGAAGACGGAGTACATTTGGCTGAAAATTTACAGAGGGTCCTTCTCCCTTTGTTTGTTGCATCGAGCTACTTTTCATCTAATATATGGCCGCCTCGTTATAGCCTTCAGCTCTTATAATGATGCTACAATCAATTGAGCTAGCCCCTTTACTCAAATGTTCACCTTAGTTGTTGTAGACTAACAATTGCGAGAATTGCAAAGGTGTGCAATGCATCCGCCACTCTCTTACCAGTTAGCTATAGACATATCATACAATACAATTGTCTCAGCAAGACACTAGAACTGAAAGTGGATAGCAGGTAAATGAAGGAAGTAGAGTGAAGGCCTAAAAGGAATGTGGCAAGTCCACTATGTTAGGGAGCTAATGTTTGGGGAGATGCCTAGGACTTTGAGATTATTTATTTGTCTATATCTTCTTTTCCATAAACAATGGCCCCACAAGAGAGGACAAGCCAGACCCCTATTGATATTGACAATTACAATAATTGCGAAGGTGTGCAATGCATCTGCCACTCTCTTACCAGCTAGCTACAAACATATCATACAATACAACTGTCTCAGCAAGACAATAAAACTGAAAGTGGATAGTAGTCAAATGAAGGAAGTAGAATGAAGGCCTAAAAGGAACGTGGCAAGTCCACTACATTGGGGAGCTAATGTCTGGGGAGATGCCTTCGACTTTGAGATTATTTAATTGTCTATATCTTCTTTTCCATAAACAGTGGCCCCACAAGAGAGGACAAGCCATGACCTCTATTGATATTGCTAGGGTTGCCATAGCCATCTAAACGAATCATGTACTGAGTGCTAAGAGAGATTGACATACAGTTTGATAAGGCCAAGATGTGAAATCAAGATCACATTGAAGATTGTGCTAGTGTGTGCAAACCGATGGCTCAATTGAATATATATAATTTTTAAAATACGAAAGAAAGTTCCTATTGTTTATAGTATGAACCTATGTAGATGTTAAGTGAGAGCTCATCCATCATTGCGTATATCTAGTAGTACTCATGAGCAAAGTGTCATCCAGTTGAATTAGTAAGAGTATCTAAGAGGAGCAAGAGTATCCTTTTATACATACATACATACATACATACGTGACATATATATATATATATATATATATATATATATCTATATATATATATATATATATATATATATAGATATATATATATATATCTATATATATATATATATATATATATATATAGATATATATATATATATATATATAGATCTCTCTCTGTGTGTATATATATATGTGTTTGTGTGTGTGTGTGTGTACACAGTACACACACACACACACACACACACACACACACACACACATAAAATTATAATAATTATTATAAACACCATATTAGGGAATTTGGAAAAATCCCAAGTCCCATTTTCCAAAGAAATTAAAATGGAGCATGGCAAAACCTTTCAAGATTCTGTCAAAATCTTTCGTGTGATCTAACCTTGGAGTTCTCATGAAGAGTACTTTCTAATGTACATTCACCATCAAATTTTAAGTTTTCATACTCAAGATACATCAAGATTTTGATTAAATCAAAATTCCCAAAGTATTGGGATTTTCCCAAATTCACTAATATGGTGTGTGTGTGTGTGTGTGTGTGTGTGTGTGTGTATATATATATATAAGTTCCTATTGTCTATAGTATGAACTTATGTAGATGTTAAGTGAGAGATCATCCCCTCCATTGCATAGATCTAGCGGTATTCATGAGTAGAGTGTCATTTATTCGAATGAGTAAGAGTTACTAAGAGGAGATAGTGTGATAGGGCTTCTATACTCGGATCATGTTCCAAGTATGCCCCCATCTTTGTACTTAACTCTTTAAGACCTTCCTTAGGGGAACTTTCATTATTAGGCTTTATAGTGAGAATGGCTCTTTGTGCTATGAAGTTCATCATATGTGGATCTTTTAGTTCATTTTATACTCTACCTTGTACCCCAATAATGAACATCTATAGGAATATCCAACCCACATCTTCCCAATAGCAGTGAATATGCATTTGTAGGTGTAAAGTACATAATACAAAATCATCGATAAGGAAAGATAAACCAACTATAATCATCTACACCTTTCTAATAATACCCATTGGTTAAATTTCTCTCTGTTCATAGATTACAAAAAGTTATGAATTTAACAAAACCAGTCCTTTCCATAGTCTCATAAGTCATAAGACTAACTCTTGAACCACCATCTACCAACACTTCATTCATTGTGTAGCCATCTATCTGAGGATGCTCCAATGTCTTGGGCTTGGGGTAAGATAGACATAACTAAGGTTCTACTTCCTTTTGTTTCATTAATGTAGAGGCTTACTCTCTTTGACATTGAGGGGATATGTTCAATAATTGTAACAACTTAATATCGAGCCTCATATTACCCAAGCGTATCAAAAAATTATAGGCCTTGGTTTATCATTTAAACCTAAGACCTTTTTATATTGATGACGTAAGTGACCTTGAGTAACAACCTTAGCTAGATTCAATTTACTTAGAGGGATAGCCTCTTGATCATAGTTAACCTCCATTGGACGCTCTTCTATTTGATTTGGACGTGTTATGGGCATACTAGTGGGATTAAACAAATGATTGAGTCTTACTATCATTTAATCCTCCACTTATTGGTTGATCTTCCTCTTCATCAACTATGGTGTGAACTACTTATTGCTCATGCCTGATCCTATGACAAGTGCCACTAAAAGTAGCCTAGGGTTTACATTTTATGGTAATGCATGTCCTTCTCTTAGAGAGAGAAAGGGAGAGAGAGAGAGAGAGAGAGAGAGAGAGAGAGAGAGAGAGAGAGAGAGAGAGAGAGAGAGAGTCATAACGGCAACATCTACATCATCAACATCATCATGTCACATCAAGTCTTATGCCAAGTTTGGCCCGGTACAATAGATGCTGGAGCTCTAGAATAGAGGTCATGATGGAACCAATAGTTGGTGAGGCTGTGGTGGTATAAGATTAGGGATAGAGCATTGCTAGTTGTGTATGAGTGTGTCTAATGTGGTACAACTCTACGTCTGACTAGGGCCACAGTAACTCCTGTACTTCGTGTGGGTTGTGCCCCACATATGGACATGGAAGGGATGTTTTCAAGCATGATTTGTGTGTCCTCCCTCTGTCGGGTATGTCATGTCACTTGCTCTGGATCTCTGCCTCATCAACTACCTAAGGAATGAGGGTTTGGGTGATCTGGTTGAAAGAACTCTATGATCATGCTATGAGATGAGTCTACTTGTGTGCTCCACCCCTGCCTCTATAGTCTGAGCAAGTTCCCTTGATGCTTAACTGCCTCATGAATGAAGGTAGCAAAGCATCTCTGATGTAGATAGAAAGGAAGCGAGAGAGTAGTTTGGAGGTATCTATGAATAGACAATAGTAGCAGCCTCGAACCTGGGAATATATAGTGCATCTAAAGATAAAATGCTCCTTTGACTCAATCTCCTGTAAATCACATAAGGCACAAATGCGTCTCTTTGAGAGTACTCATTGAGCTCATCCACTCTCAATATGGAGTTGATGTAATGACACCTAACATCTACGGGAGATCACTTGCCAATCAAGTCCTAGACATTTGTAGCTATAGAAGGTACTTGCGTATGAACTGGTTGACCTCATGATACCCGAGTGGGAGAAAAGGTGCATCAATCTTGTATTTAAAGGGTATTAATCTACCCATGCTCCAGTCTCTCAAACCATCAGCACGTGTGTGCATATTGGCATCTTTGATCTCCCTTAGCTATTAGGGCCATGGAGGAGGATAGTGCTAGCCATGGTACTCATGTCACCCTGAAGTATAATCACTGTATCGTTTGACACAATACAGATAAGTGATGACCTAGAAAGATGCATCAAGCACAACCTTGGTTTCACCAAGATTGACCTTCAAATCATGTGGCTCATAGAAAGATTGTAGGGAATGTAAATGTCTTTGGAGGCCCTTTGCAGAGGACAACAATACCACATCATTTGTGTACAACAAGATCTAAAGTAAGGAACCAATGAGCAATCACCCAACCCCATTGTGTCTCCATAAAAGTATCAAGCTTGTCTATATAAAGGCCAGACAGAGTTGGCGAGAGAGGACACTCTTGTTTGACCCAGATAGTACTCATAACCCCTTCTATTTAGCTAGCTCATGTCTAGACTTTCCATGAAATTGAGAGAAAGAGAGAGAGAGAGAGAGAGAGAGAAAGAGAGAGAGAGAGAGAGAGAGAGAGAGAGAGAGAGAGAGAGAGGGGGGGGGGGGGAGAGAGAGAGAGAGAGAGAGAGAGAGAGAGAGAGAGAGAGAGAGAGAGAGAGAGAGAGAGAGATGGATGGATAGATAGATTGATATATTGATAGAGTGATAGATAGATAGACTAATCTGTGGATGGACAGACATATAGATGATAGATAGGCCAATAGATAGATAGACTTATGGATAGAAAGAAAGAAAGAAAGATAGATAGATAGACTAATGGGTGCATGGATAGATAGATAGATTATAGATGGATGGATGGATGGATAGATAGATGGACCAATAGATAGATTAGATAGATAGATAGATAGATAGATAGATCGATGGATGGATCGATAGATAGATAGGTAGGTAGATATATAGATAGATAGATAGATAGATAGATGGATGGATGGATGGATGGATGATATACCGATGGATAGATGGATAGATGGATGGAAAGAGAGAGAGAGAGAGAGAGAGAGAGAGAGAGAGAGAGAGAGAGAGAGAGAGAGAGAGAGAGAGAGAGAGAGAGAGAGAGAGAGAGAGAGAGTTTGTAAGATTTTTGTGTATCATTGAGGAAAGCCATCATCATCTTTGATAAGTTACACTCGAAGACATGATATCAAGAGAGCTTGCTATCCATCAAATTGTAAACATGGGAACTTTTGAGATGAATGAATCATTGAGGAAATCCATCACCATCATTGAGTAAATCCATCACCATCTTTGATAAGTTAATCTAAAGACATGATATTAAGAGAGCTGGTTATCCATCAAATTGCAAACATGGGAACTTCCTATGAATGTGTCTTTCTTTCCTAGAATACAATTACAACAAGCAACATACAAGCAAAGCTATAGCACACAACAACTTAAATCATAAATACAAGCAACTTAAGATAGCAACAAGCACACCAACACGAGATGTGACTAAGCAATGAACTAACACAATAGGAATAAAGACACATAAGTAACTAGCCATGCTACACATGCAACCAATGTAGCATAGCACAAGAAAAGATAGCAAATGACACAAAAAAACAAGCAATCAATCGAGCTTTGACATTTTGCGAGTAAATTTTTTGCGAGTTTTTCAAGTATTTTATGTGTGAATTTTATAGGTAGTGGCTAGTTAGAAATCTTGCATATCACCATGCAAGTATAAATAATAATAAAAACAGGCAATATCTTTCATAAACATAGGAAACACTCAATGGAAACCATGGAGCTTGTTTTATTAGAGGACATCTCATCATAAATACCTTGGATCAATAGATCACCATTAAGTTACAAAGGCAAGCAAGCAGTAGCCAAGCATCATTGCATTCGTGGTTGAACCAAGCATAAATAGCTTGAAGCAATAGATCATTGGTGCGCTATAAAGATAGGGTGCCAAAAACTTTTTTTCCAGATGGCATTTTGGGGTTTCATCTAAAGGTACACATGTTTGCAGTCGTTTTCAAGGTTTTTGGGCCTTTTGAGCTCATTTTTGGTGTCAAAGAGGTCAAATTGTGCATGTATCAAAAGTTTTACTTTTTTCCAACGAATTTATACCCCTTTAGCAACATAGTTCAAGTTTTGTTTTGTTCCATGGAATTACCAATGGAGTAGAGTAACGATGGTCATCCATAGGTCCAATATTAGAACATTTGCAATTTGTAGCTTTGTGGGAGATGTGTTTGTTTGTATTGGGTCCTCTGCACATGTAAGAATACAAGTTGTGCATATAACAAGATTTTAAATTTCTCCCAATGCTAGATGCATAGTTCTACTTAAATTTTCCCATTTAAAAAAATCATTATGGTTGAGTCAAATCAATCCTTGTAGCTAGAGATCAAGGTGGTTGTAAGAGTTCTACACCATACGATCTTTAATGGCATGCCATGAGCTATAGAAAAAATTCAATAAAAACTCGCAAGACTCACAAAAACTTACTCGCAAAAAGCGAAGTCCCCAATCAATAGAACTACTAAAACTTATATCATCTAAACTCTTATTGGAGTGGTATGACATCAATAACCATGGTTAACCCATCTCTTATGCAAATTAACTTTCATTTAGCTTAAAACACATCAAAATCCTAGAATACAACTTGTAACATCTATGCTCTAATTTAGTGCTTAGACGTCCATAGCCATGGTTAACTCATCTGTTATGCAAATTGACTTGCACTCAGCTCAGAACACATGTTAAAATATCATAAAATCTTGCAATTAGGACCTAGCTCATCGCTTACTCACAAACTAGAAAATATCTCGAGGCTAAGCAATTATTCTTGCGTAATATAACCTAGCATCCTTACTGAATCATGGGAACTTAAACTTGATGTACGATCTATGTTCCAAGATAGCTTGCAATACACAACAAAACTCCAAACTCCATAAGATCATAAATCTTTAATGAGAACTAAAACATAAATTTTCAAACTCTTCCAACCTTTACAACCTAAAACAAGAGCATCAATTACCAACAATCAACGAGATGTGGCTATAACACAACAAATACAAACACACACATAAGCATGCAACGCAACAAAATCACAAAACAAAATAAAGAAAGAAATGGTGGTCCTCAAGGAGCCTGTTTCAAAGAACCTGCTTACTGCATAGGGAGTCTTTGAAAGAGGTTCAAAAAACTAGGGTGGGGGACTATACATCCAACGAAATCCTTGCACTGTGAATACATAGAAGACACATACATGCTAAGCCTTGCAAAAATATGGCCATCTCTCGACGGTCGTTCGAGATCCCATTGCCCCTTGCTCCCAAATAGTGCACAAGATATATTGCCAAATGGCAATGAGGGTGGCTATCGAGGCAAGTTGGTGGCCTCCCGCCGGCAATCCACAATAGAGAGACCCAAATGTTCCAAGTGGTGATGTTGAACATCATGTCCTAAATATTAACCTTCGATGAGGATATATGATGCTATTGAGAAAGTAGAGTCACATCTTGATCAAAACTATTTCTTGATCCAATGGGCCTCATTATTGTTACCTCATCGTGATCCATTGCAGTCTCTTTGAACTAGCACAAAAAATAAACAGAGGAAAGAAAATCTTTAGTTGCATTTGTTGTACTGACATGTCGTCTAGTGTAGACTAGCATATACTTAGAGGGATATGCAATGTTAATGAGAAGATAAAGACCCGAGATAAGTTCTTTGAGCTACCAATTGCAAGAACCTCCCCACACACATATTTCTTAGATAAATACCAATTCCAGCCAATAGTGTATCTTCTAATCAAGGAGGTCATGCTACCACACCTTGACATGATCAACGTTATAGTGCCTTTTGTTTTGACTCCCCACCATAATTTTGGCAAAATAGGGTCTAAGGATGATCAAATTTTACTTTTCAATTCATTATTGGAGAGATAATTTTTTTGTTTTGCAGCTCATTGATCTGATGTAGTTTTGCAAGTTATGATGTTTTTTGTGTCGAATTCCCTCCTTATTTTGCTAGGAAAATAGGAGCTTAGGAATGATCAAATTTCAATTATTGGATAGAGCATAAGAAATTGAGCATTTTTTGCCTTTCACAACTGATTAATCACATTTCCAACCTCTAGGCTTTTATAAAAATTGGTAAGTCCCTCAGAGGAGATCAAACTCCACTAATACAATTGAGCCATGGCCTAAAATACATATTAGTAGACTCAACTCCCTTAAATCTATAATTGATCTTTACATTCTTATATCTAAAATGCCACTTTAATCCTTTTGTGTAGTGGCCTATTCGTCACATCCATGATTCAATTGCCAAAGTGATTTCTATTGGATTTAGTATAGTTTCACTTAGTTGCACTACACATGATGTTGTACTACACATGATGTCCTTGTGAAGTTATGGTATTGACTATTTTTAGCATTTTTTCTTGCACATATACATCAATCTTGTATTGGCACCCGATCTCTTATCACTCAATCTCAAGAAAGGAAAAGGGCCATTTGCCTAAAAATTCTACTTGCAAGTCGCACGGCCTAGCTTTGTCTTTCGATTGAGCATCTTGGCTTGAACAGTTTTATTCACTATCTTATTATTACAAGTTGACATATGGCATCCAATTGCTCCATCATGGCTGAGAAGTCCTCTCACATTCATGCAACTTGGATTATGGACTCAAGCTAACATGCTGATTGCAACAACAAGACCAGCACAATGTACCCAAATTACAACCACAACATTCAGACTCTCATGTCTTGTACATGGCCCTCCATTCACTACTCTTCATACAGCCTCAGCCTCTGACTCAATATAAACAATGATGGTTGACACTTGCCTTATGCAAAGGTGTGATAGTGGGAAACTGTAGTGCACTCAACCATTGTGAAGGGGCAAGAGAGAGCTAAATGTTGGATAGCTCCTCCTTTTGAAGACAACCTTGGACCATCTGAATGAATTCCATCATGATAGTCTTCCATTCACGTCTTGGCCCCTTATGACCATGATGAGACTCCAAATTTGCTAAAGGCTAAGGAAGGATGACCTTGCCATTGGATGAGAGATCCTTGTGGCTATTCCACAATCTCCTCAACCAAGTGACCATCCCAAAACCCAAAAATCTTTGCTCATCTCAGATCTCACAAGCTCGCACATGTATAGACCAAAAAAAATTTGAGAAGTCAAAACACACACCACGATAGACAACTTCTGAAATATAGATTTCATGCCCCACATCTGTCACAACTTTCACATTATTAATTTCATGCTTACATCTTTTACAACAAGTGCATACAATATACAATTAAATTTGGAAAGCACATACCAAGAGAGCCAACTCCAAAATAGTTTCATGCTCTAAAAGATGTGGATTGAACTTAAGCTCCATGTATAGCAATACTCGTTATGCTTTGTCAATGAGGCAAGTGCAACTACCTAGATCTACTTCAATCATTATTGCTACTCCCTTTCCTCCATGTGCATTCAGAGGCTTCAATAGTTACATGAAGAAATGAGCCAAATGGATCCTTATAGTGAGGGAGGTCCAATGTACCCCCCTCCCAATCTAGAATAACTTACCCGTAAAGGGTGAACTTGGTTCCAAATTTGAGTCAAACCTACTGCACATTCACCTCAACTTGCAAGATCCAAGAGTAGATGGCCAACCCCACCATCTTGATTAGCTAACCAGTAAGCAGATGATGCTAGCTACTAATTGGGCCTATAGTTTGACAAATATTTGCTTTAAATATACCTCCATTATATCCTTCCAACCCTCATGTCTAGCCATCCATTCTATGCATGTGGTAGCCTTCCATGATACCCAAGTGCTAGTCTCCATGTTGCCCATATCCTAGCCCAATCTCTCCTTAATTTTCCTTACCAACATTGTACACATCTCATCTCCCATTCTATAAAATCTTTCTTCCTTTTCCTTCATACCTTCCTTGTTGATGATACAGTTTTCAAGTTGGCATTTAGTGCTACATTAGTCAAAGTGACAATTAATGACATGGTAGTCAAGGTAATCAATGACATGGTAGCTAATCCACACAATAATGTATGGGTTAGAGTCCTTATCAGGGATACATGGAAATCTATCGTTAGGGATAGAGCTAGAGTGGAGGGTTTTCTTCATGGAGCCTATTTAGAAGATCCTACACAAGTCGTATACTAATGTAATACTTAATACAAGCATAACTAAAGAGAGAATAATGCAAGATACATACCCATTATATTGGTATCAAAGCATCAATACCTTTCATCCTCATGATTTTGAGAACTAGTGGGGGGTAGGAAGTGGAAGCATGACACCCTGAGTGCCTTTTACCTTAGGCAATCTCTGCAAGGCTCCTCTTCATCCTTTAGCCATAGTACTATATTCATTTGGCTTTATCCGTTGTACATAAAGAAGGGGGTTGAAAATTTCAAAGGTATGTCCAGAGATTCAATCCAATTCATACAATAAATTATGAGCTCATGATTAAGGGATGCAAAAGAGACATAAAGCGACCCTTAACAAAAAGTATCCAACAATAGATTCAAAGTATGCTAGTTTTAGAAATGTGGGGAGAAGCAAAAGGCACAATAAGGAGCACCTCTATAATTATTGCCATGAGATAGGCCATGATAAGAAGCATTATTTACATTTGTATTGTCCTTGAGATTGGCCATGATAAGAAGAATTGTTCACATTTACATCCCTCGAGCTAGTGCATCCATCATAACCACCCTCCATCAAGACTTATCATAGCCCTAGATGTAGTCTTAGTAGCCTCAACTCAGCACAAGTGAGACTCTCCAAAAGAATTAGTAAGGGAGGTTCTCATGTGCTATGGACAAGTAATAGGACACAATGTTAATGTTCTTTTTCATAGTCATAGTTTGAAATACTTTATGGATGGCCACATGGTTGTGCCCCACATGATAGTTAGCCAAGGTGCTCAATATTTATAATATGTTTTGACATGCTTTGTGTGGAATCTAGCAACCTCAACACTAGACCAATAGCACAAGATGTTGATGCACATCAATGGGAGGGAAAAGAAATACAGCTTCATTGTCACCTAGTTAGGCTTGCAAACATCAGCTTAGGTGTTCCATGGCTTGACAACCACATAGAAATCATTAATTGTGATACCATACCATTACAATGTAGTCCCAAGTGGTTCAAATGGTGCTCAAACTTTCAAAGAAGCAAATAGCTAGTTCATGACCTAGCATCATCCTCTATCTTATGGACATGGTAGGAGATTGTGGATGTCATATTAGCCATGTAGGGGGGATATGTTGGTATAATTTAGACAAACTAGAGAAATCTTTAGTTATTCAATCCAACATGTCCAACCCTTAGGTCTAGCAAGTTTGTGGGCAAGATTATACAAACCTATCCTCTATTCTAGTTCAGTAATAGGGGATGCCATGGGAATAGAACATCCTATGGCCTTCTACTCAATGATGATATAGCCTCAAGGTCTAACAAACCCTCATACAAGGCTAGATAAATAGTGACAAGTCCACGTGGTAGTGATGAAAGCTACCATGTCATTTATGGAGGCATCCATTACCAACCGAGTCATCTATGTAGGCTACCATGTGATCAAGGTAGGCAACCATGCCATCTATGAAAGCTCTATGAAAGCTATCATGTCATGTAGGGAGGTGGCCATTACCAACCTATATAATAATCACTACTAGATAGCCATGCAAACTAGTGTGGGGAAGAACAATAGCCATCAAAGAGGAGGTCAAGCCTAGAAGGACAACAAGGATCTGTAATAGCTTTTTATAACTTTTAATTTGTGTCTATGAATAAGGGATAGATATTGATTCAATTTACAAAAATGGCAATTATAGACCAATTAATGAATGGAAACTACATGCCAATTTAAGAAATGGTAGTTACAAGAGTTTTGAAGGCTATAAAAGGAATACAAAACCTCATTCTTCAACTAGCATCACCTAGTTTAGCATTTCAGCTAGTAGCCTTAGCAACCATCAACCTCTTTCTAATAACCGTTTCAGCCACCCTAGCCTCTCCATAACTATTGCTTATGTTAGAGGAGATCTTAGCTCAACTATAATATGATTTATCCATACGTAGTAAACCATAGTCTCCTAGATTCAAACTTGAACTCTCTATTGAGGAATCACATGTTATATTTAGACCCCCTTGTTGAGGGAAGCCTTTGGTGCCTCATTGGTGATTTTAAAGGATAATAGAATAAAGATAGTAGCTATCAAAAAATCTTAGTGCAATAATTATGAGTGTGATGAGATGTTTCTTATGCATTCACTCCCTCTCTATTCTTGATTAGCATTCATGCTTCTACATCCAATAGTTAGTATGAGCATAAGTAGTGAGAGAGTAATGTAAGCTTCATGTCCAATTACAAACATATTCACAACTCCATTTATTCCAATCAAACTAGCCATCTCAATGTTCCCCTTGACATTCCTTTTTTATTCTGCTTCTCTTGCTTCTTGGCTATGATGGCTTTTAAGCTTGTTCTTTCTTGAAATGTATTATTTGGGGTATGAAATTTTCTTTGAAATATTTAGTATTCTAATTCTTTTTGTTCATCATGGTGGAGATTTATTTTTCGAAAAGGCATACAATTTCACAACCACAAAAACTAGAAGTAAGGTTGAAATTTCAAGTTCAACTAGGATAAAATTTCTTGGAAACAAAGAAACCTCTAATATTTTTCAAAGTATTAAGTTTTTTGGAAATAAAGAAAGCTCTATTAATTTTCAAAATCATGCATTTGTGAAAGCATGTTTCCAAAATTTTTGAATTGATTAAGATTTAGAAATTAAAACAAAAATTCAACCAAACAACACAATAACTCAAATTTGCACAAAAGTGAGTGAGTGAGTGAGTGAGAGAGAGAGAGAGAGAGAGAGAGAGAGAGAGAGAGAGAGAGAGAGAGAGAGAGAGAGAGAGACATGAAGGGGGAGGTAGATAAGGATACCAAAATAGCTCATGCGGTGTAAACAAGTATCACCCCTTCTAGAGAAATAGAAATTCAACCAAACAACACAATAACTCAAATTTGCACAAAAGTGAGTGAGAGAGAGAGAGAGAGAGAGAGAGAGAGAGAGAGAGAGAGAGAGAGAGAGAGAGAGAGAGAGAGAGAGAGAGAGAGAGAGAGAGAGAGACGTGAAGGGGGGGAAGAGAGAGAGAGAGAAAGAGAGAGAGAGAGAGAGAGAGAGAGAGAGAGAGAGAGAGAGAGAGGTGAAGGGGGAGGTAGATAAGGATACCAAAATAGCTCATGTGGTGTAAACAAGTATCACCCCTTCTAGAGATATATTCGAGATTATCTCTATTCAATGATTCTTGGCCATGATAACAATAGAAATTTTAAAACTTTGGAGGAAAGTAACAAATTTGAAGTTCCTAGAAGTGCCTAGAAACCAATGAGTCTAAAAGTTGCTAAACGTAGAAGCAACTATTTATTACCTTTTTCAAGTGAGAGGAATACGAAGAAGAAAAAGCATGTCAAAAAATTCATTGGTGAGCCCAAGGACAATGACTTATGTTGAATTCCAAAACTTAGTCCAAGAAGATAGATAAGATAATAATACTCAAGAGGTTGATATAACTACTTCCCAAACACATTCACAAAAGTCATTCTACCCACTAGAAGCATTAGTATCTCTAATCCACATCTAGAATCCGTTACGTGCATAATTCCATAACCATACTTGTTGTAAGGGTAAAGGTGAAACCTTGACCATGGGTGCAAGCTTATTATAATGCAAATTCTATCATGCATTTTTAATCCATTGAGTTACTAGTACAAGGACCACATGTAGTTAGTATGGTCATTTATATGTGCAATGAGAATGTTGCTATGAAGTGCCATCATGTGTACTTGATTGTATATATATTCAATATGCTGTAAATAGATATAGAGAATGAGAAGAGTGACATATACGATTTAACTCGTTACGTTGCATAAGTAAGAAAGGAGCCATGTCAGGACATGTGATGGCCATATCCTAAGGAAAGTATGGTCATGGCCCTAGTAGGGGTGAATATTTTATATTAACATTCCATATGTACATGAAGGCTATTCAACGAGATCCTAACCAAAGGATACCGGGAATAAAATTAACTTAATGCTACACTAGACCTATGCCAAGGCCTTGGGAGAAACCAACAGCATATGGGAACCATTGATAATTCACATAAGTACATGTGGATGGATAATGAAAGGAAAGTTGAACTTGGAGGAAGTTGAAGACTAGACCTCAAATTTGGGAAAACTAGACCTAGTTCACATAGTCTACTTGGATGGGAGCTAAGTTCATGTAGTTTGGTGGGATGGAAACTAAGCTCATCTATTTTGGTTACATGAGATAAGTTCATTTAGTTTGGTTACATTGGAACTAAGTCCATTTACTTTGGTTACATTGGAACTAGTCCACTTGAATTGGTTACATTGGAATTAAGTCCATTCACTTTGGTTACATTGGAACTAGTCCATTTGAATTGGTTTCGAACATGCTTGAAAGTGGAGAAAATCTATTTCCTCAAATCTTTTACTCTTCTTAGTCTCTCTCTCTCCTTTATTTCCATGCCTTGGGCCTGAGCATAAGTCTTTGGATGGCATCTTGATCTGTGCACAAGGATTTGTTGTGTGTTTTCTTGAATTTTTACTCTATCTTGAGTGTGGGTTATGTTGTGATGAAGATCTAGTTGAAAGAGTTGTTGCAATTTCTTTGTATTGAGATCATTTTCCTATCTCTTTATAGGTAGGAAGACTGCGATGAACTCTTCAATAGAGGATAAAGGTCTTCTCTTATGTTTTCATGAAATTTCTCTTATTGTTTGCATGTTAGAACTACCTTGAGTTCTAGATGAGCATCTAGATGTTGTGGTAGTACTTTCCTTTGATAGACTTCCTCATAAGATAAAAAGCATGAGACATGGATGATGAAATGAGAAATTATGTAAGATCGTGAGAGATTCATTGCCACTAAAGATGAAAGAATCATTGCCTTCATGGTTAATGGGGGGATCTAAGTGGATGTATCCCTCATGTGTGAATACGGTCCTTTTGGGGTGTGGTCCCCCATTTAAGCCCCATATCGTGAGCCATAAGCATTTATATTATTGCATATGTTTCTTTGTTTGAATTCAATTTTATTTATGAATTCTTTTCCTTATGAACGTGGTCTTAATATGTGTTAATTTTTATTTTAAGGTGGAAATTATGATTATGAGAGTGCGCTCAATGGAAGCAGAATGGAAGAGGGGGTGAGAGAGGGAGAGACACACTAGTTTTGGTGGGTGCAGAACACCCTAATCTTCTATGTCATTCATATATATATGTGTTTGAGTATTGTACATAGCTAGGGTAGGCACAGTGTCCTTCAACCCCCACAACCTCCCACTTAAAGGCCAATGTGCCTTTAAAGGAGAACAACTAGTGAGCATAATATCTAGTGCCCATCAATACACAACAATATTCAAACCGTTGACTAGGTAGACTCTTTGTCAGCATATTTGAAGGGTTACCATCTATGTGAACCTTGAGAAGCTCTATGCGCTTGTCCTCAAGTACCTCCCTGATGAAATGGTACCTGACCTCACAAGGATGACACCCATTCCGGATCTCATGGCACCTCGCCTATAGAGATTCTGAAACATGAGCTAGCAACCATGGTGGTGGTCTATATACCCAGCAAAAAACCCTCGCGGACAAGGTGTAGAAGATGCATGATGGTCAAATCTGACAAAAGCACTCATGTCTCTCGACTATTGCTCTTGAGCCTAGAGTACCGCACTACCAAATGGTGTACAAGGTGAATATGATATCCTACCAAATGGCTACTAGGGTAGCCATCGGAGAAATCGCCTGACCAAAAATTATTTCTTGAACTAGTTTGGTTGCAAGCAAAAACTGCTAACATCTCAGCTTCTACAATAGGGTGATTTATGTAGGTGGAGCAAGGAAGCCCATGGCATGGGCATGGCTATTTGTTAGTGGTGTTTCCAAAAGATTGAAAAACACCTACACATATCCACTCCTAGCAATGGAAATGCCAGGGCCACGGACTTAAATCTAACTAATGCCAAAAAAAGCAAAAGATAGTACAAAACATACAAGGAACTAAGACAACTATTTATAAAGTAGAATTGCAAATAGTTTGTATTTCAGCAGATGGCAACAACAACTATGATGCAAGAGATGAAGATCAGCTTATAACAACATCCGATAGTGGTCCAGATGGGTAACAGTCAGAAATAGACATTGTTCCAAAAATGATGTGGTGGATAAGGCCACTACTACTGGCTATAAGGGATAGTTATATTTGACCCTATAGTTACAAAATTATCCACTACTTACTAATGTAACTCCCCTTTACTAAAGGTCTACTAACCCTCCTTGGTTGAGGTCCACGTGGGTGGAGAGGTCATCCTCAACACCTCGCACACCCAGTGGTAAAACTTTTTGCAAAAAAGTGGAAGACTTAAACCCTTCACTAGAAGTAGTCCATCAGATGGACCTTGATGGTATGGGTTGAGTTTAGATCTATTATTGCTCTCTTAGCAGCAAGTGGGTTTGCTTCATCTATAACTTCTCTATAGGTTTCATTCAGTTTTGGTTCCTCCTTAAGTGTAGTCTGTGCCTCTTTAAAATCTGCACTGTGGGCTAAGGCCTCTGGTTGGGGGTAGCTATGATTTCTGTATCTTGATATTTTGCATCCTTGAAAGTGGCATGCTTTGCAAAAAACTATGTGGATTGGTTCTTCTATGTTGCAGCTGGCTTCTCAGGCTCTGTTTTGAATTCCAATAATTATGTCTCAACATCTATTGGCATCTGACTCTGTTTTGCACCCTATGCTGTAGCTCAGAGTATTTCCAATTCCTGTGCCATGATTTCATATGCGTAAGCAGTAGATGCAAAGGCCTCATAAGGTCTTTATGCACTAACAAACAAGCATTTTTTAAGATTGGACCATAGGTCATGTGATGTCTTTGCTAGCCGTGTCTTCATATCTGTGAGATCGAAGGAGTTGAAAAATACCCCATCAACTTTCTCTACCATTGCTTTGAGTTGTTGATCAACTCCTTCCAAGGCATTTATCCGTTCGTTCAGTATAAGATTCTCAATGTTCAAATCAGTGTGGGCTGCTCCTATTCCATCCAATTGCAAAAAAAATTTTGCCTTCATTTCTTCCAACCAGGTTGTCACAGTGGGTAGGCATTCTTTTTTGACTTTGACCTGGGTAGTGAGTTTGGAGACTTTCTTCTCCTGCATAGATCTGTACTATGCATATTCCCTCTAGCTCCAACTGTGTAGCATGGAGCTTTTTCTGCATGTCAGCGTGCTTCAGCATGTATTCGTGTCCTTCCTTCTTATCCTCTGTTAATTCCTGCACTAATTGCTTCAGCTGGAGCTATATTTTTCTCTACTGATCAACATAGTCCTGCAAAACTCGGAGTGCATGTTCTGGCTCCATGCTGGCATGTATTCCTTCTATAGTTAGACTGTTCAGATTCTGTTTTGGGGATGCCAATAAGTCCATCATGTTGTGGACAGGGGAGAATGCTTCGAAGGAGCTTTTGGTGTTGTAAGCAGTATGCTGGCAATGTTATCTTTCGATTTGCTCTAGGTTTCTAGCTTTTGAAGCACTAATTTTGACCGAGGATTTAACTTGATCTTCTTGGAAGATTTGGGCTCTGCAAGTGTGGCTAGCAGTTCTTCTCCTATGTGGGCCGAACTCCTTCTGCATGTCGGAATTGACATCTTTTTTGTATACAACCTCCTTGTTGTTGATGATAGGAAGCTGAAAAAACTATGCTATAATATCAAGTGAAAGCATGATATTCTTAGCAAGCATACCTTCACTGCGTTGGAAACTCTCATATTGTGTCAAAGCATGCGGGGAAGCTTTCTATTGTCTCAAAGTGCAGGTTTTGAGGGTGTTGGTCACCTACCATCATGTCGTTGCTCATTGTAGCATAGGTGTTCACAAGTGTAGCATAGTTCCTTGGGTTGTGTTTCGGTGAGAGGAGAGCTTGATCGTAATGATTGATGGAGGCTCTCGCCTCCACATGAGTTCAAGGGTTTAGAAAGGGATCTCAGGGTTCGAAAGGGGGAGGGGGACATAGTTGAGAGAGCTAACTAGGAGTTCTAGGGTTCCGAGGGGGTTGCAGGGTTTAGGAGGAGTCCAAGGTTGAGGAGTGGAGAGCTAGTCTCCTTCACAGATTCGAGGGGTGAGGGTTGAGGAGGAGGGACAAGGAAGGAGGAAGAGAGAAGAGAGTGGAGGAGGAGGGAGGGAGGAGGAGGAGGAGGAGGGAGGAGGAGGGAGAAGGAGGAGGAAGAGAGAGAAAGGAGGAGGAGGGAGGAGGAGGGAGGAGGAGGATGAGGGGGGAGGAGGAGGAGGAGGGAGGAAGGAGGAGGAAGGAGAAGAGATGGGAGGAGGAGGAGGAAGGAGGAGGAGGAGGAGGGAGGAGGAGGAGGAGGGAGGAGAAGAATGAGGAAGGAGGATAGAGGAGGAGGGAGGACGGAGGAGGAGGAGGGAGTACAAGGTTAGAGAGTGCAAGGGTAAGGGCATGCTAGAACATGAACACAATAGTGAGCTTGGACACTGAATCCCAAAGAGTGGGAGCTTCATTCCATTGAGAGATATTTATACATGTTGGTCTCTACAAAATCCATAGGTACCTCCATGGTGGGACCTCTTTTGTAGGAGACCTTTTGGATAGGAGTCCCTCCACTTTTGGGTCTCTACACAAAGTGGGTGGACCTTTTGGGTATCTACACAAAGTGGAAGGACTTTTTGGAAGTGGGGGGACCTTTTGGGTCTCTACACAAAGTAGAGGGACCTCAGAAAGTGTAGGTTTTGAGTATTTCTCTCTCTAAATTTAGTATTTCTCTCTCTAGATCTTGATTTTGCAAGTATGATTGGATCTTTTCTAGAGAGGATTTTGGCATCCTCATCCTTTAAGATTTATCATACCATCTTTCAGGCTCAAGATATTACAAGCGAAGCTTTGCCGCTACTCTACACACACAATGCTCTCATAGTTGTTGTCTTAGATTGCACTTTTAGCCCTTGTTGCCACAGGGTTAACAACTCCCCTGAACCGATTTGATTACCCATCCTCGGGTTATGGTTGGGTATGCAGACGATGTTGTGTTGCAGTTGTCTTTACCTAATGAGTATGGTAAAGATGGCGGCGGTGATAGACGGAGTGATCTAGTTGTCGATCTTTTCCTTGTAATCCACGAACACCATGGATTGATTGCTCAGTTTTTAAGAAGCCAGTGTCAACCATTTATTCAAACAAACACACATAATGCCCTTGAAGAGATATGGCCCTTTGAAAGAGGTGACTTGTTGTTTGAGTATCTATCTATTGATTTGGATTGAAGCTGAAGTTGGGCAAATGGTCATCAATGGTGAGGGACACCTCCAGGATGATTGTTAAGGCTTCACTGTATCTTGCACTTTCCTTGAGTGTTTTGACATAATTGCTTTGCATAATTGATGCATGTTTTTCCAAGACTTTGATGAGTGTTTCCTAGCTTGTCCATTTGATTTTAAGGTTTCTATTGATTAACGGCCAATTGCGAGGAGCATCTACATTATTTGGATCATGATGATTGGCATCCCATCGGTAGCAAGGGGGTACCGCATCAAATGTGGGATGTGTGTGAAAGGAAGTTGGAGCTTGTATGTATTCAGGGGATACTTTTCATTGAGCAGCTTTGGTCTATGCCAAGCCAGGCTGTGGCTCCAATTTCATGTTGATGTCTGGAGTGATTTGTGCTTGACGGATTTCAAAAATATGATCCAAGGGATCATATGGGTCACAAATGCACTGAGATTAAGGCCATTGGATCTTTTTCTATCAAGGGCTAGCAACTATCACTTGTTTTGAGCCATCGGATCATATTTGCATCTAATGGTCGATAGGCTACTCACATATGGTGCTAGGAGACAAGAACAATTACTTGGCAGTGACATGTGGCACCATCTAGGGGGAGGTTGTCGTAAATCCCATGACACAAAATGTTTATGAGTTCGTGGCCATTAGATGGAGATATACATCCAAGGGTGTGAGATGTCACCATTTCCTAGCCATTAGATCTTAAGAAGATCTAATGGTGATCCTCAAACCAAGGTGGTCCACACGATTGTTCTTCCATCCGACGGTGCGCGAACATCGCCTACTCTCAATCGTTGGATGGGATCTTTCATTCACGGGCACCCAAATGGCATCAACATATAGCCATTAGATCTTTCCAAGATCTAAGGGCTCACATGCCCCTGCAAGCCAAGTGGCCATCTCATTAAACACGAGCGGCCACCATGGACTGCACCAATTTGCCACCGTTGAATCCGTCGCCAATCCAAGGGTGCACGTGCCATGTGCATCCCTCACCATTGGATGCAAGACCCCATCCAACGTCTCATATGTGTCCGTTCAAGTCATTAATAGGCAGTGACACGACTTTAATTTGATCCATTGGATCACTGCACACTATCCACAATCTCAACGGCTAGGAACAACCTATCTATTGTGAATCATCCACCTTTGATGTCTAGAATGATCCAACGTCCACGATTCTTGTTCGAATAAATTTACCAAAGTCATTAGAGGTAAAGTGGATGGTTGTTAGTTTTCCCACCAATGAGAAGAGGTTCCAAAACCTCCATTCTTTAAATGTTAAAACCTTCCTATTGGCCAACCCCTAATCTAGATTTATTAAGGACCTAATGCAAGAGACTCTTTTTTAGTCCAAAATTTTCCTAATGTAATTTGTATTATACCGACATCTCTCTTTCTCATGATTGTCCTTCCCACAAAATGCACAAGTAACTTTGGGCGAGGGTGGGGGTGTTTTTAAAGTTTCCAATTGCTCCTTAACCATTTGCTCTAACTTAGAGAGCTTGTCTGTTTTCTTCTTGCCTTTTGATTTTTCTTTGTTCTTGCTCTGTCTTTTCTTTTTCTTTGAGGTCTCTTCCTCATCACTCTCGTCATTTGATGTGTCATCTTCTATATTGTCACTTTCCTCGTCCTCTTCAGAATTTGTGTCAGAGTCGGAATGCCTTTTCTTCTTTTGTTTTTTAGACCTTGACTTTGTGCCTAGTCTTCGTTCTGCTCTTTGTGCCACATCAACCATGTTGTTAAAATCATTTACTCCTCCAAGTTGATCTTTGCTAGCTATTGCTGTCCGTAATTCTTTGTTTAGTCCCTTATAGAAATAATCTCCCAACTGCTCATCAGTGGGTTGTCAACCTTCTATTCATATTTTTGAACATTTGTGCATAGTCTTCAACTAAGAGATGTTTTTGCTTCATATTCCGAAGCTTCTTGAGTATGTCTTCTGAAGTTTTTTCTTTACGAAAATGGCTTAAAAATGCAATTTTCAATTCATCATAAGAGGCAAAATGAGCTACACCATATTGCATAAGCCAAATCATTGCCTTACCCCGTTAAAAATTGTTGCAAACTGCTCTTTTTTGGTGAGGTTTGGGAGTTGTCTGAATCCGCTTGCAGCCCACCTTGTTTCGTATTGTCCGACATGATTGTCTGGATCTTGTCCTTTCTTGCCGGTGAATTTGGTTGACTTCACCAAAGGATTCTACATTCTTGGCTGCCTCTTGGTTGGCTACTGCTGTTGTCTTTGAGTTGGAGCTTGTAGTTTCTTTTTGGGAGGTGGAGGTAGTGGATTGGAGTCGAGTTTCCTTTGAGCCTGAACAAATAAGTGTGCTACAAAATCTATTGCATTACTCCTCTTGATTAACTCTTCAGTAGGTGATTGCACCATCAATTTGCTAAGTTCGATTTGAACACCTCACTTATTTTTGTATCATGCACAAAATTATCAGAAGAACTTGTTCCACTCGGAAAAAGTCATCTTGATCATCTGTTTGTGGGCCTGCTTCCAGTCCAGCACGGTTTCTTGTGAAATAGCTGTAGGCGATTCGACAAGGTGACGTTTTCTCTTGAAAGTTATCCGACATGGACCAAGGTACTTGCCATGTAAGAGAGAAATAGAGCACTGTAGTCACTGGCTATTGCTGAGTTCCCTGTAGTGTAGTTTGCTAAGGAATCTGCTTGCACTTTTCTGGATCTTGTCGCCTTGAGTATTTGATTATGTTTGTTTGTAGTCAAACGACTATCCGCTAGTAATCCAATGATTACGTGCTAGCTTGTCTTACTGTTGTTGCACACTTGTATGGCCGGAAAGGAGTCGGAGTACAATCCACTTCTTACTGATTGCTGACTCCGAGCCACAGCTTCGTAGGCACCTCACTCATCGTAGTGTGTTCACTTGTCCGAAGTGTTGTGGTAGTTATCCAGTTGATTTTCGTTGTGAGGAAGTCATTTACAGAAGTCTTGAAGGAATTCCTAAAGTCGTTCGGCTTCAAGTGATTTCTAAATGACTTCATTCATTGAATGTGGTTGTCTACCATTTTTGTTTTGCTAGAAGTTGTCTTTGCGACAATACGTCGTCGTTGATTTGATTTTCTTGGGAGTTGTTGTGTCTGCTAGTCTATTTTTCATGTAGTCGTTGTAGATCATACGGTTTTCACTCTTTTGAAGAATTGCTATGTAGCAGCAATTGGCAATCAGAGCTCGAACGCAGTATAGGATTGCCAATAGTGTTAATGGTGTCTCCAAAAGACTGAAAAACACCTACACATATCCACTCTTGGCAATGGAAATGCCAGGGTCGGACTTAAATCTGACTAATGTCAGAAAAAGGAAAAGATAGTACAAAACATACAAAGAACTGAAATGTTGCAAATAGTTTGTATTTCAGTAGATGGCAACCCCCCTGATGCAGGAGATGAAGATCAGCTTATAACAACATCCGATAGTGGTTCGACTTCAGTCGAGTGATAGTAAAAAATAGACATAGTTCTAAAAATGACGTGGTGGATAAGCCACTACTACTGGCTCAGTTATAACTGTCCCTACAATTACATAATTATCCACTACTTACTAATGTAACTCCCCTTTGCTAGAGGTCTACTAACCCTCCTTGGTTGAGGTCCACGTCGGTGGAGAGGTCATCCTCAACACTATTCTTGGAGCACTACCTCAATGAGGAAAAATGCCTCGTTGAGAAGGCAAATGCTCAGAGCCACATCGACCAAATCTAGTCAGTCTTGTTCCCCTTCTCGGTACCACCAACCGATGGTGCTCTGGAGGCCAATCCAATAGAGACCTCCAAGGCCACGAAGCGCCGTTCAAAGCACACATAGGAGAAGAAGACCAAGCACACACCCGAGAAGAAGACCAAGCACACACCCGAGAAGAAGAGCAAGCACACAAATAATATTGCCAGAGTCATCAAGTTGAGGACAACAGCCCCGACGAGGCCCCACTCTTGAATGCCTCTATCGATGATGACTTCGAACCAATCACCTCCTTCCCCTTGCCCATTGGCCTCAAAACGGTACCTTCTTTGATGCACCTCCCTCAATTCCTTTGACAAGCCCAACTGTGCTGGCACCCCTTCCTCCTGCTTTAACTATCTCGACTCTCTCCTCCCAACTTGCCCTTCCTTCGTCTATCCCTCAAACAACTCTATCCCTGCTCGCTGCCTCAGTGTCTATTCCCCCTCCCCGATGGCCGTGGTTGTGAAGACCACCACAGGGGCGATCATTGGGCTAAGTAACCCCATCAAGGCATTGTTCAAGAGGAAGCCCGAGCAAGGCCCCATCATTGAGACATATGCCACCACTACCAACAAGCACTCAAGGCCGAACATGGACCACCAGGCGCAATCGAAGCTCAAGGCCAAATGTGGACCACGAGGCACAATTAAATCTCTCCATCACCGTGCCTCCCACCCAGTTGGCCATTCCAATCAAGTTCCCACGTCTGTCCCTGCCCGATAATGTTGAGGTGGCTTGCCACTACACCCAGCACATCATGGAATACCTGGCCATTGACCAGATGGAACGTCTTTGCAAGGAGTTCGCACAGGCGAACAACAGGCTGAGGTAGCAGGAACAGGAGATGGTAGGTCTGCACTGGGAGTTCACGACCAGGGTCTCCCAGCTGTCTCACAGGAGGTTGAAAGCATCAAGCACTTCCAAAAGCAGGCAGGAGAGGAGCATGTACGCATGTTGGAGATCCTCCGCAAGCAGCATGCAGAGATAGTAGCTCGAGCCCTCCTCTGGGATATGCATCTCCGCACCACCCAGAACCTGACTGAAGAGGCAGTCCCCATGGATGCCAACACGCTGACAGAGCTCTGCACACTCTTCATAGAAGAGCAAGCCTAGCAGTGGAAGGAGCACGTTGATCGCCTGCAGCTCATCGTGGCACCCGGCTTGCCAAGACGAGTTGGAGCCAAATGTAGACGCGGCTGGCACATTTACCCGCCATCCAAAGAGGAAGATTACAATCACTGGGTCAGACGCGCAGCCCTCCGCCCAGGGTCAAGATGCTATGCATGCACTAGATGCCAGTAGCCAAAAGCAAGCAGCAGCCTTGTCCCTTGCAAATGGGAAAATCCCCCATGTCGATTGATCCTCCGCGGATAGATGCCCTATTCCTACTCATCAAATTGGCTGAAGGGGCAGAGTTCTCTTGACTAAGCTCCTGAAGGAGAAGATTATGGCCCTCCAACGCAACTGGTCCGATTGCAAGGACCAACTCAGGGCAGCTAAGCCGCATTTTAGTCTTGAGTCAAAGAGCGGGGCAGAGCAGTAGCACCAGTTTAAAAAGCTATAGATTCAGATGCTCAAGCAGAGCAACAGCATCCTACAGAACAGGAGAGTAAAGATAAGGAGCCAAATAGACTCAAATCCTTCGATAGAGACATCGGTGATGAGTCATCTCTTGACTGACCAGAAATGCTATCCCCTCCGCCCCCTTCACCATCGAAGTGGGCGAAGCAGTCTCCTCCTCCCCCCAAGATAGTTCTGCATCAAGTATAGGAGGAGCATAGCAGAATGGTAACAACGGTGCACATGATGCAGACAACCAATGACAACTTTCTGCTCAAGAAATAACGACTCCAGCAAAACCTTAGCACTGCCCAACAATAGTTGATCTTTAACCGGTAGATTGTTAACAACGCCTGCATGGGCATCCAACGCCTTTCCCAGAACCGCCATGGTATCCAATGCTCTCCAGATTTTTGCACGCACACGTGTGGAATCGCACCACTCTATCCCAACTACCACCGTTGCCTCCACCACCAGCGTCAAATCCGCTAGCTGTTTTGCCTCCACAATACCGATCAGCAACCTACTACACTAGTGGCCCAATCGGCCAACAACGATGAGTCACAGATCATCGAATGATACCTGGCCTTTTATACAATGGCTGTGGGAGTTTTGATAGCCTGTAGTAGCTGATAACATTCACCCTCCACAGATCCTAGCCTTTTCCTATTTCATATTCGAATGCCATCTTGACCACTAGATAAGACCACTTCATTTTCATTGCTTGCTTCCTTGACTGCTCGGCACACTCCCGAGCAACCCGACGGGGTTCACCATGATATGCCGCCCAAAGGCAACATCTTTCGAGTCATTAGGACTTGGTTAGCAAGATCTTTCCAATCATTATTTGGGTTCTCAGCTCTGGCATTGCCATAAAATGATGTAATTACTTTTCTATCAATATTTCAGTTAATCTATCACCAGCTCCCCTTCAAGGTATCTAACTTCTCCTCAGGCCTTGTGGAGTTCTTGGTTTTGGAAACCCATTCCCTTGGGGTTGCCAAAGTGTTAACCGGTCCAACCATCTTGACCAGGTAGGCATTTCAATAACACGACAAGTCTAGAGTCACTCGGATCGGACTCGCCTCTGATAGGTTCCTTAAATGCATAGTCAAGAGGGCGGCTGTTTCTTGTTCAATTTGGCACCACTCCTATTTAATACAATGCCGCTTGCGCAAGTCGTAGCCGTTCATTCAAATGGCTATTAGTTCAAACTGCACGGCATCTTACAATGACCGTTGGAAAGAAGTAGGCTTCATAAGGCGCACCTTGCCCCTCTTTGTAAGTTGTTGATTTCAGTCTTCTGAAATGCAAGTGGCTTTGCTCAATTAGACCCATCAGCTAAGTCGTAGTACTCCGCAGGGGGGGACTTTGAGCTCTGTATTCCTCATTTATGTTTCTGGCTTCCAACCTTGTCTCTGTGTTTCAGTGTGTTTCTTTCAATATTTCATCGTCGTGTTTGATTAAGCAACTCATCTAACCCATTTGCTTCATTTCTGGCTCACAATTATGTATGTGAAACATTGTATCGATACGACCGATTAGCGTAGCATAAACATCTCGTTAACATCAAGGTGCTTTGTTTGCACATGAAATTCATTTATGAGTAATTCACTCCAAAGAATTGAATTGAGGTAGTCGACCCAAAAGGAGCCATTACATGTCAAATAAGAATTAATGAGCCCATCATGCAAAATCATGGTTATGGAAAGTGCCAAAATTAGACACTCTTTCCCAAAAGAGTACAGCCTTACTCAATCGCAATTTTGAGTGGGAGGTCCTAATCATAAGAAGTGTTGGGCAGATCCGTACACAACTGGTCATCTGTTGCCATTAGATACTTTAAGTGAAATTTTTGGAAGGAACCGACCCCGTGCGTCATTAATTCTAAGTAATATTATAATCTTCAATGTGATTAGCTATTTAGGCCTTAACCTTTGTGGACCCATCATCCTAGCTCAAAAGGATGATCGTTGGTTGAGCTTAGGAGATATCTTCAAAAGAGCGCGATGCTCCGATGTAAGGGCTCATGTAAGGGTTCCTTATTCTTACTTTGCAAAGAAAGTATTCTACGATATTAGGCTCATAAGTAGTATTCTATTGTATCAGTTGTCTTTGGAACTGAAATACAATGATGAGAGAGCTATTCTCTTATACATATTGAGTAGTTCTAATATTTATTCTTTTTGCCTATCTTTTTGTGAGTTTTTGTGTTGCTATCCTTTCTCTGCAATCTGACTCTTGTTAGTTCTAGAACAATATGACGTTTGGACAAAAACATAATCTTGTTAGCAGAGTGAAATCCCATTAATACTTTCACAACCACACTAGAGCAAAAATAACTCAAATAGATGTCTACGCATGATGAGTAGTATAATCATTGGGTCAAAAACATGCCACCACATTCCTAATAAGATGTGACACAAGTGACTGTTTTGTTTGAAAATGATTCCACTGATAATTCTCTTACATTGTTTCCCTATTTTGCTATGTCTACATTTACAACAAACCCGGTTCACCACCGTATCCTCCACTAGTATAGTTCTAGTATTACATTCCTTATCGTTGCCCACGTGCATAGCCTTAGCAACCAACCATGATGGTAATGTACCTCAAGTTTTCTAGAAGTTCATCGGATGTGATCTAAATGGTGTGCTTAGGCCTGAAGACACAGTGAGTTAGATGCCTAGTCTGCAGCAAGTACACTCTAACCCCAGTTTGGGGAGCGGTTCATCGTTTGGACCATGATACAATTTACAAGAACATTTGAAGAACCACCTTATTCATATGTTAGTGATTGAGTGGTTTCTCTATTGGTCCTTGGTGGCCAATAGTCTCAAGTGATTCCGACAAATAGTCCCAAAAACGTGATGTTTTGCCAACGATTACAGCAGCCAACAATTTGACACTAGATACCATACAACTCTTGCCCTTGAGCCATTCCAAAAACGAGGCCTTAACTTCATTGGTCCATTCAAACTAGCATCTCGATGTACCAAAATCGGTACATATTGATGGCTGTTGACTGCTGCACTAATTGGTTGAAGTGCAAGCTATGTGCAATAATTCGATAGCATCCATGACCAAGTTTCTTTACAAAATGTTCATGACCAAGCTTCGATGTCTGATTGAATTTATGAGTGATCAAGGTGGGCACTTTCTAAATGAAGTAATCCAAGAGCTTGTTATCCACCATTTGATCATCCTCAAGAAGTTGACGGTATACTACCCACAAGCTAACCGACAAGCAATCTTCTAATAATATCCTATAAAAGATAAATGAAGAGCTTGTCAATGAGAACATAATGGATTGGGATGACAAAATTTCTCCACCTTATGGGCATTCCAAATATTATACAAAGTAACCTCCGGATTACTCCATTCAAACTTGTCTATGGTGTGGAATCCATCATGTCGATGGAGTTCCTAGTACCAAGTCTCCAACTTGCCATAACTGAAAAAGAAAGTCAAATTAGATGTCTTTCATTGCCTGCAGTAGTTTCCGACTATGATGAGAATGAGTTAAAAGTCCAAAGTGTAGACTTTGAGAACAGATAGAGGGGGGGAGTATATGGTAGATGCCTTCAAAAATTTCTTGAAGGAAAGAGGGCTTAAGCATCAATGTACAACAACATATACACATCACGAAAATGGTGTTGATTATTTTAAAGGAAAGACTTTGAGAATAGACACAGGGGGGGAGTATATGGTAGATGCCTTCAAAGATTTCTTTAAGGAAAGAGGGATTAAGCATCAATGGACAACACCACCTCGTTGATAAGAGAAAAAATAGTCTTTGATGGAAATGGCCAGATGGCGACACATATTTTGGATGGAGGCATTAATATGTGCATCACACGTTTTGAATAGATGCCCAACGACAGCCCTAGAAACAATTACTCTTATATAATAAAGGTCACAAAATACAAATCCTATCCCAAGATGGTGTTGTCATAGGACCACACACATCACTCGTATGAGCTTCAACTGTAATATATCCATCTCTTGGAAGGCATTCCTATGCATCTTTCCCAATAGGTACCCTTCACGGACATGTCTACAAGAAGTCTCCAAAGAAGGCATATTCTGTACCATCCCATGTCTCTACAATAACTATAAACTGCCATATTCACATGGCCATATCTTGCATGCCATAATTCCACGTTTTTCATTGTTAAAGTATTTGTGCTACACATGCATTTAGCATGTTTTTTGTCCAGCTGGTACAAACTCTGATTTAAAATGCTTGTAGTGACTATCTGATAGCCCTATTCTTTGTCATGACAATGTAGTTATCATCCTCAAAATGAAAACAAAATCTCCTCCCAAAGAGGTTCAAACTAACAAAAAAAATTTTCTTAATCTCTAGTACATAAAGGAATAAATTTGTCCCATCAACTAATGATATCAAAATCCTTCCCAGCTCCCTTCATAGGGTATTAAGAATACTGGGCACAAAGCACTCTCTTACCAACTAGAGCAGGCTGTAAATAAGCAAATAAATTCTTCCTTTAAGTGATGTGCCTAGAAGCCCCAATATCAAAATACTAAAAAAACTGCAGCTGAAGAATCACTCACACTGATTGAGATAATCTCATGGTTAATGACCCTTTAAAGGGCCAATCATCAGCCACAAAGTTTGTTGAAGCAAAACCCTTGTTTGCATGTGATGCATTGGAATCTAAAATTGTCATACCAGCTTCCTTAAGTTTTCTATTCTTTCTCCAACCTTTTCTTGCACTCATTGATTCGGCATCCAAGCTTCTTATAATGATGGCACTTAACCTTCTTTTTATAAAGGCTAACCTGCATTATTTAATTTTTTCTTTGATGGCTGAGAGCTGAATCATTCTTGGACTGAGAGCCGACAAAATGATTCATGTTCTTGCCCTTTGCCAACAAGGCTGATGGCAATCGTGCACATCAACAAACATGTTCTTCCTCGTTTGTTCTTCCTGCAATAACAACCCCACTAGTTTCTAGAAAGTAAGTGGAATTGCATACTCCTCATGGACAGATTTAGATAAGTGTGAGAAGACAAGTAAGACTCTAACAATGAGTTTGTTTAGAGTAGTGGACATAAGACAATTGTCACATATTACCTCATCAGAATAAAGCACAACTGTTCTCTAAGAAATAGATCTAAGTCAATTAATTTGATATTGAATCACTTTTGTGCATCCTGACACTTTCAAGCTATCTTTTCAAATAAGAAACCCTGGCCTCATTTTTTGCATGATACATATTCTCCAAAGTATCCCAAGCTTGGTAGGAAGTCTTGCAGGAATGAATATGAGGTATAAGAAACATTTTGACAAACAAGGCAATGAGAGACATAGCTTGGTCATCTCTGGCATTCCATCTCCTCTAATCCTAAGTAAAAGTAGTTAAGTGTAGCTGGCTGTTCCGAAACTTGTTGCCTACTACGTTGATTACCTCCTTGCTAAGGTATAGCAAGAGCAATAACTGCATTTTTTGTGGGTGGACCTCATCACCTATGACAAAACCCCAAAGACTCATTGCAACTAAACAGATCCTTCACCATGAAACTCCATAGGGAATAATTGGTGCCATCCAATTTATCCTACTGGTCCAAAACCCCGAACACATCTCCTAGATTCTGATTCTGCATTTGAGCCATCTCAAATGTATGCACAAGTCACTGCCTCAAAACTTCATGTGCTATGAATGGTATTGCACCAACAAAATCAAACTGCCCTAATAGCCAATGCTTGGCTGAACAATGCACGACCTCACCTGAAGTCTGATGTATCTTAAAAGAAAAATCCCCTTGGCACAGTGACCAACAAAGTGAGCAATGGAGAACAAATGAACTGAACCAAACTTTAGGCAAATGCACCCCTCTCAGTAAAGCTTCACAGACTAAGAACAGATTTTATTCAACCTTGTTGTGGCTGAAACAGGGAAATCAGAACTCTATGAGCACAAAAGGTACGAGAGGAGGCACAAACAAAACTAGTCGAGTTGTTTCTGAACTGGAATAGAGAAGACAGTCCTGCTTTTGACCTCCAAACTGAGGTAAATGCTCAAAAATAGAATCGAAGGTAGCAGCTCCCAAAACCTCCCAAAAATGGGTCGATCGGTCGTAGAATAGTTCCAATAGCTTGAAAACCAGCCAAAAATCACCAAAACCAATTGCAGCCTGTTAAACGACGAGTACAACGGCGCATTTTGTAATGACGGTGGGAAAAAGAAGGATTTTAAGGGGGAAATAGATGGGAGAATAGTAGGGGAAATGTGGGAACTGTGGGGGACTATATAAGTCAACCCAAAAGGATTGTAAGGTACTTTTTGATGTGACATCTAATCCTATCTACTCTCCCTCCTGCTACCTGCTGCCTACGCTCACACTCTCTCTCTCTCCCTCTCTCTATTCCCTCTGACTTCTCTCTCTTCCTTTCTCCTTCCCCTTCTCCTCTCTTTCCTCCCTTCCTTTTGCTACTCTCTCCCCATCTCCAAATCTGCCCCTTCCCCCTTCTCTACATTGGTATCAGAGCCCAAGCTCTTGGCACCTGACCCTCACTGAGTCTTGCTATCAATCATGGTTTGCTAGCGCTTCAGGCTGAGGGGAACTACTAGCACGTCGTCGGCCAAGCTACGTCAAGGAAATCGTCAAGGAAACAAGCGTGGGCTGCCAGCAAACAAACAGTACGGACGTGCGCCATCAACGAGTCCTTGTGCGCCATCAACGACATGCCTGATTACGTTGCTGCCCAGCAGCCTGCGTTGCAAGTTTGAGCCTCAACAGTCTGTGTAGTTCCAGCTCCCCGTCGTCGCCCCGCTGTTTTTCCTTCCCTTAGCCAGCCACGCCATGCCTGCCACACCCCGCCCCGCTCCGTTGCTGTAACGCCCCTTCTCTACTCGCTCCGTCGCTACTCCAGCTCCCCCTTCCCTACCCGCGTTGCTGTCACCGTCACCATCTTGGTGCCCACGTCGCGCTCGTGCCTTCTCCGCCCGTGTCGTTGACGGCGCCTTTCGTCGGCGCTGCGTTGCTGCAACCTTAGCAGTTGCTAAGGTTCAGCTAGTTGGGGTTTAGGTTGGGTTAGTTCTAGCTACTTGGGTTTGGTTGGTTAGGTTAGTTTAGGTCTGGTTAGGTCTAGTTAGGTTAGTGATTGGATAAGGTTGGGTTTAGTCAGTTTGGTTTAGTTGAGACTACCCTAGGTGTCTTAGTTGTCTTAAGCTCCCAAAAAATAAAAAAATAAAAAACTCCTACAGCCCTATTCTGGGCCTTTTTAAGCCACCTTCGTAGCTCATTTTGAGCCCCGTTTCCAGCCTCTTCACCGAGCTTTCTTCGAACCTCTTCAACGACTGCATTTGAGCCTCTTTACTGACACCTCTCGAGCCTCTACATCGAGCCTTCGACACTTGTCACATTTTTCTCGTGTCACTCATGGCACCCAAACGTGCACCCCGGTCGGATGAGTCATCTCAGCACGGTGACGATGTTGCTCAGCAGGAGCAGATGCCGGTCCCCGAGGGTGCATCTCCTTCACAGCCAGTTTCTACTATGCCTACCGACACACAGTTTCTAGATGCATTGGCCTCGATGCTTCAGGGGGCTTTTCAGCAGATGGGTTAGCAGTTGGGGCAGCAGCTCACCACTGCTATGGCTATGCACGATACAGCTATCACCCAGATGGGTAAGAACCTTGGGCAACAGATCACTACCGCCATTAGTATGCACGATAAGGGTAAGCAGCCCGCACCCCAGCACGGGGATCAGTCGGATAGCCAGGGTGATTTTCCTGACCCACACAGGGGATTTATGGCTGATGGCCGTCGCACTTATGATGTTGGTTCTATGCATGCACCCCAGCATGGGGATTATGTTGATTTTGGTGATGCCTTGCCCGTGCCGCCGAGCACTTCTCTTATTGATTCCAGGCCTCCATTTGGCTCGCAGATTTCATTGGCTGAGCCGTCCATTTTGGGCCGGCCCATTGGCACATTTTTGCCAACGGCGAGCATGCCTGGATTGGGTGTTGGGTTTCAGAGCAGTTGGGAGAGGGGCCAGTCCTCTTCTCAACCTTTTTCTATGCCACCCACCCACCGAGATGTTTATGGCAGGCAGACTCAGCAGGGATTGCCTGCTTCAATGACACCTTCTGTTAATACATTCAGTCAGACTCAGCCTGCGTATCAGGGAGGTAATGCTTTCAGTCAGACGCACTTTATGCATCAGGGGAGTGGTTCTCCTAACCAGCATGATGCTGGAAGTGGGCAGCATGCAAACATGGATGATATGCTTTCAGATGCCTTACGCTCATATAGGGCTTTGCCTGAGGATGTTCGTAATGAGATGTCCTTTTCACAGTATGTGAGCTTCAAGCGTGAGTATGCTGGTAATCACTATAGGAATAACGCAGCCAAAGATGTGAAAGATAAAATCTCTGTGCATAAGTTTAAGGGTGACACTCGCACTCCCAATGAGTTGGAGGAGTGGCTCACGAAGCTTGAAGATTATTTCCGCTTCTACCCAAAGAATGATGAGGAGAGGATCATTTTTGCTGGCATGCATTTACAGGATTATGCACATACATGGTGGCGTTACATGCGAGAGTCACCTCAGAAGCCTACCACCTGGAAACAGTTCAAGGAGCTTATGGTCACGACCTTCGTCTCGGCCCTGATCCTTGAACAGTACCTTGCTGAATTCTATGCACTGTCACAGACAGGTACGGTCCAGGAGTACTTGCAGCGTTTTTGGAGACTTTCTTTGTTTGTACGGGATATTTCTGAGAAAGGGAAGTTGCTGCGTTTTATACAAGGCTTAGATCCCTCTCTAGCTGCTGATGTGAGAGCTCACAATCCTCTAACCATTGAGCGAGCAGCCCAGCTTGCTGAGGTGTTTGAGCCAAAATATGCTGGCAAGTACAAGCATGTGTCACATAGCTTCTATGGTACTGCTTATGATGCTGACAGGAAGACAAATTCTGCTGATTGGATTGATAAGAAACCAGCAGCTGCTTCCTTCCCACGATATCCAACGGTTTTTGGAAGTAAGATGCCATATGCAAAGCCATACAGGCCCATGGATGCAAAGACAGGTGTCAAACCCAGCGCTGGTTTTGGCAAATCAGAAGTTAAACAACATTCCAGAGCCATAATGGATAGTAGGAAGAAGGCAAATTTATGCTTTAGGTGTGGAGAGAAATGGACACCTGAGCACCGAGATGTGTGCAAAATGAAGAATGTCAGCTCAGCCAAACTCAGCATGATAATTGAATTATCTGATGATGATGAAGTGGCTGATGTAGCAGACCCCCATGATGTCTCTCATGAGGAATTGACAGGAGTTCATGATGTAGATGAGTCTCCTAACACAGATGCCACAAAGGGGACTGTTTTTCCTTTTGATCCGGGTGGGGCTATTGAGCAAACCACTCATGTGATGCATGAGATTGATATTCAGCCTACATCTAGCAGGAAAGGCCGTAAGCCAACACTCTCTGTGTTGGAGCATCAACCTACAATGCCTTTTCCTGTCAGAGGTGATGCTAATGGTAATGTTCCTGTGGATGATGAACAGATTTATTGGGATGCCCAGCCTACACTGTATACCATCTCACTACATGCCTTGATGGGTGCGAAAAGTGCTGACACAATCAGGTTGAAGGGAATGATTAATGGCAGATCTGTCCATGTATTGGTAGACAGTGGTAGCACTCACAGTTTCATTAATTGTAGAACATTGCAAAGATTGGGATTAGTTGCTACAGAGATAGACCATGGTCTGAAAGTGGAGATCGCGAATGGACAGCACATGATCAGCAGACATTGTTGCCAGGATGCCAGGATCAAGTTTTCTGATCATTATGAGTTTGCAGGTGATCTTTTGGCATTGGATATGGGACCCATAGATGCTGTCCTGGGTTGTGATTGGCTGAAATCCCTGGGGAAAATCAGTATAGATTTGAATGCTTTATCTCTTGAGTTTTGCCACAAAGGTAGAACTGTTACATTGCAGGGCATTGTGAATCAGAAATTGCAGGTCATTTCAGCAAGGCAGCTAGCTAGGGAGCTCAAGAACGAAAGTGCCATTTATGCATTGAATGTCTCTGTACCTCAGGAGGGTGGTATTCCCCATGTGGATAATTGTGAAATGCAGAAATTGCTCTTAGAATTTGGGGATGTGTTTGCTGATATGCCATCTCAGTTGCCCCCAAAAAGAGATGTTGATCATGCCATAGTCCTGGAACATGGTAGTAAACCAATAAACAAGGCCCCGTACCGACTCTCTAAGGTTGAACGGGAAGAAGTGGCAACACAGGTGCGAGATTTGCTTGAGAAAAACTTCATTGCTCATAGCACCTCGCCATTTGCATCTCCAGTACTCCTGGTGAAAAAGAAGGATGGCTCTTTTCGTATGTGCATTGATTACAGAGAATTGAATAAGACCACCATTAAGAACAGGTTTCCTATTCCCAGGATTGATGACCTGCTGGATGAACTCAAGGGTGCTCAGTATTTCACGAAGATTGATTTGAGGTCAGGTTACCATCAGATCAGGATGAAAGAGGGTGATGAGCATAAGACTGCCTTTCGTACAGAAAGAGGATTATATGAGTTCAAGGTGATGCCTTTTGGTTTGACTAATGCACCAGCCACCTTCCAGGCACTCATGAACAAGATCTTACACCACCTTCTTTTCAAATGTGTGCTGGTATTTTTCAATGACATTCTCATTTATAGTAAGGATGCACAGGAACACATTGACCATGTCCGACAAGTGCTAGAAATCTTGAGAATGCATCAGCTTTATGCCAAGGCCAGCAAGTGCACATTTATGGCAGAGGAGGTTGAATATCTTGGTCATGTTGTAAGCAGGCACGGAATCAGGGTAGACCCAGCTAAGGTGAAATGCATTAAGGAGTGGCCGCAGCCACAAAATACCACACAGCTCAGAGGTTTCTTGGGTCTTGCTTCTTTTTACAAGAGATTCATTAGGCACTTCGCCAAAAGGGCTGCCCCTCTCACTGATTTGCTGAAAAAGGATGCCTTCCAATGGTCAGAAGCAGCACAACTCAGCTTTGATAGCCTCAAGAATGCCCTTAGCAATGCACCTGTATTGGTGTGCCCTGATTTCTCACGGTCTTTCATTATTGAGACGGATGCCAGTGGCAAAGGTTTAGGGGCTGTCCTAAAACAAGAGCACGGTGTGATTGCTTTTGAGAGCAGGAAGTTTAATGCCAGAGAAATGAATTATCATGTTTATGATCAAGAGATGCTGGCAATCTTGCATGCTTTTGCAAAATGGCACCACTACTTGTACGGTAGCAAGATTAAGGTCAAAACGGATCACAGGACACTCGAGTACTTCTTAACGCAGCCTAATTTATCCATGAAGCAGAAGAGATGGCTGGCTGCAGTTCAGTCCTATGATTTTGACATTGAATATAGAAAGGGGAAAGAGAATGTGGTTGCTGATGCCTTGTCCAGGATGTGGTCATGCAAACTGTCTGCCATTTCCACGCTTCATCAGGAGTGGATACTTGGGATTCAGGAGGAATACATGCAAAATTCTGATGCAGCTCCTATTTTTGTGGAGTTACATAGTCTGTCCAGCCAAGGACATGTTCGATTTCAGCTCCGCAACGGACTGTTATGGTGCAGGGACAGAATTTATCTTGTGCCAGACTCCAAGTACAGGTTGATGGTATTATAGGAAATGCACTCATCCCCTATGTCAGGGCATACGGGTATCACAAAAACATATGAAAAAGTCAAGGAGAGCTTTATTTGGGATGGTTTGTGGCGAGATGTGGTTAAGTTTGTCAGTGAATGTTTGCCCTGCCAACAAAATAAAGTGGACAGCCGGTTACCCGCAGGCCTTCTGCAACCGCTACCCATTCCTGAAGGCAAATGGACTCACATTGCCATGGACTTCATTACAGGCTTGCCTTCTACAGATAAGGGTTGGGATAGCATATTTGTGGTGGTTGACAGGATGACTAAGCAGGCCCATTTCATACCGACTAAAACTCGGTACTCCGCTTCAAAGGTTGCCTGGCAATTCATTGAGTCTGTGTTCAAGCACCATGGTTTTCCTCAGGAGATTGTCAGTGACAGGGATGCTAAATTTATGGGTCACTTTTGGCAGGAGTTATTCACTGCAGTTGGTACTTCCCTTGCGCCTAGTACTGCTTATCATCCACAGACGGATGGTCAATCAGAGAGGGTGAACAAGTGGGTGGAGGAGTATCTAAGGCATTACTGTCATGACACGCAGAAGTCTTGGGACAAATGGTTAGCATTGGCTGAATTTTGCTACAACAGCACCAAACACCTCTCTATTGGCATGAGTCCATTCGAGGCTATGTATGGATGCAAAGTGGGAATGCCTTCCAGGGTTGCAGACTTGGCTGTGAAAAATCAGCAAGCAAGGAATGATTTGGAGAGTACGAATGCCCTTCTGCAGTTGGCTAAGAGGAATATGCAGGATGCCCAAGCCAAGCAGAAGAAGTATGCGGATGAACAAAGGAGGTACTTATCTTTTGAAGAAGGGGATTATGTGCATTTACGTCTCCATAAGAATCGATATTCCTCGCTGAAAGGTAATACCAACACAAAGCTTGCCCACAGGTATTATGGCCCCTACAAAATCATCCGCAAAGTTGGGCAGGTAGCATATCAGTTGGAACTACCCAGTACCTCTAAGATCCATAATGTTTTCCATGTATCCTTGCTGAAACCACATGTCGGACAGCATGTCCAGGTTCTTCCTGAGCTGCCTCCTATGGATGAAGAGGGCCACATAATCTATGTGCCGGAGCAAATCAAGGGCTTCAGAGATCATGTACTCAGGAACAAAGCCTACACAGAATACCTCATCAAATGGAAAGGTTTAACGGAAGATGAGAATTCTTGGCAACCTGAGAGCATTGTGCAGGACTACCCCTATCTCCTACAAAGCTGATCAGTTTCTGTTGTATCCTTCTCATCCAGGGCACCCTCTTGGAAATTTTGAGGGCAAAATTCTTTGGGAAGGGATGGCTGTAATGAAGGTGGGAAAAAGAAGGATTTTAAAGGGGAAATAGATGGAAGAATAGTAGGGGAAATGTGGGAACTGTGGGGGACTATATAAGTCAACACAAAAGGATTGTAAGGTACTTTTTGATGTGACATCTAATCCTATCTACTCTCCCTCCTGCTACCTACTGCCTACGCTCACACTCTCTCTCTCTCCCTCTCTCTATTCCCTCTGACTTCTCTCTCTTCCTTTCTCCTTCCCCTTCTCCTCTCTTTCCTCCCTTCCTTTTGCTACTCTCTCCCCATCTCCAAATCTGCCCCTTCCCCCTTCTCTACATATTTCACATGAGCAAGCCCAAAACAAGTTGGCTAGCACTGCAGCAGCTGCAAGAGTGGGAGTTGTGCAAGACCAGACTAATCCATGTAAAAAGCCTCCTATTGAGCATTTTCGTGCTTTTGGTTCTAAAGCCCATGTTCATGTCCTAGACCAGAAGAGAAGAACGTTGGACTCAAAGTCAAAAGAATGTATCTTCGTCGGATACAGCATGGATACTAAGGATACAAGCTATATGTGTCTCGCTACGAAGAAGGTTGTGGTGAGCAAAGATGTTTACGATGGGAAGATCCCATGACAATACTCCCTCATATTCGACAGCCCAAATTGACAAACAAATGCAAGGGTGTCCAAGCGCCTCCCTTTCCACATATAGAAGGGGACTCATAGGATGATGGTGACCCAGTTCTTTCTACTCCACCTCCCTCCAAGGCTTTTCCAAAATGGTATATCCAAACGGTGCAGGAATCAGGTGGCAGACATTCCCAAATCCATTGGTCATGGTATGAGGCATTCTCAATGCATCCATAATCGAGCCCAAGCACACGTTGGATCCATAGCTCTGGTATCAGATGATGCAAAGCCTCACATGGAGGAGGCAGCTGAGCATCCAGAGTGGATGGCAGCTATGGAGTCAAAAATCAATCCCATTCAGAGGAAACTTTGTTACACGACCACCAAAGCAGGTCATAGGTGCCAAGTGGATCTTTAAAGCGAAGTATAAGTCCAATGGCACTTTGGACAAATACACGATTAGGTTGGTGGCAAAAGGGGAGGGGCTGGACTCTGAGGAGACTTTTGCTCCTATTGCCAAGCATGACAACCATTTGGACCGTGTCGTCTTTGGCAGCCTATCATGGATGGCCAGTATTGCAGTCGGACATGAACTCCGCATTCATCAATGGGGAGATACAAGAGGAGGTATGCCTCTAGGCGCTTTGAATTTAAGGGGAATCCGGTGGTGTACAAGGTGAAGAAGGCATTGTATGGGCTGAAATAGGCTCCGAGAGCTTGGTCTCATGGGATTGATCAGTCCACCACTATAGGACTCTCTCAAACCTCTTCAGATGCCAACCTCTACACACTAGTACAAAATGGTCTTATCATGCTCATTGTATTATATGTTGATGACCGTATCATCTCTAGGAATCATCGTGGTGTGATAAGAGATACATAGGTCATGCTTCAAGATGATGGATCTAGGAGAGCTTCATTACTTCCTTGAAATAGAGATTCAAGGGACAGCTCATGGAATCTCTCACAGCCAAAATAGGTATTGCTTGGAGCATTTGGACATGACAAAAAGCAGTCCACAATTATTCTGATGTATCAAGGAGCAAGCTCGCCAAACATGATTCTCCTTCTTCATTGATGATACACTGTATCATCAATTTGGTTGGATGCCGCTTTTATCTTACCAACACATGCCCAAACATTTCTTTTGCACTTGGGAGTGTTGAGCAGGTTCTCCCAATCACATTGGACTGCCGGGTTACGAGTTCTCAAGGGAACTCAAGACTTTGCCATCTTCTACTCCCAGAAAATTAAGCTTTAAGGATGCACCGAGTCAGATTGGAATGGATATGTCAATTCGTGACAATATACTATAGGTTATTGTTTCTTGCTTGGACCATGCTTATTTCTTGGTAAAAAAGCAGCAGTCGGCGGCCATCTCATCGATAGAAGTAGAGTACCACGCAGCAAGGTTAGCTTCTTGTTTGTGAGGCTGTCTGGCTCAAACAGTTGTTGGCAAACTTGGGACACGCAAAGGATATCCTTCATTGAACCACTGTGATAGTGAGAGTTGCATCACTATAGCACAAAAGCTAGTATTCCACGATCACACGAAGCATATTGATGTGGATTGTCAGTTCATCTCGAAACTAATTCAGGATGGCGTGGTGGAGCCTGTTCGTTGAAAAGAGAATGCAGCTAATGTTCTTTCTCGAGAATAGGTGGAGTATCTTCTTCAGCATGTAGGCCCACAGCCAGGCACTGAGAGGGGGTGTTGAGATAAGGCAGCATCTGCTAGTGAGCCATATCAAGGGACATTAGAATAAGAGGCATATCTTCTTCAGCATGTGGATTAGCCACAGCCAGGTGCTGAGAGGGGGTGTTGAATAAGGCCGTGGTTGGCTGTGAGCCCCATCAAGGGACATTAGACCTGCCTGAGAAGATCTTGTAAGAGGCCTTATTATGCCCCATTTTGCGGCAGGCACCTGGGGAGGGAGAGGATCCTATGGAGGCTCTGAGGCCATGGTGTTTAGGTGCAGCAATAGCTGCAGGAGGCTGCAGTACAGCAGCCCCCACTGTCTGGGCAACTGACCCTGCAGGCCATTTTATAGGCCAGCAACCAGTCGGCTAGCATGGTCACCTAACCCTAGGCAGGTCAGTAGAAGAATGTCGGCCATGCACTGCACAAGTTTGGATTAGTGCACTTACAATTTTGCACACTTGTGTAAGCATCACAGCCTGCATAAGAGTGCAAGCCTCCTGTATCTTCACATCCCAAGCCAATATGAGGACGACTCACCAAAATTTCCCTCTGTCAAGAACATGCACAAAGTGCAGATTCCAGAACAAGATTGCTCCAAGGTGAGGAACGCACTATTTTTAAACCAGTTTCCAGATGAGACGCCTACCTGCCTAATCTCTATCATGTGACCCCACCAAGTGTGGGCATAGGCTTGCAAATGATCATCATCCTCCTTTGTGTAGAAGTAGAAATAATCTTTCAACTTCAGGACCTACTCTTCAAGCTCATTGGGAGTCCAAATTTCCCACTTGGACTTGTGCATGGTGAAATTATCCTGTCACTTCTTTAGAGGGTGACTTTTGTACTGGTTTCCATGTCTTAATGTATCCTGTCGCTAAGAAAGTCTTCACCTGTACTGGATCAAAAGCATCAGATATATATATACATATCTCAAAAGCATAAGACATTGGCTGGAGTACCTCCAATTGAGCTTTGATTTAGCCAGGCTCCTTAGCTGATGTCGTACCAGAGACATCCAAGAAGATGGAGACAGGCTGAATGAAGAAGCAGATCGAGCAAAGGGAGACCTGGTTGAAATGGTGCCATTATCCATGATCCAATACTGGTGGATGGGGAGGGAAAGATCCAGAGGAGAAGATGGCAGAAAAGGGGAGACAGAAGGGGAGGAGAGAAGGAGAAATCAAGGCATCAGAGACAAAGAGCAAGAGACTGATGGGAGTAGCGAGAGAGTAGAAAGAGGCCAGGAGAGGGTGCACAGTTGGAGAGGAAGGCCAAATCAAAAATGTTTGATATGAAGTTATGTAGCCTTCCATGAATGCCCTCTGAAGCCCTCTTAGAGTCTACTCCCCTTAGCATTTCTCGTCTTAATCCCTACTAACATAGCTTAATTTTCACCTATAACACATCACCCCTGTGCATCATTTCTTTTGAACACCCTATATTAGCTCATGGCTGCCTGTATACGTGCATGAGAGACTACATAAGCTGCAGGATATCATGGATCTGATTTAAGTAACACAGTTTGCAGCTATCTTCCCCAGCTGCAGATTGTAGTGATTCCAGATAGCATTTAGCAAGGGCATCCACTCCACACGCCAGGCTCAAATTGCGTACTACTGTGACATTGCCACCTCCTTCAGCTGTCTGCTTGTCTTATGACCAATAAATGCAAACCTATAAGCTGTGATCAAAATATGATCCCATGGTTTTCGCTTATATCTGTATGGGTACTCACAATAAGAATGCTCCTGTGGATATTTCTTGAAAAAAATGAAAGGAGCCCTACTTGGCTATGCACCTATTGAACCAGTTTAATTCCATCATTCATGAGTGGTAGGTGCTTTCCAGTTGCTGTGTCAAAGTTGTCACAGCACAATTTTGTGCACGTGCCCCTGCTTGCTGTGCACTTAATTGAGAGGACTCCAGTTCACTTCAAGATACACACTTGACCCATTTCCTCTGCATATGCTGACTGCACCTTTCTATCACATTTAGATCCTCCAGTTGTGGGTATGATGATGCTGAGCCTCACCCAGGTTGCTCAGTCCCATCAGCCCACTGTAATGTCTTTCACCCTGCAGAAACTCACCTGCTGTCACAAACATCGCAGAGAGCACTACACAAGCTGCATAGTGTTCTGGATCTAACTCAAGGACATGATCTGCAGCTTGTTTTCCTCGCTGAACATCGCCATGGTTCCTGCATGCACTTAGCAAGGATATCCATTCCACAATACCAGGCTGAGCTGGCATTTTGTGGATAAAATTATCCGCCTCATCCAGCCATCCTGCTCGGCCAAAGAGATCAATCATGCAACCATAATGGCTGGCAGTTGGTGTTATTCCAGACTCTTGGATCATGAACCAAAACCAAAAGCTTCCCTCAGTCACTAGGCCTGTATGGCTACACACAGCTAAAACGCTGACATAGCTGCTTTCATTTGGCTCAACGCCTTCCATCTGCATTTTCTGAAAAAGACAGAGAGCCTCTTTGCCACACCCATGTTGGGCATATGCTGAAATCATGGCATTCCAAGAAATCACATTTTGCTCCCCCACTCGGCCAAAGCTCTTATATGCCTCCGCGAGACTCCCACACTTGCCATACATAGTGATGAGAGCACTTCCCACCATCACATCTGTTTCATATCCATTCTCTATAGCACAGATATGAATCAACTTACCTTCTAATATGGTAGCGCATGTGGAGATCATGCTTACGCAGCTGAACTTATCTGGCTGCACACCTTCCTGCTGCATGTGTCGGAGGAAATTAAACAGTTTACTGCCAAGCTGGGCATACATCGCAAGCATGGTGTTCCATGACACCACATTCCGACAATGCATGTTTTCAAATATACTGCATGCATTTTCTAAGGCACCACATTTACCATAAGTGTTGATAAGGGCGTTGCCCATAGTATCATCTGACTCAAACCTACAGGCAAGGATGCAAGTATGAACAATCTTACACAGTAACAGCGTACCCAAGCTGGCACACGCCTCAAGGATACTTATGAAGGTAATATTGTCTGGCATTGTGCCTTCCAGTTCCATCTGATGGAAAAGCTGGAGAGCCTGATCGACATGCCCATGTTGACAATGGGTTGCAATCATGGCATTCCATGAGACCACATTCTTTGCGTGCATTTTGTCAAATAGCCACCATGCAACAAGCAGAAAATTAAACTTTCCATACATGCTAAGAAGGGCATTCCCCACTACAGTAACTGACTCAAGCCCACTCTTTATGATGTGAGCATGAACAGTTTGTCCCTCTGCCACGCTTACACATGCAGGCAGAACACTAATTAAGCTGAACTCATTTGGCTCCATGCCTTCCTTTTGCATCTCTTGGTAGATATGGAAGGCCTCCTTCCCATGTCCACATTGTGCATAAGCCCCAATCATGGCAGTCCATGAAACCACATTATGCTCTTGCATTTGCTGAAATACGGTCTGTGCATCCAAAATGCTTCCACATTTCCCATACATGCTGATGAGTGCACTTTCTATAACAACATCCAATTCCAAGCCTTTTTCTGCAATGCAAGCATGGATATTCTTCCCATTTGCCAGGGCTATTGGGCTGGCGCAGGCATTGAGGACTGTGAGAAAGGTGTTCTTGTTTGGCGTGAGCCCTTCCAGCTGCATCTGTTCGAATAAACGAAGGGCTTCAAAGTCATGGGTATGCCGGCAATAGGTTGCAATCATAGCATTCCACAAAACCACATTCTGTGGACATAAATGGTCAAATATTCTGCGTGCATCATTCAAGCTTCCACACTTCCCGTACATGGTAACAAGGGCACAGCCCACAACCTCTTGCGACTCAAATCCATTGTAAATCAATTGGGAATGAATAGCCTGACCATCTTCTACGAATTCGATGCTGATACATGCAGAGAGGACACTGACGAAAGTAATTGCGTTTGGCTTCACACCTTCTTCATGCATTCGATGGAAAAGTTGGAGGGCCTCCCTGCTCTGACCAAGCTGACCATATACCCCAATCATGGCCGTCCAGGATACCACAGTCCGTTCTTGCATGTTGTCAAAAATCTTCTGGGCACATTTTATGCTTCCGCATTTGCCATACGTACTGACGAGGGCATTGCCCAAGACAACGTCCAGTTTCATTTCGCTCTGTAAGACATACGTTTCTATCATTTTGGCCTGCAACAGGTTTGAGGGAGTAGCACAGGTTTTGAGAACAGTGATGAAAGTAACCCTGTTTGGCATCACACCCTCGACCAACATTTGTCGAAATAGAGAGACGGCTTCCTTGCTTAGCTGGTTCTCCGCATAGACGGCTATCATGGCTGTCCAGGATATGACTGTCGGTAGATGCATCGTATCGAAGACTCTTCGGGAGTCTTCGATGCTCCCACATTTCCCATACATACGGATGAGATAGTTTCGGAGAAGCCCATCTTGCCAGAGTCCGCTCCTGATAATATGAGCGTGCACACGATTGCCCTCCGACAGAGCCTTCAATCTGCTGCATGCTTGCAAGAACTGAGCGCAAGAAGCAGAATCCAACGCCGTGATTGGGGGGTCTAGAACACGAAGAACACTCTGCAGTTGTGTCCAAATTCGGAGCCCATCTTGATTCGACCGACGGATAAGTATACTCTTCGTCACTCTGACGCCTTAGAGTCCAAGGATGAGCGAGCAGTAACGTAAACACTCCCCACGACACTAATCGTTGAGGTGGCTCCCGATCGAAGCTCTTCTGGCATCAGCTCTGATTCCCATACCACAACAAGGTGGAGGGTCCACGGAGGCCCTGCTTTGAGGAGGGTAGATGGGGTGAAAGTTTTACTTTTTTTGTTAGCACTAGCCCTCTTAGAGACATTGCTTAGGGATTGAGTTGAGCAAAGTTTTGTGATTATTTGTTTTTTTAAAGATTTTTTGGGAAATTCCAGTGGGTGAGAGACCTCCCCTTTTAAAGTCCAACTCCCCTATTTTTGTTGGTTTGAATTCATCACCACAAAAGTGTTTCTAGTTTACCTCCGAGACACTAACCCAGTGCCGTTCTGTATGACGCCATCGTTAAGGACTTCCTGTTAAGCTGTTTTGTATGTTGTTCTATATGCCGTGAAGCTTGATCCTGGATCATGATCAAGCACATAAGTCGTCAGTGCCTTCTAGTAACGACAAAAAAGAAAGCACAAAAGCAGCTAGCAATGTCAGAATGCACGTAATAACCAAAGATGGATGCTTGAAACACTAGTACTACTTCATATTTCTCTCTTTGAAATCGTATTTGAATTGTGATCTAGTAGTACTCGAGGGGGGGCAAAAAAGTGCACTCCTGGTTTGATTTTCTGCGTTCAATGTAAGGCAATAGGATTGTTGATAAATATCTCGATGACCAACGGTGGCTTCTCCCTTGCCGTCTAAGGATGGCCCTTTCATCTCCAAGATTGTCCATGCTTGGTGGAGGACAAGCTCCTTGCCATCAGAGATCCCCATGGATTCTCATGAGCCGACTTAGGAACGGGGCAGTAGTGTTTGCTTACGAAACCTGGGCTCTGAACCTGATAAAAGCAGAGTACGAATGAGAGCTGAATCCTGGGGAAGACATCGTGGTAACTATAAAGAGACATTGTGTACAATTACGCCTCTTTGCTTTTTCATAAATTTAGGTGAGGCTTCTCAAGATTTCTCTTGCAACGACGAATCATAGCTCTGCAGTCCAGTAGCATTTTGCTTTTGACTTCTTTGAAAAAAACTGCATCGAAGGAAGACGACGTGAGGAATCCTTTTAGGATATATCTTCGGGGAAAGGAAGCTCTGGGTGAGGAATCCACTCCACTAATTGAATGATCTAGTTGATGTTTGTGATTTGGGAGAAGATTGTTTGTGTTTTCAAGAAACACAAATTGAAGTAGCAGTGCTTTTCTACTTCAATGATGTTTGTTACCTTCATCCCGAGGATTCATATGGTTTTGCGTTTGGCTGCATATACTAGGTTTCTAAAGACCCGCGGAGTCTCTTGGGCATTGATGATGACATAAGTGTTGCTTTGCTTGCTAAGTATGTCTTCCTTTTGTTTTTCTTAAAAGTTTTTGTTTACCTCTTTTTTCTTCTCTTTCATTTTCTCTTTTATTTTCTTTGTAGATTTTTTATCTTTAGAACAACAAAATTTCTAAAGTTTACAAAGGTATATATGGTTTTGCGTTTGGCTGTAAGTCAGGATATAAGTCGAACATTAATCTTTAGGAACATTTTGATACCTACAAAAAATTCATTTTGGAACTATAACCTCGTTACATGCTAGTTCCATTCCAAATTGTAACTCTTTTCTTGGTTTGGTCGAAGGTAATGCCTGCGGCCGTTGCTTTCATGTAGATTTAAATCGACCCTTCAGACTCTGCAGGTTCCTATTTCCAGAGTTTTTAGAGATGACAAAGCCGTTTCCAATCGTATAATAGGGCAAACATGGCGACAATTGGAGTTGCCATGGACAAAGAAAGCAACTTAGAGTGGTCTAAAATTGATAGCAGGAGACTTCTTCATGTTGTCTATTGGGTTGGGGATCTGGAAAAAACCATCAAGTGAGTGAAACTTGATATTGTTAATGTTTGATCAATGAGATTCGTTTCTGGCATTGCAAATGGTTTTGTTTCTATAAGAAGCTGCATGCGCTTTGACTCTGATTATCATGCTAAAAACAGAGATGCTTGTCTAAAGGAAAATGTCTGACCATAGATTCTACATAGAGTGCCTTGGCATGAAGCTGTTGCGAAAGTGGGATATTCCAGAGGAAAGATACACAAATGTATTCCTTGGGTATGGGCTTGAAGATTCAAATTTTGTTGTTGAATTAACTTACTGTAAGTTTTAGTTTCATTGAAAGTCTACTACTGGAGGGGTGGACTGAGACCTTCAGTCCCTTGTCAATAGGCCACCTGTTACAATGGGAGGGGGGAGAACTATCGCTAAGGAGGGTGAGGTCGCGATTGGGGAGAAAGGGATGCTATGGGGGTAGTTGATGAAATGGAGCAGGAGAGGGGAGGAAGAGGCGTTGAGACGTGTGTCGCTATAGCTGCGTTGAGTGGAGCTATGCATGGCGAAGTAGCAGGGGACGAAGAAGAAGAATAAGAAGAAATAATGAGGTGTGCACATCAAACGCTTCCTCTCACATCGAGCCATCCCAAAGCATCTAGCTGGCCATGGATTATGTGCCTAAGGGCCTTAGCTGACTATCATTTTCCATTCTGGTGGGTCAGGCCATCTCTTGGTTTCTTTGGCCAAGAGTAGGATGGTGTGGAAATTATTGATTGGGGTGTTGTATTCATTGTATTATTTTATTTATCTGTTCCAAGGCACTTATTTACTACCCAAGTTAACTTTATATGTCAGCCCACCATTTTTCTTTGAGTTTCCTTCCATCAAACATTAGTGCTTTCAATTGCCCTAATTTTATATCAGTAGGCAGATAAGGGATCCTGTAGTAATTAACACTTCTATCTTGACTTTTCCACTCCAAATGCAAAGAGCTTACTTTTAAGAAGAGTGCTAGATAGCTCTTTTGAAAAGATGTAGGAGCCTTGACTATTTTTCCATTTCAGTGGGCTACTGCTAGGATATATAGTTCATTGTTTGATTCCTTTCCCTTTTGGATAGATTATGGAATAAACAAATATGGCCTAGGAACAAGCTTTGGACATTTTGGAATCGCAATTGAGAATGTAAGTTGATGGCTAACCAATGACTTTTTTGAAGACATTTCCACGTGTCGGGATTGTGTAGTTTTTTGTAAATCTATGATCTAATAAGAAGAATTTGATAAGGACTCTTGAGTCAAGTTGGAAATTTAGTATTCTGAAGCTCTCATAGATATGTTTTGCTTCAGTGCGTGTCATTGTACATGTATGTTTGGTTTGTTGCGTGGAGTCCTTTCAGGTTTATAAGATGGTAAGGAAGGTAGTATAGTAATAGAATTTGTGGAAGATCCAGATGGATACAAGTTCGAACTCATACAGAGAGGGCCTACACTAGAGCACCTCTGCCAAGTCATGCTTAGAGTTGGGGATCTTAATCAATCAAACAGTTTCTATGAAAAAGTGAGCTCCGTTTCTCTACATTTAGTTGGAACTACGTCCTTTGAGGGGAGTTTACACAGACTCAATGTGTGCTCATAAATTGTTATTCTATTCGGGCTTTTGGGATGCAGCTTCTTCGGACTCGTGATAACCGAGAGTAGAAGGTATCATATTTTACCTTTATTGCATACAGGTCAGGTCTGAGGAAATCCTTGTATGTCTTTTTGGGCAAGTTTGTATTGAATTTGAGGAATGATCATCTGCAATAGCTTGTGCGGATCTATATTTTAAACCAGTCAAAGAGTAAAACAATTGTTTGTATCTTATTGGTTTTTATTAGCATGTGGTGTTGTAACAGGGATTCACAATTTTTTGTACCCAAGTCCTACTATTTGCTTGTGCTTTTTGCAGTATACTATAGCAATGCTAGGTTATGCTCCTGAGGACAAGACCATAGTTTTGGAGTTGGCTTACAATTATGGTGTGATTGAATATGACTAGGGCAATGGCTATGCCCAGGTGCAGTGTGCTCTTTGTGGTCAGTGCACATATATTGCTCTGGAGTTGTTGCCTTTAGGTTGTCAATGTGTAAAATTGAATTGTATCAAGTTAGATTTCTGGTATGCGGGCTTAGTTGCATCATGTTTGGATGGTAGATTGCTGTAGGGACAGATGATGTGTACAAAATGGTAGAGGCTATCTGGAAAGCAAGTGGTAAAATTACTTGGGATCCAGGTCCTTTGCCAGGGATTATCACCAAAAATTGCCTCTCTTGGTCCAGATGGCTGGAAATCAGTAGGTTCTTTGTCTCTTTCTAGGTTGCTTGAAGAGGTCTCTATATGGTGATATATTTTATTGTGTTGTACTAATGAGCATAATAATTTGGCTTTCTTGCTGATATTTCTATGTCTACAGAGCAAATCTAATCCACTTTCTCCTCCTCTTAGCTAGCTCCTCCTCCCTACACTTGGATACCCAACATGCAAGTGCACAGATGAAAGTAAGAAGCATGGCCACTGAAAATTGCTACGCATAGTTGGAACACACAAACCACTCACCTTTAGGCTCTACACATATAAGTAGGTGTTGACCTTGGCCAAATGTATTGGGCAGGTCATACCAAGAAAAATGAAACGAAGTTGGACTAGCAACTTCTTTAGCCCAAGCATGAAGTTGGGATTCGGTGATAATTTCACCCATGAAATATATGCATAAACCCAATTGCTGGGATTCTCGCAATGAGTGAAGAATAGAACCACACATAAATCACGGTGAAGTCTGGAGGATGATTCATGACACAAAACACGAAGGTTGGTAAGCTGCAGGGATGAAGAAGGGAAGCTGAAATAATCTTGTTTTACCGTCTTCTTGTGGTTGAGCTGAAGAAAGCTACCGTTTTGCTTCATCCAAAAAGAGATAGAACTAGATATGTAAATTGAAAAGGAGAAATTCTTGACAATGCAATTCATGAATCGTTGTTGCAAGGGGAGGTAAGGGCCACTGCTAGTGAGAAGCAACTTTTAGAACTATCCGAATCATGGGTGCAAAAGTGTCTTCATAGTCAATACTTGGTTGTTATGCATAGTTGTTAGCCACAAGTTTGTCTTGTGCTTGTTAATAGACCCATCATCCGTGTACTTGCTTTTGAAGACCCACTTGACACCAATCATTGACCATCGTAATGGTCTTAGAACAAGCTTTTGGGTCCCATTCTTCTCAATGGCCTCTATTCTCCACCTACATGGTAACCGTTGTCCTTCACATCTCTTGTGAGAGAGCTTCCTTGATGGAGGTACACTCTTTGTCTTGAAGATTCCAAGACATTAATACATAGATTACATGTAGATGCTCCTTTGTTGGAGCTTGATCATGAGTGAATACTATGTGATCTACGAGGTCCCTCCCCCATGTTCCAATTGGGAGGATAAGGTGTTAGTCTAAAATCACTAAGTATCGCCAGTAAAATAGCTTTGGAACACAACGAGAACTTTGAGCCTCCTTTTGTTGTAGTGGCTTATCTCATCAAATCCTCTCGAGCATCCTCCACTACTTTTTGAGGCTCAATGGTAGGAACAAGAGCTCAGGAGGATGGATTTTCAAGTCACCAAGCTTCCTGCCACAACTGAGCCAACAACCCCTAGTTTGCTCGATGTTGCAGTGTACAGAAGACCCGAGGCGTCCGATAGAAAGGAACCATCTATTAATTTTGTGAAAAAATACAACACAAAGAGTCGGCTATATGTGAGGCTCTCAAAAAGGGCAAGTTCTCATGTGGCCCAAGCCTTGCAAAAATGCTCATGCCTCCCGGTAGTCATCTTCGAACCCTCCAAATCTGGTCCCCACATGGCACAAAAGGTATGGATAATAGCATAGTAGATGTTGATGAGATTGCCTGTAGTGCAAACTTATTGCCCGTCATTAGTAAGATGCATCTTGCCACCCAAATGTTTCAAGCGTTGATGCTGGCCACTGTTCCCAAATGTTGTCCTCTGGTGACAAATTTGGATGTTGTCGAAAGGCTACATTTAAGTCTTGGATGTCATTGCTTGTGGCTCTCCCCATTCACTAGATATGTTTAAGAGATCATGTAAATGGAGAAGGTGTGCTGCCCTTCCATCAACCAAGCAACGCTATGTCAAAACTATTGAATCTGCATCATCCGTGCAATAATCTTGAAGGAGAACTGCTAGGTTGCCTGGCATCCCAATAGGCAGTGCGATATACTCTTCATTTTCCCATAGGCTACAGGAGGGAGAAACTTAGGGGCAATGGCAGGAAAAGGGAGGTGGCAACAAAGCAAGAATTGGGGTGAGGACATCTAGAAAAAGAGCTGAGGAGGCCCACGAATGGGCTAAACAGACTTTAAGCAGGAAAGTAGCTGATTGGATATATTTGTATGATTGGATATATTCTAGTCTTACAAAGGTATACATAAGCAAGAAAGTAGTCGAGGCAAGTAGGAAGTGAGTGGAAGAAGATGGTGGGTGAGGTAGTAGGGAGGGGATGGTTCAGACAAGAAGTAGAAGCTCACTGAGGGTTATCTTTAAAATAGAACTAGCCCTAATTTAATTGTGGCTAACTCTTTCATCCTAGTTAGAGAGTCCTACACTAGTTCGTCTGAAGCCTTAGAGAAGGAATGAGAATTTCAAGATAGTAGGGTAGATCCTTGCCATTAGAGCAGGGGGGCACAATGCTGAAGTAAGCAAAAAGTACAATGCTGAAATGTATCAAAAGATATATGGTTCTTGAAACCAATGATTGTCTCTGAAATGCGGTGAATCAGCCCTGTCCTAAAATGCTTGCTCAAAAGGTCCCAAGTGCTTTTTCAAGGGTGAGACATGGAATGGATTATGAATTATGGAAAATGGAGGCAATTCCAACTGGCAAGCCACTTCACCAACTCTCCTTAACATTTTATAAGGGCCATAATGTCTATATGCTAGCGTAGTATTAGTGTTTCCCTTCAGAGAAGCACATCTGTACTTGTGGAGCTTGGCAAACACACAACTCCCTCCTCAAAACATAGTTCTCTTCGATTTTGATTTGCATAGAGTTTCATATAGGCTTGGTCCTTAATCATATTATTTTTGCATTACTTATATTATTAGTAAAGCAATCATGTGGGTCAAATAATCCTTTGCTTATTGGTTGGCCAATGCACTATCAACAACTGTGTTGGTTGGTCATTTTGTGTTCCTCCTGGTTTTTCACAATTTTTTGTCATTAGATTCGTGAGGGCTTGGTCTCCAATCACCAGAGTAGCATTCTTGCTCTTCCATAGTACATCTGTTGCTGTCTTCATTGTTGAAGGATGAAGTCCAATCAAGAGTTCCACACCCAAGTGTTTAGTTACTGCCCTATGCCTCATCTTCCACGACTACTTTATGCAAGTGCTTGCCTTTTAGCTCTTGCTCGCTCATCTTGCTTGACATTGCTGATCGGGCCCATTAGTTGGCACTGAGTTTTTACCTGGACTTTGATGCTGTAGGTATGTGACACTTCGTTGCTTCTAGCCGAGGCAGTCGAAGCCACTGGTGAATTGTCCGCTGCACCAAACCTTTCACTATAGCCTCAGGCTTTAGCCCTCATAGAGTAACTCAACGAGCTCTGGCCTCAGGCTTTAGCCCTCATAGAGTAACTCAACGAGCTCTTGGAAGCAAGTTGCCCAATCACAGTTTCGTGTGCAGATGTGATCGTCATGGCAAAGGCACAACTCATTTAGTATTGTATCGATAAGGCACATGGTTCTGAGAGGAAGTTGAGATGGTCACAAAAGGTGAACACAACATTGAGCAAAGCACACTAGCATGCATGGTTCATCATGACACATGGATGGTGGAACCACGACATGAGAAATTTCCATGCATTCGATGGTAATTTTGAGAGAGTGATTGTCAATAAATGTTTTTGAAAGTATTCCTACACATAAAAAAGTGTGCACGTTTTCCATCTTCTTTAGGGTATCCCTACAAAGGTTTGTTGAAATGGCACATGGTATTCGCAGGTGCTGGTGGCCAATGAGTGACTGTTCTTTTTCCAAAATTTTTCTTTTATATTAAAAAAAAGAATTGTGGAATGTTTTTGTTGTAGTCTGCTGTTGTGTATCCCATCTGCTTTAGGGTATCCCTGTAAGGGTTTGCTCAAATGGCACATGGGATTCACAAAAAACCGGTCAATGAATGTGCTCATTCTCTTTCTTTAAATATTCTGTTATAGAGAGTGTTTTGGTACCATCTGCTTCAAGATATTTTCAAACGGGTTTCCTTAGATAACACATGGGACTTAACTATCACTGTATATATACAATTAAGTGCACTTTTGAATACTCCTAAGTGATTATGATTTTGGAATGTATTGATTTCATATGTACCAATGACAGATTTTGAAGACCAATGCGCCTTGTAGAATTTAGAACCTAAGGATGATTACTGAAGCCGTTGCTTGGAAAAAAGAAAAAAATTGCAATCCAAAAAGCCGTTTGCTAGAAAAATCGGTTTGCCTGAAAAAAAAGCTGTTTGTCAAAAAAGTCGGTTCAACTGAAAACTAATGTTTGCTTGTTAAAAGGGCTTTATGTGAGCCAAATGGGCTTTATGCCTGCCAAATAGGCTTTATGCCTGCTGGTGAAAAGATTGTTGTTTACTGAGACTGTAAATGAAAAAGTCAAAATAAAGCAAAAAAGGAGGAAAGTTGCTATCAACACTTTGCATATAACTACTAGTTCAGGAGATTCCATTTATAAAACCTTCATTGTTTTAGTTATTTTCTATTCTTGCTACTCAGCTATGCATTGCTTCTGAAAGGACATCAAAGTGATTCATTTAAAATTGTAAAGGTAGCCATGTTGACAGGTTTTTTCTCTTTTAAGAAAAAAAAGGCAAGCCTGGCATTCAAATAACAACATAGGACCCAAACAAATCAATTGATAACATCTTGCATAAATAAAACTTAAGCCGTGTCATGCATTATGGTTATACACCAAGCAATTGTTTATTTGATGCAATTGCACACCTGTTGAAAAATGGGATGACCTTTGAACAACTATGAACTATAACAACCCAAAATTATGTTTCGAACTTGCACAACAATGATCAGCACACAATAAACTATTTCAACACATATTTTGATTTGAGCTACATACGTGAAAAACATGGAGTTAAAATACATGATGAATACCTTACACGAATCAGTGTTTCAATATAATGCGGTGGTCTTTAAGGATATAGATTTGCTATTGCATGGCTTTTAAAGTTCCTTCAAAGACCAATTCAAGTGTGGTCATTTGCAACCGGAAAGATATGTATGCAATGTGGCAATGAAAATGTATGAACCCTAATATGGATCTTGTATGATGACATTTTTAAACACCCTTATACTGCTTTGAGCCCATTGTTGAAATGACAACTCAATTTGATGATGACTCAATTGACACTATCCTGCATTATCAACATAGACCCGATGATTGTTTATTCGATACAATAAAGTACTTAGTCGATACTATTGGGCTCTAATATTATCGATGTTGCTTTAGCCTAAATTCTTACAACATTTGTCTCTTTTGATGCATGTTCTCGATGCAAACAAGTTTCGAAATCAACAGTAGAGATGCCACATGGAATGCAAGATCTAAGGATGATATTTCATATGGTTGTAGTCCATGACACAATATTATTTAGGTCGCAACCAAGGATGAGTTATGAGCTCTTCCAAGCATAGTCTTATTCATGTATTCGTTGGGCTTCAATTTCCAAAGGCGCAAATCTTTGCTTATCACCAACGCAATATTAAAACATGTACACCTGACATTTGCAGAGAGGACCGGGTCATGATGGACCCTGTGTTGTGTCTCATGTTTATATTTTTTAATGTTCTTTTTTTTTTCTTTATGATATTTTTAGTAAACGGTAGGATCGAGGTTTTAGTTTAAGATTGTAGTTATGTGCCCCATGACAAAAAAGAAAATTTAAAATATAGAGAGCTATTAGTGACAATAAGCGAGTATCTCAAGGTTAAGTAGAGACTATCCGCTTTGAAGTAACCTTGTATTTTTTGAACTACATGGATGTAGAAATTGTCATTAAATTTCTTTTCGATAGAACCTTAATTGATAGAGCCTCATAAGCCAAAGCCAGTGCTTGTGTGCATACCTGCACTCTTGTTTAGTTTGTTGTAGGTTTGATTAGGCAGGCAGCATAGTGGAACCAAACCCTCTTTCTTCCCTCTCGTTGAGCCATGTGGCACACTATAAAAAGTAATCCCAAGTCCACATGAGCGAACCCTAGATTTGATGTTGCTAGATACTGCTCCCTGGTTCTAGTTTCTCTCCCTCCTTTCTTGGTAGGCAGTAGCTTGGAATGAGA